>NC_138761.1:77454891-78184058 GCF_965113315.1 Podarcis vaucheri
CTGTGAGCTGCTTCTGGCTGGTCGCTGCTGGACTCAGGCTGAAGAACTACACAGGCCTTTGATCCAATCCAGCGGTGTTATTATCTTTTCAACACGGCCGAGCAGGAATCTGAAACCAGATGTCTACCATCCTTGATCTTTTGAGATGTCATTATTTCTAAAGAGGGATTTCTACCAGTTCACTGGCCTGCAAGGTGGAGAGAGGGACATAAGCTCCCCTCCATTCCCTGCTTGCTTGTATTACACTGGTGAAAAGCATGTCCAGAGGCCTTCTGTGGGGAACGCTGCCTTCCTGCGACTACCTGTGGCAAAGAGGAAAGTGCTGCCAGCAAATCTGGATGGCTGCCATGCCAGCAGCTCCTTCGGATGGGAGAAGCCTATAAAGAGACGTGACCGCTTCATGCTTTGTAGCAAGGGAGGACCAGTTGGAACGACTCTCCTTGCCGTATCGTAATTGAAAACTTCCATATGGAATTCAGAAATGCAATCGAGTATGGAAATAGAAAATTAACTGCCCATTTTAAGTATGCCTTAACATTTGGATTTGTGGCTGGAACAGACAGGGAGTCAAAGGGAGGACATGTTTCTTTCTCAGGTGTATAGGGATAGGACGCAAATAAAGGAAGCAACTTCAGCTACGGTTGGGATGGATAAGTCACCCTCAGCCTCAGGAGCTCTTCAGAGTCAGCAGAAGTGCCAGCCCGTGTTATTTTGGGGTGGCTGTTAGGAACGTAAGAAAAAGAGTCCTGTTGGATCAAACCAGACACCAGTCTATCCCACAATGTGTACAAGGAAAATAATCCCAAAAGTATCACTGACCTCTCCCCATAACTGGCATTCAGAGGCTAACTGCCTTTAAACTTGTTCTAATTATGACAGCTAATAGGTGCTGATAGGCTGAGTCCTTTGTGATTATTTCAAGTCTCCTAAAGCATTTAATTCAGGGGCTATTCATTTCACTAATGAACATTAATAGTAGTAGTAGCAGCTTGAAAGCAAGTTCCATGGGACTTATTTCCAGAGAAATGTTTAGAAATTAGAGGGGTATGTATGTGTGCTGTAAGGCACATCTTGCATTCATTCCTGCTAGTCCCTTAACAGTGCTGCTTAATATGGCAGAATCCGAGACCAGGGAGAAGAGTCGGTGGAAGAAGATTGGAAGAAATTTAAAGACTATTTACAGAAATATTGTAAAATTAATGAATGTTAGAATGATGTTGGATAGAAATTAAGGGGTTTTCAGCTGTAATACTATAAAGGAATATGAAAAATGGATTATTAAATAGGTAAAAATTTAATGTTACAATAGTTTAAGATTAAAGACTAGGATAAATAAAGAGGGTAGGATTTGCTGAACCAACAAACTGAACTGGAATACAAAAAAGGGAGGTGTGAGGAGGTCTGGGAAATAAGCTAATGAAAAATAAGTAATGGAAAGAATGAGCTGTTTTTAACTATTTTTATTTTGTATTTTCTTACTTTTTTATTTTTATTTTATAACATTTTGAAAATCTTAATAAATATCTTATAAAAAAACAGTGCTGCTTAATAATAATAATAATAATAATAATAATAATAATAATAATATCTTACCCAACCTCCACAGTAAGGTCCCAGGGTTGGTTACAGCATAAAACAACATTAAAAATAACTTAAAACAACCTTCAAACATGGGTATCGGGGGGGGCGGGGGCGGCTTGGGCTACATGCCCTTGATGAATACCCTACCTAGGTGCACACACTGCCTTTTCACTTCCTCTGTTGCTGCTGACTACTTGCTTACCTGCCTCTCCCTCTAGGCCCAATCTAAGCTACTTCTGAGAGGGGGTGGGCACAAGGTGTGGAAGTATCGCTGCTCCTTCTCCTTGCTGTCTCAGAGAAAATAAGCAGTGACAGCAAAGAGCAGCAGCAGGTCCAGGGAGGTCCCCTATTAGGAAATGGGCCTTGGCAGGGGCCCAGTCATGTCCACACCATACGCTGGCCCTGCGCTCTAATGAATATGAACCAAACATTTCCAGGGCAGTTCACAATAGCACACGAAAATAGTTACAGTAGGAAAAAAATAGTGCTAAACACACCTCTATTGTGGCTGCTTTTAGCACTATTTTTTCCTATTGTAACTATGCAGCGAGACAATTCTATGTGGTGCTGTTTGGAGTGACTAACTGGAAGCATCTTCTGGTACAAAACACATCCTGCTAGACGTATATCACTAGAAATCCATTGTACCATTTGTTCAGGAGCTGCGATGACTCCTGAGGCATTCCAATCACAGCTGGAGCTGTCAGTATCAAGCAACCCACCGTGGCTTAGGTAATTTTTATGCTTTCTGCTCTATCATTCAGATGTTATTGGCCTACAACTCCCATAATCCTTCTCCACTGGCCACACTGTCTGGGGCTGGTAAGAGTTGTAGCCCAATAGCATCTGAAGGGCACCAGCTTCATGGAAGGCCTAGCTGAAGGTTCATCCCGGGTGTTTTTTTGAGTCTAACCTACAGTGCAGTTTTAGCAGACAGTATATTATGTGTGGCTTTTATTGGGGTCTCTACACAGATTCTTCGGCTGCAATGTGTACATCTCTACACAGAAACACTTCTTTATGTTTTCTTTTACAAATGCCATTCAAATATTTGTTTTGAAGGCCAACCAAAAATATATTTCTGTATTATAAGACATTTGTTGCAGAAACCCTTTTAAACCCCTTAAACAACCGCCTCACTAAAATTGGAATCTGGAAGAAGCAATTCCCTTCTCCCCCCCCCATATTTGTAGATCAAGATTTTCATTTCCATTCCACAGATTTCATCATCCTTTATCATACGCCTCTTCAGGATTACTGTCAGCCTTAATATATACATTGGCATAGATTGCAGGTGTTCATTTTTATGGAATTTCATAGAATAACCTTGTAGAAGAACGGTGAAAAATTCTATTGGTCTGCAGAGAAGGATGCTATTTGTTTAAAACAAATTCATATAATCATGTTTGACTTTGATATGGAAAGTGTGTAGGAAGATTTATTTTTGTAATATAATTATATAGGCTTTGAAACATAGGACTGTGGTCTCCTTAAGACTGCAGGTTCCGTTTTATATTTCACCACATTTTTAGAATGAAATGGTGGGTTTCTCAAAATGCCCAGCTGTACAGTAAGTGCCGAGGGAACAGAAATATACAGATTGTTCAGACATGCAGTAGAGTGTATATTTTATAATGCACCATAGTCTAAAACAATAAACACATCCAATTTGAAAGCGTGGACAAAGTAAAACAGGCAAAAATGGATGTTCCTATCCCCAACCACATTAGAGGGGGCTATTCTTCTCAACCAAGGTTCTGTTTGTATCTTTGTACAGTGGTACCTCGGGTTACACACTCTTCAGGTTACTTACGCTTCAGGTTACAGACTCTGCTAACCCAGAACTTTGTTTCAGGATGAGAACAGAAATCGTGCATCAGCGGCACAGTGGCGAGAGGCCCCATTAGCTAAAGTGGTGCTTCAGGTTAAGAACAGTTTCAGGTTAAGTATGGACCTCTGGAACGAATTAAGTATTTGACCCAAGGTAACACTGTATATAGGTTTTATACTTGACTCATACTCTTCACCAGACTTCTCCAACCTGATGCTTTCCAAATGCCTTGGACTACAACTCCCAGCACTACTAGCCAGCATGGCCAATGCTCAGGCATGATAAGATTTGTAGTCTAAAACACAGAGGGAACTAGAGGAAGATTGCTCTTGACTACACCCTTACTCAAAAGCAAGTTCTGAAATGAGTTGTCAGATGAAGTTTACCAGCATCTGGCTATGTCCACTCCTGCTGCTATAAAAATAAATTAAAAGAAGGTCCACCTGAATAAACAGTTCATGGGGGTCTCTTCGTATTGAGGACAGTGTTGCAACAGCAGTTGCCATTGCTGAAGTTGCAAGGCAGGTGTCAATGCCCAGGACAACCTTCCCCAAACTTAGCTTCCTGGACTGCAACTCCTATCATGTCTGACCATGGCCATGCTGACTGGAATGCTGGGGTGTGTGTTATCCAATAACATCTGGAGGTGCGATGTTGGGAAGACTGGTTTAGGCCTAGACTCCTTTGCACATAAAAAGGTGCCCTGAGACATGAATTTTTCCAAGAATGGATGAGTTTCTTTCCTTGGACCATTGCAGAAACGTACCAAAAGAGATGGTGCCTCCTCTATACCCTTCATCTTGGATATGTTCCTTTGCCAAAGTCTTCAAATGACTCCTCCCCAGAAACCCCCACTTTCTAGGAATCCCACGATTAATACCATGTCAATCACAGAAGCGGCAGGAGACATACCAATATCACTGTAATGGAGACCTCAGAAACATACTTCTTTTCCCCCTTAAACTGAGAGGACGTCTACTTTGGGATGCAGGGTCAAAAATACATATACCTGTGCAGGATTATTTTAGCTCTCAGTAAGGTTCAGACCTTCAGAGAGCAGTTTTTTCCTGGTTACCTCATTTCTCACCTAGACCCTCCTACTTTGCCTTCTTTTCCCCTCCAGCCCCACAGTGGTCAATTTGAAAAGTGGTATGTGTGTGTGGCTTATTGTTATTGTTGCTGCTGCCACTGCTGTTTTTGCAGCGGGAATTACTGCAATGAAAATGGAAAGCAAAGCCTCAGCTGTATGTGTTGGGCATACTTATTTGGATTCTGGCTCTTGTGTTACATTTTTTTTATATATTGAAACATAACGCATCATTTTAGAGACACTCCATTTCAGCAATCTGACTTCATCCAAAATGTAAATATGTTTTGGTGCATCCCTGGGGGAATGAAACAGTAATCTGTCTATTGGTCTGTCCCAGGGGATGTGCAGGAATTTCACTGCAGATGGTTCCTACCCACAGAGGGAGTTTAACTTTTATACATTGCCCTGCCAAGACATACATTTTCCCTACTGCAATGTCCTTTTTAATTTAGCCACTTAAGCAATCCCGCCCCTCCCCCCGTTTACAAAAGAGCAGAATACAATTTTAAAGGCTCAAATGTTTGATGCATCTTATTTATGTTGGAGTTAGGTATATATAGAAGCAGAGCATAGAAGTAAATAGTCCAGTAAGAATTCTGATTGAAAGTATAGAGAGACTTAAGGTTTATTACTCCTGGCAAATGGCAAATAAAGCCATTCTGAGTGCAAGCTTATGTGCAGTTTTCATGGAGTCATGAGGTTAATAAAAGAAAGGTCTAATACTAACTCACAGGAGGAAGAAGAGGAGGAGGAAGAGGAAGGCAGAAAGGAAAGCCTGAGGAAAAACAGGTAGTTACTTAAAAAGGAACTGGCAATGAAATAATCGGTCCCCTTCCTGTCTATTACCACCACAAACCCACTGGGTCCAGGCAATTTATTGCAATCACTGTTTACAGTGTATACAATTGCATCCACAGCCATTCATCCTTATGAAACAAGATAATGAACTGTGGACAACTCAAAAGAGTCTGAAGCCACAGGAGTTGGCCACCACCTCTCTAAAGCTAAGTTGGTCTGGACCTAGTCAATGCCTGGATGGGTGACCACCTGGGAGCCACTTGTATTCTGCCTTGATGAGAAAAAAAGTGAAATATAAATGGGGAAAAAATAAATATTTAAATAAAGAAGGACAGGAACACGTACTGGCAACACCACCCATCAGCTGTACATGAAGGGAAATTACACACAAACACTCAGAGAAACCTACCACTGTATAATATGAGGACAGGAGAGGTGCTTTGTTTTCAGGAATCAAAGAAGCTTAGCTTCTGCCAGGGTGCAAATGCTTTCTAAGGGAATGGATGTGTTGGACAGAGAGATACCAAGTCACCAAGGTGTGGCACAGTGTCATATGAAATAGACTTTAAGGGAATATATGAGAGCCTGTAGGGAAAACACAGACATTTTTCATACAGTGTTGGAATCAGACACAAAGGCATCCATCAAATAAATGCAGCAATTCATTTCCACTGAATGTGCTGGTTTTATGTTTCACTTTTAGTGCTAGCTTATGAGAAATATCCTATGTAGAGCTATGCAAAACTGCTTTACAATCCAATTTAAAACAATACACATCTTGCAACTGTTCTGCAAGTTTCAATTTGCATGTTAATTTCATAAAAACAGCTTGGAGGAATTGCCAAAGCATTTGCTTTAAAACACGTTGGAAATTACACACTAATGAAAGCATACATACATTCTGTTTATATCCTGCTTTTTCTGTCTTTATTCTTTCTGGTGTCTTTTTTTAAAAAAAAGTGACCTCAGTAACATGTATTTGGCTTTAAAAACCTTCTGCCAAGCATTCCAAAGTGCTTTGACAAATATATACTTCTCATTATTTTACAAACAATAAGCTGGAAGTAGATTCTGCTATTTGAAAAATAAATATGATTTATGTCAACCCTATTAAAATGTCCCCTTTGCCTTTCTATTTGATTATTATCCTGCAATTCAGAGACTGGAGCCTGTGTCAATGCTGTCAAGGGATCCACATAGCCGTAGGGCTTCCAAATCTACAATCTTCAGCAACGCCTATTTTGCATACAATATTAATATGTATGCAAATCATAATTGCATAAATTTCCATTCTTCTATCAGAGTTCATTCCAAGAAGCACAATACAGCACTTATAATCAGTAACTCACTTTACTATCTTAATTGTGTTAAAATAAGCTGGAGGCATGACTTGAACTTAGACCTTCCCGATCCCAATCCAGTTTGCTAATCTTTACACCAAAGATCTCCGAAAGAGTGAAAGAAATATTTTTCTATTATGCATATATATATATATTGATATATATATTGATATATGTATGTATGTTCATATGTATCTTTAGACACTTGTCTTCCATACTTTTTCATATAAGCTTAATTCTGTAAGTACACGTGTGTTTATATGTATGAGTATATCAGGTTATGTGAACAAGTTATTAGAGGTAACCTTGCCTAACACTGTACACTTTCAAGTAGACAAGCTGCAGCTGGAGTTCTGAGATGGGCTAATTTGTGTTGCAAAGTATCTCTAGAAAATCTGGTGCTGTTTCAACATGGGGACTCCTGCCAGTTGGCATAGCACAGCTCTTGAAATCACATAAATGGCTGTTGAAGGGTTGGGAAGGAGCAACATAAATGTAGATTCTGAGCAATGAAGTAGACTTCAAATGCCCACTTATGAGAGGAAGAGAAGCTCCAGGGCAAGGGTGTATGCTAAACAATATGCATTGTAAAAGAAGGAAGCTATTGCCTACATGGAAGGTGGCAAAACAGTTGCATTAACTTATCTCAAGTAGAGCATAAAAAAGCAGAATAGTGACCGCTGCTCTCTGCTTCCTTCCCTTAGCAGTCTCTGAAGGTGCCTTCAGAAGCCTCACTCAAAGTGTTATCTTGCCCTGTGCATTGATCTGGGCACCTGAAAATCTGACAGTCAGTGAGATCTTCAGGTGCCCAGTTCAAAGTGCTGTGGAATATAGGCAAAAGGGTCACCTGGTATGACTATGATGTTCTGTGACTTGGACCATAATAGGTAGAGCAAACAACCAACTGCCCTGCTAGGTTAGAAAGGTTTCCCATCCTTGATGGGCAGTCTGAATGTTATAGCTGCTACAAAGGTGGTGAGACAAAACCACACTCATTGGGCCCATTTTGTGTAGCGAGGACAATATGAAGGCTGTTTTTCCACATAATGGTCATAATGTACAGAACAGTCCTTATGTCTTGAAGGACTTACTCCTCAACCCAAACTGTTGCCTTACAACAAACATGCTAGCAGACTTCTCCTGAGCCTGGAAGTGGTCTTGGAAATGGAGAATTTTTTAAAGATGAGTTTTTCAGGCTGTTCGGCTAAATCTTGCTCTGAGATCAAGATTAATCAAACTCCAAGACGAAGAAAGATTCCGTCCGACCCACCCTCATTCTTGCCCAGTTGGTTCAGGAAATGAACCAGTTATTTCCAGTTCAGAGGGAAATAAATTGCTTCATTTCTGAATTAATCCACTCAAAAGAGCTGTAGAGCACAGCTACAATTGTGGATACTTACCTTTGCTTGGTCCCATTGTCCCCAGATTTCCAGCAAACCCAAATGAAAGAGAAGATGAAAGCACTGTTCTCAGACTGATTAGCTTTTGTTATCAGAGTTCACCACAAGGAGAACTTTCTTACCCTTACTTCCTAGACTTTGGAACCAGCTCTTATATTTACTTCCACAGCCCAAGCCAGGTGGGTTAACCTGATCTTTAGCATCACAAAATAGTTGGACGACAGCATGATCGGGCTCAAGCTCACCTGGTGCCCTAACATTAGGAAGTGGCCTCAAGCTATGGACTTAATATGTGTAGTTTATACCTATAGTTCTCCATCAAAGTCCCAGTATTCCTGACCTACATAGGCACTGACATAATGTAACTAGAAATTGATCCTTTGGGCTCCTTTTTCCATTCCCTTATGGTAGGGCCGGCTCTGACTAATGCTACCTATGTGGCTCTTAAGTGGCCACAGATTGTTCCTTATGAGCAGCTAATATTTTTTTCAGATCTTCATATTCCATGTCTGACTGAATGGGGTATGTGTAATAGTTATACATTGGAGTGGGTAGGGTGCTAAAATCTATCAAATGAAGTTGACAAAGTAAAGAGATCACTGTATCAGATCAGGGTGTAGTCTGCTTACATCCTAAATTGCACTGTAACTCTCATCTAAATTTATGAAATGCAAATTTCAATGCCAGCAAATAGCTCAATAAAATATGTATGCTTACATTTTTTAAAGTACACACGGTCTCTTTTTATATGCAAAATATTCAAAAATAAGGAGATGTGTGTCTCCTCCAGTGCTTTACCCTCGGACTGCCTTTGATCAAAATGTCTAATAGCATGCATGTAAATAAATGTATTTATAGCATGCTAGCATGTGACGAATTTTAAACACATGAAACATTTTAATTCAAAAGCAGTTAATAAGACAATGAAACTCTTTACTATTAGGCAAAGTGAACAGCATCTATCAATTTGGACTATATGCCTGATAGTTCAAACACATTTTTGCCATATAACAGGTTTGCAAGTCTTAAATGGTTTCACATTTCTCTAAACCACACTAAGAGCATAACATGAATATTTTAAGCAGCTTAGCTTTGATTTAAATATATTTGCTCAGGATATGCTGGCAGCAACCCAAAATGCAGTGTAATACCCTCAAAGCTTGCAATCCCAAACTCAATTTAAGAAACCAGATAATATGGACTGGCAGCATTAAAGCAAATAAAGTCAATTAACTGAGGAGGGTTTTCTCCCCTTAATTTGTTTTCTCTTGCTTGAAATTGCAAAGGGTGGATATAGCTGGGGGATTAATGAAGAACGAAATTAATGGAAATGGAAGGGGGAAAAGAAAATAAGAGCTATTCATTAGTTAGATATTAGTAGTAGGTTGTGGCCTCACATTAAAATAGCATATATTTAGGGTTCTATATTTGTTTGTTTTGAACTGTCATAATTTTCCCTTTCCTTGGGCAGGTAGCAATTTTTAAACATACATCACAGGCTGCATCCCCATTTTATTTTGTGTGGGATAAACTTGTCAGGAGCTCGTTCTGCACTTGAGTAGGACCCTGGCAGAGACACATGCCCAACTGGCATGTTCTCTCCCACCTGGTCATTCATTCGGGAGCTTCAAAAGCTTTCTTCAGCCCGAACATCACAGCGACTGATGCCAACAGACATCGGCACACTTAGGGATCCACAGAGTCTTCACAGCTTGCGTAACGGACCTCAGCAACTCAGCATTTTGGCTAATCTACTTTATTTACATATAAACACACACAGAGCACTGGAACATGGCTCCCTCTCTCGCATCGGACAGCAAAGAGAAAAAGAACAAAGGACAATAGTCCCACTTCACAGAACACAGTAACACAAACATCCTGTCTCCGTCACTTCCCACTCTGTGGAGTCAAAACATACACCGTCATGTGATAGACAAAAATCCCATGACTGCAATCATGGAGCAGGAATTCTAACATAAACATCCTCATATAAGCAACACGTTTAAGTCTAATTAATGCATCAAGGGCTTAATACCATAGAGTAAGCTGTCCTGCCAGGCTTGGCTATGTCACTTCCCTTACCATGAGAGGAACTAAGTAATCAAACCTATTCCCCACCCCCTCAAGTCTACCTAAGAAGCTCAGTGTATGAAGAGGTTTAAGTTGGTTGCCCCAGCTCAACTGCATGGCTCTTGCAAGCCACTCTTGAGTTCCTATACCAATAATGTAGGAAGTTTCGCCACTTTGTAACCAAGCTAAGTTTTACTGCCTGTGAAACTTTTCTGAAGCACATGAATCTTATCTTGGGAGAGTTTGTAAGTAAACATTTTTAACTTACCAAACATATGAGGTTTTGCTATACTGGGAAAAGAGGGAAACTTTGGAAAGAAACTTTTTAAGGGGACATTTTGGAACTCACTTAGAGGGGCATGTTTTAAAGGTGTAACATTTCCAACTTTACTTTGCTGCATATATTTTGGGACTTTAAATCTCTACTTGGGTTCTCTCACCCAAGAGTACTTGTGGTGGTGCCCATGACAGTTTGTCAGATTTTGAAATGTGCCTGAGGGCCCACAAATATCCCCTGGTGATTATGACAATACAGAATGTACACAGCACCATCAAATAAGATGGCATTCTTGCGTTTGATATTACTGAAATCATAGCCCTAAGCAATTGTTTCAGTAGTACAATGTCAATTTAACATTACTGTCAGCTTACTATGGCCTATGAAAGTCATCCAATGTAATTCATAGCATACAATCATCCTATATAATTACCTTTGGGTGGTTTGATACCCACATTCATTTTCATATTTCTGTCTAAATTAGTATGGTTGGCTGGCAAACATTTTAAACAGCCTTTAAAAATATATATTATTATATTGTTTTTCCCCAGACAAAAAGCTCTCACACAGGAAAAGAGAATGTTGACAATACCAGCAAAAACAAAGATAATATTAACCCTCATCCCACCCAGCCCCCAAAGGATTCATTATGTATTACCAAACAAAGCATGTAGTACATATAAGACTTCATATTTCTCTGGTTTAAACCATCCTTGTTCATCAACATGTGCATAACTCAGATATTTCAGTGCATTCATTTTCTTCTGAAAATCTGAAGCCACATGCAAAAAATCGTTATTGCAACTTCAATGTTCTGAGTATATGCTCAGGTTTTAGAAGCCTGAGCCATTTTCTAATGTTGATTAAACATAATATAACTGCTATTCATAAATGAATTCAGGAAAGCTTTATAAAGTATAAAAACCCTACTTATTTCCAACCAACATTCAGCAAGATCAATTCTTTTGCATGCAGGATACAGGAATATCCTGGTTTATGAACCTCCTGATCTGATCCACTACTTTTTGTTAAATTCCTTCTATTTATATCCCACCCTTTCTCCCAAAGGAACCCAGAGAAGCAAACAATAAACATGTTTTTTTTAATAAATAAATAAATAAAACAAAACCATTGCAGTTGCAGACAGTTTTAACATACTTGTGGAAATGAATTTAAGGATTTTTTAAACTTATAGTATTACATCATCTGCAAACGATCTCAACTTTATGTTGCAGCGTTCTCTCATCCATCTCAACTATAGCTAAATCATGTCTGGCAACCCAAACCCTCCATTGGTTCATTTGCTATTGCAAAGAATATCCTTGTTTAATTTCTCAAAGTCAGGGGAAACTACCTAAAAGAAAACTGTGAAACCCAAATTTTGCTTTAGGTGTTGGTAAAGTAAACTGATGGTTTGCAAGCATCTTTCCAGGCTGTAACATATAATAATCTTGCTATAGTAAAAATACATAAAATCTGAATTTTCTAGGTTTGTAACGAGAGACATTTTAACAAAATTTAGTAAAACGACTATTAGTCTACAAGTTGAGCTGCTATTAGATCTATCTCCTGTTATCATAGCCACACATTTCCAAAACTGTTTTCTCGTATTACATCCCCAACACAGACATTATAAGTCTCCTTTTGTAGCTACACAAAACCAATACTTTCCATCTCCTACTTTGCTTCCATCTCCTACTTAGCCTTCCAGGACAACCAATGCTACTAGGTGCCACCATTATACAACTTTCCTTATTGTTTATTGCTTTGGAGAAAGATTAACCTAAATTGCAAATCCTATGTTAGTCCAATTCAAAACAGGCTCATTGAAATTGATGGATATGACTAACATATGTCAATCATTTTCAGTTGGCCTGCTCTAACAGCAACATCTTCTATTATTATTTGCATTTTTAGTTACTTTATTTTAAAAGATTTGTCAAACTGATTCAAAGATAATGTAAAATCAATTTAAAGCCAAATTAGAAAAAAGAAAACATACTATACAAAATTCCTAAAATGCTCATGCAACAATCCAAAAAGGACAAGTTCTGTCCCACTCCACTAAAAGATGAGCACCACAATAGAGGCTAACAACCCAATAATAATACAAAGAGCATCCTTATTATTGGAGCACCTAGTCTTATCATGAGTATAGAACATACTCAAACTTCTACGGTGGACCAAAAAGTCCTAGGATAGAAAATTGCTTAAATCCATGCATATCAACAGTTTTTGTAGCTTGGGCTGAGAACAGATTCAACCAGGTGTTTAATTTCTAAGAAGCAAAACAGTTTGTGTGGCCTTACCACTTTTAAAGAAAGAACAATTACACTAAATAAACGAGTGGATTTAAATAACGATGCTGCCAAATTATTTTGTTGTTTGCCAGTTCAGATAAGGCAAGTTAATTCAGTTCAACGTAAAATCAATTATGTACGTGAACAACAAGATATTGCTTCAAGATTGGGATAGCAGCAAGAAAAGCCAAAAAATGGTCTGCAAATGCCAACACATTTCCCAACGAAAACAAGCCATTTGCATTATTTAGTTATTGCTTGGAGGCATTTCAATCTTTGATGCCTGGAATTCACTCAGCTTAAGAGTTGAGAAAGCATGTTCTTTTTATGTTACGCTCCCCACATTTCCACTGGAGATGTTTGTGAAAAGTGCTATTGAATGGCTTGTTAATATCTCAGCAATGCTCACTGATACAATGTTTTGTTAACTACCATTTTCTTTCCAAGTAATATTATGATGCTAGCTGAAGGTCAATAGCCTTTAATTGTACCAGCACAGTATGTTGTACTTCCGCTCAGTTGCAAGACATGTTTCCTTTTGAATATGTGTTATAACATATGGAGGGTCCATATGTCTTTCTCCACATCCATATGCTTTGATTTGATTTATAGGCTTCATAATAGCATTTGATTTTGGCACACATCTTGCTTTTTGAAGGAAATTAAGTCCTTACACTATTCAATTTGGTTAACACAGGAGAATTCCCTGTCTCTGGCACTTTTTGACTGATGGAATTGTATCTACATAGTAATGGAATCACCACATTCCTTTGTATGGCAATGATAGAACATACATTCACCTATGATCAATACTGGATGTACAACTTGCTAAAATCTGTCCAATCCACAGATATTGAGATCCACTGTACATCATGGTGCTTAAGATTAAAATAAGGAATGTTTAATACTGTTCATTTTGATAAGATAAAGCACGCTTAACTTCCTTTGCATTGAACCATATGTGTTGCTATATTTATATTTTGGAACACTACAAAGACTACCTAAGTACCGGCATCTAGATAGCTAAATGGATTTTAAGCAAGCATTTTTCATACCCTATTCATTTTTGTCAATTTCAAAGCAAACGGCGATGGCTTCTGGGCTGGGAGCCAATGTAGGAAAAGGTCTGATGAGCAGACTAAAGGCTTGTGGTGAAGAGCACTAGATCAGAATACCAGGACTGAAATATGGTTTCCATCAAGCGTCATCAGCTAAAGATTGGTTGTGGCTATAATATCTCTCTGCTGTAGAGGGGGGACTTATTAGCTTGATATTTTACATGCAACTGATATGGAATCCTAGATAATCTGAAATGTAGATATTAATTTAAAAATGCCAATGTAAGATAAGAACATAAGAGAGCTGGCTGGATCAGGTCAATGGCCCATCAATGGTCCAGCATCCTATTCTCATAGTAGTCAACCTGTGATAAATCTGCAAGCAGGATTCTGTGTATGCACTGGTTCCATCACCATTTGTGGGAGAAAACCGTATCATAAACCATATTAGGATTATACATTATATGCAGAGTGGATTTGTTGATGGCATCCATCTGTCTCAAGAAACAATGGAGTACATCTCTGGGAGTGGTCAAACTGCTGTGTTAGCCATACCAGAGGGAATTCCCAAGGGCGCAAGCCTGCCCAGATGAGAATACCTCTCTCTTGGCCTCACAGATGTGGTCCAAAGGAAACCAAAGCAATATGTTTGGCACCAGCTTGGCTGCAGGAATTGCCAGAAGGAAGTGTACAAGGCACCATCCAGCCATCTTAGGGACTCCACTCTGGATTTGTGTAAGCCTTTCCTTCTCCCAAAGATATCATTCAAGGCAGTGGAGGTTTAGGATCAGAGTTTTCCTTCTCCTAGATGGGCTACCTTCCCAGGTTGATGAGCCCCTTCTGCCCTTACTTCCCTCCACAGCACATGCAGAAACTGCCTTCTTGACCATTGGACCCAGTATTGGTGTTGTCCGCTTAGTCTGCTGTAGCCTGTCTTTGCAGGCAGGGAAAGTCCCTAACTCAGGTTTTGAGACCCATCTGCTACCCTCACCTGGTTTAGCTGGCCAGTCAAAGCCATTCCCAGGGTGTGGCCACTCTCAATGCTGACAGCTTCTAGGAGCCACAGGTGAGAGCTGAGTGCAGGGTGGGGACCAAAGGTGGACAAACTACCCCAGAAGAAGCATGGCAGGATCTCCCACCAGAGGTACTACCCCTCCCCTAACACCACATACACCTTGCAGAGTGGGTACAGCTATACTTAAACCAGTGACATGGTTCTGTTATTCAACCTTATGGAAGGTGAACTGAATAATAAACCACTTAGTAGTAGTAGTAGTAGTAGTAATAATAATAATAATAATAATAATAATAAATTAATAGTAAGCTCAGATCATTGGCTCTGACTTGCCAGTTGACACTGAAATCCACATCTGTCACATTTTTAGCATGCATCTATTCCACACACACTAAACATGTCATGTGACATATTAAAATATGTGTTTGATGCATGTAGATCCCCCAAAACAGCTGCTGCTCCCACCAGAATGTACTCATTTCAGAAGACCTGGACTCCCCCATTAAGAGTATGGGAAGAAACCTTTCGATTACATTCCTAAACTTGCTTTCTTGGATATGCATCAAAATACTTTCTAGTAAATTGTCTGATTGTTTTCCCATCTCTCTGCCTCAGTAATATTTGCAAGGCAATGAAACCTCAAAAATAACTACTCTCACATTACCTATCTTACATAGCTTGCCTCATTTATTTTTATGACTCTTCAGTGCAAAGTGTAGAATTTTTAACAGATCAGTATATTATTTTTAAGTATATCATTGTTTTTCTCATTACATCAGGTCTCTCCTGGCAATGGTTCTCAAGGAAGACGTTTGCTATGTCTGTTGTTGACCTTTCCGTTTGCTGCTCTTTGCACTGCTAAATTCCTTTGAGGCAACATTCCTGCTGAGTTAAATCCAGCAAAAGGACATGCACTGTTCAGACAGAAACCTGATAAGCTGCCATTCAAAAAATTAGGCTGCTGAATCTGTGAGGCTGCAAAAGAAGCTCAGCAGAATGTAATGCATTTTGAAATAATAACTGGCTAATTGTTGTTTGTTAATGATCACATGCCTCTGTCTTTACAATGCCTGTAGCAGTTTGTGCTTGGACTCTGTTACTTAGAATCCTTGGAAGCTTAACATGGGTTTCTTAATGTGAAGATCTGAAGGAGAGCTTGTCAAGCATTACCGCTGTTCTCAAACAATATGCAACAGGAGAAGAGTCCAGGGCAGGGATAGCCAATGTGGTGCCTTCCTGATGTTCTAGACTTCAGCTCCCACCATTCTTTACCATTTGCTAAGATGGGTGGGGCTTATGGAAGTGGCAGTCCATAGCAACTGGAGGTTGCATTGTTGCCTTCACCTGGTCTACAGTGTGTTTTTGTTTCACATAGCCTGTGACTGGGATAGCCTAACAGGCGTGGCCAGCTACCTGTATGTACTGGGAATGCATCCTAGATAACATAGATGACATTGCATCATCTTAAGAGTTCTGGAACACGGAACTTCTTTTGCATGTGAAGCTACTTCCTGCTAGGAAGAAGTTTGGAAAGCACAGACCTTTGGATAATATACAGTATCTTTTTTGTCCTGAATTTTATCTGTGTCCCTCCCATTGACTTGCTGTGAACTATATACTTGCTGCTCTATTAAATTTACTGCTCTTATTAATTGCATTTTTAGCCCACCTGTTGTCCAAAATGCTCAAGGTGGTGTACATAATTCTCTCTTCCCCCCTATTGTTCTCACAACTACCTTGTGAGGAAGGTGAGTTGGGAGACAGTGACTGATGCGAGATCACTCAGTATAATAGATGGGGGGGGGATCTGAACCTGGGTCAGTCCAGTTCCACACAAACATTTTACCACTGACTCTTCCATTCTTATTTCTTACGGCTCATTCATACAGGTCTTATGATCCAACAAGTTGGGTGGGTGGGTGTCTGTGCTTGTGTATCAAAAGTAGAGCAAAGCAGTGCCAAGCTTCTGCCAAATCTGGTAAGACAATTTCCCAGTGCAACAGAGGATGCTTCCAATCTGTCACCTTTTCCAGGTGAGATTCAATTACTTCCCAGCAAATTCAGGCTGCACAATTAAAGCTGATGTGGAGATCTAGTGAAACAAAACTGCCTCCCCAAAAGATAATAATCTTTGAGACAAGGAAAGTGACAGGGAAACGCACTGGAACGTGTGGGATAACACTTCCTTGGTGCAACATCATCTAATCTCTCCACAAATCAGGATAAATACTCATTAAATAGCAGATGTCATCTAATCTCTCTGCAGACAAATCAGACTGAATGCCCATTAAACAGGAAGCGACCTGATTTGTTTCTATTATACACATTTATGGGGAAAGAGTCAAATAATTACACAGACAAGCAAGTAGTCCAAAAACCAGTAAAATAAAAATATTTGGATTTCAGCCTATTTTTTTTCTTGCGACTACAATGGGGATTAAGAGCTTAATCCACAATCTGTTTAAAACAACACACTTTCCTTAGAAAACCTGGCCTAATTCCCAGTACTTCATTTTAACTGGATTAAGGATATCTGCAAAAAAGGAAATTCTTCAGTGCAGAAAGAGCATAGTAGCCTATGAAAGATTCTTCCAGTTTTTCAGCATTAAGGGCAAATGGTGTGGAATTTTGGACAACGTGGAATTTGACTGTGAGAGGGAAGGATATAAGTGAAATGATTAATATAAGTGAAAAGATTCAATATATGTTCAATCCAAAGGATTTTTACATGACAATAATCTTTGTCTTAGGTCACTTAGGTTAAAGCACTGTTGTACCTCTTTAACAGTCATGGCTTTTCCCAAAGAATCGTGGGAACTGTAGCTTGTTAAGGGTTTTGGAAATTGTCAATCTGCAAGAGGCCTCCTAAGTACTCTTGACACCCATAATAAAGTGCAGTTCCCAGGATCCTTTGCGGGAAGCCGTGGCTGGGGGAAGAGTGCTTTAAATGTATGGTGCAGATGTGCCCCTGGTGCCTTTTAAGCAATTTATTTTTAACTTAGTTCTAATTAGCTGATAGGCCTCATTTGTCGCTATGGGTTGTTGCTACATGTGCCAGTTTATTTTATTGTTTTGAATATCATACCATATATTGGTATGAATCCAAAGTGTTTTCTTTAGCAAACAGAAGGTACATCCGTGTGTGTGTGTGTGTGTGTATGATCATTCCCCAGTGATTTCCCTCCCCTTGCTGAATCCTGACCTGCACGTATGCACTATTTCAAAGGATCCCTTTGCCTTTAAGAAATTGTGGCACTCCAGATATTGGAGTCTAGTGCCTATCAGCCTTAGCTAGCATAGCTAATGGTCAGGGAAGATCAGATTCGTAGTACGGCAACTTCTGGAGGGTCATGGGCTCCAAGCCTCTGCTTTGAAAGCTGTTGTTGTTTTCTTTTTGTAGGGTCCAATAGACTGAAATGGAAAGAGAGGACAGGAAAACCCTGCTATGCGTACGGAACATGGTTCTCTGGAACCAGGCCATTATGTTGTATCCCGTACTTTATATGTGAGCCAGAGTGGTATAGTGATAAATGTGCCAGACTTGGACCTGGGAGTCTTTAGTTCAAATCCCCACTCCAAACATGGAAGTCACTGGACCAGTCACTCACTCCATCTCACATAATTGTTGTGAGAATAAAAGGAGGGAGGGTAAGAACCTTGCGACCACCTTGAGCTCATTGGAGTAAAGGTAGCATAGTATCTCTAATAAACAAGCACATGCTGAGAACCTGCAGCCAAGCTCGTGCCAAACATATTACTCTGTTTTCCTTTGGGCCTCATCAGTGAGGCTGAGAGGGTGATCTTGTCGTCTGGGCAGACCAGGACCTCCATACACACTGCCCAGGGCTGAGGAGGTCACTCCACTGCTTCAAACGCAGCAAAAACAACATGGTACGGCTAGCTATGCCACTGGCTGAACTAAGCAGTTATGAGTTACCAGTCGTTGCAGCCACAGCAGGCACTGTGATTCTCCAGCAATTTGTCTTCACCACCGGAGATGCACTCCATTGTCTCTTGAGACAGCTGGATACCACGAATAACAAACGAATGAGAACCAGTGTGGCATATTGGAAGAGAGAGGCTGGACCAAGACTAGGGGCAAGCAGGTCAAATCTTCACACAGCCATGAAGATTACTGGTGGCCTTGGGCCAGTTGCCGCCTTTCAGCCTAGCCCAACACACAGGGTTTTATATTGGAATAACATGGGCAGGAGAGAAACATGATCACTTCAAAGGAAGGGTGGGGTAAAACGGAATGAATAAACAGAAATTCTTTTGCATGAGGATATGGGGCATTAGTTGATCACTGACTTTCTATGACTAATTGTACAGTTTCTTCTTACTTCTCTGTAATTATGGATCCGCAGGTATGGTCTGAGGCCAGATGAGGCTACCACCTAGCTGAAACCAGTGGCTGAGGAAGGGGGGTGCGGGGGGTATGGACCGCCCCGGGTATAATCACTGGGGGGTGGGGTGACAAAATGACAAAAATATAAGTTTTAAAAATAATTTTTAAAAATTGAGCTCACATATTTTTTTAGTTCAGTCAGCAAACATAACGAAACGTGGCTGGCACTGGGTGCCACACTGTGGGGGCCGGCACTTCCCATGCGGCTTGCCCAAGCCACTCATCTCTCCTGGGAGTGACATGGTGGCTTGGGCTCCTGCAGACTCTGCGCTGCCTGAAACGGCAGCGTGGGGCTTGTGGCTGCCCACCGCCTCTCCCTCAGCCGCCCGACAGCTGAGGGGGAGGCGGCAGAGAGACTCCATGCAGCAAGCCCCGCCCCATGGGTGGGCTCGCCCCGCCCCTGGCTGCAGGACACATGTGCTGCACCGGGCACTCGTGCGGCTAGCTACGCCACTGGCTGAACTAAGCAGCTCTGGGTGTGATCTGTGGCAAGATGGGTGAGCACCTCAGTACCACATGTGTCACCTTGGGTTCAAAGACAGGATGTAAATAGCAGGGAATAAAATAAACGAATAATTTGAAACAGTGAGAAAACAATTCCCTCCCCCATGTCTTATTACTTTTCACTATAGTCTTATCCTGAAAAACACATTTCAGAAAAGCATTCCATCAAGAGCTTTCACATTCTGATAGGGATTCTCCCTATTCAGTCTCCTGCAATGCTTACAAGTCTCTTAATATATAGTATGCTTAATAAGACATCAACATTCCACTGAAGCCCTCCACAGAGATGCTAAATTAGAAAACCATACTGTTTTATTTTGTTCCAACTACAGAGGCAGATTCCCTCAGGGCTTTTGGGGCTTTCAAGAAGCCAGCAGCAAGAATCATATTGAGCAATCACATTTCCCCCATGGAGGTAATGATGTAAGTGATCTATTGATATGTCCGTGACCACTGGCAGTACTTGAGTCACAATCATGCTCGATGCAGCACAGAACGTTTGACTAGGATATGAAACAATTTTCTCTATGTTCCCTCTTTCCAAAAAAATAGCAGTGCAGGTCCGGTTCTGGAATCACCAGCCAGGATGTCCTCCTATAATCTTTTCTGGATGTTGCAAACCAAGATCCCCCTGGCGACTCATTGACTGAGCTTGTTGAGGGCTGGAATGCCCAGCTCCTGGCAGCCATCGATGAGATCGCACCTAAGCGCCCTCTGCGACCCCGCAGAAACCGGGCTCCCTGGTTTACCGAGGAGCTTCGGAAAATGAAGCGGGACCTCAGACGGCTAGAGTGAGTATGGCGGGGTGCCCGTGACGGAGCCTCAAGAACATCTTATAGGGCTTTTATGAAAACCTACGAGATGGCGGTGAAGGCTGCTAAGAAGTCATACTTCTCGGCCTCCATTGCATCCGCTAGCTCTCGCCCAGCGCAATTATTTAGCATAATCAGGTCTTTAACGTCCCTTGAGGGACAGCCAAATTTAAATAACAAATTGACACACGGCTGTGAGGCATTTGTGAGCTTTTTTGCGGAGAAGGTCTTGTCGCTCCGCCATGACCTCCCTGCCAATTTGGATACAATAAAGGAACTGGAGGCCCCTCGACTGTCCTCGGGTCCAGTATTGGACCACTTCGACCAGATATCCCCAGCCGATGTGGACAGACTCCTCCGAGCTGGAAAGCCCACCACTTGTCCTCTCGACCCGTGCCCGTCTTGGCTGATTAGAGCGTGTCCAGACGAGGTGCGGGCCCTCCTGGGGGATATCATCAATTTGTCCCTTGGCACGGGGACATTCCCAGGGGAACTGAAGGAGGCAGTGGTGCGCCCGCTCTTAAAGAAAACATCATTAGATCCTTTAGATCTATCCAATTACCGCCCGGTTTCGAATCTTCCGTTCCTGGGTAAGGTGATTGAGAGAGCGGTTGCTGAACAGCTTGGTGGGTTTCTGGATGAAACATTGGCTCTGGATCCATTCCAGTCCGGCTTCCGCGCTGGTCATGGGACCGAGACGGCTCTGGTCGCCCTAACAGATGACCTTCGTAGACAGCTGGATCGAGGCGGGTCGGGGCTGCTGATTCTTCTAGATCTATCAGCAGCTTTCGACATGGTCGATCACGAACTTTTGGACCACCGCCTTACCGACGTGGGAATCCAGGGCACAGTCCTTCAATGGCTGCACTCGTTTCTCTCTGGTCGGGGACAGAGGGTGGCGCTTGGGGGGGAATTGTCATCGCGCCACTCCTTGGTGTGTGGAGTACCTCAGGGCGCGATACTCTCCCCGATGCTTTTCAACATCTTTATGCGCCCCCTCACCCAGCTTGTTCGGAGTTTTGGGCTGGGTTGTCATCAGTATGCCGATGACACCCAACTCTATCTGTTGATGGATGGCCATCCTGACTCGGCCCCAGACACACTGACCAGATGTTTGGAAGCTGTGGCTGGATGGTTACGTGGGAGCCGGTTGAAGCTAAATCCTTCGAAGACAGAGGTCCTGTGGCTGGGACGGGGCGATATGGGATTGGGGGGGCAACTCCCATCTCTTGCGGGGGCGCAATTAGTGCCAGCACCGTCCGTTAAGAGTTTGGGTGTAATCTTCGACACCTCCCTTTCCATGGAGGCGCAGATTGCAGCTATAACAAAGGCGGCATTTTTCCATCTCCGCCAAGCTAAGCAGTTGGCTCCTTACCTCTCTCGCCCTGACCTAGCCACTGTGATCCACGCGACGGTCACCTCCAGACTGGATTATTGTAACTCGCTCTACGTGGGGCTGCCCTTGAGACTGACCCAGAAACTCCAGCGGGTGCAGAATGCTGCAGCGAGACTCCTTACGAGGTCTTCGCTGCGAGATCACATTCACCCGGTGCTATACCAGCTGCACTGGCTCCCGGTGGAGTACAGGATCAGGTTTAAGGTGCTGGTTTTAACCTTTAAAGCCCTATATGGCCTAGGACCCTCGTACCTACGGGACCGCCTCTCCTGGTATGCCCCACAGAGAAACCTACGGTCTTCAAATAAAAACATCTTGAAGGTCCCAGGCCACAGAGAAGTTAGGCTGGCCTCAACTAGAGCCAGGGCTTTTTCGGCTGTGGCTCCGATCTGGTGGAACACTCTGTCACAAGAGACCAGGGCCCTGCGGGACTTGACATCCTTCCGCAGGGCCTGCAAGACAGAGCTGTTCCACCAGGCCTTTGGCCAGGGCACAGCCTGACTCCCTCCCTCGGCAATCTTCGCAGAGCTCTGGCCCAATGGTTGCTAGTGGCTTGAATTAATTAATTTTATAATGAATGATTTTAGAATGTTGTTTATGTTGTACTTTTGTACTGTTTTATTGTTGTTAGCCGCCCTGAGCCCGGCTTCGGCTGGGGAGGGCGGGATATAAATAAAATTTATTATTATTTATTATTAGTTATCTAAGACATAGCACTCCCTTTTTGAAAGGATGGGGCAGAACAATGTGATTCCGGATGATGGAAACAATGCATTATGCACATAAGAAGATCTCTGCTGGTTTAGATCAAAGACCCTTCCAGTACAGCATCTGTTTCTCACAGTGGCTAAGCTACTCTATTTGTCTCTCTGTGTGTGTTTAACATATTCAACTGTAGAATGTTTAATTCTATAGATTTGGGGGTGCTTTTAAAAGTAGTTTTATTTTCCAACTTACAAAATAATATATTTATCTTTCTCCAATGAACTTTTGAGGTATTCTTAATTGTTGAGGAATATGTTGCAGTCCTTCATCCCTTTCCTTATTTTTTGCTTCCTTCCATCTCTTCTCTCCTATAATTCTCTTAGATGGCATTTGTTTCTGTCAGTATCTTCCTAGTTACAGTCAATTCTGACCTGGTGGTGACATTTCTGCCACCTTCACAACTTTGTTGAACTTCCATTTTCACCCCTGTTGGCAAGAGACAGATGCAGGCTTTTTACAAGACCTTTCCCAAATTGGAAAGATTTAGCCGAAGGCAATTGGAAGAAGACAAAAACACACACACACCAATTTTAGCAAAAAGAAAGAGCTTGCATTAAGTGAAGCACTAAAAGAAATGATAGATTTTTATTTTATTTTTTGCTTGAGGGCTGCTGAATGGAACACACACATGTCTGCATACAGAGATGGGCAAAAGCAGGAGATGCCCTACCATTGGGTAAAATGAGGCACTTTTCTCAGCCAACCAATTTTGTGCCTCAATAATGGACAGCAATAGGTCAGTTGTTTATTTTGTTTTTATATTTTTACTGCAGTGTGTGAGTGTGGGAAGAGCTCCACCTCAGGTTCCAAAATATGCTGGCTCCAAAACTCCCCCATTCCCCCAACAGGCCCCCTGAGCAAAGGGAAATGTCTCCCAGTCCCTGGGGAAGGGGCATTCCATGCAGAAGGTCCCAGGTACGGGTTGCCATTGCCAGGTAGAGCTGGGAATGCCCCGTTCCTGCAAATCTGGAAAACTACTGCCAGTCAGTGTGGACAATACTAAGATAGATCAGCCAAACGTCTATGAGCTGGCATACTTCTTTCCCCTTTGGTTGTCTACTCACCCACCCACCAGTGTGAGATCAACAGAGCTCTAGATCTGGTGTTCCTCCCGCCTTGCTTTCATAGGCTTGCTCTTATATTTTTCCCCAGGGAGGTGATGGTGCATCAGTCTGATTTCCTGCTCAAAATGACCTGGGCTGTCAATGGACAGGAATCTGCTAGAAGTACTTCTTGAATCTGCCCTCTGACTTATTTTTTCTTTTTTTACCACCAGGTGAATAGACTGCAAGGATTCTTCTCACATTACAAATGTTAGAGGTGGCTTTTAATTTTTATTTTATGGTTGCTTGTCACTAGGAACAGTGAAAGAGTGATGCTGGTACCAGAAGGGAATAAAAATGAAGCCATTTGAAACACTTAAGACTTTTTTTCCTCCTAAGCCCTAAAGCCTTTGAGTAAAATTATGGGTCTGGCATGAAGTCACTAGAGCCTGGAGATTCACATTAAACTGTAAAACTTGAGTGTCTAGATACAAAAGGTCACTACTGGGCAATGCTCAAGATAATGTTCTGATGTGGCTAGCTAATGTTAGTTTGATCTTTAAATGTGATTTCCCCTAGCCTTAAGATGTTTAAGACAGATCCTTTAATGTCTTTTTAATGTTTTTTTTTTACTTTTTAAGATTTTTGTGTGTTTTTTTACTCTTGGCACAGTCTACAGACTGAATGAGTAGGCGGATAAGTTCACTACAAAGATTGGCAGAAATCGTTGGTGTCTGAGAATAAAAAGCCACATTACTAATAAAAATAATGTGTTCATTCCCGCTGTCCCTTTCATTCTGAAAGATTATATACGTACCGTATCCATATAATCGTTTAATGCAATTCACACACAGTTAGAAGCAGACCTCCTGAGCCAGTGTGCATTCAGGCTAATGAAGTGTACATTCTGAAAATAATTCTTAATGGGGTTCATTGTCCTGAATGTCAGTTCTTGCTGCCCCAGTTCATTCAGAATGCATTGGGTAAAATCTATCAGACACCTCTTCCTTCATATCATTGTAGCACAGTTCTTGATATATTGTGTCCATTGGCCAATCCTTTATGGGCACAATGCCAATCTTATTTAGCAACAGGAAGTACTACAAACTATGTTCAATTATTTTTCAGGGCAGCAGATGTTTCTAAAATTCAAACCACATCTCAACTGACTTGGGAGTAGTTTTGCAGGCCAATCTTAGTTGACCAGAAAGTAACTTTTTTCATATTTTAAATACATTAGTTTACAACAGAATGGGGATGGGGCAGATATAAACCAATTAATTTTTAAAAATGAACATAAATGGAAAACAGATGACATTTCAATATATAGCAGCAAATACTCATGAAAATGATGATTGCACCGGTGTCCCTGGGTTTGCTATAATCCTTACCACTTTAAATTTCTTCCAGTTTTGTTGGGAGGTCTCTGGTTCCCTAAAGCTAGACTGACTCCTTTATACTAAGTCTTTTCAGAGACTACACAGCAGGGAAAGAGCAAAGTCTGAAATGCTCCTGCATAGATGCTAAATACCCAAAGGAGCTGAGTCTGATCCTTCCTTTAATACATTTCCCAGTTATTTATGGCTCAGTGGATTTAAATCCATTGTCGCCTTTCAGCTGACAAGTCAGCTAAACCATATCATTTCCCCAGAGCAATATTCACATGTACCAATGTGCAAACAAAGCCCATTCTCATGTACTAATAACCAAATGCAAATATTTCTAGCAGCCACTCAGATCTCCAGAGGGTGGTCTGGAGACCAGACATCTGTTTCGGTGACCAAACCAACCTCTTCATGAGTGGTTCAGGTTTATCAGTTCACAACCCTGTACATTTGGGGAGGTGGGGGGAACACCTTGACTTGTAATATGCATTTCATTAGTGTAGACAGACCCTCACCCACATTCATTTACATGTACGGATTCACTTTCCTGGAATGAACAAGACTGTGGCAATCCATATATGAAGGGTTTAAAGGTGAGAGCATAGACTGGCAGAGAAGGCACTCCCTTCTCAAGTTCCCACAGATGATGTACAACTTTGGGAAGGATTCTAAATATTGTAAAACAGATCAAAACCACAGAAGTAATAATGCTGCATATTAGCTTTCCCTAGGTGCTGAGTCGTGATATTGGCGCTTGTTAAGAGCTGTAATGTGCAATGAAAAGAATGAATTATTTATGTAATACTTGATCCTGTTCTGAGCATTTCTGAAGGACTCCAGGTGAAATATATGACTGACTTTCAGCTCCTGAGATGAGCAGAATGTTTATGGGTGCAAATTAAGCATTCATTCCACTGCTAAGACACCAAAAACTGGTAGAAGTACCAGATATAAAAGAATTCCTTTAGATATAATCCATAATCTCAATTTTCTTGTATTAAAAGGCGGCTTCGATTTTGCTTTAATGTTCTAATCTGTACTTTTGCCTTCTTCTTTGAGGGTGTGGTGCATATAGGAGTTGCCTGCATAGCAAATTATGCCATCTTGTAAATACGTTGAATCTCTTTCATGGCATGATGTCTGGGAATCTTTAGTATTAATTCTTACATTAAACCCATGACCAAGCTACCAGACCAGACATGATGCTAAATGTGACATCAGGAAGCCTACCAGGGTTAGTTGGTTTTTAAAAAAGCATGCTCAAGATAAGTGAACTGCAGTGTTCAGGGAGGAGAGGCTGACTCCTTTCCTCTTCCACCACAATCTCAACAAAAACCATCCCCACATACTGACAAAAGGAGGTCATTCCCCCAGAACTATGAGTAGTATGGGGGGGCATTGATTAGGTTGGGGCAGAAGAAGCGGTTAATCTTTCCCTCCCTGGATGCTGTGGTGCCTATGGCAAGTTTGTGCTTCTTTTAACTGTCAGGCTTTCTAATTGGACTCCGAGCTTCACATGCTATAAAAAGAATGTGGCTGCATCCCGGTTCAGGCCATATGCCCATTATAAATATCCCATCTGATAACTTAATTCCTAAGCAGCAGTCAGTCATCACTTTAAAAGCTACTTGTACCTGCTTATTTAAGATTGTGGCCGGATCTACGCTGATCTGGAAAATGCTATTAAAAACACTATATAAAAAAAGACAGCTCCCAATGCAATTTCCCATTGGCAACAGATGGCTGCTCTACAGCGTCCTCTGGTGTCACTTTTTTATATTGTATTTTTAACATTATAACTCACCAGTGTAGATTAGTCCTGTGGTTTATATTGCAACATTCCAATCCAGAGACTGTATGTTCAGATTGCACACTAGTTTTTTTACATAGATCAAGGCAACAGCTTTATGTCAATGGGGAGCCAATCCAAAATGCAAAGGGGTGGCTTGTGATCCTCCACTGAAGGGGATGGGCAAGCCCTTTAGAAGAGTTGTGAGGGTGCATGCATACATGATATCCAGCTTTGTGCCACAATGCTACCCTACCATAATTGAGATAATCAGCTATAATATGCACACTTGTTCAAGAATACACCCATCAATCTTATTAGGATTTATAGCAAATCCTATAAACACTTACTCAGGAGTAGAAGCCCAGGGATCTCAAAAGGATTTCATCATAAGTAAGTGAATAGGATTTTAGCCTTTCCAAGGAGTAATGTTACAGATTCAGAAAATCTTTTGGCACAGATGGGCAATGATTCTGAGTTACTGACTAAGTCATCCATCTCTAATACCTCCTTTGCCCAGAAAAAGAGTGCATTGAACAATTTGAAAACCTGCAATCAATAATTAAGAGAAAAATGGCTTCCAACAATCCCTTTCTCTCTGATTTTTCATTCCATTTCTCCTCCACACACACCTTCCTTTGTAGCCCATTCCTAAGGTTTTTATTATAAATGTTAATAAATTTTGTCTCAGAACAAATAAATAAATAAATTTTGTCTCAGAACATGTTTGATTAGGGATTTGTTTGGATTAAAATATCTTGTGGCTATTTGCTTTTTTAAACAAACTTCCATCCATAACTTTACTCTCTGCAAATGGATAGGCTCACATAAATGCACTGAGTGCAAGACTCAAATCTTATACAGATGTACCATGGAAATCGAACGGAATCTGTTCTGGAAGTCCATAAAACATTCGGAAACCAAAGCACGGCTTCTGATTGGCTGCAGGAAGCTCCTGCAGTCAGTCAGAAGCCACAGAACCCCCTTTGGACATTCGACTTCCAAAAATAGTTCGCAAACTGAAACAGTCACTTCCGGGTTTGTGGCATTTGGGAACCAGAACTAAGCTGTATGAAAACCAAGGTACAACTGTATTATTTTCATTCATTCATGACTTACTACAAAAATGTTTCAAAGTAACTTACAATGGCCCTATATCTATGTTTTGAAAGCTACATCTTATTCAAAATGCTGGGATTTTAATGATACTGTGGCTCTGCAAAAGGAGAGGGGGAGAGATGGAGGGAGTCCTAAACTTTGAGGTCATGATCCCTCCATCAGCCAACACATGGAGGGATCTCCATAGGGCATTAAGGAGACGGTTTGCATTAACATCACTTGATGACTCTAGCAGTGCTGCTCTGAAAGTTTGTTAACTATACTTGGTTTGAAACAAGACCAAAGGTTCCTTTTGAGAATTGTTCTGCTTATCCACAGCCACTGTGTGTCCTTTTTCCATTGTCCTTTTCCTTCCACTGTCTCTCTCACCCAGCTATTCAGGGATCGTGTAGTGAGTGTGATGGAATCATGACACCATGTTGCCATTCAGCTTTGTCTACATGGAGACATAATTGAGAACAAATGAAACTTTCACGTTACCCTCACTCTGAGGAGGAGCAATTGAGTGACTTCTGTGTTGCAGAGCTTTCATCGCTGCCTTTACTGTGCAGCACAGCAAGATCAGAAATGTCACACTGCTGAAAAAGCAAGGGAAGTGTGGGTGCTTTTGATGTAAGCTTTCACAAAGAGCATCCTTAGTTTTCGGTCAGCTCCAGACTATAACATCCAACAGTGACTTGCCTCTCTGAATGGGTCACCCTAGTTCCAAAATAACTTTTATACAATCACACATACAGTGCTTTTCAGTTGAGCTAGTTTGCACATCCCGCCATGAGTTATCAAGTGTACGATAACAAAGGGTACAGAAATCAAGTGATAGCTGATGTTTGTATGCTTGGGTGTTTTCCATTTCTAATGCTAATTCTCTGGTGGACTTGGAATGCAAAATATTAGTAATATTGGTGATAGTACAGTGCAGGTTCCCTTGTTAGTTAGGATGTTGTGTAGTACCCTTTTCAGTAGAACTTACTTCTAGGTAAACATCATTTATTATTACATTTATACCTCATCTTTTCTACAAGGAGTTCAAAGTGGTGTACATATGGTTCTGCCTCCTCCCCCCCCCCCCGCATCGCCATTTTATTCTCAAAACAACACTGTTTAGGTAGGTTAGGCTGAGAGACTGTGACTGACCCCTAGTTCACCAGGTCCTAACCCAGTACTCAAGCCAATTAGACCAGAGTTAATGGAATTTTGATTGTGACTGATTGCTGTGTGTGGAGGAGCTATGGCACAACACATATGGTTTGAGGTTCAACCCTATTCCCCTCCCCACAAATACAGCATCTCTATTTAAAGGATTTCAAGTAGCATGACTGAGACAGGTGTGTGGGGCTTCTATTGCCCTCCCAACACCAGTGGGGTATAGTGGTTTGAGTGTCAGACTAGGACCTGGGAGACCAGGGTTTAAATCTCTCTTTGGCCATGAAGCTCACTACATGACCTTGGGCCAGTCATTGCCTCTCAGCCTACCCTACCTCACAACGTTCTTGTGGGGATTAAATAAGGGGGTGAGGAGAAGAGTGTTTCCCCAACTTGGGTCTCCAGCTGTTTTTGAATGACAATCCCCATCATCCCTGACTACTGGTCCTGCTAGATAGGGAAGATGGATTTGTAGTCCAAAAACAGCTGTAGAGCCAAGTTGGGGAAACACTGGTGTAGGCCACCTTGAGCCACTAGGAGAAAAAGGTGGGATATAAATACAATAAATGAATAAAATAAACTACCTCTTGACTTCTCCCACCCCCAAGCAAAGTCTACCAGAAGCCAACAACCCAAAAAGTAGCAAGAGAAGAGAGAGATAATGGAATCACTTTCATTTGCTTACTTAAACCAAACTCTCTCTCTCTCTCTCTCTCTCTCTCTCTCTCTCTCTCTCTCTGGATGTAGTCTTAAGTCCCATCTCTAAATCAGGGATGGGGAGCCCATGCCCCTCCAGATATTGGACTCCCAACTCTCATGGATAATGGCCAGAGATAGTGTCATCCAACAACATCTGGAAGGTCCCAGTGTCCCAGCCCCTGCCCTCACAGCAAGTGAGAATTTACCTCTACGTTCTTATATTCTCCTACTCCCCCCCCCATCTTTAAAGCTGTGCACAGGCACTCATCTTTGGTAAAGTGCACTCATAGGTGTTGAATAGATCAACAATTTGAAAATCAAGCAATTGTCCCTTATTGTCTCTACTAAGCAAACTTTGTATCACTGGAGTCCAATTCAACAGAATGAGAAACACAGAGCAAGTGAGGCGATGCCTTCTATTGAAATTGCTTACCATTTAACAAATTGGAAGATTAGTTTCTGGCTACGCAGAAGGTGTATGGAGGCTTAAGTGTTTAGAGCAAGAATAAAATGGCACCAAGCCATAGTCAACTAGGCAAATACCCCAAGTATTTTTGTGCTGAGCAGCAAAGCCCTGGACTTGAAAGATTGTTTACTTCTGCATAATTTTGAAGCTCAGAAGTTTGCTACCACTCCAATAAAATACATGGGCTGCCTTTCCTCATGTAACTCATTTCGAAGCAGATACAAGAATCATCATGTTATATATCTCATCCAGCGTTATCACATGGTGCTCAAAAATACTAGATTCCATATAATATTCTACATTAGGGCACAGATATGCCATTCCATCATCACTTAGCTCCATGCATGGCCATGTAGCTACATTCTGATGATGGCAAAATTAAGAAGATCCATGTACTTTGGGAGGCACAGAATGATGACTCCACTTTAACTGGCTGGCCTTTTTATCCCCCAGTTATGGAAGTGTAACTACATAATGATATGCATGGCATTTCCTCTAATCTCCCAACATGTGGGACAGCACCACATCTTTAATGGGATTGCATAGAGTCTTGAAAATGGATGAGAATGGAAACAGCAGGCTCCTCAGTTTACCTTATTTTATTTTTGCGTCATTGATGGAGCATCTAGCAATACCTCCATTGTGAGATATTTCAGGGCAGGGAAGATTAAACCACAGAAGAAAAAAGGGTTCTCTAGGTTATTGCAGGTGATGGGAGGGAGAGCAGTTTTGCAGAGAACTAAAGCAGAGTGTAAAATGGGAAATCTTTCAAGCTTGGAATCCACCAAATAAATCTATTTGCAAATTCCTTATCTCCACTAGCAGAGAGCACATTACTCACCACTCAAATTTATATTGATAGCATTAATTGAACTCTCCGTGATTTCCACAAACCAAAAGCAGCCAATAACGAGCAGCAACAACAAAATCTGTCTTATATTTCTGATCAATAGGACATCCTTACACAAGTTGCTTGGTTTTAAATGTGGAGTGGTAAGACTGAACAAATCACAGGAACAGATATGGGACAGTATTGCAATGACAGAAATGCGACAAAGGCAAATGCACTTAAAATTTAGAGGTATAGAAGAGGAGACGAACGAAAATGTTAGGGAAAAAATAACCACGGAATTAGCAAAGTGGTTAGAGGTGAAGGAGGAGGAGGTCGCATTTACGATAGATAACGCCTTTAGAATTAAAGTAAGAACATACCAGAACAGGACTAAGAAACCCCTTGGGGATTGCTTAGTAGTGTTTAATTCAATAGGAATGAGAAATTTGATACTTAAGACGAGCTATCACAAAAAATTAATAATGGGCGGTAGACCAATAATTGTACTTAAAGAGATCCCAGTTAGGTTGCTACGCAAAAGGGAGGGATATAGACACATAACAGGTGTTCTCAGAAGGAACAATATTCAATTTAGATGGGAATTCCCCGAAGGAATCGCTTTCTTCTTCAAGGACAAGAGATTTAAACTGACCAATCCATTAGAGATAGAGAAGTTTTTGAGGAGATATGAAAGGGAGTTGGGCAAAAAGGATAACAGAGTAATAGACAGAAAGGACGTAGGAAACGGGAGAGCCGAGGAGGAGGGGGGGGCGGGGTTGCGAGTGGGGGAGGGAGAGGGAGATGGGAGGAGGGAGGAAGAGGAAGGCGAGGTAGAAGAGGAGTATATAGAAGAAGAGGAAGAAGCCAGAAATTGAAAGTTAGGAATAAACTCGATATTTAATTTTAGCAATGTCTTTAACTTTTCTAACATGGAATGTTAACGGTTTAAATGAAAAATCAAAAAGAAATAAAGTAGAGAAAGTCCTGAGAAATAAAAAATGTGATGTGATTTGCTGCCAGGAGACCCATGTAGCTAAAAAACATAAACATATACTGGTTAACAAAAAATTAGGAGTGGAATTTATAAACTCAGAGGTGAATAAAAAGAGAGGCTTGGTAACCTACGTTAAAGAGAAACTGGAACCCAAATTAATTTACAAAGATGAAGAAGGGAGGATTCTGGGAGTCCAAATTACTCACCAAGGTGAAAGAATTAACGTAGTCTCGGTATACGCTCCCAACACAAACCAAGCAGAATTCTTTAGAAAATTGGAACTAGTACTACTAGAATTGGAAAATCATAATTTAATCGTACTTGGCGATATGAATGGAGTCCCAGAACCTGAGATAGATAGAAGTAGAAAAAAGAGGAAAAAGAACCAGGGGAAACTCCCCAAAACTTTTGATGACCTCCAAGAAAATCTAGATTTAATTGACATCTGGAGGTTTAAAAACCCTACAGGAAAACAGTTTACACATTTCTCGGGAGTCCATCAAAGTTGGGGTAGAATAGACCAGATCTGGGTCTCCAGAGAGCTCTCGACAAGATCGGTGAAATGCGAAATAGATCCCAGAACACTCTCGGACCACAATCTTATATTCTTGGAAATAAAGTGTAAGTCATCAGGACCCTATAGATGGAGAATGAACGACCACCTATTGGAACAGGATGATATAATCGATAAGGCAAAGAACATTTTGAAAGAATATTTTGATCAAAACCTGAATAAAGGTACAAAAATCGATGTGGTCTGGGATGCAAGTAAAGCGGTACTTAGAGGTTTCCTGATCCAACAGAATAAATATAAAAAGAACTTGAGAGAGGCAAAAAAGATGGAAATAATTAAACAGCTAAAAGAAATAGAGAGGAAATTAATAAAAAACCCTGAAGATGAGAAGACCAAACAACTCGGTAAATTATTACAAATTCAATACTCAACATTGATAAATCAAGAAATAGAGTGGGGAATAAAAATGATGAAACAGAAATACTTCGAGTCGGCAAATAAGACAGGTAAATTACTAGCGTGGCAACTGAGGAAAAGGAAAAAACAAAGAGTGATTAATAAAATTAAATTTGAAACTCAAACAATAGAAGACCCTAACGAGATAAAGGGAAAGTTCCAGCAATACTATGAAACTTTGTATAAAAAAAAGGAAGATGAGGACATAAATGAGATAAGTAGGTATCTGGAAAGCAGTGGAGGGGAACAATTATTAGAAGAAGAAAAGGCACTCTTAAATGATCTAATAACGGTGGAAGAAGTCAGGAACACAATTAAGAAAATGAAACCGGGGAAAGCCCCAGGCCCGGATGGCCTGTCTCAAAAATATTATAAAACCCTAGAGGAACATCTGGCCCCGGTTTTGTGCAATGTAATGAATAATATTCTACAAGGGGGAGAAATACCTGATTCATGGAGAGAGGCATACATTACTGTAATCCCGAAAGCAGATTCGGATGCGCTCGATATAAAGAACTTTAGACCAATATCACTGCTCAATGATGATTACAAGATCTTTGCAGGAATAATGGCTAGCAGATTAAAGAAATATTTGAACAGAGCGATCCACAAGGACCAGGCCGGTTTCCTGCCCGGCAGGCAGATTAAGGATAACGTAAGACATATAATCAACATAATTGAATACTTGGATTTTAGAATTGATATCCCCGCTGCCTTAGTCTTTATAGATGCCGAGAAGGCTTTCGATAATGTGTCCTGGCACTTCCTTATAAAGTGCATGGAGAAGGTAGGAATAAGAGGGCCTTTTCTAGAAGGTATAAAATCAATTTACTCAGATCAAAGAGCGAAAGTAATTATTAATGGTAACCTAACTAACTCATTCAAGATCACTAAAGGTACAAGACAGGGGTGCCCTTTGTCACCCCTGTTATTTATCTTGGTTCTGGAAGTTATACTAAACAGGATAAGAGAAACATCGGAAATAAGAGGTATTAGAATAGGCACAAAAGAATATAAAGTTAAGGCCTACGCCGATGACTTAGTAGCCTCAATAGAAGACCCCGCAAAAGGGATTAACACAATGATTGAGTTAATGGAAACGTTCGGTAAATTATCCGGTTTCAAACTGAACAAAACTAAAACGAAGATGTTGATAAAAAACGTAGACGAACAATTAAAAAATAAAATCGAGATGGAATCCGGGATAATGGTTTCGAAAAAGGTTAAATATCTGGGTATCTGGATTACCTCAAAAAATATAAATCTGGTGGAAGACAACTATAACAGAACTTGGAGAGAGTGCAAAAGAGACATGGATAGCTGGAGCAGATTACAACTTTCCTGGGAGGGTAGAATGGCTGCCATCAAAATGAGTATCCTTCCAAAAATGATATTCCTATTCCAAAATATACCAGTTGTTAGGGGCACAACAATGTTTAAAGACTGGCAGAGGACCCTCTCCAGGTTCATCTGGCAGGGTAAAAGGGCCAGAATTAAATATAAGCTGCTTACTGATAAAAGGGAAAGAGGAGGGTTTGCAGCCCCAAACTTGCAACTATACTACGAGGCCTCGTGCCTCTGCTGGATTAAGGAATGGATAGTACTGGACAACACTGATCTATTGGACTTGGAGGGTTTCAATGCCAGACATGGGTGGCATGCGTACCTGTGGCAGGATAAGGGGAAAATACACAAAGGATTTTCCAACCACATTATAAGAGGAGCGCTGCTGGAGGTGTGGAATAGGTGCAAAAGATTAGTAGAAAAAGATACCCCTTGGTGGATATCACCTGTTGACATCCTAGTAACTAAAAAACTAAACATGGAAGGTAAAAGGTGGACATATGTTGACCTCCTAAGAAAATCAGATAAAGGATGGGAAATTAAACCATACGAAGAACTAAAAGATAAATTAGCGGGATGGTTACAATACCACCAAATTAACGCTATCTGGAGGGAACATAAAAAAGCCGGAATGAGCAATAACAAATCTAAATTCCAATTAGAAATAATAGAAGGAAAATCTAAACTCCTAACTAAAATGTATAACCAGTTACTAGATTGGGATACAATGGATGAGGAAATCAAAGATGTTATGATTAAATGGGCCATAGACTTAGGACACCCCATTGAATACGAAAGATGGACAAAATTATGGACTAAAGATATGAAATTTTCAGCCTGCGTCAGACTCCGAGAAAACATGGGAAAGATGATGTACAGGTGGTACATCACACCAAAAAAACTAGCCAAAATGTATAAAACCGGGGACAAGACGTGCTGGAAGTGTAAGAAGAAAGAGGGAGATTTCTTTCATATGTGGTGGTCCTGTGAAGAAGTTAAAAGGTTTTGGGGGATGGTGTATGATGAGTTAAAAAAGATATTAAGGTATACATTCCCTAAAAAGCCCGAGACATTCCTTTTAGGAATGATAGGAGAAGAAATTAAAAAAGACGATCAAACCCTTTTTCAATATGCAACAGTATCCGCAAGGATACTGTTAGCACAGAACTGGAAAGTATCTAGTATCCCAACGATCAGCGATTGGCAGAACAAATTAATTGAACACATGGACATAGCAATGATGACTCAAAAGATCAGGCAACAGAGAAATAATAAATTTACTAACGACTGGAATAAATTTCTCTCATATATGGAGTTGACTTCGGGAAATGTAAAAATTACAGTTGGTATGATATAAAAACCGCGAGGTTTGAACAACGACTAGATGAAGACACTGCTGAATATATGGCTGAGTTATGGCTCTTGACGTGGTGGTGGGAAGTCAATAATGTAATGGATTTGTATAAGGTTTGTGTACTTAAGTAGTAAGGAACTCAAAATTGGTTTTGTATTTTAATTTTTTCTTTATATTTGAGGTATGGATGTTTTTTAAATGCTGAATTACAATAAAGGTTTTTTAAAATCTAAAAAAAAAAAAAATTAAATAAATGTGGAGTGGTAAGGCCCGGGGGAACCTCCAAAGATTACCCCATAGAAGAAAGCTTATTTGACTAGCCTTAAATCTTGATAATGCATTAATGAGTCTTTTAAAAAGGATAATTTTAATTCCCCTATCTCCGGCCATAAAGACTGCATACACCTAATCGGGTTTGCCCTTTCAATTAAACTTGTCCAGGACATTCTATTTAGTCAGCACCCTGAATGGGTCATTAAAATTCTTGTTCGGTAAGAGTTGTGTGCTGCGCACCGTTGTTTTTAAATTCCATTAAATCCAAATGGTCTTTATCACGCCATGACCACTGTGACTTCAATCAGCCAATTTAATTACCTTACAAAATTGTCGGCACAAGCGCCAAAGAAAAACAGGAAGGGCTGTGACGTTATCAAATTGAAATCTTCCTCTCTGCTCTTTAATCTGGACCAGTCAATAACAATGCTGTGCATTCCTTCCTTCCTTCAAGAGACTCTTAACCTTAGCTTTCCTCTAAAGATTTTTCCCCTCTTTTTTTTGGTGTTCCTGCTGAAGACTGAGTTTAAATACCTAGCTAATGCACACAGAAGGCCTCTTGCCCTCAGCAAGTGAACTTTTTTCCCCAGCTCCCGATAAACAAACAAACAAGCAGGGAAGAAAATACCCTCACTCTCAGTTCCATAGAGGCTGCAAAACTACCCAGGCTCTTTCACATCTCTCTGAAAATCTCAGAGCTACTCTCTTGCCATACAAATATCCTCCAGCACAGTTTAAGCACCTGCAGAAAAACAGGGAAAGTCGTGGTGATCTCTCCAAGTTCAATGCATTAATGCATAATTCAGTTTGACTTTACTTTCCTACTTAGAGGACTGACTGAAAGAGCAGCAAAGAATATTTTTTTTTTCCAGAAAGAGAGTAATCAGTTGGAAAGAGCACTGCCTGCTGTGGGCACAGTCAAGTAAAAGACACAGTTCCAGCACAGAAAGAGACCCTGAAAAAGACATGGATTGTCTCAATGCCCTCCTTTTTGGCCCCCTGTTACTATAATAATGGCCTTGCAAAAACAATCATCCAGCTGTCAATACCCTATCATTAAATCTCCATTAGTAAGAGCATTAGTGGACCATTCCATGCAAAAGCCCTAGCTGTGCTTCACTTCCCATCATGGGAAGCTAGGAATAGAAGGTGAGATTTAATTCAGGCTGTCTGCATAGCCATTTTCATCCCTGATTGCTTTTACACAACCTGAAGGAAGCAACAGGCATATTTAACACTTACAGCTCACCATCACTAAAATTGGAATTAAATCACAGGAATGTCATTGTTCTCTCTTTGTCTCCAAAGAGCCTTCACTTAGCTGCTGCCACCAGAGGTCATTCAAGGTTTTACTATACCTTTCCCACCCAGATACTTCTATGGTGGTCCAACTTTTCATACCAAGTGGACTGCAAGAGTACTTTGACACAGAACCCATGAGCCACACACTGCCTTGTTGTGTGTGCAGGGGTAGTGAGGCCAAAATTTCATGCCCCCCTCTCCAAGCTCTCATGTTGCCTTCCCAGAGTGAGGCCTCCCTAAGTGAGGCTTTGGGAAGGAGGCACAAGGCAATGGCTTCTAAAACCCTCCTAACTCCTTCCCAAAGCTGGGAAAGCACTAACTAGGATTTGGGAAGGAGGACTCTAGGACCCTGTCAGAGCCCTCATGCCTCCTTCCCAAAGCCAGCGCCTCCTTTGGGAAGGCAGTAGGAGGGCTGCGGTTGGCGGGGAGAGATAATATGTTGCCAAGGGTCACTGAAAAAGGCCTTGAGGGCCAAGTGTTGGACTGCCCTGCTTTTGACTATGGGAAATTCTACACTATTCTTTTAAAGCACATTCAACGTATGTTTAAGAGCATAAGTATAGCTTGCTGGAACAGGCCAATGACCCATCTGCTCCAGCATCTTGTTATCACAATGGCCAACAAGATGTCTGCAGGAAACCAGTAATTCTGGATCTGAGCAGATGAGCACTCTCCCTTCCTGTGGTTTCCAGGTATTCAGAAGCATGGGTCACCTCCAACTGAGGAAGCAGAGCAGAGCCATCATGGCTAGCAGCCATCAGTAGTCCTCTTCTCCGTGAGTTTAAAGGACATGGTTTCCCCCAAAGAGTCCTGGTAACTGGGAATTGCAGTTCTATGAGAGTGAAACTACACTTCCCAGGATTCTTTGGGGAAAGTAATATGGTCAAATGTGCACTGAATGTGATTTAAGTGTGTGGTGTGGATCTGCCCTCCAACTCCCATCATCCCTGGCATTTCGCTGGGGCTGATGGGAGTTGTAGTCCAAAATGTCTAGCTTGGGGGCTGTATCTCTTAGTGTTCTAATTGTTTCCACCTTACTAATTATAGCTCCTCATTTTATCGTTCTGCAAGAGCAAGTATGTCCTTCTTTGGCTGATACAGCCAAATGGGATGAAACATTGACAGAATTTGTTCGTGTATCTCCAACCAGATATTCAGGAGTACCATTTTAAGTTTCAGCAGAGTGGCAGGGGTGAGAGAAGCAATTAATCGGCAAGATTCAAAAGCCTTCTCATGGATATATTTAAAATTAAAGATGAGTGTTTAAAGAGTATTTTTGATGGTGTCTGAGACATACCCAGGGATATGAGTGCTCCTAAGCAATAACACCATAAAACATGGAGATGGCATGGAGCTTGTCTTTCCTCTCTCCCATTTCCCAACCTGAACACTTAAAGGGCACCCCTGTAGATAGAAAGCCAGAAACTGCATAATGTTGAAGGGACACCTAAGCAACAAAAAGTGATGAGCAAAAATGTCGATTTCCTTTGCTTTTTACTTTCTTACTCAAAAGGACTGTGTCTGTATCATTATTTTCCAGAAAGTGTAATAAATTAAAGTAGAAATTTGACTCTAGGGACCTGACTAGGATCAGAGTTTAGTAAAACACTCTTGATACAAACATGCATCTCAAGACCCTGAAAAACCACACATGATACAAAGTCCTACTGTCTCTTTATGACAAGAAAAATGGCCTTCAGCTGCCAATATTATGCCATTCAAAGAAGGATGAAGATGAGGGATTAAGAAAACGTAAAGATGCCATGCAACATTTTGTGTCTGCAATCTATATATCACTTATTCTGACTCCCATTGAAGGCAGTAGGAATCATGAGTCTGAGTACTGTAGGCTGGGTGTGGGGAAATTTTCCAGCAAACTGCATCTTCAAGTCTTAAATATGGTATGCATTCAAAGATAATTAGCATTTGGATTAGAGTAATGTTAACTAGCTGAATCCCTAAAGGCTACATCTGAGGTCTCAATTGGATCTCAAGGCTTCTTCAGAGTAAAGAGAATGCATAAGTCACAACCAGCATGGAATTGAAGGTTATGAAGTCCTTGTGCTAAAAAAATTACAAGGCTTCACACTCCTCTGATCTTTAGGCTACCCTTAATTTCTTTGCATATATTTACAAAAAGCAGACAGAAAGGCACAATGAATATCCCCAGCATGGTAACCTCATACTACAGAATAGCATGAATTGTTTATCTCCTTGTATGCAGTTTGTATTTTAGAAAATTAATAGTATGGCTGCATGACAACAACTTGCTACTAGGTTCTGAAGAAATTTGATTGAGCTTAACACATGGAGTAGTCATTCAGTTGGAAAAAGCTGCAGCTCCCAGGGAAGGGCAGGAAAAGGTCTCCTCAGGAATAAAGAAACCTGATTGGTTAGCTTGCTGGGGTGGAGAAAGGCTTTCTCTTTCCCCCAGTTTCTGCTCCACACCATCAAAGGGCTCAGTCTCCACATAAGTATACTCACAATAACATGAGAAGAGCCTTCTGGACCAAGCCAATGGCCCATCTAGCCTAGTATCCTGCTCTCACAGTAGCCAACCAGGTGCCTGTGAGAAGCCTACAGGCAGGACATAAGTGCAAGAGCACTCTGCTCCCCAATAACAGTACTCTCAGAGGGCAATATTACAGCAAGGGCTCCTGTTTGACTGCTCTACTCTATGCCATGCTTTCAACTATTGATTAATCCATTATTTTTTGTAAGCTATCTTTGAGGGCCATTTGACCATGTGCTAGGTATAAGTGCGTCCTTAAATACTGTAGTATAATAGAAAATGCCAAAGCGAAATCTAAAAATGTAATTGTGTGTACACCAAATAAGAAACAGGCAGTACTCCAAGGAGCTACTAGGTGTCCTTTTCAGTTATTACATATCCTTTCTGGAAACTGTTTGATTTTCCTGTTTGAAGTGGTGGTGCTTGCACTGCCCCTCTGACCTGTTTCAAATTTTTTACACACAATACACCATGAACCATCCACATGGGCCCCCAGAGACCTTCCCTGGTGCCCACAGGATGCCCTGCCCCTGCCCCTGCTTCAATTAAGCTTGAAACAAGCATTCTCCAGTAGCCAATCAAATAGGTTGTGGTGCATGCCTTGTTGCAGAGTGCCTGTGATAGTTTCCTCAGTTTGCCAATGTGCCCACAGGCCCAAAGGTATGGCAAACCCCTGCAGCAGACTGATTACTGAAGTTACTATTCTAATCACTCTTACCAGTAGGAACAGTGAGATTTACTGTTAAGTAGGGCAATGCTGTGGCCTAAACCACAGAACCCAGGTCTTGCTGATCAGAAGGTTGGCGGTTTGAAACCCCTGCAACAGGGTGAGCTCCTGTTGCTTGGTCCCTGTTCCTGCCAACCTAGCAGTTCAAAAGCACATCAAAGTGCAAGTAGATAAATAGGTACCACTCTGGCAGGAAGGTAAACGGCGTTTTCGTGCACTGCTCTGGCTCGCCAGAAGCGGCTGAGTCATGCTGGCCACATGACCCAGAAGCTGTACGCCAGCTCCCTCAGCCAGTAAAGCGAGATGAGCGCCGCAACCCCAGAGTCGTTCGTGACTGAACCTAATGGTCAGAGGTCCCTTTACCTTTTCCTTTAGGCCAATGTTTAATCAATTAATTCATTAAATTAATTGTTTAAAGTTTTTCATAAACTAAAAATATTTCATCCTATTAATCAGGAGGAACAGGAGAGAGTTTTTTTTTAATAGATAGATAGATCTATGAAAGCTGTAGGTGGAAAGCACAATCTTAAAAGGATCATTCACTCTTCTCTCACACACTAAAGAGAGTATGCCTGTTCCAAGATAGTGGCTACAGCAACACTTATACATCTTCCAAAAGCAAAAAAAACAACCCACAGTTTCCTATATTCCTCAGAGCTATTGCTTTACTCATATGTGAATGCAGGCAAATGTAAACATTTTCCCAATTGAATAAAATGTACACGATGAATTATGTTGCCACTGATGAAGAGGCAGCTCAAGTTTTAAGATATGCTTTTAAGATGGAAGTGCAAGTCTTGCTTGCACCCTGTGATGCTCATTTGATTTGGGCACCTGAGTGAAGCAAAGAGCCCACTGGATCCTTCCAATCAAACCAGCAGGCATAACGTACACAATAGTTACCTGGAAGAAAGTAAATATGTGTTTAGGTTTGGCGTCCCACTGATTTCAAAAGGAAATTTCTTCCAGAAGTTAAACTACTATGGCCCAAAGACTGAAGAATATAGAATTCATTAAGATATACAGCTTGCAGAATTGCAAATCCACATAACAAGAAGCTGGATGAACAAAACAACCTTTCCATAGCGAGGTGCTCAAAAGAGAGCACACACCAGGACGATCAGAAACTCCGGGAACTGACCGTGGTACTGAAACGATATCCTTGTGTGTTCAAGGCAGTGGAGCTCCTCACTAAGCGTCCTTCTGTGATGAGTAATTATTGGACAAATCAATGTTAAGGAAATGTATTCCCTAGCACATTGTGGAAGGAAAAGACCTTCCAAAAGCCTAGATTTATAAAATCAGTGAAAGTCCTTTGAGATACGGGTACTCAGGCCCCCATAGCTATGCCCCAACAGAACATTTCTGCATCCAACGCAATAAAAATAAAAATATATGCTTCCGATTTCCTCCTTATTTGTTTAACACAGGGAGCGCCAATGCAAGATTTTCACCGAAATCTGCAGCAATGCTCCTGCAATGACCCTCTTATCGGCCTCTCCTCTCACTGTGCAAAGTCCAGAACCCAAAAGCGCAGGAATCTCCATTGAAGCCCTTTTTTAAGGTATCTCTCCCTTCGGGCAGACTGTAAAGTAAGAAACTTGCCTGCGTGTCGCTAGATAATACATTTGTGCAGAGGCCGCCCGCCACAAACTTGGCCGTTTGCTTGTTGTGCCATCATAATGAGCTCCAGCAAACAGAGGCAGCGACCCAAGCAGGGTCTTCCATTGTTTCGCTTGGCCTTGCTGTGCCCGAACTGGCTGAACGCTTCTGATGGAGCGTTAATTACCAGGTAGCAACAGCTTCTCACAGATTGTGATCCACCTAAACTTTCGCGCGTAAAAGAGGCAACACGGAAAGAGACGTATACCCCGCGGGAAATGCCAATCACAGTAGCTAGAGGTGAAGAGGGTGCGGTTTTTTTGCTGGTTCTTGATCCCCTTCTGGTTCCAGAGAGGAGATAGAAAGCGGGAGCCGGTACAACAGCGGTTGATGATCTCAGAATCCAGCTCCTTGTCGCTCAGCTAACCCCCAATTATTTCTGTTTTCCATCATCGCTCCGAGTTATGCCTCTACACGCATACCACCCCCAACACACACTGGAAATCCTCGATAAAAGCCATCAGGCATTTCCTGGCAGCATTGGGCATTGGGCACAGCTGGCAATCAAAGGCCTCGCATCTCGCGCAACCTTTGCTCCCTCCCTCCAATAAAATGTAACTGCTTAGCTGGGGGGGGGGGACGGAGGACGGGACGAGCGATAAACTCTGAGATTCTAAACCTACACGCGGTCTTCAGCCCTAGCAGATTATTTTTTGGAGGAAGCAGAAAATAGTTTGGGAAGTGAGAGTACCAACCTGTTCCACAATCCTGTTAAAATGAAGCAATGGGATTTAAACTGATTTCAAACACACACGCATTTGACTCAGTGGGATTACATGGTTCTAATCCAAGTATGTCTGTGCACAATTGGGCCGTTACTTTGGAAGTAGTATATTCCTTGCCGTCTAAACTCTAGAGGGATTGATAGGTGCCCAGAGTCTACGTGTGCCTTTAGAAAGAGGGGGCGTCACCTCTACTGTCTGATCGATCAACAACGTTCTTCTAAGTCAATGTTTCATTGGAACAAACCAGCACGGGGAGAGGGGGAATTCCCGGGCAAGGCACCTTCCATTCACTCAGAGAGCATCTTTTGGGAAAGGCGTGAGGAACAGCGCACTGACTCTCACAGCCCAGCGGATCCCACCGTTCGGTCATAAACAGGGACTCGTGCCTCCTGTCACAAACAACAGACAGCTCCCCGCTGCTTTCAACGAGCTACAGGTCAGACTTCCCTGAAGTTCAACCCATCCCACCTCACCCCCCCCCCGGACCATCTTGAGCTTTATTCAAAGGAATCCAGGCATTCCTGAAGATGGTTGCTAAGAGCAACGTGCTTTAAAAATCACTGGGGGGGGGGGGGCAACTCAGAATCCAGCACAGCTGATCAATACCAACCCGCTGCTTTTGGAATCACGACCGACCTCTCTTACGACACCCAGATTTATTTCCTCCCGTTTTAAACAAGCGAAACCAAAGAGTCCCTAGGGACTCCACCGGAGTGGAAATGTTTAATGATGGTTGGCGAGAAGCATTGCTTCTATGGGAAATTAAGGACGCCTCTCGCTTGGGACAGCAACTCCCCGCGCTCTCACCACCCTCCCCTGCCCCAAGCCTCATCCATATCTCACTAGTACTTTGGTCAAACGCCACGGCATGAAATCCAGAACTGTTCAGTTCAACATTGGCTTCAGTGAGATTACACACTCTCTAGGACTGGGTCGTAAACACCTGCAAGGTTCGCTGCTTCCTGCTCTTTGTCTGCTTTAATTCTCGCCTAACTTTGGGATAACTTTCCTCGGACAACGTTGCTCTGGGAGATTCACAACAAAACCCTGACCTTGCAGCGTGGCTGGTGGACACCTTTCTCCTCTACCCTGACAGTCCACATTTTTGGGGTCCACAAAGATGGTTAAAGGACAGCTTATAAAGAAGAACTGTCGGGGAGCAAGTCTAAGATTCAGTAGTGGTATCTGAATCTCCGGCACGCTCCTGAAACTTCGAGAGTTTCTTTGGCCACGATCCATCAATCAATCACTCACTCGGAAAACACTCTACCAACCCCCATGGAACAAGAGTGGCGTGTTGAGGGCAAGAAACTTCACCCCGTTATCCACAACCCGCTTTGCGGCCACCTACTCGCGAGTAAGATGGGCGCACAAACCCCAGAGTCTGTCAAGACTGGCCCGTTCGGGCAGGGGTACCTTTACCTTTACCTTTACTCGCGAGTAAACGGGTGTGCTCGAAGATCATTCTCAGCGGAAGTTACTCCATTGACTTGGATGGGATGTGGGTGGCACCTGTAGGCATCAGTCACGCTTCTTTAAAAGCAAGACATTTGGCTTGCGTGGTGCGTGAATCGCACTCTCTGAGTCAACGAAGAAATCATTACCAGCTCCCAGTTCGCTGATCATTTGAGGAGGTCAGGGGTGGGGGCTAGAACCTGAAAAGAGGTTTCCTAATTTCCTCTGTTATCAAACGGCCTGATCCCTCCTAATTCAAAGGCCCCTTAACTGCTAGTAAACAAACGTTAAAGGAGACACAGCGCCGGAGAGACCTTCCTTCCACGGCTGTGGTCAGCAACCTTGCCCTGGCATTTGGCATCTCTGTGGGCAGAGACTGCCGGGGTGAGGATGGGGGTGGCATTTGTGGCAACTGCCAACTATGAACACAGCAACGGCCCTCCAGACTCAGAGGCTTCCCACCCGCACTGTGGCAACTCCAAAAGAGGCAGCAACAAAGCAAGCTGGGTTTAAGACCAGCCCAGACCCGCCTTGGTTGGGGCGGGCGCTAGTCAGCTCCCTAGGATTATCGAGACCGGGGCGACCGCGCTCTGCTTTGCGGCCGCTGGGAAAAGAAGGCGAAGGCGAAGGCTGGAGTTGGCGCCTTAATACAATCGGGAGGAGACAAAAACATACTCGTGTTAGCCCGGAAGTAGCTCCATCACCCACCCACCCGCGTTTCCCCGCTCCTTTCAACCTGCCCCCTCCTTCCTTGGCAAAATCCTCGGGAAACATAGAGATGCCAGCAAACGTTACGGGGGGTGGGGGGAGGGAGGGAAAGCCGCCTTACCGAATCTCAACACATGCGTGGTTCCTTGGGAATATCCAATCCACAGTAAGCAAAGCAGGAGCCGAATGGTGCCTCTGAAGACTGGATGAGTTAGAATCGGGGAAATAATCTTCATGGTGTTTCCTACGCACACACGCGCCGCTTTTCCTCTTGGCCCCCTTCGCTTCAAGCGTCCGCTTTTTGTCCCCCCCAGCAGCGCCGCCGCCGCCACCAGCAGCCGCCACCAGCCCCGCCGCTGCGGTCGGTTTCCACGAGCTTGCGGAGCCGCGGAAGTGTTTGGCCCGGAGACGCGATCACGGCATGGTCACACCGAAGGGAGAGGCTCTCCGCTTCCCAAAGCCATTAGCAATCCCTGCATGATCTTCATTCACTGCGCCAAGGAGCAACCTTCAACTGCAAGGAATGGTGGGACATCCATGGTCGTCGGGCTGAGCGCGGGGCGGGGAGAGGATCCTCGAGAAATCCAAACACACACACGCACACACGCGCACCCGAGCGCGCACACACGGGCAGGCATAGGCAGGCGCCGTGGCCAGTCGGGCGAACCTAGGAGGCAGGCGAGAAGAGATGGGGGGGGGGGGAGAGAAAGACGAGGAGCGGGGGGGGGGAGAGAGAGAGAGAGAGAGAGAGAGAGAGAGAGAGAGAGAGAAATCAATCGGCAACCCGAGCTTGCGAAACCGCTGCCGAGCGAGAGGCGGGCACTCGCCTGGCCGTTGGGCTCCCCTTCTGCTGCACTGCTGCACGGCTTCTGACGCGCAGCCAAGATGAAGTGCGAGAAAGCGAGAGAGCTTGTCTTGCCTTAAGGCTGCCAGCCGCACAAGCCTTCCCCGGGCCTCTTATGCAACCGATCCCATCGCCTCTTGGAAATTATTATTATTATTATTATTCCAACTTGGCTGCATGACGTGCCTAACATTCTGATGGTTCTCTTCCAATAAGCTCCAGCCGTGTTCTGGGAAAGGAGCAGAAGGAGGTCTGCGACTCCGTCTGGGTGTCCGATCTGAAGCCCCGGGAGTTATTGGGCAGAACGCCCATGGAAGGAGATTGACACGCACCAGGCTGGTAGCCCTAGTTAAACCCAAAAAGAATGTGGTTGGGTTGGTGCCTGGCTCAACTTCAGGTGTCCACAATGCTGGCTCCTCTGAGCCCAAGCCCCCAGTCTGGACAATGGTCCGTCAGCACAGCCCCAACAGAACTACAGGGGAACTAAGGGCAAAGTCTGGAACTGGCTGCGGATCTGTTTCAATACAACCAAATTGCATGCTGCAATCCTAACCATGGCTACTCAGAAGTAATCCCCATTCATTTCAGTAGGGCTTACTCCCAGGTAAGTGGAGTTAGAATTGCAGCCTTTGGGTGAGAGAGACAGATACTATCAGTATTAATTTTTGAATGGCTGGCTGGGGAGACAGCACTTCGTTTAAGAGCTGGAGGTGGGGGCGATGACATTATTGTTTCAAAACATATCCACAAACAGGTTTTTCTTCTTTCCATATGTCCGGACATTCTCATTCACTTTCTACTGTTTATGCCCATCAAATGCTCATTTCCTTCAATATTAACTTTATCACTGACTCACTAAACATCTAGGTTAGGACAGGAATTGTTAGGATTAAAAATTTATACTCCGCTGAAGGACCTACACAGTGCACCCAGAAATAATAATGAGTGGATGAGATATGGATTATTTTTTCGAGACGTCCCTCATTTTTAAAAATATATGGCTAATAGCATTGCGAAGGCTCTCAGTTTTAAAATGCCTCCCCTTTGGGGGGGGGCAGTACTGACAACACAACTGGAATATACAGTCTGTTGAAATGAAAGCTTTCTGTTTCCCAGTTCCCAAACTATTTACTCCCGAGTAGTACCACTGATATATAAGGACTGGGCTTGTGCCAGTGTAAGTGGTGTGCAGTTTGTAGCCTTCACTGGAGCAGAAGATATTTGCCTTCTTAAGTAGCTATCGTTTCAATCACTTTGCTTTAACTACCCACTACCACCACCACCCATTAAAATATTTATTCACTAGTGTCAATGGTGGCAGATTCCCCCCTCCCTTATTTTCTACACAAGGAGGGGGAGGTTAAAAAAAGTTAAAAAGTGGGGGATTTGAACCTTTGAGGAGTCATTAAAACACATTGGTAGAGGAGAAGCCAGCATTTTATATAACCCTAATGGAAAGTCTTCCATGAATCAGACTACTAACTACGTGAAACAGGGTGGAGGAGATCATTCCTATTATCTCCATACGAAAATGAATGGAGATTAATCTTCTGTTTGGAGGCTAGCCCACTTTAAGGCAGTAGAATGTCTAAAAGAGAGATTCTATCAATCAAGACGGCCGAGATCTTATTTAAGTGAAGCATGCACCTATACCTGCGGGAAAACTGACTATTTATCAAAATGGATCTAGGACCAAGTTCTCTAGTTCCAACTGTATCAAGAAATAGACTTACATACTTCCGATCCTACTCACTGGTCTACCGGGACTTGCTCCCAGAGAAGTCTGAATAGAATTGCAGCCTTAATGCATCTATTTTAATTTGGACCTTTGACTGTCAGAAGCTCGTGCTATGGGATGGATAGCAAATCCGAGTAACTTTCTATTGTTACAGGCACTGCCATTCCTCTGCACACGTTTACTTCGAAGTGCCGACTGAAACCTACCTGCTACTAAGGGATAACTAAACATCGCTGGGTTTTTTGGGTTTGTTTTTTTAAGATGCAAATCTAACTCCTGTGTCAAAAACAAGTATCATGAATGGCTACTTCTGCAGTCTAGCAGGCAATTCAATCAAACGATCTGACTATACTGGAGCACTTGCAGGGAGGAAGAAGTACCTAATGCTGAAAACAAGGATATCTAGCGACTCCTTCAGTGTGCAGTTGGAATATCTCGCCGGCAAACGTGCCTTTGAGATAGCCTGTTTCCTGGATTTGCTGCTCATTTGCTTTACTTGGAGCAAGATCAACTGAATAAGAGAGTGTGCAATCCAGTTTCTGAGAGTATTAAGAAGTGTCTTCATACTTTAAGGAACTGATATGAAGCCTATCAGGTGTCTCTAGACATGAAGACATTGGATCACTGAAAACTATACAAGTTCAGGATTTAAAGCTGCTCTTTTATTTTTAAAGCGTTTACCATTTCCACTGTAACCTTTGGCTTACATATCAGCTAATACTAGACTTGAGAGGGAATCTCTTGTTAAAGCGGAAGGTTTTATTCATCTTGTTTCCTTCCCCACCTCTTCCTCCCAGTCACCTGCATTTTAGGAGGTTTGCCGCATTGTCATCCAACCAGAGAAACATCGAAATAAGATATTGCATTTTTTTAAAATCTTGCAACGTTCGTCTTCGCCTCCAACCCTTGTCTGATGCTTGTGAAGCAGAAAGGTATCACCACCACCACGGACAGCTACCGAACTTGTACTGAAGAAATTTAATAGAAGAAACGGTCCCTCTCCTTTTCAGCACCACGGACAGCACCACACTCCTTTAATGGATTTGGCAACGAGGCGCTTATATCTATGCATAGCAGCGTGTATGCATTTTCCTGTCCATTTGGACAGGAAAATAAATTATCCCCCCTCCCAAGGCTTCAAAACAAAGAGACAAGCAAAATATTTTAAACCTGCAATCTGACTGCATAGTTCAAATAATTCAATGCAGTCTCTGCCTTGATTATCCTCGACTGTTTTGATTGTCTTACCTATATTTTATGAAAACTCACTTCCTTTCAGTGTGCTATAAAAACCCCAAACCCGCCAGCCCTCCCGATCTCTGTTCTTCAATGCACAGTTATACCACAATGCATGTCTTTGGTCCACCAACTGTTTAGAAAGTACAGAAAAATCGACTGGCCATATTTAGGGCAGAAAACCACCTCCCATCAATGTGAATGGCTAATGGCTGGTTGATTGTAATGGTTTCGAATTGCTCCCTGAGGAGTCAGGCCTTTTCTGAAATATATAATTAATTTCGGCTTTGGAAATTACCATCTCCATTGCCCTTTGCTAAGTAAGGCTGCAGCTGGCATTTCAGTCTTTATTTACCAACATCTATCTATCTATCTATCTATTAACAACAATGTGCATTATTAATTAAACACACACACACACACACCAGAAGTACCCAGAGTTTCCCCCTTGGCATTTTCCTTAACATAGTCCCAAGGTTTAAGAGCTTTGATTTTATGGCATTTCGCCGAGGAAGCTGATTATGACTTGGCCTGTTAATATGTCTCTTTTCTGACAGTGGTTCCCTGGAACCTATTTAACTGCGACCCCGCCCTTCACCACCAGAGAGTTGCTGGGGAGGGGGAGCTTTAAATACTCAATTTCCTGTTGTGCATCTTGATTTACTCTACCTCTTCGCCATACGTTGTCTAGCAGGAACATCTTTTCGCTATCCAAGGTCACAGCGCAGGTGAAGTGGAAATGAAAATACATATATCAAGCACGGAAAGCTGGGTGGCGAATAATATGAAACCAATCTAAAAACGCATGCCCTGGATAATAAAGCAATTCTTCTGATGCAGTATTCCTGAATAAGCTAAGAGTTTCATTGGCATTAATTGCACATTCACTAATCTGCTTCCCCCACGTCAGGTTTCTTTAAAAATACTCTTTCTACTGGAAGAAGATTTGAAAGCTTGGCGAGGGGTGCGGAGAGGCTTCCTAGCTGCAGGTCAAGGTGATTTCGTCTACCATCTGGTTCTAGGGATTGGGAGAAGGGCCTCGGAAAATTCAATTTCCCCCTCACTGTTTGAAAGCTCTCAGTGAATTTAGACAGGCCCTTTGACAAATGTTGACTCTTGAACTTCTATTCCCCACAAGCAGCCCTACTCCAACAAACAGGCCTTTTAGTTCTGCCAGCTCCCATCAGATTTCTTATCCTGCTGTTCTGAAGAAAGGCCTGGGTGGGTTTTTTGCAACACCTGACCAGCATTCCGTGTGTGTGTGTGTGTGTGTGCGCGCGCGCGCGCGCGCAGACATCTCTTGCAGCTTTGCTGAGCTAAGCTCATAGTAGGCTAAGCTGGGCCTCCCTCTGCCCCCACCTCCCCGCGCGCCCTTTGCCAAAGCACTCAAATGAATGTTGATATTATCAGTTCAGAAAACACATCCCGGCCCACTCCTTCACTCCCACCAGCAGCCACTAAAGCAAGAGGTTCCCCGGTTGCCGGTTATTAGCGGAGCCCAGATTCACAGTCCTGTTTCTGCTGCGCCGATGATTAATGGGATTTTAAGGTGGTAATTAATTTTTTAGCTGCCGAAGAGACGTGCATCCTAATTAAGGAGCCGAGGATATGATAGATTTACTTGTTCAGGCACTTTTTGGACTTCACAGCGGTGCACATCTGAGCATATTTTCAACCAGCGAATGCAAACATTTATGATTTGGTCCATATATCACTCCTCCACCTCCGCCACCTCCTCCTGATGTCTTTTCCCCACCCACCCCAACTAGGCTTTCACTTCACAAAGTTTAAAGGAATTTAAAAAGCTTTCCTTTATCCTTCATTCTTTGCCTCCCTCTATTTTTTTCTATTACATTTTACAACCATTACTAATTACACAAAGGCACGTTTCTGTCTAAGGGCGATTTCCTCGGGGAAGGGGCAATTCGGCCTTTAAGGAGAGTTTGCACTAAGGAAGCCGGTTTTGTTTGTCCCGGTTCCTTCTTAGATCATCAGGAGGAGGCTGGGGAATAGGACTGTTGTCCTGGCAGTCTAAAACCCCGATCTACAAATCAATTAAACAGGAATGCCTGGCTCTCAGCCAACTGGGGGCCGGCTGGCACATATACAGCCTAGACAAGGCGAAGTGCCTGGACTGAAGCCAACCGAGTCCCCATTGGTTTCCACTCAAGTTCTTCAGCGTAGCTGCTGGGTGCTAGCTCGGACTGGGAATCCTTTTCAAGCCCTTGGGCTTAATCGACTTGCGAATCGGGGGTGGCAAAAGAACCGGCATCTCTTTTTCTTTGACACCCAAAAAACTGCAACCCACCGACTTAAGAAAGCCCCCTTGAAATTAGCATGGCTCTGTGGACTCCACGACCAAAGGGTACAACTCCGAGGCATTCCCCAGGGCTAGGCAAATGGGAGTTGTGCCATTCACAGTCCCCATGGGCTGCGGATGGCACCCTAAGCTCCCTGGTTAAATGAGAAGTCTCTCTGTGTGTATGTATATCTCTCTTCCTTCCCCCCACCCCTTTCCAACTGGGCGATTTGATGTATTATAAACAGACACACGTCGTTGCTATGGAGAAGAAAAGCTTTCGGATCAGGGTGGGCACGGAAAAGAAGCAGAAGCAGAATCGCACCGCCTCAAGCTCCGTTTTTGGAAACCTCGGAGACTCCCCTCCGAAGCTCCGGACGAAGGGAGAGCCTCTCCGCTTAGGAAAAGGCGGCGGGAGGCTTCCCGCGGTACCACAGTCTGTTGCGAAAGACCAGTTTTGAGTGCGGGGTGGGGGTGGGGAGAAGTGTGCGACCCCCTTGCCAAAGCGCGAGTGGAGGCGATGGATAGGCAAGCAGGCAAAGTTGCATCTCCGTCCTCCTAGCCACGTTTCATTGGGAGCCCTACTGATTCCCGTTGAACTTGCTGCAAAGTAAGTGAGCTCTTAGCCCTGGCATTGAGAGAGGGGGAGATCCAACTGCCTTAAGAGATGAATGAGATAAACACCGGGATGAAAGATGTGGCTCGAAAGGAAGACAGATGCTCCTTCCGTCGGAGTTTCTGCTCGCCCCGTCTATCTTCTCGCCCGCCTGCCTCGCTGTGCTGGGGAGAGAGATCCGGGCAGCGCCCAGAAGTGCCCGCCCGCTCCCTCCCATCCATCCCGATCGCTTCGAGGTGCTGCTGCTTCCCCTTCGCTCTTTTTGTGGCGCCTCGCGTCCCAATCCTCAATAAAATGAAATAATTCGTCTGTGAAGTATCTCTAAGCCCAGAGAGCTAGCTCCACATACAAAGCGGGAGATGGATGTTTTGCCGTCCCAGGGCAGATCCGGGAGGTCTCCTTACCTTGTCCGCTGCTGCCCAGGGCGACCGGGGAGGAGAAAAGTCAGCGGAGCTGGCTTTGGACGGGGCTCTGGGGCTGAGGAGCCGAGGCGGCGCGCCGAGCTCACTGGAGAGCCGCAGCCGAGGCAGCCGAGCCGAGGCAGGCGGGCGAGCGAGCGAGCGAGCTAGAGCGAGAGACACGCCTCCTGCCGGGAGCTCCGCGCAGAGCCGGTTAAAGGCGCAGCACCGCTTTTCCCCGCCGCCTTCCTGGGCACCCCCAAGCCCAAGGCTGGAGCCGGGAGGAGGCGAAGCCGGCCGCAGAGCAAAGGGCAAAAGGACGGAGTCTGCTTTAAAGCCAGCCCAAGCCGTCTCTGCTCCCACCCAAACCCCACTCCACAGCGGATCCGCCTCTCCTAAGGGCCCCGGATCCCACACACTTTCTTTGTAACAGCGACCCGTCGATCGCCGGTCTCTTTTAAAGACCCCGGTTTGCCCTCGAGCAGCCCAGGGCTTCAGTTATGGCCGGCGGCATTCTGCTACGAAACGAAGAGTGCGCCTCGAGGCCTGGGCAGAGTGCGCTTGTCACCCAACGGATTAACCCCCGGGATTCTCAAGGATGTGGCTTCCTCCAGACAACACGGCGCAGGAAACAGGAGGTGTCTCCCTCGAAGGCAGTGGGACTTGGATCGCAATACCTCAAAGTAACTGTGCTCTGACCCGACGACCGCTCTCAACTTTCTCCAACCCGCGCGCCGCATAGTTTTCGTTTCCAAATCTGAAGGGAAATGAGTGTCCTAAGCAGCGCACGATCGGGCCTTTTCGCCACCACCTTGCGTGAATGAAGCCGCTCCCCCCATTTAAAAGCACGTCCTGGTGCCCACCACCTTTTACATTCCTGCTACCACATCCTACTAGGCATACAGCGAGGTGAACGCTCAGAGGAGGGCGATAAAACGGCGCCGATGAAGAACCAAGACCTGTTGAGTTTGCGCCTGTGGCGCTTGGGGTTGACAACTCTTTGGATGCGATGGAAAAGCTCCCTGGCAGCAGCTGAAGAAATGGGGGGAAATAGGGGAAGAGCCTCGGGGGTGTGCATGTGTGCTTGCATACAGAGAATCATGAGGACTAGCGACATTTAATAGCTTCTTAGCAAGATCTACCTTCCTCCGACGTTCAAACGCCTCTTTGCTGGGCAGGCAGTGCTATTCTCCACAATGGCTCGCGTGTTTTTTTCCCGATTGGCCAACTGAACCTCATCACCACCACCCACCCACCCACCCACTCCCCACTAACTACACAATCTGCTGCCACATATAACCCCCGCTCCCCCCCCACTTGTGGGTCAGAAGCTGTAGGTTGCACACCTCACCTCGCTCCAAGGAATTCCCCCCCTTCACTGTTTATAGGAAATGAGCGGTGTCTTCCCCCTGCCTAGCCTTGAGGTCCGCCTTCCATTAAAAGACCGTCGTGGAAATCCCCAAGCTGTCCTCTGCGCTCGACCTGCGGCAGCCGCAGCTCGAGCCTCGCCTATTGGCCCTTTTTCGCGCGCACCCCCCTCCGCCCTCTTGCTTGCCAACCGGCAATTCCCACCCAGGGAATTGCCTTCTGATTGGACAGCTCCGAGGGAACCCGCCTCTCTACACCAGGGGGATTCTCTGGCAACTCTCCTCTCTCTCAGGTGAGCCTCACGGGCGGCTGCAAGTTCTGCATCTCCTACTCGCCTCTCCTGAGAGACCTTTTGCCTCCTCTCCACAGAGAGGTGATCCTTGAAACTGGCAGAGCTAGCAAGCGGGATGGAACGCGGAGGGAACGGAGAGCCCCGACGGCAGCCGAGGCTTCGCCTTCGCAGCTCCCTCGCAGCTGAAAAGGCTCCTGTTGACAGAGCAAACAGCAGCCTTGTTGTGCGGCGTCGATAAATAGTCAAAGAAACCATTGTGGCTGCGGGAAAGAGGCGGCGCGCCCGGAGAGCCGCTGGGCTCGGGCTGCCGGCTGTGACTTGCAGCTTAATCGACCCCGGAGCGGGCGCTGATCACTCCCCGGGGCGCTCCCTCCGTCGCCAAGAGGCGGGGGACACACACGGAGCAATTAGTTACTCGTTTCCTGAGGGAGGCAGGCCAGCGCCAAGCGCCCTCACGAAGCTTCAGAGGCAAGATCTCGCCAAGAAATAGCCCTTCTTTAGCAGGAGATATTAAGGAGGGAAGGGAGAGAGAGATGTCCCCTTCTAAGCGAAATATTCCCAGAGAGAGAGTCTTTCACACAGAAAAATCGGTTTGTTTTTAAGAGGCTACAATACTACGTGTGTGTTTCAGTATTTTGCTGTAAGAGACGCACAGGGCAAGCCCTGTGGAAGTGGATTATGCTTGCATTGACCCTCCTTTCTCTTCCTTCTGGAAGACAGATTCCCATCCATGTCTTCTCTTTAATGCTGCTCTTGAAATGTACCCTGGTACCCTCTCCGGAACCACTCAGTTCAACCCTTGGCAAGGAATTGGATAGTTCTGGGACTGGATTACTTGGCCTTTGGGATCATGAGCCTACCATCCAGGGAGACTAGCGTTAATTAACTGAAAAGCATTTCTCAACCGCTTAATATTTTGAAACCTCCAACAATGTGCAAAAAGACAACATAAAAGCAATAAGACAGTATGATGCACACAACATAAAACAGCAATATTGTTATTTTAAAATGGATGAAAACAGGAATTTAGTAATAACAGGGTCAGGTTTTATAGGAAATCCTGAGCACACACAAAAAAAGATGTCTTTGGGAGACAACTGAAGCAACTGATGAAGGATGCTGCACACATGACAGAGGGAATAGCAATCCACAGGGCAGGAGTGATGGCAGAAAATTCCCATTTGCAGGGCATAGTCCTGTGACCCTCTTTATCTGAAGTAGCAGAATGAAAAAAACATCCTAGTGCTTGCTTTTCTAAATGGAGCCTTGCACCAGTGCAAGGGATCCAGTGTCTATTACAGAATTATCTATTACAAAGCAAAGGCTTTGTGCCAAAGATTTCATTGGCTACAGGCACCATACCACTGAAGAAGAAAGATGTCTATGGTCATATCAAGGATGGAGATACCTGTGGCCCTCCAGATGTTGCTGGGCTTCAACTCCCATCAACCCCAGGCAGCATGGCCAGTGGTCAGCAACAAGGGGAGCTAGAATCCAACAACATCTGGAGGGCCATCCCTTCATTGTATCAATATTTCACACTTGTTCCCATGGTTTGACTACCCTTGGTTCCAGCTGCTTCACATACCAAACCCACTTGATTCAGTGAGGAGCTAGTGGCGATACTAGAGAGGGTCATAAATGATGCAGTACTTCCCCCTCCCACTTGTATATGTATTTTTAAAACATTAACATTACTATTCATGTCATTCAGAATATGAAGATGCAAGGAATCCAGCATGCTGAATAATTTACTTTTGGTGACTTAAGGGGATTAACACTAACGATGAAGAACAAAATGGCATTTTCTATACAAGTCAAAGGATAATTTCCTATTCCAGTGATAGAAAGAAAAATACTCATTTCTAGTCCGTTTCATAGAATATTCTTTGCATCTCCATTTCTGCCTTCTCTCGTGTGGGCAATCGCTCGCTGCTGATGCAATCTCAGATAGTTAGATTTTGCAACAGGATAAAGATGCAGCTGGACTAATTTTGAGGAGCTCCTCTCTTTCCAGCTGCCACCCCAGCATTACAGTTTCCTTTCAAAAAGAAAAGAGCAGGCAAACACAATGATGAGCTCAATCCCTTGGCCTGCATGTTTTAAAAGTCAGAAAAGAAGCCACAGCCTGAAGTCAGATGCTAGGTCAGCCTTAACCAACATGGTTCCCTCTCCAGGTGCCTTGAACCTATGATTCCTCTCAGCCAAGAGCTGTAGTTCAAAACACCTGAAAGGCATCATACTGGCAAAGACTGCCCTAGGTACTACCTGTGATCACAGAAGTTGCAAATGTGTTTTGATTTTAGAATTCAGAGATCAACCAATGTCAATCAGACATAGCCATGAATACTACGAAGCATAAACACTTCAGAAATCATATGACGGGAAGCATACAATGAAATGCCTGAAACGTCCTTCAGAGCTAGAGGAGAGCTCACAGCAGTTCAGATTTTCAGGAATTCCAATGAAAGATGCCCAAACCACCAGAATGATCAGGTATAATGGTTTATTAAAGAAGGGTACAATGTTACAGCTAAGGTCCAATGGCTCCCTCCTTGCCCCTGCTTACAGCATTCCATGGGACAGACTCCACTGTGAGGAGATGGCTTGTCTGCACCCAAGTAAAAATACACACAATCTTTGTAAGCCCAGGCAGGCTATGTCACATGGGAACATAGGTGGTTAGTATTAACCATTGCCTGGGATCCTTCCCCTCTAGCTATGCCAGGAGCCTGTGGATACATGAAAGTGTGTGGAACACAGATGAGCTTGGTGCTACAGCTGGTACCAATTAGGTGAGGGTCATCCTGACCATCAATATGCTGCAAGCAGGGTTTTCAGACCAGTTCACCTTTTTGGGTCAACACAAATGCTCCCCCCCCCAACATTTTACTGCCCAAGAACAGATGATGTAAAGACAAATCCTTTTGTCTAGAATGTGTTTGCCTAAATGATGAGTAACCATCAGCCTCCATTTTGTGGGCAATCTTTGAGGGATCAGCTGTCAGTGGTGGGCAAGGCCAGAGAAAAAAGTGGAACCACCAATGTCAATTTACCTTTTACAGTAGGCTAATTTCTACACTCACACACTCACACACACTTACACACACACATTTTTTGAGCTTCCATCTAGAGAAGCAAAAGGCAATATCAGAGTTCAAGAACACATTCTAAGCAAGCAAAAGAACTCAAGTGAAGAGGGGTATGGGATGAGAAGAGTAGGTGTGGTTAGGGAGGGGATGTGGTATAGGGAGGTTCCTGAGGGCCAGGTAAAGAGACTTGGAGGGCCACATTTGACCTCTGGGCCCATGGGTCCCCATGCCTGATATACTTCCTAAGTTTTTTTTAGCTCCCACACTCCCCAGTTAAGATGCCTGGCCCTTGTACTTCTGTTTTTGTACTTCTCCCTGACTCCAGTACAGAAGATCAGACTCTGCACAGTAACATGATAATGGATAAGAGAAAACCTGCTTGGTGCAATCAACGCCCAATAGAAGCCCAGGAAAAAAGAGCTTGGGAACTGCTCTTAATAGTCTTTTGTTATCCCTTGCCAAAAAATATGGAACAATTAATACATTGCAAGCTCCCACTCATTTTTTTTTTAGAAAAAAGAAGTATTTCTCCAGTGTAAGGTTTTCTTCACAATTTAATTTAATAAATGGATAGTGTATAGATTAAAAAGCAACTCATTTGTGAGACAATGCCAAGCAGAGAGAACAATCTGGATCCAAAATGGGAAAGTGCATTTCTAATAATGGGCAAACCAAATGCAGAGCTTTCCACTTTAATTTGCTGCCAGTTCCTTTTTTTTCCTTTTAAAAAAGAATACTTTTATATAATAAAGAATATAAAAATTTAACCAGTTTCTCTGACTACATCTCTCATTCTGCATATTGCATTCCAAATGTTTGTGCTGGGAATATGATAATATTTTACATCAGTGAAGGACATCAGTCATTTATATACCAGGAAAACATATACATACCAATCTCTCCTGACTTTATAGATTGTCACTTTGCTGATCACAATTTCAGAGAGTATAAAGAATCTTTGAAGTCAGCAGGAATAAGGTTCTAAAATTTTCAAAGGAGCAAAGGAATAGAGAAATGGACATCCAAATCCGCAAAGTATTTTAACTGGAACAATTTGATTTAATTCAATTCCTCCCAGTCAATTAAAACCAAATGCTTCACTGGACTGTTTGCAGACTACAGCCATTCTGTATGCACGTTGTTTCATAATATTTCACTTGCAGCATTAGTATGAATTTTATTGACAGCTGATTTTTTAAGTATTTGTTGCAGGCATGAAGAATACTACATTGTGACATCTTCAAATACTCTTAAAAGTTAAGTTCTCTGCCATATAAATACCTCATACTTACATACATGAACTCTATTTCCTCCCTCCCTCCTTTGTATGTGACTCTCATTAAGAATAAAATATAAAGCATTCGGCAGTATTGTTACTGCTATCCACTGGAATATTCAGGTAGGTCTGGGAAATATTCCTGTCTAAAACTCTGGGAAGCTGCTGCCAATCATAATAATACTGAGCCATAGGGAACATTGATCTGTCATTCTATGGTAGCTTTCCATGTCCCCAATAACAATCTGACTCCCAGCTATACTGTACCTATGCACTGTGACTGCCCTGAGAGGCAGGTCTTAGCTGGACTTATGGCATCTACAAAGGCAAAGCAAACAAGCACATCATTAAGTGATGCTATCACTAGGCATGCATTTTGATGTGTTTTCATGGGGCTCTGAAATGTAGATATAGAGTGTTGCATATAAGGTGATACCAAACATTCAGCAACAGTGCAGGCCTAGGTCCCTCATGTAATTGTATCACCTCAGATGGCATCACATTTAAATAATGATCCATATGAAAATGTTTCTTTTTGGAGGGGGTGGGGAGAAATGTGAATCTCTTCTATTGTCTCGAGAGAAAGCTTGGGGTCCCAACAGAAGATGAAGGAAGGTGACCTGAACACCCCACAGAGCAGAGTTCTCCACTGCTTTCCAGAGATTGTACAGCGTTACCTTGGGTTAAGAACTTAATTCATTCTGGAGGTCCATTCTTAACCTGAAACTGTTCTTCACCTGAAGCACTACTTTAGCTAATGGGGCCTCCTGCTGCTGCCGTGCCGCCGGAGCCCAATTTCTGTTCTCATCCTGAAGCAAAGTTCTTAACCTGAGGTACTGTTTCTGGGTTAGCAGAGTCTGTAACCTGAAGTGTCTGTAACCCGAGGTACCTCTGTATCTAGGTTTTCAGTCAGACAATGAAGAATGCCGCACCTTGAAGATGACTTTATTCTTTCCTCAGTGGGCAACTGGTCTATTTCAAAATACTGTGCATACAGGCTCAGAGAAAAACCACACAGACCCGGACGTATCTTTTAGCCCTATTCTGTGGCAGAGGACAGAAGTGGGGAATTACTGTGGAAATCAACCCAGCTTGTGGCACTTTTATGGGGTCCAAGAGGCTGATAGTGCTTTCCATTTCTTTCTCACATTGGAGCTGTTTTGTATGCAAAGATGGAGAGGCCACCAAACCCCCCTACAATGTGGTGGTACCCCAGTCAGTACAAAGTCCCCATCCCAGTGTCTTGGAGTGACTGCCAAGAATGTCAGGCTTTGATGGCCTTCATTTGGTGCTATCTATTGTTTGACACAGGCCTCAGAGAGACCGTTTAGCTCAGTACTATCTCCTTTTCCCCAGGATGGTAACACATCAGCTGCTGAAACTCTTTCCCAAACCTGGGCAGCCAAAACACCTGCATAGGTTACAAGTCACGCTGCAAAACGTATTGTATAATCTGTTATTTTAGCTGACAGCGAACCCTACATCCCATTGTTTTACACCACACCATAAAACCCAAGCATTGGTGGTCTTTTTGAAATCTTTAATCACAATTGCCCCCAAGGGAAAAACAATTCTGATTCAAACTGTGAATAAAAAGCAATCTAAGGACATTGTGCCAAACTCTTTCTGGGTATAAAACTCCATTAGTGTCAATGGAATTTTACAATCAAAATGAATTTGTCCCACTGGCCCCATGGTACAGTTGCACATTGCTGCTGCAGAAAATAGAAATGCAGAAGGTTATCACAGAGTACAAGAGTAAAAAGGAAAAAAGAAAGGCACGTGCATATAATACAAGCACCATAGACTATATTGTGAATCACTTTATTATTAAAATTTTAATTTCTCTTACAGATTTAACAGCTTGGCAATTGGTACACATGCTGAGCAGAGAAATAGTACTCCTGACTCAGGAACTTCTTCACAATTGCCTTGGTCACCAGTAAAAGGGATTTTGTTTTGTTCTTTTGGCTTGTGTAGTCAAATTGATGTTGACAGTGCTTAAAATGCCCAATATCAGTCCTGGTTTGGCAGTTATAATATTGTAGCTTTGCACTTGTCACTCCAATCCAACTCCTGATTCCACATTTTGCAGCAGTCTTGGGTACCAAAATCTGGAGTCATATTGCTATTGCTCTGCACAAGCTAGACTCCAGCAGGTAGCCTTAAAAGGTCCTTCTGGCAGATCTAATTCTAAATTTCCATTCATAGTAGCTTTGTTTTTAAAAAAAATAAACTGACCTGATTTGCCTTGAAAATATGACCACATCACTGTGTTAATTAAGGATCTTAGGAATATAGAAAGCTGTCTTATACCAGGTCAGACCATTGGTCCATCTAGATGAATATATCTGCACTGACTCCCAGCAACTAACCATGATTTTAGACAGGGGACAATCTCCACCCGATGTGGAGATGCCAGGAATTGAACCTGGGATCTCCTGTATGAAAGGCAGGTGCTCTACCACTGAGCTACAGCCCTTGTTATGGCTCCGTCCTTATGAACCTAACAACACTATAATTTCTGCCATGTGCCAAAATTAGGGTACTCCTCCAGCATTCACTGGTGGTGGGTTTGCCCTAGCCCCTCAGCAAAGGAAGGAAGATGTGGTGGAACCAGGCTTGAGCATGCTCAGTAGAATGGACAGGGCTCCCCATGTCCCTAGGACATCCTCTCCTCCACCAGACCCTTTCTCCAAGGAGTATGGGATTAGCCACTTGCCTGTTTAAAGGGACTGAATAGGAATTTTTGAGTGTCTCCCATAATTGTCCTAAGCTACACGTTTTTCTGCCATACTCTCTAAGTATGGTGGGCTCACTCCACTGACTGGCTTCTGAATTTGGGCACAATTGGCAAGTATTGCAGGTGGAAGTTGCGGGTGGAGACAGAATTGTCTGGCCTGGTGGACACCCTAAAGCACCTGTGAAAGAGGTAAAAAAAGGTAAAGGGACCCCATTAGTTCCAGTCGTGGCCAACTCTGGGGTTGCAGTGCGCATCTCGCTTTATTGGCCGAGGGAGCTGGCGTACAGCTTCTGGGTCATGTGGCCAGCATGACAAAGCCGCTTCTGGCGAACCAGAGCAGCGCACGGAAATGCCATTTACCTTCCAGCCGGAGCAGTACCTATTTATCTACTTGCACTTTGACGTGCTTTCGAACTGCTAGGTTGGCAGGAACAGGGACCAAGCAACGGGAGCTCACCCCATCACAGGGATTCGAACTGCTGACCTTCTGATCGGCAAGTCCTAGGCTCTGTGGTTTCACCCACAGCGCCACCCCTGTCCCATCTGACAGACAAGCTACATTATCTTCTTCAGGTCCACTGAAGTTGAGGGTTTGTGGTGTGGTAGCTCCAAATGACTGCAAGTACACAACACACCAGGCCATGTACTGAAAGGAAATCCTCATACTCAGTTGGTTATGGAGTGATTGAAGGAGGAAATTACTCCATGACATCAGGTATGGTGGCCCATGAGGTCCTGAATATAAACTGGTTATACCAAGGCAATGTATGGGGTACCATGCAATGCCACTGGGCTCTAATCTCTCACTGTGCCACTCCCAGATCCCCCAGATTAAAGAGAAGAAATCTCTGATTAAGAAACGTCAGTCGTTGACTCCCTGTGAAGATATATGTTTTGCTGAAGCATCCCATCTGCTATCATATCTATAACACCAAGCCCAGAACAGCCTGCAATGTCTTCTGCCACTTGGCCCCATATGCTGCCCTTGTCATTTGCATCCTGCTTTAGGATTTTTTTAAATCATTGCTGCTGACAATGTAATGCTGAATAACAGAGACAAAACTTTATGTTTCTACACAAAATCCCTTCAGGGAGTCAAGCTGTTGACTTACTGATGCTCAGAGGATCAGAAGAAAGCGCACTGCACTTCTCTTGGCAGGCAATTTCTTGCATCTGTACTTGCTCCCAGCTATTATTATTATTATTATTATTATTATTATTATTATTATTATTCATTTAAGAAAACTAATAAAATAGGTAAATGAAATTGGGATAACAGTACTTTAAAAATATAATAGTTAAAAATGACAAAAGTAGCACAGTAGAGGCATTCAAGTGTCATAAGACAATTATATAGTACAATTATATATAGTTATTCTAATCCCCAATGGTCAACTTGATGAAAGAGCTGCCTGGGACAGAGAGTTCTGGCCATATTAGCCAAGTTGGTTTTTCATATGTTTTAATTTTTAATTCACAAATTTAACAAAATGAAAATTATATTAAATGACCATTAAATTATAATAAAATAATAATAATAATAATAATAATCAGAAGATCACATTAAGTATACAGTGATTATCTGTAAATCCACCTTAAGTTAAACATAACAAGTAATAAAAGCCCTCCAGATGTTGAACTAAGGTATCTACATGAAACTGGAGTCTATATGAAATATGTTCAAATATAACTTGGGCAGTGAGTTATTCAGATCACTGCATGATAGACAGAGGGTATCTATTCTTCCAGGCTTGAAGTATAAGTCTCAGTGACCATAATAGTCATTAATACCCACACTGCAGAAATATAATTTTAAAGTACATGAAGAAGAGAAGAAGAGGAGTTTGGATTTGATATCCCGCCTTTCACTCCCTTTAAGGAGTCTCAAAGCGGCTAACATCCTCCTTCCCCTTCCTCCCCCACAACAAACACTCTGTGAGGTGAGTCTGGCTGAGAGACTTCAAAGAAGTGTGACTGGCCCAAGGTCACCCAGCAGCTGCATGTGGAGGAGCGGAGACGCGAACCTGGTTCACTAGATTACGAGTCTACCGCTCTTAACCACTACACCACACTGGCTCTCACATGAACATAGGCTGACACCTACAAACTTCAAGGATTGTGCCAATACAAAATTGATACAGACAAGAACTTCAGACCAAAGAGACTATATCACTGGACAAGCCCACATCATATGCCTCAACAAGAAATGTTCAGCATTACACCTCCAACTATATCTATATCTATATTCGACAGTGCCTTCCTATATAAACACTGTGGAGTTCAGTGTATCCAAAATATTATTTGTTGCAGTATCCAAATCTAAAGAAACATTTCGTATAGATTCTAAGGCAATTGTTTTATTGTTTAGGCTGTATGATTCCGCACCTCTCTAAGTTCCGGAACTTTTACCTTACAAAGCTTCATTAAGCATTTAGCCACAATGTCAGTATATTCTCTGTGTGTTTTATTCATTCATTTAAAATATTTCTATACTGCCAATCATCACCATCATCTCATGGCAGTTCACAACAGTATCAATATTATTAACATATTGCTCTGCATAAAAGAACATATTTTTAATTTACCAGAAACTGTATTCACTTATATTGAAGACATCAAGGCATTTTTTGCACAGCTGGACAACAAATTGTATTCAGTACTGTACCATGAACAGATGGAAAGCTCTTGTTCCTGAACACTTTACTCCAGTTTCAAAGAGAAAAACAGAGTAGAATGTGAAGACAAAAAGAAGTAGCTATTCCCATTGCTAACCCATCAAGTATTTCATTATGTTGGATGTCTCCAGGTTCCTATGATGTACATCCTCTAATATGATAAAACAGTAAAAGGAAAAATGGTTTTGCCAATATGCTATGAAATAATATTGCTCCTATTTGATTGCCACATTAATGAAACATCAACTCCCACCCTCCTTTTCTTTTGCAGGGCAGGCAAGGTGCAAAACACACAAGACAACATTTTCAGATTTAATATCTGACTTTATAGACAATCGCCAACATAGCTATAAGTTGTAAAATTCCAACTGGGGGTTTCTTAAGAGCCAGAAAAATGTACACTGCCAGTAACTCTCATGAGGAATTATATAGGTGACTATGTAAATAGCTAGGCTCATTTAGTATTGACAAAGTGTGATATGCCCGAGACAGGTTGTGTAAATGTCAGTATATCATTAGTGCAATTTACTGGAGAGCTTGGCTAAATATAGAAATGATACAGCAGGGTATTCTTGTCTCTCACCTGGGTTGTTATAGCATGAAATAATCCAAAAAGAAGGCCAGCTCCTCAGCTAGCAAGAACCAGCCAAGCTTCATTGTGGGAAGAATCCTTAATAGACTTCTTATCTTTGAGCCATTACAGATAATAGGCTTTTATCATATGTTTAATAAATTAGATTCCCAGAAGATCTCCATCTTGTTTTGCACCTGCACCAGCGGATTAGAGCCCAGCTCTTACTGAGAGTTGGTTTTACCTCTATTAACTGCTGACAGACCTCATAATGATGGATGACGTTTACCCCAGTTTCATATGTAATGAGTGCCACAAGCACTCAAGACATATTCGTGAAAAGATGCTGGGCTTAAAATTAAAAATCTTTAACTGAAGGGTAGCAGAGGGAAATTTGGGGCAGGTGCAAGTTGGGTTTTTTTGGAGGGAGGGGTAGATTCTCCTTTTATAAAATACAATGCTGCCTTTTTGTCTTTCTTGACACCCGCCTCTTCCAGGAAGCCTTTTGGATGCTTATGGGTGGGTGGGGTGGGTGGGTGGGTGTAGCTCTGACCTTGCTGTCTTTTGGGTCTCCCCTCCTCCTGCTCCAGTCCCTTACACTGCTTGTCTGTAGCGATGGGCAGGCAATTTCTGTTTCTCTCATTTTCTCACCTTTCTGCAGCTAATTTCAGTTCTCCATAGTTCCACATTAACATCCATCCACATTTTAGTGAGAATTTCTTCTCATATATTTTTTAAAAATGCAGTTTTACCTTTGGCAAGACAATTTCCCCCAATGCAGTGCAATTTTGTATGTTATTTTCTCTAACACACACATTTAAAGCATGCCTTATCATAATGCGCATGCATACACGCACACACACCAGCCACACTACTTGACAGGAGAGTTGCATTTGAAAAATTCAGAGAAATGCAAATTTCAAAGCATGGCTTTATATTGGTTTGTGTATTGTTTTGAAAAGAGTGAATTAGGTGTGTTTGTCTTTAAATGTGAATTGAATCAAATTTCTTCCCCCATCCCTACTTGCACATGACCACACCAACAGACTACCCCTGAGAGACTACCCCAAGGGTAAAAATGTTCCTCACTCCTGCCTTTTTCCTCGCTTCCGGATGAAGCAATACCTAAGTGTGTTTCACTGTATTTATATATGTTCTTCCCTCAATCTTTTCCTAATACATCTTTCCCTCTCCTCTCTCTGTTGTATCTCCCACTGGTCCTCCCGGACATGCTAGTTCCCTTTATGTAGAAGTGGCAGTTTGCATGGAATAGCGTTCATTCAATTTCTGATCCATCCCATGAGCATTTAAAGCAGGGGAGGCTATCCTGTAGCCCTGCAGATGCTGTTGGACTACAATTACTATCATTGCTGATCACTGGTCATGCTGACTAGAATAGATGAGGGTTGTTCCATCAGTGCAAGCATTTTGGCTGTCCAGACAGAGTCTTGTCATTGCAGCCCTTCTTCCAAACCTTCCCTGAGCTGATTTGGGGGGTATGGGAAGCAAACAAGGAGGAAAACCCACTGCACAAGTTGAAGTCTTTGCACAGGGCTTCCATTGATGATACTCATTAATGATACCATGGTTTCTCTTCAGATCTTATAAATCTTTCATTAGTAGAATCCCTCACCATGTTTTAGTTACATTAAAAAAGGGGGGGAATGGCACTCAGTTCATTATGAGAATATTCAGAGCAACACACACATAGTTCAGAAGTTCGGTAACAGATAAAGACCCATCTTTAACATATATAACTCCTTTGTACAATGCGACTAGCAGGAATTCGTCTGCTGACAGTACAAACATAAAACATCTGGGATTGTGAGGCTGAAAGCTTTGTCAAGGCCTCAAACAAAGCAATCCATCTTTCTCCGGTTTGCTCTTTAACATCCTGTTGACCTGCTCAAATGGAATACATTCATCAGCTTCGTTTGTCCTCTTACAGCATTATGATAATTTTCAAGAACAGCACAATGGAAAATAAAGGGATGAAAATTATTCCCATATGCCTTACTAGGAATACTACAAATCTAGCATCTAATCAACATCTATGGTTTTTTAAGTGTTTGTTTTAATATTGGCACCCATGCAGATTCAGACTACTGAACCCAGCCAAGAAATAATTTAGTGGCATTTTCCTTAATCCGATCATCAACGTATTCTCATTGCGCTCTCAGCCTCCACTATATGTTGCTCCAGATGTTAAAATAACACGACTTCAAGAGAGGAGATGTTTTGCCGCTCTCCAGAGGCCAATTGTGGCATGCAGATCTTGCAGCTGAGCTGCTGAAAAGCTCCAAGGCAAAGCCGGAAGCCTCACATCCAGCTGTTCCCGATTATTTCCCCTGATTGCTCATAAATCCACATGCATTCTCTAAGGTAAGGAAGGCTGCTTCTAACTCAATCACCTGCCGACTGGTACAGATTTATTAATAATTATTGGCCTTGAATTAAAAGAACATTGTTACCAGTCAGGGGCAGCTCTGTGTTTGACACAAAGCTGAAAGGCTGAAGTCCCAAATGCCACTGTTGACAGGATTAGAGAGAAGGGCTTTAGGCATTTACAAGATATCCCTGTCTACTTGGATGTGCACTGCTGAATCATTGACCTTGATCACCAAGTGCTAGGGTGGCCAGATGTGAAAAGAGGGGGACACACCTGCACCTTCAATAGTTCTGCAGAAGAGGGGATTTCAGCAGGTAGAACTGGCATATCAAGCCACACCTGCCTAAATCCTCTCTTCTGTGCAACAATGGAGTGGTGTTCTTTTTGCATCTGGCCACCCTACTGAGGGTGCATGGCCTGAGTACATGGCCTGATTGTACAATGCAATATACTTTAAGATATCCAAGGTCTAATGCAGAAGTGAACTGCACCCCTATCAGCAGAGATGTTGACAGTTAGAAAAACTGTGTTATGCTGGCAGGTGGAAGAGGGTCTCTAGACTTTCCACCCTAGTGAAAGAGAGCAATATGACTTTGGGGGAAATCAGGCCATTGCAGAAACCAAAGATAATAAGGGCTCTTATTTTGCCTAAGATGCTTGCAAGGTTGCAATGGGTCTGCCTCTGAGCATTCAGAGGGTGATAAAAAGTTAAGAGAAAATGGAAAAGTAGAGAATTAGAAGGGATTGGAGCATGGATAATTCTCATCTATTTTGCCTCAGCAGATGTAAAGGATTTTGGAAGCCCCCAAGGAAGGGAAAGCAGTAGCTTCTGTTAATTTGATAATCTAATCGGGGCTCATATTTGCACTTTAGCAACCTGTTGGTCAAGGAATAAGACATAAGCAGTGAGGAAGACCACAGACTCAAAATTGTAGCTGAAATGAACTGAAAGCAATACATGATGCTTCATTTGGAGAATAATATTCTCTCTGTATAGAAGATGTTATGAGCATAGAAGAAAAAGCAACAAATTAGGAAAATGTAATTGTTTTTTTTTAAAATTAATGTATGTGTTGCTTTTTTAAATGTTTTTAGCTGTTCCTATTTGTAAGCTGCCTTGAGTCCCTGTCTGGGAAAAGGGTGGGGTAAAAATTAATGTATAGCAATGGAGTACATACAAGATATGCATTAAGAACAGCACAAAAAGAGCATTATAGTGCCCTGACAAAGCAATCAAGATGTAGTTTTTGCTCTAGGCATGAGACTTTGAATTATTGCCCTAGGGTTAGGGTTAGGGTTGTCCTCTGATGCATCATAATCTGTCTTCTGCTGCATGATAATGTGGCTGTAATCCTAATCAGGCTTACCTGAATTCAACAGAATTTACTTCTGAGAGGGCAAGGTTTGGACTGTGGCATGAGAAAGAATGGGGCAAAGTGAATGTAGACAGGACCAAATCCACTTTTACACCAATCCTTTTAGTAGGGGAACCTATGTAAATGGCAGATTAGGAGAGTCCATAATCTAAGCAGGAGGAAGTGTTAACTGGAATGCCTGCTTTTTGGCAGTACAGTGGTACCTTGGGTTGCATACACTTCAGGTTACATACGCTTCAGGTTCTGCTAACCCAGAAATAGTACCTCGGGTTAAGAACTTTGCTTCAGGATGAGAACAGAAATCACACGGCGGCAGCAGCGGAAGGCCCCATTAGCTAAAGTGGTGCTTCAGGTTAAGAACAGTTTCAGGTTAAGAACGGACCTCCAGAATGAATTAAGTACATAACCAGAGGTACCACTGTACTTTACTAAGGTCACTTTGATACATTCCAGCACATTCTTCAACACAATCCATCAATGTTCTGATTCCAAATCTGCTAAGATGCTGGTTGCATTCTTTAGCATCTTATTCAGCATGATGTTTTCTCTAACCTAATCGCCAGGTCCTTATATCCTAAAATGCCAGTATCTCACATGAATGCTGTTGTTCAGCAAGGATTCCAAACAGTTTGCCCAAGAATTCCAAACAGTGGCACATTGTCCTCCATTTTGGTCCACTGTGGCTGGTCTGTTTACTGAAGTTGGTGATTCCCTGGGCCTAACTGGGCCTGCCCTAGACAAACACATTTGATGGTTGCTGAGCTACCTAATGTCTTTGTACAAAGATCCTGAACAGCATATTTGGGATAAATTTGCATGACCCACCTATCTGGCAGCCTGTGTGACCAATCCACCCCAGCCCCCAACAATTAACCTCAGAAACAAAGCTTCCAAGGATACAAATCGCAGACACTCTTATGATAAAATAATAGTAAACTAAATATTAATTTATTTATTTTTTCCTTTTAATTGTACTCCAAAATCTGCTACCCAAAGGAGTAAGTCTTATTGATCTCAGCAGGACTTATTTTCAAGCATGAATAGGGGGGGGGACTATGTAATACATTGGGTTTCGTAACTCCACAGCCTCCTCTCTTATTCTGCTTGCCTACAGCTCTTTTACTCGTATCACCTAAGCCCAGTTATCAATATATACCTTAACTGTTCCTTTTGGGGAAACCTGGGTGTCCAAAAATTATTTTGATTTTTGGAGTCCTGCACTGTAATAATTCGTTGATCCCTTCTTTAAAGGTAATTAACTCGATTATAGGTGTCGTATGCCAGAATGGGAGGAACTGGAACCTAACAGTTATAGGTGAACAGAAATGCATAGGAATCAGGGCTTATACAGAAGGAAACAATAGGAACAGCATGGCAATAAATATTATGGGCAGCTGGCTTTGTAGAACGAAATATTTCTGTGATGATATGTTAAAAGAACATCATGCACATTTAGCCCTCTACAAGATGTAATTTTAAATTGATTCCTGGGAACTTTTGAAAAGGAACGGGTGATGCTTCTGGCTGAATGGTTGCAACAATCTATAAGACACAATAGAATTTAAGGAATACTATTCTAGGACCCATTCAATATATTTTCCTAAACTCCCAGCAGGAGGTTAAGCAGAATTTATCTGATCAGATCATTTAAAACCCGAACTGTAAGAGTATAATCGGCTGTAAAAACTCACTGTGTTATATACTACAAGATAAAGTCAACTCATTATTTTACAGGTTGGTAGTATAGCACCACAGACCTTTAGATATGTTAAGTATGGCATTTTGTTAGAAAATTGCTATATTTTACATATCTAACGGTCCATTGCATTTATTTTCTACTATTGGCTTGTCCAATCTGAGTGTGCTTTGTTTACTGAGCTTGGGCTTTGATTGGGCACAACCCACTTGAAGTTAAGCACATTAATGGGAGCGTTAAGCATATGCTTAAACATATCTAGTTCAATAGGACTTGGCCAGAGCAATCCAATACACAAATTACACTGGCAGTAGAAATATGCTACTGTTGTACTGGCACAACATCTGTTGAATCCTAGACTTACTGAGCCCAAAGCAGATGATGGGGGGGGGGGGAGAGAGAGAAAAAATATACTGCTGCAAAAATACAGGAGAGAGCAAAAATCACAGCCACACCCCCACAGTGAGCATGGCAACACTGCCCGCCGATCATGGGCCAGTCTGGTGATGCCTTCATTTCACAATCCAGACAAAGGAGGAGCCAATTCATTTAGCATTTTATAGTGTGATGCTATACTGAAGATATGTCCTTGTTAGCAGAACATAAGATGCACCACTACAACTGTTCAGATATGCCAACACAACTCTATACCACTGACTTAACACTGCATATATTAGAGAAAATAGCATATGAACATGCTTTACGTTAGGGGAAATTGCTTGGAAAAATAGACAAAACTGCATGCTAACAAATTTTAAGAAGAACCTTAAAAAATATCTCAAACTGATTTGGAAATGTGATGGAACTGACAGGAAAAATGAGAAACAGGGATAAAATGAAAGTGACAGGTCCATCCATCCCTATTGTTAAGTAATTTTAGACTAGTATAGGATACACATCTGTGTAACCTATAAGGTTAAATTAACTATTTTGAAAGCTTTAAAAATTAATACTATTGAAATTTTCAAATTAAAATATATAAAATATTCATCTTCTTCAACTCAGGTCAGATATGTGCTACAACACCCATCAACATTAGCAAGCATAGACAACAGCTAAGGATTATGCGAGTTGCAGCTCAGGAATATCTAGAGAGCCAAAGTTTCCCCACACCTGACTTAGGCAACAAGACTAAATTATCTGATGTGTTAAATGGCACACACATTCCGCCACTCGTTCAAATCCCAAGTCAGAAAGTTCTCCATCTAAAAAGGATGTGCTCAGGAACACTCTAATCACCTGGATACTTTCAGGGATACTTTCCTGTTGGTGAATTGATGTCTGTTCTGCGTGAGCAAGGGTGCTTCCAGACAGGGGCTTTGTACATTGCAAATGGGTAGTTCCGATTTTTATGTGCACAGAACTGGCATGCTAGTTTCCACACATTCCAGTTTTCCAGACCTGGATATTCACAGCTATTCCACAACCAGCTTGTCCATTCCAGTAGGAGGAGCCTAACCAAAAGTATGCGGACTGTGTTTCTTGCCCCTCTCATCAGTCTGTCTTTCCCAGCCCTCCATTCCCTATTCTCATTCTGGACATCTGGACATGCAGGTATATCCACTGCAGATGTATAATGAGTTCTTTTTACTTACTGGATTTTCCACGGTAAGGGGAAATCTGAATTAAATGTTTTTTAAAAGCTGGCATTTTGATGATGGTGAAGAAGTCATGTGTATGTCTCCCCCCAAAAAGTGTGCATGCCCCCTGTGTCAATCATACAGGTTATGTAATAATTGACATCCTCCACCAAAATACGTACTACTGCAGCTTATACATGGACACTACCCTGTCACCCAGACTGAACTGCTTTCTCATTCTGTAGACTCAAGGATGAGTCACAATGATGGAGGAGGTCATAATGGCTTTGATCTAGCAGACGCCTTTCTTTATTATGTTTGTAAGTAGCAGTTTGAACTCCAAACCCAAACCCCATTTCTAGACTTCATGGATTTCAATACCCTTTCATTTTATTCCGGTGTAAATCAAATACAACTGCAGAGATTGATCATAGTTACACTGATGTAAATGCAGCACAATTTAGATGAAAACAAGGCTCCATTCCTCCATAATTTACCGAGTCATTTGGATTTATTTTTAAAAGCACTTATTCCAAACTCTAAGTGCTTATGCAACACAATAAAATGCACAGCACTAAAACTCAATATCGCATTGCATAAACTTGGTTTTCATTTAAAGCACCTTCCCTATGCATTGCCCATAAAAATCTACCAACAATAAAAATAACTTCCTGGAACCCATTGCTGCAGGGGGACAGATCTTTGCAAGAAATCTTTTGGGCAGTGCAGTACAGAGAACAGACCACAAAATACAGTTTTGTGTGCAATCCCTTTCAGTGGGATGTATTCTCAAGTAAGGGCAGAGCCAGCCATATACATTGGTGGCACCCATGCGGTGGAACTCCTTCCCAAGGGAGATTAGGTCGGCCCTTTCTTTGATGATTTTTAGGCAGGCAGAGCCTTTAGCTTATTTTATTTTGCCAGGCTTTTAACTAATTGTAACTCTTACCTGGTTTTGGATTGGTTTTATTGGCTTCCCTTACTTAAAGCTTTCTGATTTTAATTGAATTGATATTTTAACGGTGTAAACTGCCAGGTGGAGGGTTGGGACTTTTGAGGACAGTAGATAAGTGACTTAAATAAATAACATTAGAGACATCATTCACATGCCCACTCTGTTGAAGTATTCTGTTCTACTGCAACAATAAAAGCAGCATATGAAAAAGGGGTGCTCGCTGTTCTTCCCCCTCCAGCCCATGTGCCTTACCTCCTTGCAGCCGGTTGCATTCTCAGCCGGCTGCTAATATTGGAGCTGGGAAGGGAGAAGTTTACCTGGAGCAATCAACTGCAGACAGCCAGGGCATAGGAGAAGGGAAAGTTGAACATACTGGAAAGGTGTCACTTTTAGATTTGCAGTAAGATCCCCACACTTTGTATTCATTGTTTAAATTTATCTGTGAAGGCCACAAATACATGGAAAGAAACATCTTGTCTGACCTTCAGTCTAGCTTGGCAGTCATAAGCCTACGCACATCTATTCATTAAGCCCTGCCAAATTCAGTGGCAGTTAACCCTGGGTAAATTGTCGAGAGCAGTCTTAGTATGCACTACTTGGGAAGTGTGGATTATAATTCAAGCCAAACAAATGCATTACAAAGTTACTAGTATGCAGATGATGGGGCTTCTCTTTCCAGTCCTGATACCACTTCACTACCTTGTTAGAAGGGGTGTTTCTTCTTCTTCTTCTTCTTCCTCCTCCTCCTCCTCTTTTTCTTCTTCTTCCAATTGGCCTAGTAACATTACCCTTGTGGGATTAAAAAGATGGCTTGGTATTACGGACTGAAGAAGATTACACCCTAGGGCTATTCTTTCCAATATATTTTACTTTCTGTCTGGGTTATCCCAGGAATAAACAAACTGTTTTGTTTGCCTGCAAATAAAGTGAGTAGGATAGCTAGCTAGCTAGCTATTGATTGATTGATTGATTGATTGATTGATTGATTGATACATACAAAGTCTTATAAAAAGAACCAATTTGATACAGCAATAGAATATTAGTCCTATGGGTAATGCAGAGTCTTTTATCACTTTCTTCTTTGAACTTCAATACAAATGTCAGAGGCTGGGAGGCTATTGGCAGTGAGTATCAGAGCCGAGTATTAGACCTCACTTACTGAGTCTCTTCCATTTTGACCTATAATTCCTGGCTTCTGCATGTGCAACCATGTGCAATAATGGAGCCTTTGCAAACCATTCTGGTGACATCTTCATAGGTCTCTATCCTGCTCCAAGATATGAAATGTACAGCCAGACAGGTTCAATAGAAAATATTTAAAAGAGATAGGATATATCCAGTTTTGTTTTGATTACAAACTACAAGCAGAGCTCTTCTGCATCATAACCCTCCTATACATTTCTGTGTATGTGTTTTGCCACGTCCATCTGGTGCTTCCCTAAAGCAAGACAGCAATACCCTTAGTAAACTCTCATGTGCTCAATGTGTTTATTTATTTCTTGTAAAAAAATGTGTCTGGTGGGCCTAAAATCCTGGAACCAGATGCTCAGCTAGTGACAGTAAACTGAATCTGAGGAAATGACTGCACACGCCTCAAAAGAACGTGTGTGTGTGAGAGAGAGAGTTATAGAACACTCTTTGAAATAATACAAATATAAGGTTTGCTTCAGAGGCAGAATTATCTGTAATCAAATTGCTGCTTATCCAAACATCTAGCATGGATGCATATTTTAGCAATAATGATGCAGAAGAGCCCCCAGGAAACAGATTTCAAAAAGAGATATTTCCACCTTCTTTGTATTACTAGTGCTAACAGTGTAGGGTAGATAATCCCAGATCATAATCTCTGTGCAAGATGATCAGTATGCAAACAGTGCATATTGAAAAGGTGAGCCTTCTGGCTTAACTGTAAATGAAGCACCCTTATAGAAATTGCACTATTGGCTCATCAGGTTGTGACTCTGAATCACTGCATGTACTGTACCATATGCAACAAAAGCACAGATGGTTCCAAGTCTCTTTCAGTACAACCAGCTTCTTTCATCACAAAATGTATTTTGGAGGAGCAAACTACACATTACACATGGGTTGATTGACGTTTCAATTGATTTTGCTAGTGAATAGCAGCTTCAAGAGACTGGTTGTGACTGTGGTACACTGAAAGGGAAGAGCTCAGGAGCAGAGGGAGGAAGGGGTGGCTAACTTTAACTCAGTCTTTGCCAACCTGGTGCCATCTGGATTACTTGAACCACAGCTCCCATCATCAAGATGGGAATTGTAGTCCAAAATATCTGGAAGGTACCTGTTGGCAAAGGTTGTTCTACCCTATGACTTGTTTTTCTGGTCAAAACCGCTGACCACCCCCAAGCAGTCTACAATTAGTTGCAACAAAACACCTGATCTTTCCGCTATACAGGAAGGGACATAGCATAGTGAAAGTGATTTTTCCTCATCTGAACTGTAGCTGTTCCAGAGGTGGCATTTTCTATTTGGGGGTATTACATGTTCAGCCCCACATAGTGGATGCTATCTTTAAAGAAGAGCAATTCGGAGTAGGAGAAACAGTGTGTGGAAAGGGTTAAAGAAACATTATGAAGTGCAACAACCCGAGTCTAAATCTGAGGGACAGCACTCTGCACCCAAAGTGCTTCCCCATTTTTAAAATATCATGGGAGATCAGTAGTGGGTTTCCTGACATCTCATTTGGTTTTGATAACAAGTGAGTGACCAAGCAACCAGACCCTCGATAACAAATCTGGAGGCAGCGAATGCCATCAGTGGTACCTTTAGGGCAGGACTTGAGGACTTGGAGTAGAAGTCTCAGGCCCCACACAACAGAATGAGCAGGAGGGCTGCCCACAACACAACACACTTTGAAGTCAATGAAGTAATATGCATGGCCATTTAAAGAGGGCCTACCTCACTGTACCTCAAGTCTAAAATTACCTAAGTAATATAGGGATTTTAAAAAAAGGTCATTTAAGAATGCTTTGCTTCCATATACCTGCACAAATCTGGTAAAGAGAAACCTATGTGCCACCTCCAGATTCTTACTGGAGATGTCCCCTTTCCAAATAATTAATTGAAATATTAAACAAGCAATGAGATATTCAATAACAATGACTTAACAACATTCCCTGAAAAACCAGAGCTAGATTAATGAACCTGAAGGCCACGAAATGGTACAATTTTAGGGTTTCATCCCATAATTTTAAAAGGGCAAGAAATAAGTAATCAGTGGTGTTATAGATTTAAGGGGGGACCCCCTAAAACCTAGAAATTAATAAATGCTAGGATTTTGATTATTTGGGACATGAAAGGAGAATGCAAGCTGCAGAGGAATTCCTGTGGCTAAGGAACAATACAAGATAACTCCTTCCCCTATTGCCCCGAGGTGTGAACAGTGGCTGGGGGTTCGGAAAGTTGCCAGGGAGCAAGGGTGGCTGGGAGGAAGAAGGAGGAAGAAGATCTGAGATCTATCCTGGGCAGGCTGCCTGCTGGAGGCTGCCTGCATTGCTGTGGGGTACTAACCCCTCTTGAAAGGACCATGCTGTAAGATCTCGACTCCCTCCATGCAGACTGAAGGCGTACATTGGTGAATAATTCATATTTCTTAAAGCCACAACAGTCTCCGCCATGTCTTCAATTCTCCAAAGGAAGAAAGATCGTGTATGTGGCACCCCATGGGCTCTTGCTACCACTCAGCAAAGAGAGGGGCGGGCACCTGACTTTTGTAACAGTATCTTATGTTGACCCAGCTGTCCTATTTTAAAATAGCCCACATCTAAGGACATGGCCATGACTCTTCTATGTAGTCAACATATCCCTGTTTCAGTGCTTATTATTCCTTACACCTGTCCGCCGCTTACAGGATCGCCGGTGCATAAAAGCTGCAAGCATATGTGCTGACACACAGGGGAAGGACTTTTTAATATCATGCCAACTAGGTAGGAAAGGGATTTTACATGGATAAGGGTTTTTTGGTAGCCCGCACTATCTAATTAGCACTAAGGCCAGCACATATTATCCCAGTGGCTATTGAGAAGCAGCGTATTCACAGGTTCCATTAGAAAGACATATCACTGCATTAAAACTACTGCTGTTTCCAATATGTGTCAATGTGTTGCAGTGTTAATATTCAGGTTACTGCAACCTATTTCCTGAGAGGACAAAAGGATTGTGCAAATCAGCCAAGGCTAGCCAAATTTATACCCCTGCTACACTCATCAGCCATAGCTTTAGATAATGGCTGTAATGAGTTAAAATACATATTATGGGGATTATAAACACAGGCTTTGATCCAGCCGATCCCCTGAGCTGGAATGGACAAGTGTTGATGGTCTCTAACTGCTGATAGTACAATAGCAGGGATTAATAGGTTAGTACCTTAAAGCTTAATTGTGGGTGGTGATGGAGGTGCTGCTTAGTGACCATTCGGATTATCATGATCCTTGCTGAGGTAATTCAAGTTCTGATTGGCTGGTTAGTACTGAGGGAATTCTCTTCAGTATGTCTATTTGAATTGTCTCTCTGATGAGTACAAGGCCTGAGCTGAGAAAGTCAAGATCCTTCTGTTACTTTCTCCTCAAATTATACACTGGTTTTATTCAGTTTTGCTACATCAAGTGTTACCAGGATTTCTCCCCCTCAGGACTCTGCTTTATCCAAGTGATTCTACTACCACCACTATCTCCTATCAGCCCCAGCCTGCAATGTCAATGGTCATGGATGATGGGAGGTGTAGTCTGGTTGTAAAGCCACAGGTTCCCATCCCTGCTCTGGAAGTGACATATGCTGACCCAGATTTTTAAAATCATTTTAGCTCCAACCCAATCTAAACAAGAAACGATGTTTTTCAACATGAGTAGCTACAACCTCAGCATTCTGTGCACTGGGAAGCCTTGGAAAAGCTGATCCCCTATATAAGAAATACAAAACAGCTGTCTAGAAACAAAATTTATGAGTTAGCCTGATGAGTGTTAAAACAGCTGATCCAACTCCTCAAGCCTCGGGATTTACAGAATATGTAATGCTGTCATTTTCTTGCAAATTTTGATATACATTTAGTATAATTATGATGTATCCGTTTTCTTAAGAGGGACCCAGCTGTGATTCTCTACAAGTTTTTAAGAGGAGCATTTTAGAGTGATCACATGCACCAGTCACTATAGGACAGCTATGCTGTACAAGCCCTCTTGCCAGTAAGTGTGGCAATAACACATTTGGAAACCTGCATGTTTAAACAAGAGGATGCTATGAACCAATTTATACCAAGTATACTTTCATTTCTGTCGGTCCCATCAACTTTCGGTGGTCAAATGTTATGTTTACATGTTTGCAGATTATTCCAGCTTTTGTTAATTCAGGGTCATTGCCGTGAACCATAACTCTTGTCTAATCAGATAAGGAATTTCAAGGCTTCCTGACACTCAGTAGTTCATCTTGAGTAACTTTCAGGTTACAGTACACTAGCAAAATGTTCTGAACTCTGCATACCAGAGATAATTGTCATATCCTTGTTTACCTAGTTACTTATTACAAGATACATTAGAGAAGAGTGAAGAGCCTTAATTACCCAGGGACTCATTGCTCAAAAGACTTAAGCATTTGATCATATAAATAAATCAGAAACCAACACAAATTAATGTGATATATATGGATAATTACCATGTCAACAAGCCAGAAGACCACAGTGTTAAACAGGATTAAATCCAAGTAATCCTTAATTGGTTCGTAGATTACAGCCCCAGTTCTATAGCCAAGCATTTGAAAACATATCTACAAAGTTGTTAGTATTTTCCTTGGTTGTCAGCATTTCCCAAATGGCAGACTGTTTTGTAACACCTTCAAGATCAACACATTTATTATAATAGAGCCTACTTCATCATATGTATGAAGTATTATTTGAAAATGACATGCCTGCCTACATACACTAGCAAATTTCCAGGTCATTTCACTTATAACAATAGCCCATCAATTGCTGCCATTTTGCTTCATATAGCTTGGATAATCTTTGAATGTTTGCTATACAGTGGTACCTTGGTTCTTGAATGTAATCCGTTCCAGAAGTCTGTTTGACTTCCGAAACGTTCAAAAACCAAGGTGCGGCTTCTGACTGGCGCAGACGCCCTGGAAGCAATAACTGACAACCGCATCAGATGTTCGGCTTCCAAAAAAAGTTTCCAAACCAAAGCATTTACTTCTGGGTTTGCAACATTCAGGTTCCGATTTGTTCATCAACTAAGCCGTTCAATAACCAAGGTTCCACTGTACTTCATTCCATCTTAGCTGAATCAACATTCTTTCACCATGCTTTATATTTTGAGTTCAGCAACCAGCAAATTATTTGGGAATCCCAGGCAGAGTCAGTGTGGTGCAGTGATCAGAGTGTTTGACTAGGACCTGGGAGGTCAGGGTTCAAATATCCACTTGGCCATAAAGCTCACTGAGTGACCCCAGGCCATGCACTGTCTCTCAGCCTAAACTACATCACAGGAGGGAAAACCATGTGTGCCACTTTGAGCTCCTTGGAGAAAAAGGTGGGATATTAATGCAACAAGGAAAATAATAAATAAATGGACTAGGAGACACTTCTTGGTGGCCCACCATGGTATTACCAGCACAACAAACTGTTCAGTCGCAAGTGCCAGTCACAGGCAGATAGGGTTACTGGCCATGATGTCAGAGGCAGTATGTTATGAGCAAGTCCAAGGAGATGTGGAGTGGAGAAATCAATCAAAACTATTGTAAATAAGTTATGAGAACTATATGATGTGTGCTAGCTGGGGCCAGTCAAAGGGACACTCAGATTATATATATAAAAAATTAAATAAAGTAGAGAATTAACTGTAAGGCTTCATCTATCATGTCCCAAAAATAATAGTCTTTGAGAGCACACCCAGATCATATTTTCACCTTGTAGCAGTAACTCTTAGCATCAAATGATGAGATAAAAATCATGTAGAACATCTCTACAATTCAAGTCTTTCTTTAAAAGAGAGATCCTGTGTAAATACTGTGCCACTGTAAATTTAACAGTTATTGAGACAGCGCCAGATGTAGATTTATCCTAGAGGATTTTATGTGTTTTGCAGCAGCGTGTCTCATAAAAATGGCAATAAATATGCTAATTTTAATGTCTTTATAGTTTAGCTTCATATTTTATCAACTTATAAAACAAAGATTAAATGTATATGGATATTGTACTTCTGGATATTGCTTTCAAAAGTGATATGATAAGGGGACTATCAAGATTAATATTTCAATAAAGGGGGCACAACTATTTTTTATTTGAAATTTGGCATGCCTGGATCTTGGCCTCGAGATGCTGTTATCAAGGGACATTAATGGAATTGGCCTGATATAAGGCTTTCACCTTCACTTTAATCTTTTGGCATCAACTCAGCCTGCCTCTTTTGGGGATAGCTTTGTGCCCTCAAGCATTTGATATTAGTGAGAAACTAAAACGCAGTGGCAAAGAATTAAGGTGGAAGTTTCTTTAATCAGGAATACAGAAAGACGGGACGAAGGAAGATTGATGGGTCAATCAATCAATTAAAGGGTTAGGAACCCATGGCTGTCCAGATGTTGTTGAATTCCATCTCCCATCAGCCCCTGCTAGCATGGTTAATGATCAAGGATGATGGGAGTTGTAGTCCAGCAACATCTGAAAACCTCCAGCAGCAAAATGTAGTAGGTCAGTCCTGACTTTACTACGTTTCACAATTCTTACTTCACATCTTTTTTCTTTTTTTAAAAAAAATGACTAGAGAAATGGCCACAGAATGCATTGCAATGTTATAAATGAATAGATCCAAGCATGGTGTACACATATAGCTAATCAGGAAGGTCCTTCAGGAGCAACTGTAGATCTCTTGCTTGGATCTATATGTATTTCTGAACACAAGAAGGGGATAATGATGGATGCAGCCATACGGATCACTGTTATTAATAGTTATGTGGGTCTCATGGGCTGTGCATGAGCAGCCACTTGCCTGGGAGAGCCCAATTCCCTCTGGAAACTGGAAGGGGTGAGCTTCACAGCATACTTCCACCATGCTGTTTCATATGTTCAGCAGAGGGTAGTGTTGAAACAGGCCAAGGTATTCAGTTTTGGCTGCCAAAAAACAGATGCAACCATCACCATTTGAAAGAGAATCCTTATAAATCAAGGCACCTCTAAGTAATCACTGAATTCCACTTAAAAAGAAATAGCAACACATGAACAGAAACTCTACATGCTGCGAAGTGCTTCGCTGTGATTATGAAATTACCCTTTGACAGAAAAGAATCTAAATGCAGATGAGAGCCCTGGCAGGGATTTAAAGGGTCCTTCTTCTTGGGAAAGTGCCTTGGAAATAGCATCATGGGGTTCCATGACTATTCGTCGTAGTAAACATTTCTTTTATGTCCCTAACTCCCTATTTAAAATCTATAAATAAGCTGACCTTTCCAGTTACTAGGAACACCAACCCAAAGCTTTCTTTCCAGAAAAAAGAGGATTAAAAAAAATTACAGTTTGATTACACAGAGCGCCTATCAGGCATAAGAACTGGTTTAAAACAGCTTTTCAAATCTTGTCATTTTTACAAGTGGCTTGGCAGAAAGCAGTCGCTGACTTGTGATTATGCACAATCAAGTGATTCCTAGAAAATATTCTTATTCATGTGCAAAAATGTTGGGCAGACTAGAGTCCCTTTTAGAATCTCAGTACAATAAAACTGATACTGAAACTCCACACACACAAAATGGATGTTCTCCTCCAGACATCTGGACTCTCCTTCAGTTGTAGTAATTTCAAAGCCCTGGAAAGTTTCACAACCAAAGTTCTGCAGGATCTCATAATTATTAGCAGGTAACACGGTAGGGTCATCCAGGAGAAGGAAAACTCTGATCCTAAACCACTGCTGCCTTGCAGGATATCAATGGGAGAAGAAAAGGCTAAGAAGTAAAACCTAGACAAATTTGGAGTCAAGTCCCTAAGATGGGTGGGTGGCATCTTGTATGTTTTCTTCTGGTAACTCCTGCAGCCAAGCTGGTGCCAAACGTATTGCTCTGCTTTCTTTTGGACCATATCAGTGAGGACAAGGTGCAGTGGTCTTGATATCTGTGCAGTCCAGGACCTCCATAAGGTCTGCCCAGGCTTGAGCCCCAGGGAGGTGACTTCAGTGCTGCTAATGCAGCGGTTTGACTTCACCCCCAGAGGTACACTCACTTGTCTCTTGACACAGATGGATTCCAACAACAGCTACCTTTGATTTGGAGTTAAGATGTATCCTTCCTTAAAACATTAGGATCATTATCCAACCAAAGCTATGCTGTCTGTAGGGTATGACTCAGTCTGAAGCTGTAGCTGCTCATTCTTATTTTTTCTGAACAAATTTGGATGGTGGCGGAAACATGAATTCAAGTTATAATTTGAAACACAAGGTGTGATGCAAAGCAGAGGGAGACATGAGAATTTGGACTGATCAGTCAGCTCTGCTGACAAGTCAGCTCCATCAAGCACCCTCTTCCTTCCTTCCTTCCTTCCTTCCTTCCTTCCTTCCTTCCTTCCTTCCTTCCTTCCTTCCTCTGTCCTGTCATCTTGCAACAGCCATTCTGTTGGGGTGCAAGAGAGGAGAGAGGTGGGACCACTCCATTAACCCCACTGAGAAGCCAACTTCATTAGGTTCCTTCCTCTATCAACTATCACCTGGCAGCCACTATTCCATCAGGGAAAAGGAGGAAATAAGGCCACTCCATCATCTCAGCAACCAGCAATTTTTGGCTGTCCTCCTTGAACTATTTTCATTCCAGCTGGTCATTATGAGAGCCTGGTAACTAGTAAGTTTGCTTTCCCCCTTCTCCCTCTCTATTTCTTTTCTTTTTGTGTTGTGTCTTTTAATAACACAATTAAGCCTGAAGGCAGAGACTGTTTTATTATTGTTCTTTGTAAATTCCTGTGGGAGCCCCTTTGGCAGAAGAATGGGGTAAAATGCTACAGATAGATAATATGCAGATTTCCAGTTATGCATTAATTTTCAAAATCCACATCTGAACTGCTCTACCACATTCTGATGACATTTTAAAAGCTAAAGGGTTTCTCTCCTCCCCAAACTGTTGTGATTAAATTCTGCATTTCTTCTCTGATATGCCATCCAGTTGCTTCCCGATATTTGATTTCTGCTGCTGAGCCAGTCTACTGAGCAAGTTATATTTTGCAATTTTTGAGATATTTGTGTTATGTGTTGAAACTATGGGGATGCAATAATAAAGCAACACCACAATGACGGTGGGTGAAAAGATGCCAGTCTGTGTCTCTAGGTATAAAACTCTGATGCCTTTATATTCTGGTGGTTTAAAAAACAACAACCCCAAAACTCATCTGTATATATAATCAGAAAGCATTTTGCTGTCATAGTTACAGACTGTGGGAGAGTACTCATGCTGAATTTTAAAGACACAGATGTACACTTGAGAATCACTCTCATGTCACAAAATACATGCAGATATAACACAAGGATGGCAATATGCAAACTAGTCCAGTGAGAAGGCCCCAAAGTTGCAGTGTGGCACTTAGAGCACTGTCAGAGATGATGCTAAGATGCCTCTTAGCCAAGGATGCACCGCTTGGGAGTATTGTGGAGGATGGAAAGAAGTAGGAAGACAGTTTCAAATCAGATGTTTATTTCAGACAGTGTAATCTCTAACATTCAAATTACAGATTTGGGAGTGCTAAAAAGAACAAACAAAAACCTACGTAAGGATCACTTGAAGAAAAGAATATTTGTTCAGTTGCTTGGATTGCTGCATTACCATTGCAAAGATTTGCAAATGAATACTTACTGAGATAAATCTAAAACAAAGGTTCATGACTTATTGAGATGCATCTGTTAGAAAGATTTCAGGCAGAAGCAAACATCTATGATATGCTGCTCCTGTTGATCAATACATTTCCAACTTTCTCTGACAGAGGCCAATATTTTTCTACATCGGATAACGCTAGAGGGAGGTTGAACACTCAAGCTGTGCTTTTAGCTTGGTGGCTTTTAGCAGATGAAGGGTTCTGTGTCTGAGTGTCCTTTAGTTGTTGTTATTTTTGCTCTGGAGCTTTCCCCATGAAAACCTGCTCTTTAAAGCTCAATCGGAGCACACATCAATCTGCAGAAAACCCAAATTGATATTTATTCCGATTGAACCAAGAGTGGGTTTTAGCAGGGAAGGCTCCAAGGCAAAACAACAACAACAACCTCTCCACCTGCTTGAATGCAGAGTTTTTAAGTGTGGACTTGTGCCATGGGCATTTACAGAATGCAAATGAGGAACTTCCGTATTTAATGATTCAACAACATTCCTTATTTTATGATTATCGTAATTGTGATTGATGGTTATTAAATGCTGGTTGCATATTTGTTGTCTTAATTTCATTTACATTCCTAAGAATTTGGGTTGGGATTGAAAACAACTTTACAAGCTTATTTAGGGATCAATGAACTGAGAATTTTGGGGTGCCCTGCTTTAGGGTAAGGCTACATGGGTGAAAATAGCAACCAGTCAGGAGTGCATGCATTATCCCTAAGGATATATTCTCAGTTGAACACAGATGCCAGTCAAAACCATATTCCCTTGTCAAATTTTCTTCCATAATGGCTGATTCAGGGATGTAATGCTAAACCTATAGTTTAATGTCGTGTGCACAAACCTGCTTCATTATATCCCTCCTCTTCCAGTACAAGTGCAAGAAAGAGATCAGAGACATTCACTTCTATTTCCAACTAACCACAGTGTGCCATTTCATCTCAGCTGGGAATGGCAGTTAATTTTATCTATGGTTTATTCGAACAAGTCAGGAGCAGAAACCATCATTTAATATTGGCTTGTTTGGCCTAACCACAACTTCCCCTGTTTTGGAGGAAACAGCAAGCTGCTAAATCAAGCTGCTAATCTCCTCACAGCCACACAAGAGGAGGAGGAGGAGGAGGAGGAGGAAGAAGAAGAAGAAGAAGAAGAAGAAGAAGAAGAAGAAAAGAGAACACACGAGCCCCAGGCTCACTCACATAGCACTAACATGTGGTAGCCACTGTGTAGGAAATCTTTGTGATTTTGTGACATAGACACATTGGCAGTCCCTGCCAATAACAGGTGGTGGTGGAGTTGGAGCAAGGAAACACACAAGGTGCATATGGGGCAGTATGGGAAAATATTCTTACATATTACTCAACCCAGTGGTGCCCTTTTGGAAAGGATACGTATGCCAAATATAACATGTTTTTCTGCATGCAGGCACCTATTTGCTCACTACGGGAAGCTAACATGCAAGTGAAGTGATCTCACCTTGACCCCTGCTAGCCCTGTGGACCCACTCACATGTCTGGAATTCAGAAGAATTGAAACAGTTCTGATACTGTAACTTACAGCTTTCGGGACATGCCATAAGTGGTACATAAACCATTGCCAAAAATTTCAGTGATTAACGTTTTGTTGATAGGAAGCACATTTCAGCATACTTTCTCCTGAAATAGAATACCCAGCCTATTTTTTTCAATGGGGCAAGTGAAAGAGAACTTCCAGGTTTTGTTTGTGGTTTGTGTGTGTTTGGCTCTACTAGCTGTTACTTAAATAAATTCAGGTTATATAGAATTTACTTGAAATGTTCCTTTTGTGTAAGCTGCTGAACTGTGAGTTTCCTAAGCTCTTTTGCCAGTGGCTAATATTAACAACCAGTACCCACCCCCCAAAACAAGTTCCAAATACAATAACCCCAAATCAGTTTGCATTCTCACTTCTGTTAAAGGCTAATTAATCAGCAATTAAACCAATTTGGTCTAATTGTTGCTTCCCTCTGCTACTAGGGAACTGTTAGCTTTCACTTTTAGCCCAAAGCCTTTTACAATATTGTATTTACACACCACCACTGCCGGTGCCTAATGAAAGCTCTACGTTTTTTCATGTTGTGAAGCCTGTTAACTGATATTGTTTCATCCACAGGGATTCAATTTTCACTCCACTTAACTTATACAGAGTTATGGGGTACTTGGCCCCTTTTGCTTGGAAGCAGAATGGGTTCTAAAAGTTAATCTGCTAACAAGGCTATTGAAAACAAATGCCAGAGATTTGAAAGGAGGGGACTTCATTATTTTGATGTGTGTGATTCAAATAATACATGAAAAATATGAACTTTAATAATATAGAACTGCAAAAAAGGAACAGGAAATTTGTTCCTCCACCAGAGTTGACTGAACCCTGACTTTATGGGAATTATTAATCCCTCGTGAATAGCATACTGTATTACTATGATAAGGCATATTGTGGGAAATGAGGTGCACAACTTTCACTAGAACATTTCACCAATGAAAGAGACATGAAAGCTCCTTCCTTTGATTAGACATGGGCAAACTCTTCCTAGTGTGACTTAGTTTAACTCCAAAATGAGTCAAGATTTTTTAAAAAAAGAGTTGGATGATTCTAGAGTTATATTTTTTCCAGGAATTGAAGTGGCTCAGGAAAATGATCTTCCACACAGTCCCTTCATTCTGTGCCTAACCAACACAATGGAACAAGATCCACTAAATAGAGATACATTAAGGAGGGTTGAAGGGGCAAAATAGCAACAGCAATAACTACCAAGGAGAGAAGACCATACCACAAACAGCCCTCACAAATATGTACATGTGTACATGTGCACACACCCCCAACCCTGCAACTTATTTCTTTTCTCCTAAGCAATGTAACAGAGCACATGACATAATTATGTTGCATATGAAAAGTTAACAATTCTTCTCCAGAGGATTTCAATCTGAGTCAGAGAAGAATTTTGGGGCTTGGACAGCTAGCCTCTCCTTTGAGTTGTTTTCTGAACGTGCCTTGGAAGAACTTTGACAACATCTCTAGCTATTGTGAGATGTATTATTACTAGAGCAGTCAAGCACAACCTTTTCTTATTGCCTAGACTGGACACACAGGGAATGGCTCCAGACAGGGAGGACTTCCTGTCATACCTGCTCTCGAGCTTCCTCCTCCTGTATGTGACCAGGTAGATGGGCGTGGCCCTAGCTGACCAGATAAAATGGCTGGCCATGCAGCCATCTCTTACTCTTGGGCTCTCTTATTCTCTTACATTTACTCTGGACTCTTACTCTCCTGGCTCTTAGCCAGTGAATGACTCAACCTTCACATAGGATGGAGCCCACAAGCAGAAAGTATGAGATGTAGCTCAGACTTCTTTTCACTGTAACCACAAGATAAAGCCTGCCTTCAGATTACTGCTGTGACCTGAATGTGAGTAAAACGTTTTCCTTGCTTTTAAAGAAGACTGTGTTGTGTTATTATTATTTTAATAGAGAAATAAAGGGGAAACTTACCAGGAACAATCCAGACTGGACAAGCCAGACTGGATGGCTTAATTAAAGGATTCCAATGAATAATCAACTTGCTTCCAATAAGTTGCAAAGGGAATGTGCTCTTCTGTTCACTCACTAGCGTGGCTGAGGAGGGATTATATCAAAACAATATAGCCTACCTTCCTTAACATTCCCACAGGTATGACAAGCTGTTGCTGTAGAAAAACTGGCATTTAGGATCATGGTGGCATTATCATGACCCACCTACTGCTTTTGTCAGGTATTCAAGCCCCGAAGTGAAAAAAAATATCTTAAGTGGATAGGCAAGCAGTAGTCAGACAGAAATCAGACATGCAAGAGACAGGACAAAAGGCCAGTCATTCTGTGCCCCAAAGAGAAAAATCTGATGACATCCCTCCATTAATAAGCTAGCCAATCTGATCTGATCTGAGGGAGATTTATCCCGGACAGTAGCACTGGGTTAGCCCTCTGATGTCACCCGATTTTCTGAATGCCACAACTGAAATTGCCATTAACACCAGTAGATCAAGCAGATAGTGCTTCATCCACAGAGGTTCTTGGAAATGTCCCACAGTGCCTGCCATACTTGCTCTAAAAAGGCACTAAAAAACCCTGCAAGGAGGAGAGAAAGCGTGTTCTCCAATAAATGAGAGCACGTGTTGCGATGTGGGCCACCAGGCCAGGCCTCTTGTTGCCAGGCAAGTTAATAGTTGTTGCCTGGCATCATGATTGGGTAACCGGGTTGCTGGGGCAAATTGTATGTTGCAAATTGGGTGGGTGGGACCATAGTCTTTAAATATTGGTGCACTCTGGTTTCTCTTTCTCTTTGCAGAGTGCATCGGATCACCCGCCCGCCCGCCCTCTTTCTGGTTGACCTTGCTTTGCCTGTCATGGGGTCGTCTGCTTTGGAGCAGGGGCCTAGTAGGAATTTTGCCATTTGGTGATTGGCTGTGCCATTTGGTTTTTGCCTACTACTCAGCAATTCATCACAACTTGTAAGGTTGCGGTTAGGCATTGGTTATAATATGCTGGTGGTGGAGGGGTCCAGGCTGGGCCTGCCCCTCCTATTGCGCTGAAGGGAATTCCGTTAAAGGAATCCTGGGGCTTGCCATGATTTCGTCCAATCCCTGTTATGGGACCAGGGCCGCCCAATCCCTGTTATGGGAATCCTTGTTATAGGACCGGGCAGGCAAGCTTTCGGGGAGCTGCTTGGGTGAGCGGCGTGGGTCCAACGCTTAGCTCAAATGACCCCCAAGTTTGACTTTCTCTTCTACTGGCTACCGATCGGACCTCGGGATGTCAGTTCTGTCCCAGGCGGGGGGACAGATAGTCATAACCAATGTCTAAACAACCACTCACTGATTTTGTATTTTAATAAAGTTGTGGCCAAAATAGTGCCCAAAAACCAAAACTAAAATTACGTGTTATGTGTGAAGTTATTTGAGGGGTGGCCTGGGGACCTACACACGCAAAGGATTCCAGTCAGCTGTAACTCTGCCACCACCATGGGCCAAATAAAGGAAGGAAAGCTCACTTCACAGTAACGTCAGTGAAACGTGTGGAGGCCTCATTCCTCCTTCTGCATAGGGGAAAACCCTATGACAACAAATTCGTAATCCTGATTATCTCAACGAGCCCAAAGTTTTTGCCTTCCCACAAACATCTGCCATGTGGTCACATAAGAATGGTGGCACAGATTAGCCCATGCCTGCAGTTAATGAAAGGCTATTTCCCTTGACTGCAGTCCTGAGCATATGTACAAGTCCCACTGAAGCCTACAGGACTTTTCTTTTCAGTAAGTATGTGAAGAATTGCAGAAACCATTGACAATCCACTGATGCAGATGGCTGCTTTTGCCTCAGTTGATTATACAGAGTTTGATAATATCTCTGCTGTTTTTTAGACTTATTGTACTAGAGTCATTGTTTATGTGTACAAGACCTCAGGTAAAGTTGATATTAGCTACAAATTATTAAAAGTAGGACACAGATCTCCCTCTCTCTCTTAGGAGTTCCATTTGTGCAGAAATTGGACTGAGGCATGGTAATGACATCACCAGGTAAGTGGTATCTTTGCAACTGTAGCTCACTTGGACTCATAATTTGTTTAGCTCAAGGAAACTCTTGTACAGGAAACAAATCATGAGTTGTTAACATATCAACACGATTTCCCAAAAGGGTGCTTTCAAAAATTCTGGCTAGGGGCCAAAATATGACACTGTATTGCTATTTTCATTGGAGAGAGAACAATGAAGTTATATCATACAAACCATAGAATCATAGAATAGAATCATAGAATCATAGAGTTGGAAGAGACCACAAGGGCCATCGAGTCCAACCCCCTGCCAAGCAGGAAACACCATCAGAGCACTCCTGACATATGGTTGTCAAGCCTCTGCTTAAAGACCTCCAAAGTAGGAGACTCCACCACACTCCTTGGCAGCAAATTCCACTGTCGAACAGCTCTTACTGTCAGGAAGTTCTTCCGAATGTTTAGGTGGAATCTTCTTTCTTGTAGTTTGGATCCATTGCTCCGTGTCCGCTTCTCTGGAGCAGCAGAAAACAACCTTTCTCCCTCCTCTATGTGACATCCTTTTATATATTTGAACATGGCTATCATATCACCCCTTAACCTCCTCTTCTCCAGGCTAAACATGCCCAGCTCCCTTAGCCGTTCCTCATAAGGCATCGTTTCCAGGCCTTTGACCATTTTGGTTGCCCTCCTCTGGACACGTTCCAGTTTGTCAGTGTCCTTCTTGAATTGTGGTGCACAGAACTGGACACAGTACTCCAGGTGTGGTCTGACCAGAGCAGAATACAGTGGCACTATTACTTCCCTTGATCTAGATGCTATACTCCTATTGATGCAGCCCAGAATTGCATTGGCTTTTTTAGCTGCCGCGTCACACTGTTGGCTCATGTCAAGTTTGTGGTCAACCAAGACTCCTAGATCCTTTTCACATGTACTGCTCTCAAGCCAGGTGTCACCCATCTTGTATTTGTGCCTCTCATTTTTTTTGCCCAAGTGCAATACTTTACATTTCTCCCTGTTAAAATTCATCTTGTTTGTTTTGGCCCAGTTCTCTAATCTGTCAAGGTCGTTTTGAAGTGTGATCCTGTCCTCTGGGGTGTTAGCCACCCCTCCCAGTTTGGTGTCATCTGCAAATTTGATCAGGATGCCCTTGAGTCCATCATCCAAGTCGTTGATAAAGATGTTGAATAAGACCGGGCCCAAGACAGAACCCTGTGGCACCCCACTAGTCACTCTTCTCCAGGATGAAGAGGAACCATTGATGAGCACCCTTTGGGTTCGGGCAGTCAGCCAGTTACAAATCCACTGAGTGGTAGCATAGTCAAGACCGCATTTTACCAGCTTCTTTACAAGAATATCATGGGGCACCTTGTCAAATGCCTTGCTGAAATCAAGGTAGGCTACATCCACTGCGTTCCCTTCATCTACCAGGCTTGTAATTCTGTCAAAAAACGAGATCAGGTTAGTCTGACATGACTTATTTTTCAGAAATCCATGCTGACTATTGGTGATCACAGCATTCCTTTCTAGGTGCTCACAGACTGTTTGCTTAATGATCTGTTCCAGAATCTTCCCTGGTATTGATGTCAGACTGACTGGGCGGTAATTATTTGGGTCCTCTCTTTTCCCCTTTTTGAAAATAGGGACAACATTTGCCCTCCTCCAGTCTGCCGGGACTTCGCCTGTTCTCCAGGAATTCTCAAAGATGACTGCCAGTGGTTCTGAGATCACATCTGCCAGTTCTTTTAATACTCTTGGATGCAGTTCATCTGGCCCTGGAGACTTGAATACATCTAAACTAGCCAAATATTCTTGTACTATCTCCTTAGTTATTCTGGGCTGTGTTTCCTTTGCTGAATCATTTGCTCCAAATTCTTCAGGTCGGGCATTGTTTTCTTTATCGGAGAAGACTGAGGCAAAGAAGGCATTGAGGAGTTCAGCCCTTTCTGTGTCCCCTGTTTGCATTTCACCATCTTCTCCTCTGAGTGACCCCACTGTTTCTTTGTTCTTCCTTTTGCTACGAACATACCCATAAAAGCCTTTTTTGTTGCTTTTAACCTCTCTAGCAAGCCTGAGTTCATTCTGTGCTTTAGCTTTTCTGACTTTGTGTCTACACGTGCTGGCTATTTGTTTGAATTCCTCTTTGGTGGTTTCCCCCCTTTTCCATTTTTTGTACCCATCCTTTTTTAATCTTAATTCAGTTAAAAGTTCTTTAGATAGCCACCCTGGCTTCTTTAGGCACCTTCCACGTTTCCGTCTCATTGGTATTGCCTGTCGTTGTGCTTTTACTATCTCCCTCTTAACAAACTCCCAGCCATCATGAACTCCCTTTCCTTTTAGTATTGCTGTCCATGGGATCTCACCCAGCACTTCCCTAAGTTTTATGAAGTCGGCTTTCTTAAAGTCAAGAAATTGAGTCCTAGTATGCTTGGCTGCTCCTTTCCGCTGTATAGTAAACTTCAGAAGAGCATGATCACTCGCGCCTAATGATCCTTCCACATCTACCCCACTAACCAGGTCATCAACATTGGTTAGGACCAGATCTAAAATGGCTGTTCCTCTTGTTGCTTCTCCCACTTTCTGGACAATGAAGTTGTCTGCAAGGCCAGTGAGGAATCTGTTTGACCTTATGCTCTTGGCTGAGTTTGACGTCCAACAAATATCCGGGTAATTGAAGTCCCCCATTACTACTATCTCCCTTCCTTTTGCATGCTTGGCCATCTGTTCCAGGAAGGCATCATCTATGTCCTCCGTTTGGCTTGGGGATCTATAGTAAACTCCCACAATGAGGTCTCTGTTATTCTTCTCTCCCTTAATTTTGACCCAAATGCTCTCACTTTGGCTTTGAGGTTCTAAATCTTGGATCTCTTCACAGGTATACACATCCCTGACATATAACGCCACTCCTCCTCCTTTCTTGTCTGGTCTGTTTCTCTGAAATAGATTGTATCCCCCCATTATTACATTCCAATCGTGGGACTTATCCCACCAGGTTTCAGTGATGCCTATTATGTCATATTTAGTTTGCTGTACCAAGAGCTCAAGCTCATCTTGTTTATTTCCCATGCTTTGCGCATTAGTGTAGAGACATTGAAGTCCATTAATCATTCCCCCGTGTCTCTTATTTAAGGATTTTTTCCTCCCACCACTAGGTCCGCGTGCTGTTTGCTCCATTTGGTCTATGACATTTGGATGATCATCTTCATTAATTGATAGACTCCTACCTTCAGGAGCACTGTCTCCCTCCCCCACATTAGTCAGTTTAAAGCCCTCCTGATGAGGTTTCTGAGATTTTTGGCAAAAACATTTCTCCCAACCGTTGTGAGGTGCAGCCCATCACTTGCCAGAAGTCCATCTTCAAGAAACTGCAGTCCGTGATCTAAGAATCCAAACCGTTCCTGTTTACACCATTTGCGAAGCCAGCTGTTCACTTCCACTATTTTCCCCTCTCTCCCTGGGCCACGTCGTTCAACTGGGAGGACAGACGAGATGACAATTTGTGCATTTAGTTGCTTCAATTTCCTGCCGTACGGATTTCATAAAGGTCATGATCCTCAAAATGCATTGAAAATGGAATGCATAATGCAGCTGGCAAGACTGAAGTTCTACCAAGAATGGAAGCACCAAAGCACATTTAGGGTAGAGTGCAGTCCTAAGCATTTTACTCAGAGGTTCTGCTTTAGTCGCTGAAACTAACTCTCTGGTTAAGTGTGTTTGAGATTATAGCCTAAATAAAGCTATTCACGGATGCTGAAGCAACCAAGTGTTTAGTTTTATGAAGAATTGGTTATATCCAATGCTGACATTCCATTCACAGCCTCCAGTGGTGGCTTCTGTGAGTGGAAGGGGAAAAGAAATGATTTTGGCAAATTTCCCCTAGAACTCTTATGTACCCCACATATCTGCTCCTGAGAGTTGGGAAGTGGTGCAACAAATAGTAGGAGGAAAAAAATGCCTCCACCACATTTACAGAAACTTCTGCTATATCAAAGAGCCTCCCAATGAATGAAAGTAATCAAAAGTAAACTCTAAGCATTGTTTTTTTAAAAAAAAAATAAACTTTACATATAGAAGTAAAATTAAAATGGCATATGCAAAAAAGAGGAATGAAGCAACAAGCCAAGTAACTTCCATTTCTGAAGAAGCATAGAATAAAATATTAATAGTGATATTTATTGCCTTGCTTGTTTTCTCTAATGAGTTTTCTTGTGCTGATTTTTCTGTTTTAAAATTAAAATGGTGGAATTGGAATCACAACTGAGCCAGCGAACTGTCACGTACTAAGCAGAGACCCATGAAAGCTCAGAGACATGTTTTTAAAAACCAGAAAAACTTCAGCACAATCCACGCTACTTTTGCTGGGCCATATCCATTGTCTTTTGGGTGCCTACAGAAGACCTTCCTCTTCTGTGACAGTAGAGATTTTCCTAATCTACTCTTGTACTGGAATTGTTTTTAAGTGTTTTGATTATTTTATCAGGAGGAAGGGCAAAATATAAAACAAACAAATAATAAACAAACTGGGGATTCTTCCCTACAGGACATTACGAGCCCTTCCCTCTCCACTCCACTAGCCTTCAGATGGTTGCGGGTTGTGCCTGGCATATTGCAAATCACCTGCCATAACTCTGAATTTGAGGCCTGTCCACAGAGGGACCCATACTTTTCCTCGATGCACACATGGGAGGATGTTAATAGGGACATTTGCTATAGGCTTCATGCATGGAAAAGGACACATCAGCGTTATCAAGCAACCCCTTTAACGGAAAAGATGAAGGATGGGGCCTCAAACAAACTTTCAGGCTCAAGACCCCTCAGAGGCCTTAAAAGATTCTAGACACACACAAACACTTGCTGGCATTACAAGCACTGGGAAACTGCGTACTCTAGGAGAGACATAATATGGTCTATTTAATGTAATGACTTTTGCAGACCATTTAACATAATACAGTGGTGCCTCGCAAGACGAAATTAATTCGTTCCGCAAGTTTTGTCGTCTAGCGAATTTTTCGTCTTGCGATGCACGGTTTCCCATAGGAAACAAAGTCGCGAAAAGTTTTCGTCTTGCGAAGCAAGCCCATAGGGAAATTCGTCTTGCGAGGCAAATCGAAAATGGAAAAACCTTTCGTCTAGCGAGTTTTTTGTCTTGCGAGGCATTCGTCTTGCGAGGTACCACTGTACAGTGGTACCTCAGGTTACATACGCTTCAGGTTACAGACTCCACTAACCCAGAAATAGTACCTCGGGTTAAGAACTTTGCTTCAGGATGAGAACAGAAATTGTGCTCCGGCGGCGTGGCAGCAGCAGGAGGCCCCATTAGCTAAAGTGGTGCTTCAGGTTAAGAACAATTTCAGGTTAAGAAAGGACCTCCAGAACAAATTAAGTACTTAACCCAAGGTACCACTGTACATGAGGGGCAGTGGGCTAGGGGGAGAGGGCAAGGTCTCTGTGGTGGTGCCTTTATGGATATACCCTCTTGCAGAGGCAACTCTGTGAGGGGATAGATCATGCCCTTTGAAACACTTACTCATCCTTACCCCACACAGTTTCCACAATGCACACATCCCATTCACACCCAGACAACTCACACAACAAGCTGATCACTGCTGTAAGAGTTGCCTTCCTGCTTCTGTTTCACACACGGGCTACTTGCACACTATGCATACACAGACCGCTAATGTATCCCTATTCTCAAACATCATTCATGCTACCCCATTCATTCACTCTGCCGAATGGTAGATCTCCATTCCAATGGGTGACCACTTTGCTTCTTTTCTCTCTTTCCCACCAGCAGCAGACAAGACTATTCTCTTCTTAGATCTGTTGCTCTATTAGAATGTGTATAAAACACTGGAACCATCCAATGGCTGAATGTTGAATGGGGAAGGAATGTAATCGTTCCCTCTATTTCTGATGTTCAAAGCTATGAGTTCCACTGCTTATGAAAAATCTTACTGGCACCATCTTATGTACACGATGGAGGTTCAGCAAAGGTGAGGGACCCTCAGAAGTACTGAAACTCTTTAGGAAAGAAAGCTCAAATGGAATGATCTGCACAAACACCTCAGTGTGGACTGTGTGCTCAATGGTCATGGAAAGCTATTTGACAATTGGGCTAAGAAATACCCATAACATATGAATTATTAGACATTGGGTGAGGTGTAGATTCCATTGCATGGGTTAGTGGAGAAACAACACATAGCAAATTCAGGCAACCTGCAATTTTTTGACAACCAAGATTTGGCTAGGCACATATCATGTAGTTTCTCTTGCATTAAAAATGAAGCAATTAAATGCAGGGAACATTTTTATAATAACACTGTTTAACATTTATACAGTGCTTTTTAATCTTTGAAGTGCTCCATTAACATTAACTAATTAATGAAGCTTTTTATAAAAGCTTTGATAACGTTTCCTACAGAAAGCTATTAAAGGAATTTAGTAAGCTCTCAATGAAATGCAAAACATGTTCCTTGACTGAAGATGAATTCCAAGATGAAAAACAAAGGTTAAAGGATCAAAACCAAAGTCCCAGGAGATTTTGAGGGAGATTAAGTTGTATCAAACACAATATATGGAATTGATGAATCAAGAGATAGAATGGAAAATAAAGCAAATGAAACAAAAGACATTTGAGTCGGCAGACAAATGTGGTAAACTTCTGGCATGGCAACTTAAGAAAAGACAGAAATTAAATACAGTCACAAGTCTAGAAGTGGATGGAAAAAATATATCTAAACCCAACGAGATAAGAAATTGCTTTGTGAGTTATTTTAAAAAACTCTATTCCCAAGGATTACAAAATGAAGAGGACATAGATAAATTCCTTAATAAATATGGATTACAAAAAATCTCTCATCATAGCAAGGTGGAGCTAAACCAGAGAATAACAGAACAAGAGATAGAGGGTGCCATTCAGGATATGCAATTGGGCAAATCTCCAGGGCCAGATGGACTGACTTCCAGATATTACAAATCTTTAAAGGAATGGCTAATACAACCGTTGAAGGAAGTTTGTAACGAGATCTTAGAGGGAAAAAAGGCACCCGAGTCGTGGAAAGAAGCATATATTTCACTCATACCAAAGACAGAGACTGAAAAGACTCAACTGAAGAACTACCGCCCAATTTCGTTATTGAATGTGGATTACAAAATTTTTGCAGACATTTTAGCAAAAAGATTTAAAAGAGTATTGATGGAGAAGATTCACAGAGACCAAGCAGGCTTTCTCCCAAAAAGACACCTCTCAGACAATGTTAGGAACATAATAGACATTTTGGAAAAGTTAGAGGTGAATATAAATACTAAAGCAGTTTTGATATTTGTGGATGCGGAGAAAGCCTTTGACAATATTTCGTGGAGTTTTATGAAAAAGAATCTTCATGGGATGGGGGTAGGACAAGGATTTGAGAATGGTATGGGTGCAATATATTCTGAACAAAAAGCTAAGCTAATTGTAAACAATGTAATAACTGAGGAACTTAAGATAGAAAAAGGAACACGACAGGGGTGCCCAATTTCCCCATTGCTTTTCATTTCGGTCCTGGAGGTGTTGCTGAACATGATTAGAGATGACCAGCAAGTTAAAGGTGTACAGGTCGGAACTAAACACTATAAGTTAAGAGCGTTCGCAGATGACCTTGTATTGACTTTGCAGGAGCCAAACACTAGTACAAAAAGAGTGTTGGAAATAATCCAACAATTTGGGCAGGTAGCTGGATTTAAATTGAATAAACAAAAAACTAAAGTCTTAGGGAAAAACCTAACAGATATGGAAAAGAATAAGTTTCAAGAAGAGACAGGTCTGACGGTGGTTAAGAAGGTGAAATATCTAGGGGTTAATTTAACATCTAAAAATTTGAATCTGTATAAGGATAATTATGAAAAATGCTGGTCAGAAATTAAAAAAGATCTAGAAATATGGTCAAATTTGAGATTGTCAATGTTAGGCCGAATTGCAGTGATTAAGATGAATGTATTGCCTAGAATGTTATTTTTATTTCAAACTTTGCAGATTATTGACAAGATGGACTGTTTCAAGAGGTGGCAGAAAGATATTGCGAAATTTGTCTGGCAGGGCAAAAAGCCCAGAATAAAATATAAAATATTAACAGATGCAAAAGAAAGAGGGGGATTTGCCCTGCCGGACTTAAAATTGTACTATGAAGCAGCAGCATTCTGCTGGCTGAAAGAGTGGATGCTCCTCGAGAATACAGATATCTTGGACTTAGAAGGTTTCAATAATGCATTTGGCTGGCATGCATATTTATGGTATGACAAAATCAAAGTGCATAGTGCCTTTAAAAATCATATTGTAAGGAAAGCGTTGTTCAATGTTTGGATGAGATATAAAGATCTGTTGGAAAACAAAACCCCTAGATGGTTGTCACCCTTAGAGGCTAAGGCCCACAAGAAAGTTAATATGGAGGACGGATGGCCAAAGTATTGTGAGATCTTAGAACAGGATGGAGAGAAACTGAAATTAAAGAGCCATGAAAAACTAAAACCCAAAGTACAAGATTGGCTCCACTATTATCAAATAATGGAGGTTTTCAAACAAGACAGGAAAATTGGCTTCCAGGTGGAAAAATCAAAACTTGAGACAGAATTGTTAGAACCCAATACTAAGAACTTGTCAAGAATGTATAACTTGCTGTTGAAATGGAATACAGACGAAACAGTTAAATCAGTTATGATTAAGTGGGCACAGGATATTGGTCATAATATTATGTCTGCTGACTGGGAAAGGTTGTGGAACACTGGTATTAAATTTACGGCATGTAGTGCTTTAAAGGAAAACGTTATGAAAATGGTCTATAGGTGGTACATGACCCCAGTTAAGCTAGCAAAAATTTACCATTTGCCTGATAACAAATGTTGGAAATGTAAGGAAACTGAAGGTACTTTTTATCATCTTTGGTGGACATGCCCGAAGATTAAGGCTTTCTGGGAGATGATATATAATGAAATGAAAAAGGTATTTAAATATACCTTCCTTAAGAAACCAGAGGCCTTTCTCTTGGGCATTGTCGGCCAATTGGTGCCAAAAAAGGATAGAACTTTTTTCATGTATGCAACAACAGCAGCAAGAATACTGATCGCAAAGTATTGGAAGACACAAGATTTACCCACCTTGGAAGAATGGCAGATGAAAGTGATTGACTATATGACATTGGCGGAAATGACGAGCAGAATTCGTGACCAGGGAAAGGAGACTGCGGAAGAAGACTGGAAGAAATTTAAGATTTATCTTAAGAACTATTATAAACTTGATGAAGCTTAGAATGTCGAGATTTTACAGAGAGAAAGGGTTGCAGTAATATAAGATCAGATTAAGAAAGGACTATGATGAATTAGGATGGGAAAGAACATTTATAAGTTGCTATAAAATTTGGACATGAGGATGCAGAAAGGGGAGGTATGGGGAAGTCCGAGGAAAGAAGTTTATGAAAGGATATTTTGAAATTATATTTGTTTGTTTGTCTGTTTTTCTTTTATGTTTGTTTGTTATAAAAACTTTTGTAAAACTAATAAAAATTTTATAAAAAAAGAAAAAAGAAAAACAAAGGTTAAAGGACAGAAGATTAGCTACACAGTGGAGACAATTCAGCAGGAGAGATGCCTTGGAAGAATTTGTATTTGTGAATTGCTGTGAGTGTCTGCCTGAAGTTGTGAAAAGGGAAAAGAATTTCCATACTTTTAAGCCCGCCACCCAGTGCTTCCCCTTCTCTTGCTTATATATGTACAGATTAAATGGGGGGGGGCTTAGGCCAAGGCAAATGTTTCGCTGCAAAGATAACTCCATGTAATAATGCTGAATATTAGAAGAGAGTTTCATTTGTGGTGTTGTCAGAGGCTCTGGATCTTGAGCAAGGGACACCATGGTCTGCAATTGGATGGATCCTAGCCTACTGGACTACTTGGAAAGGGTCATAGCTCAGTGGTAGATTATCCACTTAACATGTAGACAGTCACAGGTTCAATCCCTGGCATCTGGGAATTTCCTGGAGAGCCACTGCCAATCCGATTCAGATTTGATTTATTACAGCCATAGGCCCATATCTAAAATAATACATCAAGATTTCCATAAACAAACAATTTAAAACAATTCCAAGTTAAAACACCCATATAAAACCAATTTTACTTCAATTAAGTAAACACTATATACAATAAGCTCCCTCTGTGTCAACCGTAATTCAAATCCCTCGGGGATATGCGTCTTAGTTCTGGCACTTATTGATGGTTCTTAAGTTTGGCTAAGCTGTCAGAGTCATACAGTGATCCATTTCTCCTCTTATGAAATAAGACATTAATCAGGTATCTAGCGACTGCAAGGGATCTACTTGAGTCTTCGTCGTTTAATAAGTATATTATTTGGGCTTCCTGAGGACTGTCAGCGATTCTCGATAAATATGGGACCAGAAACTTGGACCGTGGAGCCGAATGTAATGGACAACAGAAGATTATATGGTATAACGATTCTATAGATCCACTTTTACAGTCACAGAGGAGTGAGATCTGTCCGTTGGAGAGTCTGTTACCCAACACATTTGATGGGAAAACATTGAATCTAGCCTTTATAAAGGCATACCTGTGCATCACCACAGATAAGGTAGTTAAATAAGCTGGGAGTTTCGTTGGTGGTGTTAAGCCAAGGTTTATCGGCGAACAGGTGCCACCACCTGTCGCAATATTAAATTGTAAATCGATCTCCTCTAATCTGTGAGTTATAATTCTCTTGGCAGAAATTAAATCCAATTTTAATAGTTCAGATGGAGATAGTCCTAAGGACACAAGTTTCCCATGTATTATTTTTGCCCAAGGGCTAGGGAAGTCATCTCTCCAGAGACACTGTATCAGGTGGAGATATGGGAGTTTATGCCATAATGCCAACCAGTAACAGAGGATGCATTTCCATAGTGTAGTTTCTAGAGATGTCACATTTAGTTCGAGTCGTATAGCTGCATTGCCTACACACCTGGGTAGTTTTAGCAACCTTCTTAGCAGTTGGTTTTGGATTACCTCCAACTGGGTTAGATTAACAAAGGACCCCCATATTGGGATTGCATATGCTATTGTTGCAATCACCTTTGCCTTGAAAACTTTTAACACTGATGGAATATGGAAAGCCCCATCTGAAAAGAAAAAACTCAGTAGCGCAAAGGAAAGGGCTTTAGCTCTATTTAATACATATGCAAGATGGACCTTCCAGCCCATGTTGTGTTGGAGGAAGACACCCAAGTATTGAAATTTAAAAACTTGGTCTATGGCTTTCCCGTCTATTCTCCAATTATAGGTTTTTCGACTCTTGGTGAAAATTAGGACTTTGGACTTTGCGTGATTAATTGTAAGAAAATTTGATTTGCAGTAAGCATCAAAAAATTTTAAGGCCCTCCTAAGGCCAACTCTTGAAAAAGATAGGATCACTGCATCGTCTGCGTAGAGTAGAAGGGGGCAACGATATTGGGCAAGACGGTGGGCGTGGATCGTCTCTTGAGAATCTATCAGAGGCGCCCTCATATCGCTTATAAATAGATTAAAAAGGGTCGGAGCAAGGATACATCCTTGACGAACACCTCTATTGATGGTTACTGGCTTTGAGAGGTCGCCTGCCGGAGTGATTCTAACCCTAGCGGCCGATCCGTCATGCAGTTTAGTTATTAGCCACAAAAGTCTTTTGTCTATTCCCCATCGTACTAATTTCCCCCAAAGTAGTCCTCTGGGGATGCTGTCAAAAGCAGCCTTTAAATCAATAAAGGCCGCACAAAGTTGGCCTCTATTTGGGGCGGAATATTTCCGGGCAAGGTGGTATAAAACTAAGACATGATCGACCGCTGACTGATTCGATCTAAAACCAGCCTGTTCAGGCCCAATCAGGTTGTTCTCTTCGGCCCACTTAGTAAGCTTAGTTAACAAGAACCGTGCATATATTTTCCCAATTATTGACAATAAGCTGATATTCCTGTAATTTCCCGGATCATCTGTCGAGCCCTTTTTATGAATTGGAATAATAATCGCATCCTTCCATATTCTTGGAACCTTCCCACTGTTGTTTACGGCATCAAAAGTAATGGCCAGGATTTTCGCCCACCAGTCTGCGTGAAGTTTTATAGCTTCCGCTGGGACTAGGTCAGGACCGGGGGCTTTTCCAACTTTGAGCTTAGAAATGAGACCGTGGATTTCTTCCGGGTCAGTGGGTGGCCAAAGAGGGAGCTGCTCATAGAATCCATCGATTGTATTAATATTAAGGTCTGGTAATGCAAAATAGTTCCTAAGAAAGGATTCCCAGACTGGGGCAGGGATAACTGTTAGGGGGTATCTTTTAGATTTTCTGTTAACCAACAGCCAGAATTTTCGGGAATTACGGGTATTTGAGGCAGCTATAAGTGCATGCCAGCGGTTCAGTTGCCATTCCTGTTTGGCCTTTTTTTGCACATATTTGTAAGCTGATTTTGCCTGATAGTACTCCATGGGGAGCATAGTCGCCCCTGAGGATTTGTAATCGTTATAAATAGCATAAAGATGTTGTTTGGCTTGTTTGCAATTACGATTAAACCACAGTGCACCTGTCTTGGAGTGGGCCCGATTTGCCTGGTGGGTTGGGACAGTAAAGAATGACGTGAGGACATTCAACAGATTGGCAAATAAATTAATAGTTTGGTCGTGTTCATATGAGGTTATGTCAAGGGCTGAATAGGTTTGTATGATCTCCTGCTGAAAAAATTCAGAATATTTTTGAGCCTGCATTGCAGACCACTTTATACCCTTCACTCGTAATGTCGTATTAATACCCTCTACCAGGTTTTCTGTGTTAGTGCCTAATTGAGTTGGATGACTGTACTTGTCCCCGTGCCAGTCTAGGTCAAACGTAGCAGCAAGTGGGAGGTGGTCACTGAGCTGAATATTGTCAATCTTAAAAGAGAGAGCTTTCGGCATCAAATCACTCGAGGCTAAAAGGTAATCTAGTACACTATTTGATTTTATGCCTAGGTGAGTGTACTCCCCCGGTATATCGGGAGGGCAGCAACCATTCAGGGGTGCTAGGTTTAAGCGAATAGCCATTTGGTAAAGAAGTACTCCAGCCTCGTTTACTTTAGAATCTTTTGAGGTTCTCCTCAAGGCATGTATCAAATCATAATTTTCGAGGCATGGAGCTGACCACCATTTAGCTTTAGTTAGATCAGCCCAATTTGCTGCTATGCGTGCGTTAAAGTCACCCCCAATTAAGGATTGGCTATTGGAATGTTTAACTCGGCATGATACTAAATGATCTTCTAATATCTCCCATCTATCATGCAGTTCAAGGGACGAACCACCTGGCGGAAGGTAGACATTGGAGATTAGCAGTGATACTTTCCCCCCCGACATCAACCCGGATAAAGCATAGGGGGGAGCAGTCAAAACTAATGACAATTTAAAATGCAGCTTCAGTGAGATACCAATTACTAGACCACCTTTCGGCCGTCCTCCTTTCTGAGAGGGGCAAGCTGGAAGAGATAGAAGTTCGAATCCATTTATAACAATTTCACCCTCCTCCCAAGTTTCTTGCAATAGAATGATATGAAACGAATTGATATACGATTGGAATTCTGGGTCACATTTTTTCCTACGCCAGCCAGCTATGTTCCAACAGAGGATCGATACTGGTGGTTTTTTGGGTTGTCCGGCTAACCGTCATTTAAATTCTTGTGGGGAGCTCTTATGCAGCAAGGACGCTCCCTTAAAGAAGTCCGTTATTTTCCTTTGCTGAATGTTGACGTCCTGGTGAGGTGAGTCTTTTGCTCTGGTGCGCGCTGGTTGTGGTAAGTCTTTTGCTCTGGTGCAATCCGGTTGTGGCACGATCAAATCACAAGGGCCAGAATTTTTGGGGGGCAGAAAAGAGTTAGCATCCTGGTGAGTAGAGATAATATTTGGCGTTTTTAGCTGTCGAGCCCAACTAGGCTCTGAGGAGGCTCCTGCCAAGTCCGCTGGAGCTATCCTCTTTGGGGATCTAACCGATACACTTGTGATCATTTGATTTATATGTCCTGCTGGGTCTTCAGTCCACACTGCGTTGACTCTCGACACTGTAGTGTCTTCCTTACGTAATTTTTGGATTTTTGGTGGAGAAGCCTGACTTGGAGTGGCCACTACCGTCACAGGTCGTGGAGGGTCTTCGATGTATGTTGATTCCAAGTCCGGCATGGAGGGATGCAGGGGCGACGATTTGTCCAAGGGAGTGTTATCCTGAGATTCATTCTTTGATCGGTTAATCTCAGAGGGAACAGTTAAGTCTATTAAAAGCAGGGATGTGTTACCAGCGTGAAGGGGAGGAGAAGAGTCTGCCTCCCGCCGTGAGACCTTCCCAACCAATGCCGATGGCACCTTGTATGCTGGATATTGGGGGCTTGTTGTTTCCACCTCCATGGGGCATGGCACCGCTAAGTTAGAGTGGGTATTCTTCCTAGGAACTCCATTGCAGGCGATACTTAGGAGCTGAAGTTTAAGTGAGTCCAGCCTATTTATAATTTCTTGTTGTTCCCGCGCTGGTAACTCTCCAAAGGAGGCAATAAGCTCTCTTTCCTCCTGGGGTGTCAACGAGTTACTGGCACAATCATAGTGTTTAGCTGAAGAAGTGGGAGTACTATGGGACTGGCCCAAACATGAGGTGTACAGCTCAGCCCTCTTTTATGGTTCAGGATGGGAAGGTTGTACCGTCTCCTTGATTAATCCCTCCGATAGGAGGGGTCTAATTATGGAGTCCATGAAAACTCTCGTTGGAAAAATGCCAAGACTATTCAAAAACAATTTTTGCTGAATAATGAGAGAGGGGATTTTTGCAGAGTGGAAAGCCAGCATTATTCTCTGGTATCTGTTCTGGTGGATTAAGGGAAGCACAGCACAAAGATCTATTTGTGATGTCTTGAGTTTTAGAAGCCATCTGAGGTGCTCTTTAGTCCCATGCAGCGTTGCCCAACTTGGGTCCCTTTCCCGGAAGGTTAGGGAAATCTTCCTTGGATGTAGAATCAGGGATTGGCGATTCAGTGAGGGGTTGATATTGTATTTGCAGTTCTTCATACGATCAGTGTTTGGAGGGGCTTTCTGCCGGCGCAATGGAACATCTACTGCCCCATCTTGGGCTGACTGAACCGACTGGTCATCCAGTTTTTGCTGCAGGCTATGCAGCTGAGAGGATAGGCCGTCAATTTTCTTAAATATACAGTTTAGAGTTCTAATTACTAGATGGAGTTGCTCACATCCTGAGCAGTCCGCAGAATCGGCTACCAACACCTCCTTCGGATAGGGACCCTCCCCATTTGTATCCCCATTAGCGTTTCCAATTTGTGGCGTCTCAGGAGCCTCATCTTTTGATGTTGTTTCAAGGGCAATTAGGGGCTCGAAACGATTTTGAGTTACTATTGAGTAGGTACATTCGTCGGTGCCTCTCCCTCCTTTAAGTAAACCCTTCCTTGATTGCTTAGGCCTCGGAGAAGATAACGCCTCGTCCGAGTCTCTTGGGCGTTTTCCATGACCCATAAATCAATTTTGCAGGGGACCCGTCATGGGCACTGTGCTGGGGAGCACCTTAAATCCTTTAGTCTTCCACACAAGAGTACTGCCTTCCACTTATCTCTCCCAGATTAGGGAGGCGGCGACAGCCGTGACGGTAATAAAAGAGATAATAATAAAAACAGCCAGCACGGGCAGCAGTTCGTTAAAACTCTCGGATAAAAAGCCAGCACAGCCAGCAGATCATTAAAACTCTCGGATAAAAAACAGGGGAAGATAAAAACCACTTAAAACCTCTTAAAACTTTGATAAGGGTAAGCAAACTTACTTGGTGACTACCTTCGTCGCCATCTTGGAAACTCTATCCCACTGCCAATCAGTGTAGTAGACAGTACTAGGTAGATGGACCAATGATCTGAATCAATGCTCAAATGTCTGGTGATGATAATGATAATCTACAATGTTTAGAAAACTTTGGGAGTCTACAGCTTCCAGGATCCTAATCACTAGGAATTGTTTTCAAACAAGAATGTCTCTTGGACTGTGGGCTAGTTTGATGACCATTGAATAATTTTATATTTTGTTTGGTGGGTAGTCAAACAAATGGAAAGTAATCTTGAAAAGAAATGAGAGAGAAATCTAAAAGTGAGTCTTGAATCAACATTAAATCTAGCAGACAGATGTGTAACACCATCCAGGTTACCAGTGACAGTATGGATAATCTGGGTTTAGTGGAAATGTGGAGTGGAATGAACCCCAACCTCCCTGCCCCTCCACTCAGCTCCCTGAAAAGCTGAAGCAGGCTTTTGGGGGATCATCTGACTAGTGATATACAAGGGTGAAATCTCAGGTGATAGGTGAAACTTTTTAAGGTTGAGAACAATATGTGCAGCAGACATTTGTATGCACTGCTCCTTGCACAGTTAGAGATATACATGCACATACTCATGCTCCCAAGCACATATAGCCATGCCTGGATTAAGCTTGCATTTATATGTTTTATAATCAGGGCTGGAATAAATGTAAAGTTATGTAACTAGAAATAATAAAAATGTACTTTTATTATGTATTATTTGACGAGGGAAAGTAACAACATTAATTCAGTCAGCAAACGTAATGAGCATGAAGAGATGTTTGTTGAAATATGACTATGTAAATTAGAAAAATAAAAGTTTGAAATATTTTCCACTTTTTGTTGTTCTGCTTATTGTGTCAAAAGTCTGCCTTCTTGAAAAATAGTTCATTTTTCAGTAAGTTTTATTTTCATTCATTAACTGGTTCTACTTTTGGAAAAGAATCTATTTTACAACGTACTGTTATTATGGCAAAATGCAATAAAAATCTAATGTGGATTGAACTGATTTTTTTTTTCATAGTGTTAAAGAGTGTAAAATAATCATGATTATTGTTCTTGTTTAATTACAAATGGTAATTATAGCTCAAGTCACAGTAAAAGCTTGAAACTTATAAATCAAAAAGAAAGCAACAATGCCACTCGCATGCCACTAAAATAGTTTCTTTACACTGCAAGCCAATTTGAAATCTTTTAACAAGCTCAGCATAGACAATATACAATACTTGCCCAAGGCACAAATGAGATTACAGAGCACTCTTTTTATTATATGAGAGACAAAATTGTTCATGTTTGATTTGCAAGTCAATCTTACTGTACCATCTTCTGGTCCCTATGCATTTCAAATGCAAAAGAAGTAAATTATCCCTAAATTAATTAATATAAGTTGAGTGCTTTCTCTATATAGGAAGCATGTTTGTTATACATGTAATTCTGGAGTCACTAATGAGTTCTAAAAGAAAAGGTTTATTTGAAATAGAAAATAACCACAATAATGGGGTTTTTTCTTGCATCAGGCTACAATCAATACACAGTTGCCTAGGAGTAAGTCCTTCTGAACAAAGTGGGACTTAGGTTGCAGTCCTAACCCATTTACCTGAAGTAACCCATCCTGGTACCTTCTGGTTAAAAAAAGAATTGTTTTTATTATTATTCACCAATATGCATGGTTGTGTGAAAAAGGAAGCCAAAGCAAACAAAATAAGTTGAATCGACAAACATGAAGCTTGTAATTAATACTGCAGGCTAAATTTGCTGAATGAGACTTGGATCAGAATAAAATATATAGAAGAACCTTTGATGTTGTTGGATGATATAACACTGTATTAAATACTATACCAAACATGCATTTGAATTCCACTTCTAGCTAATGGTGGAAAGAAAATAGCTCTGCAGAGTTAAAGGGCTCTAGTGTAGAAGCAAACATTGCCACATAAATTGGACATGGGTTTTGAGGATACCAATGAAACACTGGTCAACATGGGCTGGAGTAGCCTCGGTGTCAGCACATCATCATAATTTGCAGGTTGGTGACATCACCACAAGTTTGCAACCACCAGAGAAAAGGAAGACGTGTCGCACAAAGGCAGAAAAGAACTTTCACAGGGCAGATGTGTACCATTCCAAAGGAACTGCTGCTTTCACAGAATTAGTCACATCATTACAGTGGTACCTCGAGTTAAGAACTTAATTCGTTCCAGAGGTCCGTTCTTAACCTGAAACTGTTCTTAACCTGAAACACCACTTTAGCTAATGGGGCCTCCTGCTGCCGCTGCGCCGCTGCTGCATGATTTCTGTTCTCATCCTGAAGCAAAGTTCTTAACCCGAGGTACTATTTCTGGGTTAGCGGAGTCTGTAACCTGAAGCGTCAGTAACCTGAAGCATATGTAACCCAAGGTACCACTGTACAGATATAGTCTACTTCACAAATGATCTAAAACAGTAATTCTTTATGACAGGCAAAACAGTGTAGGAACGTAGGAAGCAGCTTTATACCAAGTTAGAACATTGTCCACACTGACCAGCAGTGGCTCTCCAGGGTTTCAGAAAGAGGTCTCTCCTAGCTTTACCTGGAGATGTCAGAGATCAAACCTGGGACCTGATGCATGTAAAACACATGCTCTACTACTGAGCCATGGCCCTTCTGAAGAATGAAAGGTTGATTCCTTTTATTTCATCTAGGATGCTTGCACAAGCTAGAATTTCATACCCTCCAAGTGTCCCTATTTTCCAGGGACAGTCCCGGATTTACGGATGTCCTGTTCCGGTTTCTGATTTGATCCTGGAATATGTCGCTTTCTCTTAGGACGCTCCTATTTTCATCGGAGAAATGTTGGGTGGGTATAGAATAGGATGTCCCTATTTTCGCTGGGTAAATGTTGGAGGGTATGCACTTTCAGCTGCTGGGGTTAAAAATCTGTTTAGGAACAAGGTCATTGTCATAAGCCATTGTTGCCTTATGTGGAATTAAGCCAAGCAGCCTTATCTTACTGGAGAGTGGGTGACGGTTTAGGGCAGCAAACACCGAGAGCTGTCCCAATGACATTTCTCACTCCAGATGCCCAGCTCTGTAATTCCATCCTTTTTATCTGATTACTCAGATGGAAGTCTCATTTATTTCAGTGGATCTTACATCCACTGGGCATATGCTGCTCACTTCCCTGAACACTGAGTGGTGTGTTTGTTTGTTTTGCAATCTGCATTCTTAATAACATCTAAAAATTGTGTGGTGAAGCTTAAGGTAGAGCCTTAACATAAGCTTGACCTAAATTGCAACCCAATGTATCTCTATAGTATCATGTGACAAAGGTATTTTGAGAGCAGAAGCAGTAAAGTGTTGGAAAATGCTGAAAAGTGCAGATTCATTCTTCTATTTGACTCACTCTGACTCATACAAATATTGTTTCAATTACAGGAAGTCACAGGGAGCCAGGAAGGATAAATACATGGGCTCAATGTGCTCCTTATTTACTTTTACTTTGCTCTCTTCTATTGTTGTTTGTAGAGTGTTTGTAAAGAAGCCTGTTTGCCTCAGTAATTTTTTTCCTTTTACTGTGAATTTTGACTCTGTGTTTTGACTTCACTTCGCGATATATAGATGCATAAATTTCACTGAACTCAGTGGAAATTACTTCTCAGTAAACTCAATGCCGAACTGGCACTGTTAAAGGTGCAAAACAAAATTCATTCGACACTTTGGAACTCCTTCCCTATGGACATGAGGCAACAGGCACCTTTGCTGTATTCTTGGTGCCTGCTAAAAACATCTTTGTTCAGCCAAGCCTAGCCAGATATGCAGACACTGACACACATTTCAATCTGTTTTTCACTAACTCTTGATTTTAATTATATTTTGATTTTTTTAAAAAATATATCTGTTTTTAGCACTGTCTTTTATTGACGAATCTAATGTTTATTCTTTTGTAAACCGCATGGAGGCTGTAATTACAATCAAGAGGTATAAAAACGTTGTATAAATAAATAAAATAAAATAAAATAAAAATAAACCTGCACAGGATGAAGCTACAAGCATGTAATATGTACAGTGTAAGAAAAGGTTCAGCCAAAGTCCTCAAAATACAGATCACCATGTTTGTTGCTACAATATCAGCTGAAACAGCAGACTTACATGTTCTTTAAAAATACACCAGAGACATTTAAGGAAGAAACAGATGGCCAGCTTTGCAGACATGCTTGGCAGACAGATGGTTGGCATGACATTCTCTTTAAAAAGACTGGCTTGCTTGTTTTCAAAAGTTTGGACTGAACAAGTATCCCCCACCCCGACTGCTACTGGCTTAAAATTAGAATGTGGATTGATAGAATGCAATAGCATATCTCTTGAGTATTTTATTTTCCTCCACCACTGGACATTCTGCTGAGCACACCCAGCCCAAGGAGGACAAACAGCCAGTAGCTTAATTCTTTATTGACAAAACACACACTCCCGAGGTGCGTTAAACACATTCAAAGACACACTTCTGGAGACCAAGTAGCTGGCATCCCCTACCCAAGATTGTGCTCCAAGCTGGACTATTGGAGCAACCGCATGACCACACCTCCAACCAAACATAAATTCAATTCTGGGTGAAATCTGAAGATAGTTCACTTGCTTTTATCCTGCTTGGCATGAGTGTATACCTCCATCCATTTCTGGGCTGTTTTTTAAATGTTATTTTTTCCTTCAAATTGGAAGCAAGCATGCCTGTCCCCGCCCCCAGTTTGGAGGCATATCAAGGACCATAATGGCTTCCAGATCCAAGCCAGGCCTCCCTCAGCATGCCCTGAACATCCCCCCTACAGCTTTTTCTTTTTTAACTACCGATATCAGATTTCTGACATTGGGTCAAGGCATTGTAAGATTTTGCTGGCAACAGGAAGCGAGGATATGACAGCAGATATCTCATTGTCCAATATCATAGATCTGTTTCCAGCAGCAGAAACTGAGACTCAAGTCTGTCCAATGCAGTGGCGTAGTGTGGGGGGTGCAGGGGGGCCGGCCGGACCGGGCGCAACATCTGGGGGGCGCGCGCTTGCACTCACACTCGCAGCTCTCTGCCCCCTGCTAAAATCCACAGGTTAGGGAGCGCAAATTACTTGCCTTGCCCCAGGTGCTGACAACCCACGCTACGCCACTGGTCCAATGGTCCTTGAGCTGCCTTTCCAAGGAATCTCAGAACAGCAGCCCCAAAGCAGCAAATCTACACCTAGCTGTGCACATATTTATTATGAGAGCTTATAAATGTGTATTCTCAAACAGGACCAAAATCTAGGGGCACTCATTCTCTGGAAGCTAGATGCATCCATCAGCAATGTTATGTGTGATTGGCATGTCATACTCCAAGCATGCCACATCACAAAGAAATATCCTGTCAATGATAACTCAGGTATTAGCTATTTCAACCATAAGCATGGCCTAAGGGGCTGCAGTAGACATGGTGAATTTCCTAATTGGAAACAGCTGTGCAAAGAGTAATATACCAGCTACATGACACAAACATCGGTTTTGCTGCATGTATACATGCTTTTCAGAGCATGTCCATCTAAGGAAATACACATGTAATTATTCCATGATAAAGCCATCACTGTGCAGATTGTTTTATGTAAAATATGTTTGAAGCGGCTGACTCCGAGAGTAGCCTATATATCATGTTTTTTAATCATTTTCCCTGCAGTAATGTTTGGAAAGCTCAATTACCTCTTCCTTACTTGGCTGGCCCAGACAAGAGTTTTCAGTTACAGCTACCTCAAGCTTACATGAAGTGGAAATTTTATCACCGTGAAAGGGTTGAGTAACTCTGACAGACAAGTTAACAAAAGGAAAGCAAATAAAATTATATGGTAGGTGAAAGATTGATGAGAGTGATTAAGCAAGGCTTTTGTGAACCTAATGTATTGGGTGAGGCTTTAAAACAGCCCATTTCATTAAATAATTTGAGTCTAGGGATGCATGTGGGCCCATTGGATGTCACTCTAACCCAGGGGTCGGCAAAGTTATTTTGGCTTGGGCTGGTTCACAGTCCCACAGACGCTGCAGTGGGCCGGAGTGCGCACGCATGCACACACACACAAATGCTATTTCCAGTGCTCCTTCCAGCGTGGAGGAGGCTTACGCAGCTTCCCATGGGTTGCAGGAGCCAGTTTAGCGCGGCACATGGGAGCCAATGCTTGTGGCCCATGTGTCTTAGGTTGCCGACCCCTGCTCTAACCAATAACTGTTCGTGAATGATAAAGCATTCTCTGTAGTTAGTTATTCATTGTTTTCTAGTAATTTGATATTTAATACTCAATCCTCTCTTGTTTAGACTTCGCTCCATTGGGCAGGACACTGTTTGATATCATCTTTAATGCTGCAAGTAGACCACCAAATAACTAGTGATAGCAGACCCTCCAAATGTCCCTATTTTCCAGGGACATCCCTGATTAAGCGAAACCGTCCCATTTTTTATTTGACCCTGGAATGTCCTGCTTGTGCTTAGGACATCCCTATTTTCACTGGAGAATATGGAGTTATCTGATCCCTGAGCTGTCTGAAGGCAATCCTATATAGAAAAGCTTTTTTTTTTTAATGCTTAATGTTTTATTATGGTTTTATATGTGTTGGAAGCTGCCCAGAGTGGCTGGGGCAAACCAATAAGTTGTGTGCGGTATAAATAGTAAAATTATCGTTATGGAATGGGACATCTTTATTTTCATTGGAGAAGTGTTGGAGGGTATGTAATAGGCCAGTGAAGCACACACAGCCCAATTAACATGGCACACTAAGACAAGACAAGCCCAACAACTGAGTATGCTGGCAGGGGATGATGGGAACTGGTGTCTAACTACAAATGCCTCTTCATTGTCACAGATGTTATAGGAATTTGTTAGTCTCGTATCTTCAGACAACAAAAGTAGCTGCACTGGTTTTATGATGCTGTGCAGCAGCCAGTCATCAGCTTTTGACCTCCATCCAGGGCTTTTTTTCAGCCAGTACTTGTCGGAACTCAGTTGGGCGCCACTGCCATTCTAAGAGAATTAGGGAGGTGTTCATAGTGAATTCTGACAACTCTTTTTCTAGAAAAATAGCATATTTATCCATGTTTCATATCTCCGCCAAGTCAGAAAACTTGGATGCACATTCATGTATTTAAAGATTTATCAGTGATAGAATGCATATGCTTTCTCTCCCGTGGCACTGAAACACCAGGGTGCATGATAGGAGTGGGGGACGACCTCAAGATTTAATATTTCCAATGGTTGTAAGTATTTCATATAGCAATAAATTAAATTACTGGTATATAGCATAAGTAGGTATTTGGAATTATGGTTCCAGAAAACAAACATAAAAACATTATTGTCAGGGAGCTGCCACCAGCTCAGACGCGAGAAATAGAAGGGCAGTTGTGTTACAGGGAGCCTCCAAAAATCTTGTGAAGCAGTTCCTCTTCCCGGGAGGAGGGAAGCTCCACCTCCAGTGGGGAAGAGGTGCAAGGACTGGAGGATGCTAGTGGGAGCCTTAACACCGCTCCTGAGCAAGCAGGAGAGGAGGGAAGCACGCCCTTGCCATCGCCCATCCTGCGCAGTAGTCTGAGGTGCAGAGAGGGGCGGAGACGGTTGGGGGTAACAAAGCTTTTATGTTGGGGGAGGTACAAAGAAAGACCACTCCCAAATTCTGCTAGCAATTGAGCCAGACATGAGCTTTGGTGCGCTTCACTGTAAATAGTTTGCACCAAAATAAAGCCTGTAAAACTCAGGTCGGAGTCCTGCCTGGTTTCTCTCGAGCAACCACAACAGCCATCTGACAATTATTTTTACACTAATCCCATTTAGATACAACATTATTCTTTTTTAAAAAAAACAACAACAATCCTAGTATGTACTACTTGCAAGCTTTTTCCTAAGTTCCATTGGGCTATTTATAATAGGGTTGCCATATTTTGAAAAGTGAAAATCTGGGCACAAAATTCTTGAGCTTTTTTGAGCAAAGTTGTTGAAAAAATAGCAAAAAAAAAAAGACGTTTCTGAGTTTCTTCTTTAAGGTAAATCGCCAAAAATGACCCTGCTGACATGGGTTGCCATACGTCCAGATTTCCCCAGGCATTTTAGCAATTTCCGCCCAGACACTGCTTGCGAATGCAGTATTCTAGCTATTTCTGGGAAATTCCAGACGTATGGCAACACTAATTTATAGTACCCTGGGAACCTTGTAAGCTTCCCATAGGCATCTAGTTGGCCACTAGCAGAATAGGATGCTAGACTAGATGTGCTGTGGCCTGATATAGATGGTCTTCTTCTTTCTAAACAAGTTCCCACCCTCTCTTCTTCTGGTGCACTCCTAGATATGTTTTGCTGCTTCAGCAGCAGAAGAAAAGCAGTCCTTCCGGCAATACAATTGAAATCTAGGAAACATAAGCAATATCCAAATCTTTTCTCTTCTGTCCAAGTGATCCACATGAGCTCAGGCTTATCTTAATCAGACCATTTCCCCTTCAATCAGGTCATTGTACACACTTTATATTACTAGAGGATCAACTGTAATAGAATTTTTTAATTATGAAGTGACCCTTATGTAAGTCCTTGAAAAATCCAACATAATAAAAAATAATTGAAACCTAGTAAAAAATTTAATGCAATTTACAAACTTGTTGATGTTTCATTTTAAACATCATTTTAGCACCTTGTGAATTGAGTCAATCATATTTAATGCATTTTAAAGGACCTGTCGCTTAACAGTCTTTAAACCAGTACCATTTTCATGGAGCTGTGCATGAATGCTAGTGCTCTTACTCAAAGAAGCAGCATCCTGTACTCTGTTTCAGGGCTACCTTTTTCTATTGTACAGTATACACATACCCTTCACTATTTCTCCGATGAAAATAGGGACGTCCAATTCCGTAATTTCACATCTTACTGGGTTGCCCCAGCACTTCACAACATAATAATAACATATACTACACAAACAGTGGCTTGGATCCGAAGATACCACTCTTTTCACCAAGTCCCCCTCCCCCTGCTACAACCCTTCTGCCATATCCCATAATGCCATTCTGGATGGTCCCCCAACCCTCTGGAGCAGCTTTCCAGAGGCCTCAACTTAGTATAGCAGGAAGTGGGAGGTTGGGGACAGTGGTTATGTGGCATGCACATATCTTAAATCCCAAAGTTAAGATCCAGGCCAGCATGCAATAACTAAATCCACACAAACACATTACAACTAGCTGACAGGTGGTTTTAAAAAAAATCCAGCTCAAAGGAAGTTATAAACCAAAGACATGACAGAAAAAAATAAATAAAAACTTTGTCACAGCCCTCCCGAATGGTGGCAGATCGAGTGTGGCCTCTCTTCTTCAGGAGAGTATTCCACAGTTGATGGGAACATTTCACATAAATCAAAAATTCAAACTGAAAGACTAAGTGATTTTTTAAACACTTATGTTCCCCCTTTCCTCCCAGGTACTCAAGGTGAGGTGCATAGTTCTTGCCCTCCCCATCGCCCTCCCCATTCTCACAATCCTGTGAGGTAGATTAGGATTAGAGTTAGAGACTGGCCTAAGGTCACTCAATTAGCTTTGCGGTCAACTGGGCATTTGAACCCTTGTCTAGAGCCTAGTCAAACACTGTTATAATCACTTCATCACAAATGTAAGGTGAGGCCCCAAGGGGTTCAAATTGGGGAATCTGGCAGCAGAGCCTTGGCACCCTTACTCTCTGCACCATCATGGAAACTTCCAGGTGAAGAAAACGACACCATCACTGTTCACCATTTAGCAACAACTGAAGACACTCCCATTTACCCATATATATATATTTAAGGAAGCATAGGCTGTAGCCTATACCTTAACTCTTGAAAAGCTTGGGGGTGCTGAAATGGAGAAGAAAGCCCCACTGCTCACAAAACTCTGGATACTGCCCATAAATAAAACTTTTCATTTATTTTTTTTAAAATAATAATTCAATTATCTTGGAAGGACCTCGTTGTTTGTATTTCCTAGCATTTTGTCCTAGCTTGGGAAAAAATCTTCTGTTTTGGGTGTTATAACAAAACCTCACACTGTCTTACATATTCTAAAGCAGATAGACAAAATGAGTTGTTGGTTTTTTTTTTCATTTTTAATCTCATACCTCTAAGATTTCAAGGGAAAAAAACTGTATTATCTTTTTTGCCCTCTTCTTTCTATAGTGGAGAAGAAAAACATATAGAGGATTATCTGAATATACCTGCTGCAAGTCATATCATATTCAATAACTAAGAAGATCAAATCAGTCTACTCAAGCTTTTAAGTGGGCTGCTACATAATACAGTTTTAAATTAGGAACTGTCTTTCCCTCTTTATTAACTCAACCTGGCAGTGATGCAACTCCTACCCATGAATTTTTATTTTCCAAACAAATTTCTAGTCAAGATACCATGAAGGAAACGCAGTAGGAAACAGACAGCTTACCTGTGTGTGGGAATAAGTATTCCCCTTGTGTGGGAGAGACTGCTCCCTACTCTTGGATGGCAAAAATGTTACAACCATATACCTGGGGTGAGAAACAGAAAGTGGATATACCAAAGGAGGCAGAAGGAAAATAGTAGCAATCAGAAGGGAGGGGCAGAGAAGCTTACCAGACCTCTCATCACTCGCAATGCTGCACTGTGAGGTTGTTGGAAGGTGGCTGTAATGCAAAAGCACTGGCAGAGCCAAACTGCTGCTCCTATTAGTGTGTTAGCACCATGCTGACCTTCCTGCCACCTGCCACCTCTGCCTCCTGGTAAGCACAGCAATCACTATGTGGAAGAGTTGTAGCAGTTATACTTTGTGGCAGGCCTATGCAGAGTTTGTCTGAGGCCTGGTACAGGAGTCTTGTTAGCGTACCTCGTGCAGGCCCCTGGCTGGCTTAGCCCTCCAAGGCCTGGAGCAGCTGTCCCTTCCTCTGCGTAGGCCTGTTTTGTGGTGTGGTTGTCTTTGCTTATTGGTGAGGACGGGTGCTCTTTCCTTGAACCTCTAGTTCATGGAGTAGAGTGGGCATTGTGCATTTGTGCCTGGAGTTCCAAGGTAAGACTCTTGTAAGGGTTCTGGAAAGAGAAGCAATATGTTCAAGACCATATGTGTGTTCTGGAGACGGGCTGTTTGTGCAAAGCACATCCTTTCTGTGTAATTTGGCCTCCTGTTTCCCCATCACCAGCGTTCCCCGTTGTGAGCCATAAGTAAGTGTGTCCTAAGGTCTGAGAAGTATTGGCCCTTGCTGCACCTCCTACTGCTTGAGGTGTGGTCTTCCTGTGACACCTATTATGGATTGGTCAGTCACCAATATTTACTTGAGGTGCTGTGTTGTGATTGAGTGTTGACTTGTGCCACATTCTGTACCAGCAGTAGCCCATGTGGTGTCCTCTAGATGTTGATCGATTACAACTCCTTTTGGCCTTAGTTAGCATGGCTAATGGTGAGGCACAATGGGAGTTGTAATATAACATCTGGTTGACCAGAACAAGATGCTGGACTACATGAGCCTTTGGCCTGATCCAGCTGCTCCTAGGCAGCAACATCTGGAAGGTGCCACCAGGGCCGTCTTTAGCATATGTGCTAAAGGTAAAGGTAAAGGTACCCCTGCCCGAACGGGCCAGTCTTGACAGACTCTGGGGTTTGTGCGCCCATCTCACTCTATAGGCCAGGGGCCAGCGCTGTCCGGAGACACTTCCGGGTCACGTGGCCAGTGTGACAAAGCTGCATCTGGCGAGCCAGCGCAGCACACGGAACGCCATTTACCTTCCCGCTGGTAAGCGGTACCTATTTATCTACTTGCACCCGGGGGTGCTTTCGAACTGCTAGGTTGGCAGGCGCTGGGACCGAGCAGCGGGAGCGCACCCCGCCGTGGGGATTCAAACCGCCGACCTTTCGATCGGCAAGCCCTAGGCACTGAGGCTTTAACCCACAGCGCCACCCGCGTCCTAGCATATGTGCTACTGGGGTGCAAATATCCGCCTAGCACCCCTTTTTAAAATTGTTGCTGAGCTTTTTCTTAGGAGGGGGAAGCCAAAGTTGTTGAGCTTTTGGGGGGGGGATCGCTCACCTGTAACAACGAGACACAGCAGAAAAAACTGCATTGTTTTATTTGACGCTACGGAGTAACAGAGCAACAGAAGAGGAGGGCAGGGACTTTCGCTCCATTGCTTTTCACTGCCACCGATCATAAAGGTGCAGCAGGTAAACAATTGCCGTCCCCCAGAATTCAGAGCCCAGGTACACCGCACCCCTTGCATCCCCAGGTAAAGACGGCCCTGGGCGCCACATTGGCTGTCTGTTCTGTACAGTGGTACCTCGGGTTAAGAACTTAATTCATTCTGGAGGTCCGTTCTTAACCTGAAACTGTTCTTAACCTGAGGTACCACTTTAGCTAATGGGGCCTCCCGCTGCTGCTGCTGTTACTGCTGCCGCCACGCAATTTCTGTTCTCATCCTGAAGCAAAGTTCTTAACCAGAGGTACTATTTCTGGGTTAGCGGAGTCTGTAACCTGAAGCGTCTGTAACCCAGGGTACCACTGTACTCTGCACTGGCTATCTGCATATAGCCATCACTGCAGGAGTGGGCCTGTTTATTTTTCCTCCCATTAAACTCAACAGGAGGAATATTCCTTGTGCTAGTGATGACGTAAAGTTGTGTTGTCATTGTGGGTGTGGTCATAGTCTCAATGAGAGACTACTGCACTGTACTGCCTTCATCCTCCCCACAGTTCCACCACATTTCAGCTGTTCCACCAGTGTGTTTTCACTAGCTGTGCACTGGATTTGGCCAGCAAGGTGTTTTGAAGCACCTTAAAGATCCACAGATTTTTCATAGCAAATTGATACCTTATTCTCTAGTAAAGTGTTAGTCTATAAATCTTCTACAAGACTGTCTTCCATTGAATCCAATGGGTCCTACAAGTGTTTCTCTCAATCTATTGGTGTGCGGGGAGGGGGAATAATGAATGCTCATGGAATCATAGAATTATAAAGTTGGAAGGGATCCCGAGGGTCATTTAGTCCAACCTCCTGCAATACATAGTTGGTGCTTTAAATTAAAGATTGCATGGGGAAAGAGGACACCTTCAAACTCACAGGCATAAAAGTACTGTCTCTTTTCATACAATGCACAATGTAAATGTATATTGCTAGCATATCTAAACTATTATTTAGCCCTGACCATGAAAAGAATGATAAACTGCAAAATGGAATTTTTTAAAAAATGTTTCCATTTTTATATGATCCTTTGGATTTATGAGCTATGCATGTGGCTCGTCTCATCTGCAAGCTAGCAGAGTTATCTCCAGTATAAAATATCAAGACACTTTAATTATTCTAAAGATTTACAATTAAAGTTCAATGTTATGAATTCACTTTGATATTCCTCCTTGTGAGCTCTTTATAACTACACACACACACACACACACACACACACTCCTTCCAGTATTATATTATAATTATGTCTTATGTAGATTTCAAGTCACTTTGGCTTTTGAGGTGAGAAGCAGGACTTAATAAAGCAAGACTTGTTTGGTTTAGTCACATCCACAAACTGCAGTTTGTTAAGTGTGCTGGGAATTGTAGTTCTGAGAGGGGTAAACTACAGTTGCCAGGATTCTTTGGGGGAAGCCAGGTGCTCTCAGTGCATGGTGTGGATGTGTTAAGAGTTTCATTTACTTATAGAACAGGTGGTCATTCATCTGAAGTGATAGTGCTTTCTTACTGACTCTCCGCCTTGCCTTTGAAGAGAACTCTGTCCACTTCTGAGGAAGTGCCAGCCCTTATGAAACAACGTGACATATCATGTTATGAATACATAAAAAGGCAAGGCAATTATAGCAGTTGTAGGGTGTGTGTTGTGGGCTCACCCTTTTGCTAAACTATTCCTGTGACCTTCATCCAGAGAAGAAAGGCTGGGCGTATCCTCTGAAAGGTATCCAATTAAGCTCCAAAGGCTGGCTAACCCTTCAAACATGAGAGCTTTTAATAATCTGGCAAATAATAATTGGGAGCGAATCCTTTCATTTATGTAGGAGCAGAACTACTGGAATAAGTAAAACTACTGCTTCGCCATGCCTGCTCAATGGGTACGGTCAGACAAGGCTTTATTTCATTCTCCCATGTTTCCATACCCAATAATTTCCACATTTTATGTTAAAACCACTTCTGGAAATCTAGCAGGATCTTGTGGAAATTTAGCCCTCATTTCCATGTCAAGTGCTTCCAGAAAACATCTGTTTGCTACCCATTAGCCCAGAAAAGTGAGAGGATGAAATTTGAGGGGTTATTCTGCCACACAGTTCTCTCCTGCTGTTTTCCTGAGTAAATCATGGGGGAGCAGAAGCACACACACGTCTAAAGGGTGACAACATATCGCCATGAGGTCTGCTGTTGCGTCACACCACACCCACTGGTATGAATGGCATTTAGCACAAGATGGCACTAGCGCAATTCATAGGCCTCAGGATATTGTGTGGCTATGAATTCTTCATAAGAAAAGTAAGTTTTCTGTGAGAAGTAGAAATATTTGTTTAAGTTCCAGCACAGAATATGCAGAGGGTAGGATTCAATGTCATGCTCTTCCAATCATTTTGTTTGCACAAGTATTTCAGCATGCTGGATGGAAGTATTCCTCCTTCCTTTGTGTGCTATTCTGGGGGTTCTCTTCCCCCCCCAACTAGTCATGGGGTGCAAAGGTGCATGGGGGAAGGAGATCAATGTAAACCACTGTGGTTTTTTTTTATGATACAGTGGTATATAAATACTTTTATAAATAAATAAATACAGCCCCGTTATGCAAGGGCTTCCATGGACGGTGCTAGTTAGCTGAATCCCACCCAAATACATAAAGATACTTAAACATATTCATAACATTAAATACTATGTACACAACAACAGTGTTGTTTTCAATACATCTTATGTACCATCATGATGCCTATTCCTAATTAAATAATATATTCATTTACATAATACTTTCTGGCTTTTGTAAAAAAAACCCTTTTCCATTCTGACTCAGTAGCAAAGATTTGACGAAACAGTGGAGGATAGCAGTAGCGCTCCCCCAAGTTTTTCAGCCCAGAGACACATTCGGAAGGCCAAGAATCTGTCCTGAGTACCACAATATAGCCATTTCATGGAAGAAAAATGAATGATGCTCAGAATCACCTATATGCACCACAAAACAAATAAAGCGCAAACAAAAGGGCAGGCACTCCACACATACACCAGCCCCAAAAACTCAGGCAACAACAGCCTGAATGAAACAACCCAAAGGGGAAAAGGGGGGACCTGAAATTGGGACGGCCAGTGGAATTTCATGGGCCCCAAAAGGAGTGTATGAGGGTGCCAGGGGAACCGAGCTGTAGAATACTGACTGAGTGGTTGAGCATCACTTAATGCTAAAAGCATTCCTCTACATTCAGTGAATCATCATCAGTGTAAATGTCTTTGGAACTGTGCTCTCAGATTTTGTTTGCAGTAATGGGACAAGTATCTTCCAAGATCATGCAAATGATCATCCCGACCCAGAAAAAGAGACGTCTGTAGCATTCTCTCTTCCAGGGTTTATGGCTGTGACAAACTTAGTTGGAACTTTCCCCCTCGTGTAATTGCTGAAACCACAGCGGCAATAAAATTCCCCTAGACCTTATTTTTCCCTAGGCTCAGATAAGTACAAATAAAAGCAGAAAGGTTTCATCCTTACAGCAGTGGCTGGGTGAAGTGTAGAAATACATGCCTGCCCAAACTCAGTACAAGTACATGCTGGTTTTAAGAGCACCTTGTCACATTTAAAGTTTTACAAGCTCATATCATGTGTTAAAGGTAAAGGTAAAGGTACCCCTGCCCGTACGGGCCAGTCTTGCCAGACTCTAGGGTTGTGCACTCATCTCACTCTAGAGGCCGGGAGCCAGCGCTGTCCGCAGACACTTCTGGGTCACGTGGCCAGCGTGACAAGCTGCATCTGGCGAACCAGCGCAGCACACGGAAGGCCGTTTACCTTCCCGCTATAAAGTGGTCCCTATTTATCTACTTGCACCCGGGGGTGCTTTCGAACTGCTAGGTGGGCAGGCGCTGGGACCGAACGATGGGAGCGCACCCCACCGCGGGGATTCGAACCACCGACCATGCGATCGGCAAGTCCTAGGTGCTGAGGATTTACCCACAGCGCCACCCGTGTCCCCATATCATGTGTTACTTGATATTATTTAGCTGACCAGAGATACGATTCTGGCTTAGCTAGCTAGGCAAGAAGAGCTGAAATCTAACACTTGGATTTATGTAAGCAGCTGCATATAGTTCCAACATTGTAGCGCACGTGGTTTCTAGACAAGAAGCAAAACATAGTGATTGAGCATCTGCTTTGTATATTTTATTTCTAAAATTCTGATGTTAAATTGTTCTCAGTAAACATTGCCCCGGAGGTCAAAGATATCTGAGTTATGTACGCCTAAGTTCTATGCAGGCAATGCCGATGGAGTACTGCACAAAGTTGGGACCTTTTCCCTTCACGTCAGCCAATGTGGTGAAGGGTGAGGCAATCCTGTTTAATGGTGCACTGCCCCATTAAGTGAGCAGGGGGCCACGTGGCTGCTGCTGCTGCCCATCTGCTTAAAGGAGAACCACAGCAAAGCACTATTTGGAACAGCCTCCCCACCTTTGAAAGAGGATAGGCTACTTCTAAGGGCACTTTGCAAAGCCACAGAGGGGAATTTTACAGGTTAGCAGGCCTCTCCATCTGTCAATCATGTGACATCACACTGATGTCACATGGGTATAGCCAGGATTTATGCTAAGGGGGCAGGCTTCATGTTAGCGGGGGACAGGCTTCATATTGTGGGGAAGCACCTCAGTTAGTTAAGTATTTTTATTGATTTACATGATATAGGGATGGCAGTTGCCCCTCTGTCCCCCTTGGCTAAACCCATGTGATGTCATGTGATTGACAGGTGGGCAGCCTGTGGTCAAATTTGACCTGTGGGGCAGATCCAGATAAGGAGCCAAAGGTTTCCCCACCCCTGCGTTACAGAAGAAAACACAATTGGCTGATTTTTGTTTTACTTAGAAGCAGAGCCCTTGAAATAAATGAGGTTTCCTTCCTACTGAGAAAAAAAATGTGACACTGCGCGCGCGCACACACACACACACACACACACTGATTTTCCATGTCCTATGCATAGTGCAGCATATATTTGTATCTGGCTTTTCCAGCCAGGAGCTCAAGGTTGGTTGGGTTCATTTTTCTTCCCTTTTCCCTTTTATATTTGCATCAGCCCTGCAGGGTAGGCTAGGCTAGATTTATATGTGTATATAAACAGCAGTTATTGGCTATAGTTTGTGTGGGGTGGGTGGAGGAGCAGGATGCAGGGGTCCAATGCACATTCAGTGTGCTAGGCCCGGGAAAGTTTGTTGGCATCCCTGTATATGTTGTTTAGTGGCGAGAAGCTGAGCCCTGGCTCACATAGTGCTTCTCCCACAATATTAGCATGCATAAATCGTTTCCTGCTTGGCAGGGGGCTGGACTCGATGGCCCTTGTGGTCTCTTCCAACTCTATGATTCTATGATTCTAAATGACTCTGACCAGTTAATGAGTCTAACTTTTATGGAATACCAGTTTTGTAGGATGGAGAAGGCTGCTGCAGCTGAGTCAACATAATTCACAGGGCTGGTTCGCAGATGCTTGTGCATCATTTGATTTCTTATCACTTGATTACTGATTACATGTTGACTCAGCACTTCAATTGGGAGAAAGGAATCCATTGAGAAGCATTGTGTTTGGGCGATATGAAAATGCTGCAATGGCTCATTCGTATACTATGCCAATAACCACTTGATGGTACAGTCCAAGAGTGACAAACATTAGTTAAAACACAAATGCAGCAGTAAGTTAAACGACTTTCACAATGGCGCTTCGCTGGGCAATAGCCAGAATACAGCATCTTTCTATCAAGGCTAATAGCTGGCTAACACAATTGCAAAAGTAACAAACAGACACATTCCTAAAAGCTTAAGCATCAAGTTGCTAGGCAAGACCTTGTCGAAGAACCTGGGGCCAAACTAGAACAAAAATTATTGTAAAAGAGTTTAAAAAGCAGAAACAGGGAAAGCATGAATACAGGCACATGAGATAATAAGGGGAAAGTAATTCGCTTTGCAACAGTAGAGACAGATAAACAGGCCACAGCTCCTAGGAATTGTTAATCTATTAAATGAACTAAAATCCATTTCTTTTCCAGAAAAATACCATAGCAGGTAGCCATAGCATTCCACAGACATTACTTAACTATTCAGCACTTTTTCTAAGTGGTCAAAGAGCTACTAAACATACGTCATGTTATTATTATCCTCATATTACAAATGGCAGAGGTGCAAGAGGGTTGCTGAGATATATGTTTTCCTGGATATTACCAGGATTTCAAAGGTGGAAGTGACATCCGGGGAGAATTTCTGGATGGCGGCTTGTCCTGGTTCTTCAGCAAGTAAACCAAAAAAATCGCTCAACAACTTTGGGGTTTGTCTTTAAAAAGCTCAACAATGTTCTGGGTGGCAGCTCCACATAATGATTTGCTGAGTTTCATATGCTAAAAAGTGGGAGAGAGGACTCTCCCCAAGGAGTTTAGAAATCTAAATTCTGATAGTGGAGATGGTAACAGAAGGAGGAGGAAGAGATGCTCCAGTATGGGAAGGGTGAATATAATCAAACACTGTTTGAGATGTACTTTGACTCCATTACAGCTGGAGATGAAGATGAAGGGACTAGCATTTCAGACCTACACCTATATCAGTGCAGAAGGAAGCCTCATTAAATTCAGTTTGCCTTACCCCCAGGTATGGGATTGCAGACACTGTTACCTTCCAACCTAATCTACTTCAAGAGGCTGCTGTGAAATAAAATGTATAAGGATGGGAAAGCACCATAAGACGAAAAAGGGAGCAGTAATCATTATTAGCACACTCTAGCTAAAATTAACAAAAATTGTATCCCATTGGTTTAAATGGGAAAGATTTAAATATGTGCCTTAACTCTCATTGGAAGCAATGGCTCTCAAAAAGTGATTCACCTTGTCTGCAATATGCCCTATCTGTATAGTCAATGATTAATTCTATCTTATTGCAATTTTAGAAATTGAAAGACTTGCTGTCCACACACTTAGGACAGCTGCACCTGTAACAGACACTGTCAGCTAGAGGTAATATAATATATGTAACGGAAGTGAGGTGCACATGGACAGTCACAAAAATAGAAAGCATTTTTTATGTAAAAAAAACAAAAACACTTCATTGCAAACCAGTGAAAATTGTTATTTGAAGAGCTATAAAGCTCGATTGTGTTGGAAATGTGATTAAACACTGCCAGCTCATATGAATCAGTTGTTAATGGGGCTATTGTCCATTCTGCAAAGTACTGTAGAATAATGCAGGCAGTTATCCCAAGCTCATCAAAGCTATTTACAAACCATTCATCAGCATTAACTCCCATTGTGGAAATACATGGTTTCCTGGTTTTTCAGAAGCAGTAGTTAAAGCTGCATACAAAAGGCAGGAATTGCAAGCTCCGATCAATTCAGATGGTTGCTGTGTACCCTGTTGCCACGATTGTATTGTTTGCTCTGGAACTAAACAGACATAATAGTATGAAAGATGGAACAGGGCTATAATAATAGTGGCAGAGAAATGGAGGCTTTCTGAGGCCTGGGATAATGGCACCAAAAAGCAGTAAGATTCTGGCATCTGGCTGAAGGCAGCAACTTCAAACGTTTGCACAACACCAAAGGCCAAGGCCAAAATTCTACTTGAGGTCCAGCAAGAAGGCTGTCAGGGGAGAGAATGGGAAGTGTGTTGTGGCAGCAAGGAGAAGCCCCTTGTGATTGCATTCTCATTGTCAGCAAAGAGATGCAATTCAATGAGCCTTCACAATCTGTGAGGCAAGCTGAAATGTTTGCTGGAATCTACCTTGAACTTTATTTGAACAGCATTCCCATTTATATTGCAAAGAGCTGTTTCCCTAGCTATTCTGAAGAGGTCTTGATCATCAATGAAGCATGCATTAAAGGCGGGAAGAAATCCCAAAGGTGGTTAAAAATTATATTGTTTCCATATACAGGAATAGACAACACAATCAGAAACATTACAGAATAAAATTTCCATTGGAATGTAGAATCCAATCCACTATATACTTACCCTTCTGCCTTTGATCACATTTCTTTCTACATCAATCACAAAGTTTTAGGCAGCTGGATGCCCTTCAGATTATTGAAATTTTGTATGTCGAGTGTGGCTTGTGAATCTGGTTAGAGAGTAGACTTTACCGGCTGCAATCACACACAATGAGATATTTGTAGAGAAAAATAATAATAAAGTCATTTTATTCTAGGAAGTACATAACTTAGATAGAAAACTTTCTAGTTCTGGTCAATTTAGAGAAGAAAAAGGCAGCCATGCTTGTTCATAAGATGCCCTCTCATCCCTAAGTCTGAAAGAGGAGTGTGAGAGGGAGGCAGAAATTGGAGGTGATGCAACCTAAGATGTATCAGTCTGGACTTCAAAGGATAGAGAGGTCATCATAGAAGTCAAATGTACAGGGATGGTCTAAGAATCCATGCAAACCCCTTTCTGTAAGCTGAGTTGCATCCCGATTTCCAATGGTTATCAATCTCAGCCAACACAACCAGAGGGAAGGGATAATGGGAACTGCAGATATGAACATATGGAGGGCACCAAGTTTGGAAAGACATACTGGCCTCCCTGGGAATACGTCTGATCGAAGATAAATAGGGGTTTACTTCTGAATAGGTATGTTCAGGATTGTACTGCCAGTTTAACATAAATAAAGCAAACTTGTGGACATTTGGTAGAGGAGCTACTATATCCCAAGTCTCACAGTGCTTGCAGTAGACAAGCCATAAGGTGGAGGAGGCTTTTAACTTTATTTTGCCTTCATTTTCTTGTTGGATTTTCCCCTTTAAAAAAATTATAATAACCTATGTAGTTTCTACCATGTCTGGGGAATGAGGGGACTTCGGATTTGGCAGATTTCAAAACCTCCCCCAACATGCCCCCCCTTTGAATTTCCCACTTACAAACCACTATTGGCAGGATAGTCACTGCAGCTGAACCAATAGTCATGTTCTAGTCCAATGCCGGAAACCGCAGGAGAAATGGCGAGGCTGGAAGTGAGGTTGGTCAAAGGTTGCTTGACACAGACAGCTTCAAGTCAGCAACAAAGGTGGCTATCACACGGAGGTGTTTTATGTCTTCACCTCCAGACTACCTTCTCCTCCTTGAGATACCTTCTCCTCCTTGACTACTTCCTTGAGAGAACACAAGACCTTTAAAGGACCAACCTTCTGGCCTGGACCAGAGATGTGTGGTGGGAGGCATCAGGCTCAGGAAAGGTGTCCCTGAGGGTCTATATAGGCTTGGGGGGTCTGGGAGTATTTCTCCAAGCACAGACACCATGATTTTCCTATCTTCCACAGTCAACTCTGAGCCCAGAAAGAGACCTGTCTCTCTCCAATCTGATGCCCCTGCAGCCTCTGTTGACATCACTGCTGGATACAGAGATCATGGCACCAATCAAATAATGATATCTGTTAGGTGATGGAGAGAAAGGTCTGCAGTATCCTACAGCCCCTGACCACCTTCCTATGGGACGTAGGATCACACCATAATACAAGTGTATTTTTAGAAAAATTAGCATTAGCAAGGTATGTCACTTCGTTTAAGGATTTCATTTTCCTTGTCAAATTTCAACCAGTTTTAAGTGCTACCAAATTCCTGCTTTGCTACCACCAACCTTGATGCATGACATATGAATGACTCCCCCGTGAAGTTCTTTGTACTTGCTTAAAACTACCCAGCATCCAAATGATCTAGAAATAGTTGCTTATTCTGCATTTGTGACACCTGCACAGACCAAACAGACATTAAAAGCACCCTAAAAGACACTGCAGTTTATCAAGTCAGTACATAAACTAAAGGCTTCTAAGTAGGTTGTGACACAAGAGACTGTGCTGGCTAAAAAGTGTTGTGATTTATCAAAGCCTTTGTCCTCTGGAACCATTAAGACATATGATCCCTCCCCTGTCCCCACACAGGGTTTGCTTATTTGTTTTGTTTTCCAGTGTGAAATTGGACACAAAATGTGCAGTTGGAAGAAAAACTGTGCAGTTGGAAAGCTGATAAAATGCAGTTGTAAAATAGGGGCCAGGGGACTAGACATATAAAGAGTATGTGTTTGTTGAGCACAGGCAATGTCTGGGCAGTATGTACACAAATCCTATAAGTGTAGAATGAGCTCAATTTTCATACTTAAAGTGCCTCAACAATCTTGAGAACTGCCACCTTCTTTTTGGCCAGAAACTTCTCTTCTGCACCTTCATCTCCAGGCAGGTAACACTTCATCTCATCCTTGTAAATATTCCTTAAAATACTCCTGGTTGTATTCCTGTGTTCCTTCTTCTGCAACAATAACAGCTGGTCTGTGGCCTCACTTAGCCAATGGTGGCATATTATGATAGATGTAAATATAGAAGTTTCAGAATCTGCTTTCACTCAAGCACAACCCTTGCACTTATGAGTCTCTCAGAACCAAACTATGTGGTTTGACAGAGAGTATGTGGACAAGGATCTTAGCGGTGCTCTTGTAATTTGGTGACTGCAAAGACTTTGACCTTTGCCCTCAAAGTGATGGAGTACAGACTCTCAACACACTCAATGCCAAATATTTCATCAATGGAAACAGATTTTTATTTTATAAATTGGTGGAGTGCTGCACTCACCATTTGCCTCCTCATCCCCGTAAACATGAGAGACAGAGCAAGAACTTCAGCTGGGTATGGGAGGCAGAGGAAATCCTGCTAGTGATCTAGTCCAGAAAATGACCACTAATTTATGGATCCCTGTTGGCTTTGCTCACTAAACTCCTCAATTTCCTAGCCAGGACTTTCATATTGACCAGATCAATCACCGGCCTGGACCAAATCTGAAACAGACCATTTAGAAACCTTTTGAAAAAGCTGGTTGGAAGCTTGATTCTGAAGACCATACAAGAACCTCTGGCAGAGAGGACCAGTTGCAGAGCACACAGCTTGGCCAAATGTCAAAAGAAATTATTCAAGTCCCTGTTTGGGCATGAAAAGCAAGTACCAATCTGACTCTGGCTTTGCCAATCTGATGCCACTGAGTTGTTTGGCTGAAGAAACAACTTGTACAGTTTCTTGCTATTTTGCTATGGTTTTTTAAAACCATCTTTCAAAAGATTTGTCTCATTTGAAGGTATTTTTCAGACAACCCATAGATCATCATATATTGTACTTTCGGAATGGGTTCAGGGAACAAACATATCTAATTGTCCTTCAGGAGGCCTTGTGTAGGTGGGTGGGGAGAATACAAATGTTTCCGACTTCCGGGTTAGCGCCACCGGTAATGGCGGATTTCCTCTGATCGGGAGGAATCCGCTCCGTGGAAATCAGGGTCTGGACCGCCACGGCGAGGCGGAGACCCATTAAAAACCACAGGTGGGAGAAGCCTGTGGACGTGGTATTCGGCTGGCACCTTTTGCACCTCCCCTACTCGCGGGGAAACCCAGTTTCGGGGTTCCAGAGCAACGTGGGGTGAGTAGCGTGAGTGCTTCGAATCAACTGCTTCTTTCACGGAGTGACGCTGCATTGCTGTTGCCGGAGAGCGCTGACTTTTTCCTGTGGACAATTGGATTTTAAACAACTACCCGTGAGTAGAATGGAAAATTGGATCTTTAAACATCATAATTTGGCATCGAAACGGGAAGGTTTCAAACAGGAAGTCCGCCTTCCCCTTTTGTAAATAGATTGAAGCAAAGACGTTGCAAACTAAAGTCTGGAAAGCCTTTTGTAAAGGATTAAATCTCCATTGGTTAAAACTACTAAACCCCCCTTGGAAGCAGGAGAAGAGGGGGGAAATCTTAGACTGCCTAAGCCTGCAGGAGAGAGAGTGGAAGAAGATAAATTAACACCGTCTTGAACCTGGGAACGGGCTGTCAGTAAGTTCATTGACTGTGAATAACGTATGCAGACAGATAGCTAAATAAGAGAAATATATTGTTTCCATTGCTTCCTTTTGCACCTGAAAAGGACCAAATGTAACTTAAAATTGAACTAACTTTGTTGCTGGAACTGTGTTTAAAAGGATGGATACAAACAGAAATTGTTTCCTCTAGAGGGAGTTTTTGAAACTGTTGCAGGAGTGGAGCTGGGGAGTTTTCCAGCTGTAGAGATTAAAGACCGTGAGAAACAGAGATTGACCTTGGACAAGAATGTTGACAGAAGAAGCCCTAGTGATTGCATTTTGCAAGACAAGTGCTTTATTGGAACAGCTTCATAAGAAGACGGATGTGATGATTATTAAAATTGATAATATGGGACAAGCTGCGAGTAATTTTTTTGTTGCCGCAGCCGCCCTTAGGTTGGTCTGGTCGCTATGAGTCTGCCTCTCAATCCAAAGCCCTTCCTAAACGGGCTGACTGGGAAGCCAGTGATGGTGAAGAAGCTGAAGTGGGGGATGGAATACAAAGGCTACCTCATCTCCGTTGATGGCTACATGAACATGCAGCTTGCAAATACAGAAGAATATATTGATGGTGCATTATCTGGACACCTTGGTGAAGTTCTGATAAGGTGCAATAATGTCCTTTATATAAGGGGTGTGGAAGAAGAAGAAGAAGAAGATGGAGAAATGAGAGAATAACTATTTTGGGGGGAAAGTTGCTCTTGTTTTTTGACTGTGCTAAGAAATTTAGTTGTCCGGTTTTGTTTGCTTGCTTTTTTTGTCAAATTTTGTCAAGTAACATTTTTTATGGCCAAACAATAAACATTTAAAATAAAAAATAATAAAAAATATGGGACAAAAAATGACTGAGTTGGGACTAAAAGTGAATACCCATACAGAAATAACTCAGGATTTGATTCAGGAATCTGTTTTGACATGGCAAGCTGTGGACAAGACGAAGGAGAAAGTTGTTGTTGAACCTCAAATAATTCAAGTGGATAGAGCCCCGGCCTTACAGAGGCAATTTGATGAACATAAGCTGTTGCCCTTTACGAATGAATCCAGAGAAAGCCAGACTTGGAGGTGGGCTGACCTGTCGAGAAGGAATAAAGACATTGTTAGGTTGGAGTTTCCCCGAGATCTACTCCTCAGTGCCAAAGGAAGGAAACTAAGAACAAGACCAGCAGAAGATAAAGTAAAGCACATGTATAAAAATGAAGAAGATCTGCAGAAGGGACATGGAAAAGAGTTAAGAGCCTCGGATAGAAGATCACCAGGTTGATGGACCATATGGAATTGATAGAAAGGACTGACAGAATCCGAGTCCAGGGAGAAGAGACGGCGGAAGAAGATTGGGAAAAAGTGTTAAAAAATTTATTTAGAGAAATATTGTTAAATTAATGAGTGTTAGAAAAATTGTTGGAATGAAATTATACGGCTTTAGTAGAAATGTTATAAGGAGTTAAGTATAAATATGTTTTAGGGTTTTAATGGTAAGGTAAGGTTAAAATAAATTAAGATATTTAAATGACAGAAAATAGTGAAAGATGGAAAGGATTTGCTGAAATAATAACTAGAATACAAAAAAGGGTGGTGTGAGGAGGTCGATGAAAAAAGTTAATGAAAGATAAAGATCTGGAAATACTGGAGGTGTTTTTAATTGTTTTTGCTTTTGTTTTTGTCCGGATGTATTGTGGTTTTTGTTCGTTTTTTCTTAGCTTTTTTTATACGTACTGTAATGTTTTGATTTGTATTGTTTACCTTTTCCTTTTTTTCTACTTCGTTTTGTAATTCTTAAACTTTTAATAAATAGAATACAAGTGTTTCCTACTCCTGACCACATGACTGTGCACAATCCCCAAATCAGTTCAGGGCCCAGATCCAGGTTAAGTCAGTCCCAGATCATCCTAGCTTGGATCAGGGCTATTCTGAAGTGCTAGATTAGGCTTTGAATTGAATTGAAGGCTCATGCACAGCTCTAGAGGATATGTACCAGTAGTAGAAAAAGTGAAATTTTCAGTGGAATCCAATGCCTGCCTACTTAAAAAAAAAAAAAGGTCTTATTGACTTCATTGAGACTTGCTCCCAAGTATGTGTGTGTAGGGTTTCAGCCTCTGTGTCCTGGGAATCCAAGAATAAAGACATAAATCCAGCCATTTTTGGCATGGCTCCACTGAAGCACAATCCTACATTAAATAGAAGAAAGCCTGTGGCTTGTGGCTGATGTTCAAAATTTCCCACCAAGCTTGGCATTCAAAGAAAACAGGACATTGAAGCTAAATCTCAGATAAATGTGTAATGCATTTTTAATCATTTCCAAGTGCGTAGGGACTATTTACCTGATGCCTTGTTCTTTACACAATTTGGAGCAGCTTTTGTGCAAAGCAAATAAAACTGAGTGTCAATATGATGGCTTTTATAAATATTACCAGAGGGAATAATCAGTTTCACACCAGTATTCCAGTATACCTGGCTGGCTTGTGGAAATCAGTGATACTCAGGGTTAAGGTAGAAAATGAAAAACAACCTTATCCTCTTTGTTTCCTATGTACTGTGAGATGCACAATTCTTTGCATAGCAAAGCAACAGGCAAAAGTGACAAGACCCCCCCTCCCTCCACACACTAAAAAAATGAAATTGGTATAAAAGTTGTGATGTGGCAATTACAAGCATTTCTCCAAACACCTCTCATTGTTAAATGCGATCTTGATTGAATCCCATTTCATAGAACAAAAAAATGGAATTTTTCTCATACAAGGCGATTGCAGATGGGGGGAGCTATTGATGGGGGGGCTTCTCTTTTTGTTTTGGTTGCATAATTCTAATTCATCGGGGGGGGGACAAAAGCTTGTTTCTGTAGTTATGGTTTCCTGCTGCATGCAAAAATATCTCTAAATGGGGGTTGCAAAGATTTCACTAGGGAAGAGAGGAGAAAGTCAATTTAGTTTGCATATAATGTGACCACCTAATTCACACTTTCCAAAACAAAATGTGAAAAGAAGCACGTCATCCTTCAAAATTCGCACTTCTCCAAATTTTGCAGCCAAGTATTGTGTACAAAAATGCATATACTAGGGTAAAGTGTGCATAAAAATGCATGCATTGGTCAAAATAACATTGCACCAGAGAAACTGCATATTAACATGCATACAATGGGAGAAATAATAATAATAATAATTTATTATTTATACCCCGCCCATCTGGCTGGGCTTCCCCAGCCACTCTGAGCGGCTTCCAAAAAAATATTAAAATACTGTAATACATCAAACATTAAAAGCTTCCCTAAACAGGGCTGCTTTCAGATGTCCTCTAAAAGTCTGGTAGTTGTTGTTCTCTTTGACATCTGGTGGGAGGGCGTTCCACAGGGAGGGCGCCACTACCGAGAAGGCCCTCTGCCTGGTTCCCTGTAACTTGGCTTCTCGCAGTGAGGGAACCGCCAGAAGGCCCTCGGTGCTGGACCTCAGTGTCTGGGTAAAACGATGGGGGTGGAGACGTTCCTTCAGATATACTAGACCGAGGCCGTTTAGGGCTTTAAAGGTCAGCACCAAGACTTTAAATTGTGCTCAGAAACGTACTGGGAGCCATTGTAGGTCTTTCAAGACCGGTGTTAAATGGTCTCGGCGGCCACTCCCAGTCACCAGTCTGGCTGCCGCGTTCTGGATTAGTTGTAGTTTCCGGGTACCTTCAAAGGTAGCCCCACATAGAGCGCATACTAAATTCATACTAAAATTATGATGAATTTTCAAGTGGATGGGTTTCATTTTTTAAAAAATGCAAAGTCATGCCAAAATTTGGAAAATGGAATTTACAATTGGTACAGTGAAAAGCAAGCAAACCTAAATTGAGAAATTCACCTGTCACTAGCTTTCATCCACAATGGGATTCTTTTTCTCTTTAGATTAGACTTGGATTTTAAAATTTAAATCAGCTCAGATCTTTATTAGTGCCTCTCTCTTTTGTAATTGCTGAACAATTGCTTCCCATCCTCATTTCAATTTATGTTCAGGTTGAATGATGGTGGTCCTTAAAACAGCGTTTTATCACAGCTTGGTTTTTTAAAAGTGATGGGCAGTGTGTAGATGGAGGCTAATGGAAAAATCCAGAAGCCAGCTGGTATAACTATTACAGATAAAGCAAAGCTTCTGGTTATCAAGAACTACAGAAAAAGTCCATGCTGCTTAGAACTAAATTATAATGTGTGGGTTGTGTGCTTTAAGGTAAAAGTTGAAGATAGGCCTGACAGCTTTGATTTTCACTTACTGTTTACAAGGAACTGATATAAAGAACCATGCAGGGGGAAGGAAATTGGTGTTAGGTATGAATTTAGGACATGTTGAAGGCTCTCTCACAAAAGGGATTTTGTAATTTTCCTAACCTTTTACAGAACAAACCCTCCTTCATGGTAAGCAAGCAATGAAAACGATCCTTAACAAGCACAGGAAACAACGATCAGGAAACTACTATTATAGCATATAGAATTAAAATTTGCAAACAAAGAAGTACCTGCAACAAAATATTTCAGTGTGGGCACTGCGGGGTGCTCCTCTTCAGGGTTCTAACAAGACAGCCATGCCCCCTTCTGGGATATTTCATTTCCTCTCCTCTACCACTCCCTTTTTTGACTGCCACCCAAAAGCCAGTCAGCATGGGTTGTTGGGGTGTTGTGTTTTTCCATTTTGTCTTTTTTGGGGGGAAGTATGTGGGTGGGTGGGTTGAACACACCATGGCTCAATCCCAGGTGCATTAGGATATTATATCTCTCATTTGATGTACTTGGGGACATTATTATTACTGTATTATTAATAATACAATTAATAAAATTTATTATTATTATTATTATTATTATTAGTATTATTATTAATTACAACCTCTACTGCACATTTTAAAAACAATTGCCAGGCATAAAGTGTTCCTTCCAAGACAAATACATATATAGATATTAAGTCTTGTATGCAGTGACCTATCCAACCTAATGTGATGGTTTATTCTGCCATTTTTGTATCAATGTCTCTGTCCCCCCCCCCTCCTTCCATTCAAGACACTAGACTCCATTCCTACTCTCACTCACTTAATAGATTTCCCCACTCAATCACTCAACACTGCATGCCATTGAGGTCTTATGGGACTCTAAGGCACCCCTCCTCCAAAGATTTTAAGGCCGTTTAAGTCCTCTCTGAATATGGAGAGTCCATATATCCATCATGACTAATAGCCATTGATTGACCTATAGCACAATCCCAATCAGAAGTCACTCCCACTGTGTTTCATAAGATTTACTCTCCGCTAAGTGTGCATATGATTGCAGCCCTGTTGTCTGTGGACCTGTCAAATTCCATGCATGAAATGGAATTCTTGTCCACCCCTGTATATATAAAAAGATGTATTTCCTCTGCGTGGTGCATAAATATCATAATTCACTTGCATATGTTGTTAGGTCAAATAGTTGCAGAGAATAAAACAAACAAAATACATTTCTGGACTGAATATTGTATTCAGGGCAATATAATAAATTCACTATGAAATCTGGGCATAAATCAAGAAGAACCTGTAAAGCTGCATTCCAAATTTGGCTTCAAATCATTGCCATAACTCTCAGTGTCAGACACATGTGAATATGATAACCTACTTCTAAAAATACCAAAATATGAAGCAGAAAAATATCCACGACCGTAAGTGACATTTCAACTCATTTATCGTAGTCAAGAGATTGAAAGCTTTGCTGACAATATTTCACTTAATAATAATGTAAAAGAGCTGTACCTAGGAGTCTGTAAAACAGATATATTAGTTTCACGTGGGCAGGAAAAGGGAGATATGTTTTAATACAGGACTTTGCAGTAGCACACCCACAGGTGCCAATTTCAATTAAGGACAACTAGCATGGATTCTGCCAATGGCTACCCATTCTTACCTTGGGAGTTCTTTGAAGAAGACGCTGCTATGCGAGATAAGTAGATGTCATACACCCTGATTTTTCAAAAGAAAGTGGGCAAGGTTCTACCACAGTACAGATGACTAATTTTCGGGTAAAGTGCTATGGGACAGCAGGTGAGATGGGCTTCTTGGCAGGGAAGAAGTCACTGAGAGTTAGTAAAAATGGCATGGAAGGGAAAATTGAAGTGGCTCTCCAGGGTTTCAGACAAGCTGAAAAGCAGAGAAGCTGAAAGGGGTTTGGCAATCTGCTCATAAAGGTAAAGGGACCCCTGACCATTAGGTCCAGTCGTGACCGACTCTGGGGTTGCGGCGCTCATCTCGCTTTATGGGCCGAGGGAGCCGGCGTACAGCTTCCGGGTTGTTAGCCGCCCTGAGCCCGGCTTCGGCTGGGGAGGGCGGGATATAAATAAAATTTATTATTATTATTATTATTATTATGTGGCCAGCATGACTAAGCCGCTTCTGGCGAACCAGAGCAGCACATGGAAACGCTGTTTACCTTCCTGCCAGTGCGGTACCTATTTATCTACTTGCACTTCGTGCTTTCGAACTGCTAGGTTGGCAGGAGCAGGGACCGAGCAACGGGAGCTCACCCCGTCACAGGGATTCAAACCATCGACCATCGGCAAGTCCTAGGCTCTTCCACAGCGCCACCCGTGTCCCGAATCTGCTCATGTAAGTAGGCTATAGCAAAATGACACAGTGTAGAGACTTTGTTCCAACCAGTTATGCCCTGTTCCGGAATATTCCATTCCATACACACACACACCAGCCAGATTTACTTGCCAAAGATCCAGGACAAACCAACACCTTCCAGAAATCCCTCCCCCACAGACATCACTTTCGCCTTTGAAATCCCAGTAATGTCTGGGAAATCCCAGATGTATGGCACCCCTAATTTCTACTTGGGATTCCCACAGACCTGGTGATTTCTCCCTCTGGTGTGTGTGTAGTGCCATTTTGGTTCCATAAAATAGGCACTTAGAGATGAGTGACAGTTATGGCTGCTCATGCCAGGGGAGGTTGATGACTAAGTCAGGGTCCTACTTATATTTTTAATTCCCTGCAAAATCCAAATCTGTAGCTTGGCAGACCTGTGAACTCTGCCCACCACCCCAAGTCATATTCTTAATTTCCCAACCACTCAGAGACACAAGATTGAGTTCAGTTAGTTATCAAGCAGCTATACTACTGCATTGCTTGAATGTCCACAGTACATTCGTAAAGGAGGAGAGGGAGAAAATCAAAACAAATTGTCCCCATCTGATCCCACCAGCCACCACTTACTGATTCTATGGAGTCAGATAGCACCCTAACTCTAGTAAACATGAGAGGGTTGATTGACCAGCTCCCTGCTTAAAATTCACCCACCCCATAAGCAAAATGCAACTTCCTCCAAAGGTGACTCCATTCTAGCGCTACTCATTTACTTCCCCTGAAACCCCACTGCGTCAGATGTGTTTAGCCCAGAAATGAGCAGTTGAGTAAACTGTTGCTACAGACAATCAGGGTGGCATTTGAATAAAAATTACTGTGCTTTTTGTACTATAAATCATCATCTGTCAGAAGATGCTGCAATTAGATGCAGCTGATGATGCATGTGCCAGGCTAAACAAAGTCCAACTCATTTTCTGTTACTTCACTGAATAATGAAAACAGCTCCAATTCACAGATCCACCAAGATCAATATGCCCAGTAATGACATGGTATTTCTGCTTACTCTGGATCGTAATTTTGATTCTCAAATATTGACATTGAATTTTCATCAACACTGTGAAATTCAGATAACATAAAATTCCACACCACTGCAGTGCTGCTACCTGATCAGCTACAGGGCTGAGGGTTTTAATTAGTAGATGAATCAGTTGCAGCTAGTTTTAATCAGTAAGGCTGAAGTCTAAGGGCTATTCAAAGGTTATTTTTTCTCTGATGAGTTATTGTAATAGGGAATTAAAGAAGGGCTTCTAACAATGAGCCATACCTTTTGATTGTGAAAATGTAAGCTCAATTTAACCTCAGCCATCAACTTCTTGTGCAGCCATAGGCATGTCACTATTTCTCATCCTCCATGTCAACACTCACGTTGGTAATACAGGAATACAAATGTGACCATGGGCATAGCCAGGATTTTTGTTAGGGGGACAGGAATTTGCTGGAGGGGCAGGACTTTTGTTTGGGGGGCAGAACTAACATGAATGGTCAGTTAGTTAAGTATTTCTATTTTTTACTTGATCTAGAGGGGGCAGCTGCCCTTCCCTGCCCCCCCCCCAGCTATGCCCATGAATATGACCATGTACTGTTGTTCAGGCCAGTGGGGATGGTATAGGAGGTGGTTAAGGGGAAATGACAGCTCTTTTCTCTATCCTTTACACCTCTGAGATATTCCCTTGCTGTGTTAGTAGGATCAGGCTGCATTTAAGAGAGTGAAATTCTTCAGGACCCAAGAACATTGGGATTACAAATGCCAATGACAGCCCATAAGATAAGAAGGGCTTCATGGAAGGAATATGTTTTGTTGAGGCTTGCTGTTCATATGCTTACTGCAATTAATAAGGAATCAGCACTACGTTAAACACAAGAGAACAGTTCCCTAGGAATTTATCTCTGATGCACGTGATCAGTTAACAACACTAACTTGCTAGCTGGAAGATTTCTTCTGGGTGATTATATATGGTTTGCATTTGCAAACTGAATGGCTCTTCCCACGCATGGAAAGATTTTGATCCAGCAGTTGGATCCTACTGGGCAGAAGAGGATGGTTTTAGCCAACATCTCTCTCTACAGTCCCAGGGTCCCACAGCCCCCGGAAGAAATTGTCAGTAAATGCAAGGGGATGTAGAGGAATATCTCCTCCTCTTCTACTGTTGAGAACAAGGTTTGAATCCAAGCCAAGGTTTTCATAGTATTTCACTGGCTTAGCATATTCCATTCACAAAACACACAGTGCGTCACATTTGTTGAAGACTTTTCAACCAAACAACATTCGTTGTTGTTGTTGTTTTATTTATAGGCAGCCCAACTGACTGTGTTGCCCCAGCCACTCTGGGGAGCTCCCAACAAAATATTAAAAGCACGATAAAACATCCAAACATCTAAAACTTCCTTATACAAGGCTGTCTTCAGAAGCCTTTTAAAAGTCAAATAGTTGTTTATTTCCTTGACATCTGATGGGAGGGTGTTCCACAGGGTGGGCAGCACTATCGAGAATGCCCTTTGCTTGGTTCCCTGCAACTTCACTTCTCACAGTGAGGGAACCAACTATCAGAAACCCCTGGAAAGCTACTGCCAGTCATTGTTGACATCACTGACTTGGATGGACAAATGGCCTGAGCTGGTATAAGGCAGCTTCCTATGGCCAAAGTATCTGGATCAGATGATGAACAGTGCATGTGCAAAGTAGCATATGGGGAAAGGATGCTCCTTAAGGTCAAAGTTTAGGGCTAGCTTTCCTTTGCCTCAGTCAATACCACCACACTTGCATCGGTACCCAAATGGCCACAGCATTGGCTGAGGTCATTTCTGCCAAGTGCATGCAGAGGTAGCTGACCATCAGAGCTAACAATGCTGAGCTATTGTAGATTGTTCCAGCTTCATTGTTACGCCTCATTGACCATTTTGTCACTTGCATTTCGTATCTGAAACGGTCAAGAAAAATATATTCCTTTCCCTCTCTTTTCTGTGCCATCAATTTAGCCTTCTAATGAGGCTAAATTGAGAACACTTGTAATCCAAGCTATAAAAGCTAGAGGGTTTTGTCAGGCTTCCAGTACTCCATGACATTCCTTTTGGTTGCCAATAAAGCCAGATGTATAAATGTCCTGAAGTGTGAGTGTGTTGCGAGTGAGCTCATTTATATGCTGAAAGAGACAGATGTCAGGGGAGGGAGATGATGGTGGAACTCATAATCTTACTGACAGCATGAGCTACGCAGTTCCAATATCTCAATATGAGTCTAATCCTGCTCCTATTACAGTCAATATGAATTTGGCTGCTGAATTTAATAGGAGCAGAAGACCAAGGTGTGGATGCAGCCAGACAACAACTTGCAGAGAGAGGAATGCCATTTTATATCTTCAACGCTTGAGTGACACAAAAGGCAGCTTTTCTTGGGTGCACTGTTGATCACAGGAAGATGTCCCTGTGCACAATAACCAGCACATTCCACCTGGACAGACGCAAGCACAACCAACTTTCTGAGGACATGAAAACAAAGCTGGAAGCTATGGGCTGTATTCAACGTAGCAAAAAGGTAGATGTTCTGTCAGCACAAGGATTCCTCCTTAGACAACGGAATGTTCTCCTCCCAACAAGTGCCTCCTTCATCTGTTTGGGGTTCCTCCTCAACCCTCTGGAGCAGATTAAGGGATGACATGGGGGAATGTCCAATTGCTTGTGCTAGCACTATTATTCAGTTGAATACCACCCTATGCCTTTACTTGCTTGGTACAGATTTGGGAAATGTTCATTTCAGTACTAGAGAGCCTCCAGACTGTCCCTACTTCACGTGAGGGTTTCAAGTGCATATTATAAATTTAGGTTTGTGAAATTAAACTGGATTAAAGTGCTATGCCACCTGTTGCACAAGAAATCCACTTTTAAAAACAAAAATAAAACAGGCTTTTTGCAGTTAGGAAAGTAACAAGGAAATACACTGAAAAGTGTAGAATGAATGAATGAATAACGGAAAGAAATATAAACACTCTGCAAGCAAATCAGCATGGATGCTTATTGTAGGATAACTGCCCCATATACAAATCAGAATGAACGCTCAATAAAGACTGGATATAGTCTATCCTTTGTAAGCTTTGTACAAGCAAATCAGGATGAATATGGGTCATTTGGAGGACCCCCTGGAGTTATTTGTGAGGACTGGTGGTTTCTCTGTGGCTCAAAAGCCGGCATTTCACATCAAAGTGATAAATACCCAGACATTGGTGTTGTTGTCCCTGTTAACTAAATATGCCAAGTTGGATTCTGAGGTGCATCAGCAGGAAGACTTCACATTTTTCTACACAGTGCAGCTTCTTCCCAGGAGAAATTCTGGGGTAGTGGTGGATGGTCAGGTCAAACAGTGTCATTTCAGAAGACTCCTTGTGTTTGGTGTAGGCACTTCCCTTCAGATGCAGGAAAATAGATGGGACAGGCAAGAAAAGAGAAAAAAGAACTCAAATCCACATAGCACATGGTGCTGTGCAATCTCTTCTTGTTATGTACTGAAGTTCTCACCCTGGGCCAGCAGGGGGATACTGTAGATAGTTATGCAAATGAAGGATCGAAAGTGACGTTCAGTGATTGGATAGTTTGTGTGCAAATGAAAGATAGAAAGTGACGTTCAGTGATTGGATAGTTTTAGAAACTTGCAACAGTTACGTTGTTCTGGAGCTCTATATAAGCAGGCTGACTGAGCTCCTCGGTTCAGTTCTGTTCTGGCCTTTGAATAAACAAGAGCTGTTTGAAGAATCACAGTGTCATCTGATATGTTCGCTCACAACTTAACACTTCTTACACGGAGTCTCTAGATGCCTGCTACATAAGACACCTCTCAACATTTCTTGCACCGCATCATCTCATAATAGTGCTTACTAAGTCTGTGTGGTGGTCCAAAGTCTTCTTCTAGCTCTTTTCTCCCAAACTGCAGAAGAGTGACACCTTTCAAATGCATTCAGATAAAAACCTTTCCATATTTCAGTGGTACCTCAGGTTAAGAACTTAATTCGTTCCGGAGGTCCGTTCTTAACCTGAAACTGTTCTTAACCTGAGGTATCACTTCAGTTAATGGGGCCTCCTGCCTCTGCCGTGGTGTGATTTCTGTTCTCATCCTGAAGCAAAGTTCTTAACCTGAGGTATTATTTCTTGGTTAGCGGAGTCTGTAACCTGAAGCGTATGTAACCTGAAGCATATATAACCTGAGGTACCACTGTATTATGTTGTCCCCTGATAATAGATGTTCAGTTCTTGTTCATTTGTTGCATAGGATTCCAATCTTCTTAAGGCAGCATTTCTGTTCTTGTGCAGTCTTCCCCCACCCCCACCTCCACAAAACATCATCTTTCTTTGACCACCTAGCCAAATCTAGTTCAGCTAGACAAGCTCCTTCTTTTGATACTCTCTCTTTTCAGATCACAGCTGAGTGTAACCCTGGGCACGCACACCCCTCCTTTTTCTCACAGTGAGCTACATTTTCTGCTCCAGAAGCAGGTAACCTGAAATCCTTTTAAGCCACAATGTCTGATGTGAATTATGCCTGGGAATTGCATCTCTGAAAGCTTTGAAATGTAGTGACCGACACAGCTGGCTGTAAGGAAGCAGGCACTTTGTAGGCTAGCTAATGACCACTCCTTCCTCCAGCAGTGTGCAAATGAGCTGATCTTTGCTCCTTGTGGTATATATTACCCGTCAACAGGCAAAGCTAAAGCTTGAAATGATCTACTTACCAGGTTTTAATGGAAGGTGCCATATGCCTCTATTTATACATTACCTGGATGGATGGAATTCAGATGTGCCTTGTTGGGAGTTGCAGTCTGATGGAGCAAGTATGCATGGGCTCTAGGATTGGCATTGATGGCTGGACACCATACATGTCGCCCTGTGTGGCTCTAGGTCAGGGGGCAGAATGGCGGTTTTACAGGCCACCTACATGAGATTTTCCATACTCGGAGAAGGCTCTCTTCTAAGAATCCTCATCCAATTCTGCATGGACACATGAACTCATGTATCCATCCCTCTGATAGATGCTTTAGTTAGCTTTCTGTTACCCACTACTTCAAAAAGGATTTGTTTACTTTAGACATCTTGGAAACTGGCCTAGCCTTTGGACTCCAGCCAGGGCTGCTGACCACATGAACACTGCTTTGGAAACCATGCCCTTGGTGCACAGCACAATCACTGCCCAAGCACCATTTCTGTGGATGCAGTACAAGTTTGTAACCCAGATTGCCTGTGCCTCCTGCCTTTGCTCATTTGTTTTGGGGAAAAGGCAAGAAAGGACTTTTACGTTTCCTCCATTGTCCTTGGGATCTCCATAGGGAGGTTGAAATGACCACCCTCCTCTGAAATAAGGTGAGCAGGGTTGCAGAGTGTATGAACTATCTTGGCTCTACACTGCATCCCACAGTCACATCTAAGCAGGAGAAACCATCCCATGCTATCCATGGGGAAAAGGTCTACCTGCATACTGGTACATATGCATGCAGCTCTTCCATGTGAAGTGTGTGACCCTAATTGGGCTAAAGTCTGCTTCCATGTAGAGGAGTTCTACATCTACAAATCAGTATGTGTGTAGAGCTCAGATGGGGAGGAGGAGAAGGAGGAGCAGGAATTTCTGCTGTATGAGTGGAAGTACAGGATGTATGGCTGTGCCATGCCATCTACAAGGCAGAAACCACCAGCCTTGTGTTCTTTCAGCATATGCAGTGAGTGTCATGTGAACTTCACTTCTGGCCCCAGTTATTACGCTGCGTGTCCCTCCATCTTTCTGCCAGTCACCCATCACATCCTGTTGGCTTCTCCTATCTGTGTGCAGCAGCTAAAGAACTTTGGAACCCAGCATTCTGGACAGAGAATATTACATAAAGAGTAACACATAGATGAGGGCCTGGGTTAATAGCTCACAGCTGAGAACTTTGCTCTGTTTAACACTGCTTCTGATTGAATACAGCAAATATCATAATATCTTGCCAACCTACACATAGAAATAAGATGGTGGTGTTTATGGTGGTGCCATTTCTATGAATCTTATATTGTTTGGAGCCATAGTCAGTTATCTTGCTTAAGTTTATTTTCTTTTATAAAATTAATATTTATTTAGAAGCAATAAGATGAACACGAGTTAATGGGGACTTCAAAATCCCACAACAAGATGTGCTTTATTCAGATTCATATATCGCATCCATCACTATGGTATCAATTTCGTACAGCTATTATTCATTGGGATGGTCTCAGTGAAGGTGAGAAGGGGCAGACACTGTATATTTTTAGGGGGGCTACAGCCACTTGTCGGCAGCATTTTAATAAGAGAGGTGGGCGCAGAAATGTCTCTCCAAGTTCACCATTTTTGCTCTCTCTTCCAGCCCATTTTGATTTTATGCTATGTTTCCCCTTTTAAGCGATTTGATATCAGCTACTTTTCAACTGCATTGCAGTCACTCCGCTTCACAGTGTAACACAGCATGATGTAATGGAGCTTAAACAATCCTATTCTGTGCTGCCATACAAAGAAGTTCTATGGTCATTTCCAAAGTGCGGCTGTAATGCTTTCGAAATATCCCATCCTTCTTTGTTTTGTTTGTTTGTTTCTAAATGCCATCCATCTGAGCTATCCATTCCCTGTCCCCAGAAGAGGACAAGAACCTCTTCTCCTGATCTAAACAGCTGTAGAGACAGACTGAAATGATAACTAGTTTTCCACCAGTCTGAATTATTTAGTCATCTGTAACTAAACAAAGAGATTCTACAGAAATACATGACATATGACCTGAATGACCAGGTGTTTATTTACTGAATGCATTTTTTAAACATTGCTTTTCCTAAACATAAGAAAGGGGTGGGGAATCAGGGGTGATTTTTAAAGTATTTTTCTGAAGATGAAGGGGGAGGTAAAGGGAACGTTGATGTTTGAACAGCTGTATAAAATAAAAATCTTCAGTTAGAAGACTGAATTATTTAGTTGTTTGCCGGATTCAGATTCAAGTCTGATGTAAAGCAGGCAAACTAAAATCACTGACAGTTGATGGTTTGTCACGACCACTGAATTTGGCCTCCTGTTTTGACTATGCCTTTGGAATTGTTCGAATTAAGAATGCCATCATTGTGTTCAATGTAAATGTGGGGAGTACATTTTGGATGAAATAGCCCATGAGAGTCAATAGACTTATTCAGAGGATACAGTCATCAATCATGTCTGACTGAAGCAACTTGAATGTCCAGTGTGGTTACCACTTGAGAGTCAGTCAAAAGTCACATGAATATGCAACCCTTATTTTCAGTAGCTGATTATTTTTTCCCATCTCTTAAAAAAAAACACCCTCCAATTTTTTGAATCCTGAAACTTTAATAGCTGCATGTCACCCTAGAACCATTGCCTAAGTTCGTTGATGCTCCAAACACACTTTAGAATTTAAAGGCATTTCCTTTTCTCCTTGGAGCTGAGACAGCAGAGTTACTTTCTCGTTAGCTCCGCCCCAGCCAATATTCGGCACACTTCAGAGTCATAGAAGTGATGCTGAAACCATTTCATGTTAGAAGAAGGGTTCCTTGGGGAATGGAAATGCGTGAAACCCACATAAATTAGGTAGGGTTTTTTTTTAAAGTAAGTGGTGCCAAAGTGATTTGTGAATCAAATCCTACTTCATCAAATCTCTATGCTAGTCCTGTTAAGGCAGAATTAATGGTTGACTGGTTTAAGAAGCTAATTTTTAAAATATGTATTGCAGAGTCTGTAGTTCCTTCTGCTGACATTTGCTGTTTCTGTACTATATGCCACTGTTAATTTTTATTTGGCTACAGTGTGAGTGTTTTAGTTTTAATAGTCCAGTTTTAGCTTTCAGTTCCTCATTAGGTGAATGCTAAAAAATGTAATGAAACTAAACACAGTTTAGCAAAACACCCTTGTAATCCTTTCAATTAATCCTTGATCACACCACTTAAAAAAAAACAAGAGAAAGAAACCACTGCTGTAAACCTGAATAACTTAATTTTAAATCCAACCATTTTATATCACATTTCTTATGAGCAAAAATTATTTGTGTGGGAAATATTACACATGCAAAGAGACTATTCCGACACACATAATAAGAGACCTGCTGGATCAGGCCAAAGGCTCATCTCGTCCAACATCCTGTTCCCATAGCTGCAACAGAGAAGCCTATGAAAAAGCCCAAAGCAACTCCTGAGCATAGCAGCATTCTCCTCGCTTGCTATTCTTAGCAACTGGCATTCAGAGGCATACTGACTCTGACAATGGAGGTAGAACATAGTCATCATGGCTAATAGTCAATGATAGCCTAATCCTCCATGAATGTGTCTAATTTTCCTTTAAAGCCATCCAAGCTGGTGGGAACAAATTCCATATTTAAGTATGGCTATGTGAAGAAGTCCTTTGTTTTGTTTGCCTGAACCTTCCAACATTCAACTTCATTGTACGGCTTCAAGTATGATGAGAAATGGAGATGTACTCCTCTCTATTCACTTTCTTCATACCATGTGTAACCTTATGCACCTCCATCATGCCCTCCTTTACTTGCCTTTTCTCAGAACTAAAAAGGCTCAGATACTGTAAACTTTCCTCCAAGAGGAGTTGCTCCACCCCTTGAACATTTGAGTTGACATTTTCTTAACCCTTTACAGCTCTACAATATCCTTTTTTAGGTGCAGTGACTAGAACTGTACCCAATATTCCAAGCATGGCCTCACACTAGATTTGCATAACAGCATTATAAGCATGTGTAGCAACAGAATTCTGCCAGCATTCATTACACAAGACATAAATTAATAGATTATTTAGTTATCTGCTGAGGCCTTATCAGTTTTCAAGGGTATGTTCAACAATAGAAAGGTACATGCATGGAATAAATATTATCTAAAGCTGCACAAAATCATTAGTCTGTCTCTCATGAAAAAGAACATTGCTATATGTTAAAATACAAAGGACCTGATGTCTTATGGACATCTGAATTATTTGTATCTACGATGTCCAATCAATGGTTAATGGTTTGTTTATTCCTCATTTTTCATAATGCTTCTGTCTAACCTTGAAGTCATATCTAGTGAATCATATTCTTCCCAATATGACTAACAAGAGCAGTGTTAGCTATTTATCTCCTTAAATGTATGAACCACTAATCATTGGGGATTTCACATATCCCAGGCTACCTTGAAGAGTAAAATAAACACTTTTATACAATAGGAAAACTTTCATGGTACAATTAGCCAACCTCTTCAAAAAGTAGAGGAGAATGATTGCCTGTTAGGAACATGGGATGTTTTCCAACCCAGCAGTTTGTTATGGGCATGGTGCTGTTTTCTGCAGGAAACCAGCTAAGCAAAAAGGGGGGCAGGGTTAAAAAGAAGTGGTAAATCCAAATTCAATGGGTGTGTGAGGATATGAAATAGCATCTTGTTATAGGCAGAGTTGTGCAGTAAAGGTAAAGGGACCCCTGACCATCAGGTCCAGTCGTGACCGACTCTGGGGTTGCGGCTCTCATCTCGCTTTATTGGCCGAGGGAGCCGTCGAGACCCTGCAAAAACTTTGATGCATGAGTAGTACTGAGTCTACAATATACTGCCACCTAGAAGAACCTCTGACTTTACATAAATTTCACAATGGCTCTTTAGAAGACACTACTTGTCTTTCAAGAATGTTAAAGTACAATAAATTTCTACTGGATAGTATATATTCTGAACAATGAAGTAATCAACACGTGGATACCCAATGCGACTATGACTGCTAATTTGCTAAATTATATGTGCAAGAATCCACAAGAAATGTGTGGCATCATCAACAGATATTTATCCAAAGATCTAAGGTGACCATGGTACTCTTGTCAAGAATTATATAGCTTTATACACCAGTAGTAAAACCTTTAATCTAGCTTGGCAACCAGTGCAACACTTTCAACACAGGTGTTAGATGTTGGTGATAGGTTACTCCGGAAAGCACCCATGAAACTTCCTTACTGAATTCAAGGACAGTACCCACATAAAACTAATTACATAATCAAGTCTACTTCATACTGAATTTGCCAGTAAGTGTTTGAATCCCACTTGAAAACAGTACTAGTCTAGAACTGACCATACAGACTATACAAGAGATCAACAGGGGAGGGAAGGATTAGATTACTGCAAAGTGCAGTAAGCATATTTAATTTCAGAGGGCCAGAATATCTGATGAAATCATGTGCACACATAGGATCACTTGTTGCAAGAACAGCCACTCAGAGATACTAATCTTTCCTTAGGCACATGCCTGACTTGGTTTACAGAAGACTTTAAAACCAGACTAGGAACCCTGAGAGTGCAATCATTCCTTGCTGTGCAGATATCAGATGGGGGTGAGGGGAAGCATTAGCCAGATCAAAGCAATAAGAAGTAAATCAGGGTCTTGTACCCATAGTGAGCTACATCTACCACAGCTTGCAACACAAACAGAAAATGGCAAAACCCCTCGCAGTTGGCGAGCAACATGTACATTATGGTAAACCAAACCCATGGCCTTTCCAAACAATTACTCCAATTTCTTGACTGAAGCACGTCTTCTGTGTGCCTTTAAGTACCAGTAGCTATCAAGTTTCTTTGAAATTTGTAGCCATACATTTTTCTTGTAAAGTTAGACTTCATAGTTGTTTTCCAGGCGGATCCCCAATCACAGGTACACAAACAGAATATTACATTTCTACAACTCATCTCAGTCACCTCTTTTCCAGGCTAAACACACCCAACTCCCTCAACATTTCCTCATAACGTTTCATTTCCAGATCCTTGAGCATCTTGGTTGCCCTCCTCTGCACAAGGTCCATCTTGTCAATATTCTTCTTAAATTGTGGTACCCGAGAGTATGGCATAGACCTTGGGTAGGCAAACTAAGGCCCAATCACCTTCTAAATCTGGCCCACAGATGGTCCGGGAATCAGTGTGTTTTTACATGAGTAGAATGTGTTCTTTTATTTAAAATGCATCTCTGGGTTGTTTGTGGGGCATAGGAATTCGTTCATTTTGTCCCCCAAAATATAGTCCAGCCCCCCCCCCCCAGTCTGAGGGACAGTGGACCAGCCCCCTGCTGAAAAAGTTTGCTCATCCCTGATAGACACTAGTTTCCCTACTTTGATCTAGTGAGAACTAGATCAAAGGAACACATAGGCAGAAGGTAGGCCCCGCTCCTATTCAGTCTGGAGCCATTAAACCAGCCTTCCATAATATGGTGCACTCCCATTACCCAAAACCATTGGTTCTGCTGACTGGGGCTGTAGTTCAATGACACCCAGAAGGCACTAAGTTGGGGGAAGCTGCTTGATGCAGGATGTGATTTTGGTGGCCATCACAAGGTCAGACTCTTCTTTCCAACTCCCTTTCTGACAAGTGTCCATGAGGCCTATGTGAGGAACCCTTGTGCTGCTCCACAAAGGCATGAAGATAAACACTGATACATACCCTAATGGGAAAAAATGCTGCACTGAGAGCCTGGGGTTAAGTCACGAGTCTCTTTAGGAGAGGGGAACAGAGGCACCACCTTGGGCCGAAGATTGGGGATGCAGCAGTGCATAACAGCACATGCACGGCATCGGGAGCAGACCATGCCCAGCATGCACAACCTGAGTGGCCACAGCTCCTCCTTTCTCGCACTCAGGAAGAGCCTGATGTGCTGTGCTGCACTCGGCTCAGCAATTCTGCCTCCTCCCTCCCCTTAATATTGGGGGTGGAGGCTGAGCCCGCCACTAAGGAATATTGAGGGGAATGACGCTATCTCCGCTCCCTACAGTTGGCGTGCCTTGAGAGAAACCATCCTCAAAGCATCTCTGCACAGAACACCAGGCTACAAAATAGTTTACCTGAAAACACTGCATATGCCTGATGCTCTTCAGTGTTACAGACACTCCTTTATTAGATGCAGCTAAAATTAACTTCATAGCTACCTTCCTGATTTCCACAAACCAGATTACAGGTGCACACCACTGATTGCAAAACTCAGATACTAGAGAGTTAGTCATTGCCTGATTAATGTGACTGTACAGATTTCACTCAGCCTTTTTGAACCTCAATTGCATTTAATTACTTTACACCCACCTACATTTGCTCAATATTTCTTCTGTAGGAGGATAAGTTCACAGAGTAAGGGCAGCTATCACTGTAACATCTCAATTCCACCCCCACCTTGTACCGCACACCACCCAAACATGGCACTGAATTGCTAACATTCTCCTATTGTTTTGTGTGTTCTTTGGCAGTGTTTACCACTGCAGAATATATCTTTCAAACACATATGTGAACTAAGGGAACTAAAAACATTAATTGAGGCTGAAAAGTGTAATTTTGGCTATTAGCTTGGTACGCCCAGGGCCAGGTTTTCCCTCCCTCCTGTCACATATTTAATTTTTCTTGCATGCTATTGTTTAGAAAAACCCCCACCACCATCAGTCTGAATCATTACAAATGTAAGCACATCTGCAGAAGAACATCATATCCAGGGTGAAAACTGATTTAAGGAACTCTATCAGCATCACATTGTGACCAAAATAGGATAATATCTACCAAAAGGAAAAAGGTAAAGCAGTCATCTGTCTAGAATAGATCTGCCAATCAAAGCAGTACCCAGGAAACCTGTCAGACAGTCTACATATTCAAATTTCAGGTTTATTAATAAGGCAGCCAAATACAGATTGTAGCCAACTGTCTACATAAGCAATACAGGTCTGCTGGATAGCCTCTGCAGTCTGTCAAAAGATTTGATTTAACACTTTTATTCCTTTCAGGCGCGACATTTGTACTCACATGTGTACCCATGCAAAGTCTTCTTGACTGCAAGTCCATAACGAAAGCAAAACACAGCAGGCATATCAATACTATACTCTGATTATATGGGGTGGTAGGTAGAGGAGGGGTGAATCCACTCTGTCAGCAGAGAGGCCATCATATTCTACACAGCGTGGGAGTTTAAACTTTTGCCCATCAGATGTTTCTGAACTTCAGTTAACACAGACCCTGACCATTGGCAATGCTGCCTGGGTGTGATGGGAGTTGGAGGTCCAATACATCTGAAGACCTACAGTTCCCCATCCTTCCTGCATGCCCTCAGCCTGGGAGGGTATGTCCCCATTGAAGCACAGCCAAAGCCTACTGATCAGGGACTTTTGTAGCAACAATACCCATATCCCCCCCCACATGGACTGAGAACAGTGAGGACACACTTCCACCAGACCTCTCTATATCGCCCCCTACACATACCCCTTAACATCCCAAAGCACCCCTACTCCATAAACCTCAGTAGCACAGTCAACAATGTCCCCACTACTGCCCAGTCTCCAGGCAACCCTACAGGTAGAAACTTAGATCTCCTTGTGCTATTCATAACCACCATTTTGAATCACAACACACAATGGGAAGGAAGGAGAGCACACGCAACACAGGATCCATACAGCTACCTGGGCAGGAAGCCCACACAATGAATACATAGCTCTCCTGGGTCATGGCTGCAAGACCCACTGAGGAATAAAAGGACTCTTTGACTAGTGAAAGGGAGAGACCAGGACATGCAACCAGACCAGACACACAATGACAACAGCATCATGACTCACTGTGTAAATCAAGGATGAGAACTTCATGTTGTGAACCTGGACTCTGATTTCTCATCTTCAGAGGAGGAGGAGTATATGAGCTCAGAACTGGAGGAAAAGCAGAAATTTCCTCAGGTGGTTGCTGTAGGAAGTCAGTGGACAAGCCTGGGCCTTGTAAGCAGAGCAGCATCTGGTAGCACAGGTGTGGCTAATGATTAGGCTGCAGTTGCAGCTGCTGCTAAAGAACTGCTAGAATACAGTTCCCCTTCTTCCTGTTTATTGGCTGTGCTTGTTGGGGCTTTTGGGAGTTGGAGTCCAGCTATGTCTAGAGGGCCACAGGTGCCCTATTTCTGGCACAGGACACAGAGTTGGGAAGCCAGACAGGAATTCATCCCCACCAGGGTGGAATCCAGTTCCATCCAGCTTTGGAATGCCTGCTCAAAAACATTGCAACAGAGGCAAATGAAAGCAGTTACCCAGCCAATGAGCCACAACAGCAGGTAAGAGCTGCACATCTAATGGGAGTTGGATATATCATAGGTGTTTGTGAGAAAAGAGGAAAAGCAGTGTTAGCAAAGTTCCTGTGTGTATTCTGAGGCCAGGTTGTTCACACAAAGTTCTCCCTCTTTGTATTACGTCTCCTTTCCTCTTGCTTTGCCTCACTAGAGTTTCTCCTTGTGAGCTCAAAGTGCAACAAAATACCATATTTTTTGCTCTATAAGACTCACTTTTTCCCTCCTAAAAAGTAAGGGGAAATGTGTGTGCATCTTATGGAGCGAATGCAGGCTGCACAGCTATCACAGAAGCCAGAACAGCAAGAGGGATTGCTGCTTTCACTGCACAGCAATCCCTCTTGCTGTTCTGGCTTCTGAGATTCAGAATATTTTTTTCCTTATTTTCCTCCTCCAAAAACTAGGTGCGTCTTATGGTCTGGCGCGTCTTATAGAGCAAAAATTCACGAGATGGTAAAGTAATGTGGTAGAGAGACTACCTGAGATAACACAGCAGCAGACTATACCACTTCAGCACTCCCTGATTCATTATGGGCAAACATACAGGAGAGGTGGGCAAACATTCTGAAGCTGAAGATTGCATTTCGTCAAGGAAAAGTATTCAGAACTCAGAGCTGGCAGAGGGCAGGTTAAAGCCTATCTCTCTTCTTTCCTCCCTTCACCATCCATTCACTTTCTCACCCATTCACACAATCACACCAGTGTGCATCCCATTCATGCATCATCTGTTGGCATTCATTCTATCTGTTTCTCTCACATTTCTGGTACTTGTCTGTCACTGTCCCCCACCTATTCACCACTGCCTGCTGTACCTTTACAGAAGAGTCAGGAAGAGCAGATTGGGTGCTTGCAACCCAATCACAGAGTGAGGTGCTTAGGGTGTCACTATGGAGGCTATCTAGCTGCTGTGCTTTGTGGTAGGCCAAATGACAGCTTCAGGTTGTCTGTTTCTGGCCTAAAGGGGTTCCTGGCCAGAACCAAAATCCTGTTTTGCTAAGCAATAAAGTGCTTCTGGTTCTCCAAGGAGGCTAAAGCATTAGGTCATCACCCAAAGGTTGCAGCAGAATCAATATTGACTACAAAGGATAGTACAGTACTATTCAAATTAACAGAGTGGCAGAAATTGGCCCTGCTAAGAACCCTTCAAGCCACTCTGGACCAGTTAGGCAGAGGTGAAACTGCAGTGCCTACATGCATTACCTAAAGCAGTAATAATGGATTCAGTTGGTGGTCTTGTACCAGTCAGCTTCAGTTCTCTGTTCACAGAAATTGTATAAAATGGCCTCCCAAAGGGCTTGCTGTGATGAGTGAGATAAAGGAAGTCTCAGTTTTCCCGAAAAGATGCAAAGGTGAAAACTGGTAAAGTGTAGAAATGATTTAATGCCAAGCAGATTCCTAATGCATTTTGGGCATGCTACTCCATTCTCAGGGGAAGCTGTGCAACAGTTATAAAGATATGAAAATAGCATCCTGCTTAGGTTTGCTATCCATAAAACGCTGTTATCTCTAAGTATAGCTGAGATCTTGTGGTGGAGTAAAATTCCCTCTTACTGGGACTCCACAAATGTTCTGCCTAGTGTTTAACTACAAGAATATTGATCCTGTGAAGAGCCTTCTTTGACCTGGAGGGTAAATAGAGCAGATGAAAAAGCTGTAGAACATCTCTAAATTAGTAAAGAATGAAAAGTATGAAAGGCACTGTCAGTGGCGTGGGGTGCCCTCCATTAGCTTTGGCTGGTGGCCCAGCTGTACCCCTATCTGGACAGGGGAAGTCTAACTACTGTTGCCTATGTTCTGGTAACCTCTAGGTTAGATTGCTGCAATATGTTATACGTGGGTCTGCCTCTGAAGATGGTTTGGAAACTTCAGCTGGTGCAGATTTCAGTGGCCAGGTTGCTCACTGGGTTTGAGCATATGACACTGATCCTGGCCCAACTGCTCTGGCTGCCAATTATTTTCCAGGCCCAATTCAAAATGCTGGTTTTGACCTATAAGGCGCAAGACTGCTTGGAACCCCAATACCTTGAGGACTGCCTCTCTCCACATGAACAGACCTGGACCCTGTAATCATCATCTGAGGTCCTTCTTCATGTGTCTTTTTCGAGAGAGGTCCAGAGGGTGGCAACACAAGTATGGCCCTTTTTGTCAGTGGGTCCCCACTTGTGGAATGCTTTCGGAGGGAGACTTGCCTGGTTCCTTCATTACATATCTTTGGGCACCAGGCAAAAACATTCCTCTTCTCCCAGGCCTTTGGCTAATTAAACAATCAAACTGTTGCAGGCGTGTTGTTTTTGTATGTTACTATATTATGTATTTTTATATTGCAAACTGCCCCGTTATCTTCAGATGAAGGATCATATAGAAATAATAATAATAATAATAATAATAATAATAATAATAATAATAATAATTTAATAATAATGTTGCCTTCTGCATATTGTCTTGACTGAGAGATAGAGTGCATGCAAAAAAAAAAATAAGAAAAGGCTGTTTGATTATTTTGGGGTATCATAAAGGGTAAAGTGTATCTAGAGCCCCTTCCCATTTTAGCTCTAGTCTAGACAAAAAGTTGCTCCTAACTCTGACACAGTCTCTGATATCTGCTGCCACATCATATTTATTCATAGGATGTTGAGATATATTTTGAATAATTTCACATGCCTCACTGTCTACAATTGTGACAGGCAGCCCACTAACACACACTTCATTACTTTGTACTAATTCCAATATGACTAGTTTCTGTCAACACACCCATAGCAAACAATAGCAGGCTCTCTTTACACTTAACTCTGTTTTCCTTTCCACTCAACTGCAGCAGAGTCTGAGAGCTGGCCTTCTTCACTAAAGAATTCTAGAAACTTCCATTTCTAATAGCCCGAAGTGCCAAACGCTATATAATGTTAAGTGTAAGATTTGTGTGTGAGCCCTTTTTCAAAAAAAGTAGGAGTCGTGCAGAGTGGAAAAGAGGGATTCAAATCCATACAGGTACAGTGAAGGGGGTGGAAGACAGATTAAATGGAAGATACAATTTGTTCTGTGACATTATAATCATTTTAGATAAGTCACAGTGAGAATATTTGATAGTGAAGGGTGGTCAAATGCTGAAAAAGAATTACAAGGAAGATATAACTAGCCCATTGTGTGTAACATGAAAGCAAATGTACTATTATGGGTTAGTGAGGAACAGGGGCTGCCCAGAGCCCTGAGTGTCAGGTTCCCCCACCCTCTAGATTCTTGGGTGCTGGGGTTTTAATCAGAACTTTGATAATGAAGGTGAGCTGACAGGCTGAGTTTGTTTTTTCTGCCAGACAGAGGGGCAGAAGGAGATTGTGGCCCTGCCATTAACCCATCACAAAAGCAACCTGCAAGACAAAAGACCCTAGCAGTAACTGAGAGGGAGGTTGCCAGGGCAATGTGGGAGTGGTGTGGCACAGGAAAATGCTGTTCTTTAAAAAAACCACACAAAAATCCAGAGGTTTGGTATAGGAAACAAATAGACAGATGGGGTGATTCCCAATGAAACACAACCCTGGCTAAGTGCCTGGAACTCCCTGGAATCATGCTACCACTCAGCAGAGATTGGGGTGTGTGCGCACAACAATACATACGTGTCATTTAGGAGGTGCTTCAGCTCAGTAGTGCAGCATCTGCTTTGCACGCAGAAGATTCCAGGTTCAATTCCTGGCATCTCCACATTAGTCTAGGAAGGACTCCTGTCTGAAACCCTGGAGAGCTATGGTCAATCAGGGTAGACAATACTGAGCTAGGTAGACCGATGGTCTGATTCAGTGTCATATGTTCCTGCATGTGCCACTGATTCAGTCACCAAAGTACCACGTGGTCAGGGTCGACCACTCATTGGCACTCTCTTAAAATGCCCGACCAGAGTAGTTGGGACATTTAACAATGCTAGCATCAAAAGGTATTTGATATTCAGGAGCTGTTAAGCTCCAGAAATACTTAGCTGCCAGGAAAACCCAAATTAAAATCTAGATTGAGACTTATAGGGGAATATATTCAGTGTGTCCTGGCCAGTGAATGTTGTAGATCAATATGTTTGATTCTTTGGCCAAAACCTAATTTGAATTTAACAAACCTAATTTGCTGTATAGAAATGCCAAGGATATTGATCTAATCATTTACTGGCATAGAACTAATAATAGTATTTGTACTGAGTGTTACATAGTGTTCCACCCCCCCAAATGCTTAAAGTACAGGGGTACCTCGGTTTACGAACTTAATCCAGTTCGTTCTTAAACTGAAACCGTTCTTAATCCGAGGCGTGCTTTCCCTAATGAGGCCTCCAACTGCCGGTACCCTTCCACCATCCGGATTCCGTTTTTAGACAGAGGTAAAGTTCGCAAACCGGGACACTACTTCTGGTTGTGCGGAGTTTGTAAACCGAATAGTTTGTAAACGGCTGTTCTTAAACCGAAGTACCACTGTACTTCATATATGTTACCTAAATCATTTTTGCAATGCCCGTATAAGGTAAAGGCATTATTATTATCATGAATTTACATCAGCAGGGTTGGGAGGTTGAAAGATAGTGGCCACTCCTTTAATTGATGGTAAAATTCAGATTTGTACCAGGAATTTCCACTACATTCTGCACTGCCTTCCTAGGTTGCAATGCTACTCACAGTTTGATTGTTTTAATCAACACAAGCCCTTCAGTGTTTTTAAGCAGCTGAACTGCACAGAAAATTACATTCCAAATCATTCCAAATGTAAGCAGTACATATGTGAGGTCTATATACTACAGTGCTTTTTGCCTTGCCATGATGTTTCCTGAGAGAGCCTGGGATGTGGCTAATTAGGCAAAATTGTGAATTAGCTCCCTAGTTTATCTTCAAATCTATTAATAGTGGAGTCTCTAGAGAGAAAACCAGATAAGGTTATCTTTCCACCTTGCTATCAGTGAGTACAGTGGATGTAAGGGCCTAAAATACTATCCTTCAATAAACAATAAGTTAAACCTGAAGCTTCTCATCCTCCTATTTAGCCACTATGCCACAAGAGCATCACAGCTGCTTATAAACTATTAGCATAAAAAGTAAACACGTAGAATAGCAGTGCAATTCTACACTTGTGAATTCAAAAGTAGATTGTGTAGCTCTATATCATGGATGGGGAAACCTGTTGTTGGACTGCAGCTCCACCAGCCTCAGCCAGCATAGCTATTGGTCAGGAGATCAGTTGTGCTCCAGCAATATGAGGGTGTGAGGGCTCAGGTTTTCTGGTTCTGATCAAGACAAACAGCTATCCATTTTCAATTCAAAGCAAAAAAGATGCTGAAATGCGATCTCCAAAATCCTAAATCAGGGGTAGGCAACCTAAGGCCCGGGGGCCGGATATGGCCCAATCACCTTCTCAATCTGGCCCATGGACAGTCCGAGAATCAGCGTGTTTTTACATGGGATGCAGGTGGCGCTGCGTGTTAAACCACAGAGCCTAAGACTTGGTAATCAGAAGGTCAGTGGTTCGAATCCCCATGACGGGGTGAGCTCCCGTTGCTTGGTCCCTGCTCCTGCCAACCTAGCAGTTCGAACGCACGTCAAAGTGCAAGTAGATAAATAGGTACCGCTCCAGCGGGAAGGTAAACGGTGTTTCCGTGCACTGTTCTGGTTCGCCAGAAGCGGCTTAGTCATTCTGGCCACAAGACCCGGAAGCTGTACACCGGCTTCCTCAGCCAATAAAGCGAGATGAGCGCCTCAACCCCAGAGTCAGCCACGACTGGACCTAATGGTCAGGGGTCCCTTTACCTTTTTTACATGAGTAGAATGTGTCCTTTTATTTAAAATGCATCTCGGGGTTATTTATGGGGCATAGGAATTCATTCATATATTTTTTTCAAAATATAGTCTGGCCCACCACATGGTCTGAGGGACGGTGGACTGGCCCACAGCTGAAAAAGGTTGCTGACCCCTGTCCTAAATGATGCTTTTTAAGCACAAGGATAAGTTATGAAGATAAACCAGATGTTCCTTTATTATTCCTATAGAATAAATAATTTTAGCAGGTACAGTTTCTTTTCACTGCAACCTCCCTCTGCCAAAATTCACTCCACAACAGAAAAGGAAAAGTACCAAATCTCTGCTGTCCATTGCATCTGCTCAACATAGTGATCACCTTTCCACATGGTACAGATCTATGGGTGGAGCCCAGCACAAAAGTTGTCTGTTCATCTAACAAGAAAATAAAAGATGAGACAAAATAGACTTTGCAGGCCATTGTTGTTGTTTTTTACCCCTACAGACACAAAGCTTACTTAGATTTTTATTTTTAAAACTTCTAGGCACGAGATCCTGTTCAAAAAGTGGCTGTTAATTTGTAAACCGAGTAGAAGTATTCAGGACTTAATTAAAATACATACAGTTTAACAGAAATTTCATGAGTTACAAATAATAAACAAAAAAATAAAATCACAAAATTGCAGAACATGAACCTATTTTATTCAACATTGTTGTTGTTTTTCTGGTGAGTTGGCATTACTGCCAGTCACCCTATACAAAGAACATCCCTTCTAAAAAGTTGAGTGTGTCCTTAACTTAACCAGATTTTCCCCCTTCCAATCCTGAAGCCATTAACATCAGCAGAACTAATGTGTGTTCAAGAGGATTGTATTGTAGAGATCTGAAGGTTTTTTAAAGTGTTTTATTTCAGTGCAAATGCATAAGTAAGAACAAGTTATTAAATGAGTCATTGTTTGCTGAGTGAAACACTGCAAAATTGTTAATAGTTTTTGCTCACTGTTTAGAGCCAATGGTGGGAAATGGTAGTTAAGGAGAAATCCTTCTCCTAAACCTAATCCACTTGTTTGCCATATTATTATTTTTACAATTATTTCAGGTCTGAAGAACAATGAGTAAAGAGTAACTGCATTTCATCCCAATAACATTTCTAATGGGCATTCGGGCCCAAAAATGGGCAGTTACAGGCAAAAACTGGCAGCTCACAAATAACATTTGGAGGGGCTCAATAATTCAATTCATGCAAAAGTTTCATTTTGCTAGGTGACATAAAAACTGACTTTTTTCAAGTAAGTGGGATAGGACTGCAGCTTTAATCACCTTCATTTGCAATAGCAGCCAGATGTTTGTTTTTCATTCCAAAAGACAGGTGACAGAACACCAAACAGAAATTGTTTTAAAATTAAGATTTTCACAGCTTGCTTTGGAGGAAGAGTTGAGCAAGATAAACTTGGCCACCCCATTTTTGCTTCCTTGTTCTCCTGTGCTAGAGATAAATGCATGGGAGGGACCCCTGCTGCTGCTGCTTCTCATATTCCTCACTGTTGTCACCATGCCATTGTTACCTAAGGACCAAAAAGACCATGAGTAAGAGTTGTGCTCTTCTGGATATCCCATCCATCACGAAATTTGTTTCAGTATCATTGAAGAGGTCTCTTTGGTAATTCCTTTGTCTCTGTGGGGACTTGACAGCAGGGGATGAAGCAGAGAGCAACTGTCTTCTCCTCCTTTGCCACTGAGCACTGATGCCACCAGGGAATACAATATTAGCTCAGAGAGTTTCTGGTTTATATCCCCACCTTTCTACCACAAGGGTGGAATCCAAATCTGTGTACCTAGAACTGACAGGTGCTATCTTCTCAAAGCACTCACAAAACCCAGGCCTGAACATTTGGGGGTCATGGTTTTTCATGCAGAAGGTCCGAGGTTCAATCCATGGCATATTCAGGTAGGGCTAGGAGACAAGCCTACCTGCTGAAACCCTGGAAAGCTTCCACCAGTCAGTGTGCTAGATGGACCAATGATCTGACCGGGCAACTTCCTATGTTCCTTCATTCGTAACCTAAGAGTAGCCCTGCTGGATCAGACTGAAGGCCCATCTAGTTCATCATCCTGTTCTCACAATGGCCAACCTGATGCCTATGAGAAGCTTGTAAGCAGGAGCTGAGTGCAACAGTGCTTCTCCACTTCTGGTTCCCGGTAATTCCCTCCAGCAGTGGAGGCTGAACAAAGAATTCATGGCCAGAGGCTACTGACATTCATAGCCACCTGTGTAGCTTCAGCAAAGTGTCTGCATCAGGTGCCCTGAGACCCTTCTAAATCCATCTTTATAGAAATGTATCTGGCTTTTGTAGGGAAGGATGTGCATACCTGCGTGCAGAAGCTGTAATTCCTTTTTACAAAACAGCGTTTTCCCTCTTTAGAACAATGGCATGTGAGTTTATTTATTCCACCTCGCCCCACAGTGTAATGCAAGCGCATGTTTTTCTTTCAAAGCAAAGAAGAAAAATATGCCTCCTTATTGAAAGAGCTCTCATTTCCAACATAAAACACGTACGGATGGTTTAAAATAAACAATATTCAAGTGTTGCAATATATCTGTTTTATGTTTGTGCACAGACAGTGTGCATTTCATGTATCTGAACAATAGGAGGGTTTAAAAAAAAACCTAAACCATACCTGTCCTGAAGAAATCTACATTCATATGCTACAATAAATCTGCCTTTCTATTGATGTGGCATAAAGCAGATAAGGGAAGCACTAAAATGTATTTTATTATTTCCTTGCTGTAATAACTTGGTATTTATATCAGGATGGTCAAACTTGGGGTGCTTTTTCTTTTGCATGTTTTGTGCTCTTTCCTGATGCATACAGGTAAAAATTTAACAGCTGGACCTTTTTCTTGCTCCAGAGATACACTGATGGGGATTTATGCCTCAGTCATTAGCACAATGTGTTTGTGGCTGGGAATAGGCTACTGAAGACTCCAATGACTGGACGTACATGAGTCATGTTCATTTATTTCAATGAGCCTACTTTGGGTATAAGTTAGGGCCCATCTGTGCTATATACTTAAACCAATAGCATACTACTTTAAACAGTTATGGCTTCTCCCCTGCCAAAATAATAATAATAATCCTGGGGATTATTTTAGTTTGTTAAGGATGCTAAATGTTGTTAGGAGACCATTGTTCCCTTCATTGAGCTACAATTTCCAGAGCGGTTTATTATTCCCTCTTGCCAGGGAACTCTGGGAATGGTAGCTGTCTGAGGGGAATAGGGGTCTCCTTACAACTCTCAGCACCCTTAACAAATTACAGTTCTCAGGATTCTTTAGGGGAAACTATGCCTGTTAAAGTGGTTATGTTGCTGCTTTCAATGCATAGTACAGTTGGGACCTTAGTTAGATAGAAACTCAAATGTAAACTTGAAAAAAGAAAGCCCACATAAAAGCTCATAAATACATTAATAGGTCAAAATGAAGATTTGAAATACGAATATCTGAATAATCCCTTTAAGCAGACATGCTTAGATTTGCAAAAAAACCTCTGGTTTGAAATTTGGTACTATCGGTATCCCAGAGTCTTCATTCAACTTGCATTAGATTCTCCCCAGGCTATAGTCCCATTGTAGGCCTACGCCACCCAGGAAACATATGCCAGTATTGCAAGAGTTTGTTCTCATACTATATGCTCCTGCTGTTTTGAAACTTGTAATGCACATGATTGTGTCTTCTCAGCACAGAAACAGCTGGAGGTAACTGACACATTTCCTATAAAAACACAACCTGCAGAGAAGCGATCAGTGGATGTGTTCACGTATGAGGCTTAGAGTGGTTTTTGTCCAAATCAGTAATTCTGTTCACACAACCAAGCAGAGGTTTTTGAATGTGTGGAGGAGGGCAGTGACATCATTTTCCTGTCACTTTCCTTATTGCAAAAAGTCGAAGCTTTGTTTGGTGGGGGGTTGTTGTGAAAGGCCTCCTAATAAATTGTAATTGTACAACCTGAATTTGCTGGTATGTTTATTTATTTTGACAATTTATATGTCACACAATTACTATCCTCTCTAAGCAGTGTACACATAATGCAATGCAACGCAGGTAAAAAATCAGGTAAAAATATAGAATCACAATACAAAAAAAATGTCTGTTGGAAATATATATACTCTTCATTAGGTGCTGGAAGTTCAACAGGGTCCTGTCTGACCTCAACTGGAAGGAAGTTCCATAAAATTAGGCTCACAGTACTGCACTAAACACATGACTCCTGGTGGATACAACCCATGCATTCAAACCATGGGGGACCACTAACAGTGACTCCTGCAAAGACCTCAGTAATTAGGGAGGGATATAAGGCATTGGAGGGACGCGGGTGGCGCTGTGGGCTAAAGCCTCAACGCCTAGGGCTTGCCGATCGAAAGGTCGGCGGTTCGAATCCCCGCGGCGGGGTGCGCTCCCGCTGTTCGGTCCCAGCGCCTGCCCACCTAGCAGTTCGAAAGCACCCCCGGGTGCAAGTAGATAAATAGGTACCGCTTACCAGCGGGAAGGTAAACGGCATTCCGTGTGCGGCTCTGGCTCGCCAGAGCAGCGATGTCACGCTGGCCACGTGACCCGGAAGTGTCCCTGGACAGCGCTGGCCCCCGGCCAATAAATGTGAGATGGGCGCACAAACCCCACAGTCTGTCAAGACTGGCCCGTTCGGGCAGGGGTACCTTTACCTTTACCTATAAGGCATTGGGCAGTCTTGCATTAATCCTGGACCCAAACTGTTGAGGGCATTGTAAATTAATAAAAGAAAAGCTTATGGGCACTGGGGCATGTGATTGAATCCCACTTTAAAATAGTGACAGTCTGGATTCTCTGGAAGAACTCTGAATCTCACTTCAGCACTGGAAACTGGACAGCATCCTTTTCCACACTTGATGGCAGCAAACACACTTAGGCGAAACACAGCTCTACAAAGCTCTCTAATGCCTCCTTGCTTTCAGGATTCCTTATGTAGTGGTGTAAACCATGCTAGTTTGTAAAGCAAATATAAAATGTGCCCTGACCAGGATACACATTCTGATTTGCTCCACGCTCACATTGCAGCAGCCAAACTTTCCCATGTATAGTGAAATAAAGACTCGAAGGGTATTTAAGACACCTTGTCCAGGCTCAAATCTTACAGAGAAAAGCGAGTGAGAGTTTAATGAAATCCGCAAGGCCCATCCTACATATTATTGTCATTAATATTTATTTATTTATTTATTTATTTATTTATTTATTTATTTTATTTATTTATATCCGCCCATCTGGCTGAGTTTCCCCAGCCACTCTGGGTGGCTCCCAACTGAATATTAAAAACACAATATTTCCATAGGATTCAAAGGATAAGAAAAAGGAAAATGGACATATGCACAAACTTTTGCTTAACTTTCTGCTGTTGTGTACTTTGATTTCAGATACATCAGAGGTGTTATATGAAGAGAGCAGTTAGCTGGGCACATTGACTGAACTCTCAGCTACTTTATTACAGTCCTGCTTGTTCAAAGAAAGAATGAAATAATGCCATACAAGTAAAATAATGACTCATGCAGTAATGAAACAATGTATTACATTGAATACAAATTGCAAGCAAGCTATTATTGGAATTCTGTGCCCATTAAGCACTCAAAGGATTACAACTAGCAAACAAATCAGCACTAGTCAAAATGTTCTAAAAACAGAAAACAAGGTCATATTATTCAAACAAATTGCTCATTATAAACACTGCTACTCAGTAATTATGTTGGCCTTTTAAAAACGAAAACCAAAAAAAATCATCACCATAACATGGAAAGTTTATTTGGTGGACAAAGGATTCTGTGCGCACTGATGAATGTGGAAAGGCTTGCAAATGGATTGGTGTCTGGAGTCACAGGCTTGCCTGCAAGAGTTCAGAAAGCTGCTCATGTACCCTTTTACAAAAAGCTAAAAAGGAAGGCAGCAAGAGAGAGGCCCTTTGTTGGCTGTTTAAAAGGAGACCACCAGTATCATGGTTGGATAGAAACAAAACATTTTGTATAGCAGGCTGTGGTAAGGATGATGACAATGATGATAACAGCACATTCCATAATCAGCCTTTACAAGGCTGATTCGTTTTTTAAAAAAATCCCACAACCATTGTATCAAACAAAATCAGGTTACAGTTTCATTTACAAAAGGCCTCGTCTGTATTGGTTTCTGCTAGCTTTTGAAGATACACTTGTTTCGAGAAGCATTCCCCTGAACTTGAACTTCCCGAGACAGCTGTTTTAATTGTTATACTTTTTTAATGGGTTTGTTTTGCGGTTTATTTTAAATATGGGTGTTTTTAATGTTTTCTTGTTTATTCTAATTATGGATGGACTTTATAGCTGATTTTATGCTTGTAAACCACATTTTGGCAGGTAAGCAGCACATAGATTAATTATTAACACTAACAACATACTTAATATGCCAGGTTAATATAATGAGATCATCCTAAATATCTCATTTCCCAAGGAATTCCGTTTTTAAAACATGTTCCCTACTACACCTTTATCTTTTTGTTGTTGTTATAACAAAACATCCAAAAGATTATATGGAGTGCATCAAGATGGATGTTTCTTGCATCCACATTGCATCCACATTGTGAATGCACATTTTCTCCAGCACCCACAATGACAGCCCATATTTTGATCTGCATTTAATCCAATGTTCTCACGGCCAGGAAAATTAAACTATGTTTTAAAAATCCTGTTGCCTTTTGTAATATGTCAGTGACCTGCTTGCAGTATTAAGACCACCTGAAAGCTCCCTTACTTAGCCAAATTATGCCAAAAAGGAACAGTATTTCAGACTGTTCACCTGGACCCAGTGCTTTCTATCATTTGTTTATTAGCAACACAAATAAAACAGCCCAGTAAAAACAGTATCAAGTGCTTCATTGGACATAGCTGGACTTACTTCCCGGTATATATGCATAAGATTCCACAGCACTTGCATCATAATTATATGAAAAACGTTCCATGCCATATTTTGTCTAGTATACCAAATTGCCTAATCCTAAGGGAAGTTATTTTTTAAATAGGAATAAATGTGACTAGTTGACGAAATTCCATTTAGGCTAAGGGAAGTTGTGTGCCTCCACACACTCATAGTAGGGCTTAGTTGTTTTGCTCATATTCAAGTTCCACTTGGTTCACTGGATGAATTACTATGAGGTGCAAGAGCACTGATAAGAGCAATAATCAAGATAGGTGGTTTCTGACTCCATGGTGCTTTTGAGGCTGTTTGGGCTGTGTAAGGAGCAACAAGCAATACACTTGAGATAAGGGAGGCTGGCAGTATATCCAGTGCATGTAAGTGAAGCGAAGCGGGACACAGGAGGCAAGGCTAATGACTGTGAGCTATTATTGTGGCGGGAATTGGTTGGCTAAGCTCTGTCATTTATAAAAGTATTTGGCTTTGGTCCTTCCTCAGAAGGAGAAAGGAGAGGCGGTGTTGTTTGTAGCAGTAAAGAGAAGAAAATCTGGTTGTAATAGTTGATGGACACAGCCTCGTAAGGCAAATGAGCTCAGTGTAGCTCAGCAGCTCATGTATATTGCGTGCACGCACCCTCTGCGCTTACATGCAGCTATAAGAAGAATATTTAGCAGTCCTATAAGCACTTTTTGAGCATTCAATGTACTTTGCATATATTACCTTGGTTTTCAGAGGGCTCTGGTTAGATTTTAAGGAGGAACTACCTAATTTGCATGCCCTAAAACAATATGCTAACCAAAACACAGCTGGCCTGTGAAAATTGCACTTCCCCGAATTTTGTAATGCCGGCTTTCCAACCCAATAACGTGTATAAAAATGCATAAATTAGTGAAAACAACATATAAAGTGCATTATATTAGGGGAAATGCTGACAGAAATCTGCTTATTAGAAGTTCATTCTAAAATGCTAACAAATTTTAAGCACGCATACAAACAAACGCACAAACCGAAGCAGAAATGTGGGCAAATGCCTTTACGACTGGAAGAAGGAGAAACCAAAATTGAGAGTCATCCATCCCTAGCTGCAGTACAGACACCCAAAATGTGGCACCTAAAAACTAAATGTATTATGGCTTAAGCTTTCATAGGCTTACACAATAATAAATGTGTTAGTCTTTAAAATGCCACAAGGACACTAATCCTTACAGGGGTGGGTAGCCTGCATTATTAGCCCCTTATTTTAGATGAGGGGGGCTGAAAGAATAGTGGTTAAATCTACCTAATGGTTTGTTGTCAAAAAGCAGGTGTTGTCCTTGCTCTTTTAACAGCTATGCTACCCTAATATTCAAATTGACCCTTGCCTCATTTGAAGAAAGACACCATGTTCCCTGTTGCACTAATGAAACTTCATGTCTCAAGGGCTGGCAAACACATGATATTCCCCACACCAGGGATAGGCACACTTTGGACTTTCAGGGTCTACTTTGTTGTTGTTTTTATTATAACCCTGAGATGTATCAGCTGGAACCACATATTTAGTTATACACTTAGAATTAAAGAATTCCAAGACCAGGAATTGGTTTTATGTGCTAGAACTGAACAGAGTTCAAAGTTCTTTCCAATACAGACAACTACTCCTGCTTTACCAAAAGCTTTCTTCATTTCAGGGGCAGGATCATTTTGGTGCTGCTGTTATTAACCAGTTGGCAGTCTATTTATCAACTTGCACTTTGACGTGCATTTGAACTGCTAGGTTGGCAGGAGCAGGGACTGAGCAACAGGAACTCACCCCGTTACGGGGATTTGAACCGCCGACCTTCTGATTGGCAAGCCCTAGGCTCTGTGTTGTTCCTCTGTGGGAAACAAGAAATTTGTTGTTGTTGTTGTTGCTACCATAGTTACTATCATCATCATTAATGACAACTTTTGCAATCTAATTACAAACTCACAATAAAACTTTAAATATATTTCTACTTAAGGTATAGCTGATAAAAGGAGACTTCAGACCCATTTCCTTAACTAGTACTCAAATAAAGAATAACTACAGAAGCAAATTAGACTTGCAAATGTTACACAGCAACAATACCTTTTTGGGGGGAGACACAATGTGTTTAGTTCTCCCAAGAGCCTACAGACCACTTAGATCCTTCCTGTCATTTTGAAAAGAGGTATTAAAAGCCACAGGAACAAGATCACTAGGGAAGAATGACAGTTGATTCTAAATGATAGCAACCCAGTATGGTGTACTGCTGTTGTTGCCACGAACAGTATGATAGCTTCATAATCATGGGCAATAGAGATATTGGATATTTTCTGAGGAAGTTGCATTGTCCCCACATAATAACACTGATTTAGGATTCTTCTCACAATTTCCGTTAACAGTAGCATCTGCAGAGAGGAGTTTTGTTTCAATTGCTTGATACACTCATCACAAAAGAGAGAGCTGTGGAGATCAATGACGAGTCAAGTATGTCTGTCAGGTTCTGCCAAAAAAACCCCACACAAAAAACCACACAACCTCAAAGGGACATAAAACTAGGGTGGGGTAAATTAGTTTGCCTCTGCCAAAAGAAAAGGGCTGAGCTGTTCTGGACATTGACTTGTTTCCTTTTTCTTATGAAAGGCATATCTTTTTTGAGAAATACATAACCGTTGCATTAATGACTTTTCTGTGATTAGCATCCCATATATTATGGTATTTATCTGACGAAGTTGCCTCTGTCCACAAAAGCTTATGCCATAACAAATTTGTTAGTCTTTAAGGCATTATAAGACTTGGTTGTCCCTCCCTTCAGATGTGAAGGAAATAAGCAGCTATCTTCTTTTTAGAAGACATCTGAAGGCAGCCCTGTTTAGGGAAGTTTTTAATATTTAATGCTGTATTGTTTTTAACACTTGATTGGAAGCCGTCCAGTGTGGCTGGGGGCGGGGTATAAATAATAAATTATTATTATTATTATTATTATTATTATTATTATTATTATTATATAACCTTGAAATAGTGCAGCAAACAGACGCAAACTGGCCCTGATGTCACTGTCTGATGGAAGCAACTCAAGTATTTCTGCATCCCCAGAACAGCCCATTGGGGGGCTTTAATCCATCCATTCATTGGGCAGATAGAAGACAGAACTCTGCTCTTGTGGAGTGATACTGCCATCACTTCACATAAGAGGCTGACAGATCTGGGCACCGTGCCCAAGCTAACCCCCCAAGCTAGTATGGTCCAATGGTCAGGGATAAAGCAAGTTGTATTCCAGCAACCTCTGGAGAACACCGGACTGGGGAAAGTGAGTTTAAATAGGAGGATAAGAGAGAGACTACAATATTACCTCTACACAGAAGACTATGGGGGGCTGCACATTCTTTTGTGACCCTAGGAACCCTGTGGGAGTTGCTCCAGTAAAAAAAAACACCCCAGAAGAAAATGGGAAGGGATCGATCCTCAGAAATTGGACCCCAACTTGGATGGCAGCCCCACCCAGGATGCTCCAAATAGGATTTGGGGATCCAGCAGATCTCCTGGCCAATCCCATGGCAGCACCCATAGGATATAAGCCCAGCATGCCCTGGCCCAGCTTGCTACCCTCCCCCCCTCCCCAGGGCTTCTAACAGGCTCAACATCTGGCATAGGTTTACAACAGCATCAACTAGAAAGTGTTAAAGGCTAGTTACAATTTTAATGAGAACACTGTTATTTTGGGTGCTGTTAAATAATTAATTGAAGCTCCTAAGATTGTTTGAGTAGTGAAAGGGAAACATTTTCAGAAAATTGCTCAAAAGCCTCACTGCACCAAATAATAGCTTACCATTTTTTCCTAGTAAATTGCTTTCGGTAGCAGTCATTAAGGTTTCTATTAGACTTTTTAAACAAACATTTTCTTATTGGATTGATGGAGCCATCCAAGCTAGTCTAAAACCAAAATTTCCCAACTTCCATCTCTTCAATATTTAAATGGCTGTACTTTTTTTAAAAAATAAATAAATCTTAAGGGCTAGGGAAAAAATACAATACTAATAACCCCACAGCTGATTGCAAGAGGTTATTATAGACTGTAGAAAAAGTAACAGTGCAAGCCCAACTGGAGTATATGGGAGGTGCAATGGTCTGGCTTAGTATATGGTCCTAAAAGGCACAGCACTGCACAGCAGAGGAGAAACTAGGCTTTATTTCACCCAGGTGAAAGACCCAGTTTGGCACCACCACCACCACACACACACATGTATTTGTGTACACACGTGCAGAGGCTGAGAGCCTCAGTGGCGCCACTCTGGAGGCTTCACCCAGGGCAAAAACCCTGGCTAGCCACCCCTGCCCACCCCCCCAAAAAAAAACTAAGGCTCTGTTGCACAATACTTGCTTATCTTACATACAGTTCAATAAATTATCTGCATTATAATTGTTGTTTGTTGAGTTGTCTTAGTCGTGTTTGAGTCCCCTTGACCCCATGAACTAGAGCATGCCTTGGAAACGCGCACTTTCTTCTCAAAGCTTCTCCTTTTTTTATGTCCATGGAGTTTTCTTGGCAAAATACTGGAGTGGTTTGCCAGTTCCTTCTCCAGGTGGATTACATTTAGTCTAAACTCTCGGCTATGACCTGTCCGTCTTGGGTGGCCCTGCACGGCATAGCTTATAGCTTCTCTGAGTTATGCAAGTGCCTTCGCCACGACAAAGCAGTGCTCCATGAAGGGGATAATTAATGTTACAGTCTGCTTAATTCGGTAAAACGAATTGAGACTAACAACAACGACATGTAAAAAAAAAATTCGCTTCCACAGCATCTTTCAGAATAAGTGGGATCAACTGCAAAAGTGGGAATCTAGATCCATGCATACATCACTCTTGCTGGATTGGGAGAATAACGAGGGATGCAAGGGGAAAAGCATTTATCACCAATTGCATTTGTCATCAACTCTCACTACCACCCCAAGACCTTACTTTGTGTACCATTAGGAAGATGCGTTGAGTAAAAATTGGAAATATGACCTGTTTGCTGAAAACAGGGGGAAAAAAATCTTTAATAAGCTGACCACACGGGATAACCTTCAGATAATTATCAACAAAAACAAAAGCTATTTTGGATTGTATCCAGTTGTGCTGCTCAGCTGTCAGCAAGGCTTCCATCAGCAGAACAGGGAGGGAAACCATTCTTGCCGATAGCCTCCCTTCCTCCCCCATGACCCCCCAACAAGACCTATAGAGTCCCTCTGGAGCAGATTTACAGGGGGTAACTGCAAGGGGGAGGGAAATTACTGAAAATTGGTTCTTTTCTCATTTTTCTGACAAATGAAAGCCTAATAATAATAATAATAATAATTTATTTATACCCCGCCCATCTGGCTGGGCCTCCCCAGCCACTCTGGGCGGCTTCCATAAAAACCAAAAATACAATAAAATATCACACGTTAAAAACTTCCCTGAACAGGGCTGCCTTAAGATGTTTCCTGAATGTCAGGTAGTTGTTTATCGCTTTGACATCTGCTGGAAGGGTGTTCCACAGGGCGGGCGCCACTACCGAGAAGGCCCTCTGCCTGGTTCCCTGTAGCTTTGCTTCTCGCAGTGAGGGAACCGCCAGAAGGCCCTCGGCGCTGGACCTCAGCGTCCGGGCTGAACGATGGAGGTGGAGACGCTCCTTCAGGTATACTGGACCGAGGCCGTTTAGGGCTTTAAAGGTCAGCACCAACACTTTGAATTGTGCTCAGAAACGTACTGGGAGCCAATGCAGGTCTTTCAAGACTGGTGTTAGATGGTCTCGGCGGCCGCTCCCAGTCACCAGTCTAGCTGCTGCATTCTGGATTAGTTGTAGTTTCCGGGTCGCCTTCAAAGGTAGCCCCACGTAGAGTGCATTGCAGTAGTCCAAGCGGGAGATAACCAGAGCATGCACCACTCTGGCGAGACAGTCCGCAGGCAGATAGGGTCTCAGCCTATGTACCAGATGGAGCTGGTAAACAGCTGCCCTGGACACAGATTTGACCTGTGCCTCAATTGATCCCTCAATTGATCAATACTGTTGGATACAACCCTGGCTCCGATACCCTTTGGGGGCAGAATCACACCGCAATAGTGGTGCTGCAGTTTAGGTTGGCTTAAAACATTTTTTTTTGTGAATTTTCTGGGAATTCAAAAGCTTAGGCTTAAAACTGTTTGCCTTTGAAGGTGCTGCCTTCCCAATGACTTGTCTGAGACCATGGGATTTCTCTCTCTTGGCCCACCAAGCTCCCCAAACAGGCAACCTCTAAATTATTTTTACTATATTGACTTTCTTTTTTCTTTGATTCTTTTCTTGTCTCTCCCTTTGTTTTTATTTCAAGCAGACCAGGTTTATATTTCCCACTGAGTTTGATAAAAAGGAGCAAATCTTCCTTACTACAAGATGAGGCATCCTGCTGGTATCTTGCTCAAAATATCCTTGGCAGCTTCTTGCCAGGAACACAGGGCACGCTGCCCAGAAGGAGTGGGCAGCAGCTGGTGGCTTTTGCTCTCCAGTTTGCACACACTGAAGTGTTTAAAGGAAAGCTGCATTTCCTTTCTCCCTACAAAGGAAGAGTGAATCAGTGCTAATTTTAAATTGTCTTAAGCATAATACAGCATAATGAAAAAGGAAATTGCCATTTTGCTAGTCATGTGGATATGTACCACATGCAAAAAGTGGTGTTGCTTATTTAACAAATGCTGTAACAACTGCACTTTAGTACTAAGCACATCGAATTAGAAGCTCCACTAGCTTCTATGAATTGTATTCCGAAGAAGGTGGGATTAGGGGAGCAGGCTAACAGTATGATTGCAAACACAGGAAAGGTGCCTTATCGTGGGTCGACCTGTTAGTCCATCTGGCTCAGTAGTCTACATTCAGCACCTCTCCAGGGTTCCAGGCAGGGGGTTCGACTTCCATAGCCTGCCAATCCATGCCTGAGACCAATGGTGCCCTGGGACTTATGACCTCACCTTCACAGGGGAGTTCCTGGCACTAAATTTCCTTTTCATCAAATGATACCTGCCTAAGTGCACCTCACACCTATTCCCAGGCAGCCCACCTCATGTAACCTGACAACCTGTTCTTAGTCTCCAGACACTGAACTAAGAAACTGGAGAAACCAGTAGAGTCTGTTGGGAATCATCCTCCTTGCCATATTGACATGAGTTCCCAGCTCTCTACTTTTATATGTTGCAGCAGTGCAGAGGCTGACGGAAATGACTAAACGAAACGGTTGATCTGGATTAAACTGAATCAATCCCAGGAAGTAGAATTTCCTTGTCAAAGACAAGATCCACCAATTCCGCAATCAACAGACACTAGTCCTTGGGTTATGACATAGCTGGGAAAATCAGCCAACACCTTTTACACCAAACGTTCTGTGAAACAAGGGACCAGCATCCAAACACCAGGAGCTGTAATCACCTAGGCACCTGGTTCTGGCATCTATACATTCACACACGTTGTCACCTTTTTGTATTGTTTTGACTGATGTGTTATGTAAAGGTACCCCTGCCCGTACGGGCAATGTGTTATGTACTGTACTTTTATTGTGTATTTTTAATATTAATGGTTCTCATTGCCTGGGAGCCTTTGGCCTAAAGGCAGTATTTAAATATACCACACCATAATATCAATTTACAGCCGCCAAGATCTCCTCTGGACACTGGATAGGTAAATGATTAACCCCTTCTCTGTTTTTCAGTCTGATGCCAAATTGGCATGCTCCCATCTTTTTTCACATATGCATTTAACATAGCTCTCTCTCTCCCCCACTCCGAGAATTTATTCTCCATTTTAATGTGAATGCAGTAAGGAATTAGGTAAGAGGCACAAGGGGATTTATGTTTAATATACTGTACCAAATTTATTGTGTAATTGAATTTCCCTTTCCTACCTCACTTTAATAAATCTGGTGCTTTGGCATTCAATTTGAGATCCTGGTATGCGTTTGAATTCCCAGATCCTGAACTCCCTTAAACAAATACCCAGGGCAGTGTGTGTCAACCACCAAAAAAGTTCTCACTCCTTCCTCAAGCGTGTTTAAGGGTCATGTGTGAAATGTGAAAATTCCCCAAAGCACAGACAACATTCATTGGTGGTTAGCTACTCAGTTGTCATGGGGGGTTTCCAAGTACCTGCCCAAAATGAAGATTTCAGAGGAAAGCTGAAGTAATTCTGACAGAGAGACAGCAGCAGTAAACTCAAGAGGTGTATTCTTATGTGGCAGAGACATATTTATGGGAATGCAAATAAGTCCATTGTACAAGACTGCAAAACACCAGAAAGGGGCCCAGACTCTTAGCTTTCATTTAGGAAAAAAAGTAAGTTTCTAAGTATAAATTTGAGCTGCTGCGCCCTGATATTTCTGTTAAATGATCTGGCTTAGCTGGTCTAGAAATTAGGCTCATATGTCTTCCTCTAGCTAGAAGGGGGACTTTGGAGTGCATTATGCCTTTGGTGGCCAATGGGAGGCAGGTTGTTGTCTCTCATGAAAGGAGGCTTCTACCTTCCTCACCCTTTGCAGCACTAACAACAGCTAGTAAACATTGTACTGCCTGGCTTCTGCCAGCTTTGTATTACCTGGCATGGTGTTATAGGTAGCCTCTAACTATTATTATTATTATTATTATTATTATTATTATTATTATTCCCTATATCCACAGGTCTCAAGGTGGCTAACAGACTAAAATCAGAATATAAAACCACAAAATACATAATCAAAATAAAAAGAACAACCCAATAATCCCCCAACACATTTTAAAAGGGCATAGAATGTCCTCTTTATAGTGACTGAAACCTATTTAAATAATTAACAAACTGAAAATGTAAGCTACATGAAAATAAATAAATTATGTATTAAATTGTATAGTGTAAATCACTTTGGGACGTCTCATGGGATGCAATTCACAAATGAATATAATAATAATAATGTTTTGAATAAAATTATAATGTTCTGTTTAATACAAGTATTTGAGTCTGACACGGGATATAGACATAAGACTATGTCAAACAAGCTAGAATAAAATTGTGGCAGAGGAAATGTATGAAGGATAGGAGGGAAAGGCAGTTTTTTATTAATACTGTATTAAGCTGTGGATCCTATAGGTGGTTGATAAATAAAAACTTGGATCTTGCACCTAGTGACATTAAAACAAACCAATGAAAAACAAGTGGAAAAAATTCCCCACATGTGGGAGCTTAATAGTGGAAGTCTTCCACATAGTGCACTGCAGAATTAAAATTGTAGTCCAGTCGCGGTGACACATTTGACATATCAAGCAACAGCACGTCATGTCACTAAACTCTGTACGCTGTGATCTGAACAGACGTCTTCTGTCAAAGGGAAGCCTGTGTATTTGGCTTTATCTGCCTGCTTTCCCCTCCCCACCACAATCACCTCTGTCATTCATGCTTTTCTTTTGGCTGGAGCTTCAGTTCTATTATATATTGGACAGCAGCCTGGCTGTAACATGAGTGTTTAGATATAGAACTTTGAAAAATTAAGAAGAAAAAGTTGTGAGAAATATTTTTTTCTACTTACATAAAACCCACTGAAAGACAAGTATAGTAAACATAGGGTAGCACCAAACTAGCTATGTTGGGTGGTGGTGGAATCAAAGAGTTTTTTCTCTTTAAAATTAGAACATATAGACTTAAGACGCAAACTTTGATGTCATGCAGAGTGTATGAAGGGAGAAAAGCCTTAAGGCATTTAAGGAAGTTTATTAATTACAATCTCTGGTCACAATACTATGCTCAAATCCATTGGTCAAACGGCTTGACTTGCTCTGCAGATCTATGCACAGCTGGAATGTTTCAAAGAATGTCCTGAAATGTGTCAAAGTCACCAGAGTCAAGAAATCCAAGTTATACCTTTTCCTAAATAGGTAAACCCACATGACAGGCCTTTATAATCAATGTAATGAAATTGACATTAAAAAGTGGAAAATTCCATCTTCTACTCCAGTTCCTGATTGATATGAAAGATGTTTCAGAGAATCATTCTCTCTCTCTGCTTCCAGATGCCTGCTCATTGTGGAGTCACAGACTTTTTTGCAGTGTCAACACAATGTCATTAGCATCAAAACGGCAGCCCGGATCCCCACTTCCCCCTATTTAATCTGTATTTAAAGTTTTTGGGTGCTTTAAAAACAAAACAAAAACTTATTGCCAACGACTCTTTGCAATAAGGTGCCTTAGACCGAGTCAAACCATTCACTGTTCCATTTAGCTCAGCATTGTCTGACCGACAGCATCTATCCAGGGTTTCAGACACGAGTCATTCCCAACCTTAGTATAATAATTAATAATAATTTATTATTTATACCCCGCCCACCCGGAGATGCCAGAAATTGAACATGGGATCTTCTGCACGCAGAACGTGCGGTTGCCAACTGGGAAGCAGCTCGGCCACAGTTCTGAATTTCGCTTGTTCCCTATACATAGGCAGCTGCCACTATTATCCCGCAAGCAGAGGCGGAACCAGGATTTCCCCTCCCCTCTTCCTGCCGGCAGCAGATTTGGCCTTCAGCTCCGGGGCGCATCAGGAAACGAAAGAGAAAGTCGGATTCTCCGAGGGCGGTTTGCGCACGTCGAAGTCTTGGGGAGAGGGGGCGGAGCCTTCCATAGCGAGGGGACGTTCATTGGCTGACGCCTCGGCCGAAGCGCCGCGCCGCCGTCACCGCGCTTTCCGCACGCGGCGCGGCGCCCCTCGGCGCAGCCGGCAAAACCGGCGGAAGGGGAGGAACGCGGCTGCGCGAGGAGAGGAACCCGGAAGCGGCTGGGTCGAAATAGTAAGTGCCGGCCCTCCATGGGAGAGAAGCGGCGTGGCAGCAAAGCGAAGAAGGTAAGCCGGGCAGCAGCTGCCGCCGGACGGAGCCGCTTCTCGTCTGGGGGCTGAGCAGCAGGCGCCCTCCGTGTGAGGGAGAGAGAAAGACTCAGCCCTGCTGAGCCCCCGACGCCCCCAGGGCAGGGCTTCCCGCCGGGATCGGAGCCAGGCAGCGACAGTCTCCGGCCCGTCCCTCGCTTCTCGTGGCTTCCCTCCCTTTTTGTAGCCACGGGATTCAGCGGCCCACGCTCCCGAGGAAGAGGACGGGGATCGCAGCCTTTTATAGCCCAGCCCTGCGCGCCCGTTTACTCGGGTGCGACTTTGGTCTAGGGACACTTCGGTGTGACGGTTGCCTCTCGGTCCCGGTCGTGTTTATTATTGCAGGCAAACCTCCCAGTTCTCTCTGGTCCTGTTCGTGGCCGTTTGGGAGTAAAGTCCATTGGGTAACGGGGCAGATCAACAAGTAAGCAAGGGACCGCTTTTGTCACCGCTGGGGGGGGGGGTAAGCGACTGGCATTGCAAGTTAAAGGAAAACTGAGCCTGACGTCTCTTAAATCGGGCTGCCTGCGAGAGCCCCGGGCTTCCTACTTGCGGATAGGTGGATATTTGGAAAAAGACGTCATGACTTGCTACTTTTCCCCATCCCCATTCAGGCTCCCAGTGACTAAGTCAAAGTAGATGGCCTTGAGCCAAATAGTGCATTTTAATAGTACTACCCTCACCATAGGTGCTATATAAAGTTCTAATCTAATGCATCTCCACGCAGTTTCCACCCCACCCCACTGATTTTGGCAGTGGTTTTAGAACAAAAAAGTAGATACAGCACACGAGTCAGCAGAGAGCTAAACATCACTTCCTCCCTGTGCATCACATTGATTATTTGCTAAGTGGAGAAATAGTCCCATTCCACACAGATTGCTGCTTCTCAGTTAGTTCATCTGCATGGATCAGCTGAAAAGGTGGGGAATTGGTTTTGTACCCTTGTGTGTTTAAAGGTGTGCAAGAGGGTGGGTGGCCATTTCCACTTTTGACCACACCCACTGCTGACATGCAGCCCCAGAGTGAATGTGGCCATCAAGCCAATGAAGACTGGTCACCTTTGGTATATTTCTTACTCAGGCTACATAAAACGTGTTCTCAATACTTCCGATTATATAATCTGGGGAGGCTCAGAGGTACATCAGTGGCAGAACACACACTTTACATGCCCCAGGGCATTTCTAGTTAAATGGATCGGGCAGGTGACGGCAAAGATCTTTACCAGTGACACTGGCAAGAACCTCCCAGTCTGAGTAGATCACACTGGGTTAGTTGTAAAATAGTCTAACCTGGTATAAGGCAGCTGCCTATATTAAGAATATGTAAAGTGCTGTGGTCTAAACCACTGAGTCAAGGGTTGCCAATCAGAGGGTTGGCAATTCGAATCCCCGTGACGGAGTGAGCTCCCATTGCTCGGTCCCAGCTCCTGCCCATCTAGCAGTTCGAAAGCACATCAAAGTGCAAGTAGATAAATAGGTACTGCTCCTGCGGGAAGGTAAACAGCTTTTCCGTGCACTACTCTGGTTCGCCAAAATGCTGGCCACATGACCCGGAAGCTATCTGTGGACAGACGCGGGCTCCCTTGGCCTATAGAGTGAGATGAGCGCGCAACCCCAGAGTCCGCGACTGGACCTAACGGTCAGGGGTACCTTTACCTTTTCCTTTTAAGGCTAGTATTATGCCTATTTGCTTTTTAATTGTAGTCTTTTCTGATAAACTGGTCACACTTGCTGCTGAATCTTGCATTTTAATGTATATTTTACATTTTGGGTAAACTTGGGTTACAGACACTTCAGGTTACAGACGCTTCAGGTTACAGACTCCAGTAACCCAGAAATAGTACCTCGGGTTAAGAACCTTGCTTCAGGATGACAACAGAAATCGTGCTCCAGTGGCGCAGCAGCAGCAGGAGACCCCATTAGCTAAAGTGGTACCTCAGGTTAAGAACAGTTTCAGGTTAAAAACAGACCTCCAGAACGAATTAAGTTCTTAACCTGAGGTACCACTGTATACAAATTAGGTTAAGTAGGAATAAAATAAATAGTCTTTTGGTTCCGTTGTTTATAGTAAGATGAAAACAAGGCAAACATAGTGGGTGAAAGATAACTAATAAGTAGATTTTGGGCGTTTTGCAGACATTAGTGTTATTTTGCAAGAGAAGCTATTATTAATATCAGTAAGAAAGGTATGTGCTGCTTTAATCTTTTGATTTCTTGTTGAAGTTGTTTTGGTTTCCAGCTTATTCTACCATAAATAGACACTCAACTGGTTGTGTAGTGAAGTTCCATTAAAATTTTCTGAGGATAGGAAAAACGTTCTCTCCATACTTGACAGCTGAGTAAAGCAAGTGGTACTTCTGTTTCCATCCAGAGAGCTTTTGGACCAAATAAGACTTGACAAATGAAGGTGGAACAAAAGGACTTGATAACAGCATCATGTCCACATGTTATCCGTCTAACTAAAATCTCTTCTGTGTAAGTTTTGCAAAGGCTGGAAAAATCCTAGGTAGGAAGTAGTCCCCAAAATGGAAAATTAATTGTTGGTGTAAAGAATGTGCTCTTCTGCAGGAGCATTAAAAGTCTCTTGACTATAAGTGGGTGATCCAGTACTGCATGATCCAAGGCCATAAGAAAGTATGAGAAAAGCTCTTCAGTTAGCAGAGTAGCTAAAAGAGTTTTATGTTCTCTATGGCTTTGAAAATTGCAATGATAAGAGAGAATGACATGCCCAGGAGAGAGGAGACAGGAACCTGGGAAGTTCTTGGTGACTGGCCTTAGGTATGTGTATGCAGGTTTTATTCCTACTACTTTTATTCCTACTCGAGAGCACAGCTATTTGATTTGCTTTGGAGATGATGACATGAAGCAGGTCTTGTTCCCTACTCACTTGGCTTGCTAAAGTCTTGCTTGAAGAATTTAAGCCTTTTCAATTTGCCGGGTGCTGAAGTCTTCCAGTTGCTTGTTTCAACAATTTCTTTTAAGGAAAAGATATTTTAATGTGGATCTTCAGTTTGCTCCTGGTGGTTGGAGTATTCCATGAGTAGAGTTTTGTTCATGGGAGGCTTCCACTGGTGGAAGGGCAATGAGAGGTGACTTTCCTTGCTCCTGTAGCCCTTTGTGGCACCACATCTCTTCTGAGTTAATGCAGTCCTGTATGTATTTATGCATACAAAATCAGCATGTCTTAAATCATTGACATTTCCTTTCCATGATTGACCTGGTGAAGATGTAATGTTGGCTTTGTGTATTTTACAAATTCAGAGCCAACCTTGGGAACACATACTTAACTCTGTTCTTCCATCTGGTGCAAATCTCTATCCCCTCATTAGCCATAATTACAGTTCAGTATTACATCTGCCCCAAAGCTGACTATGATAACACTCAAACAAGTTACACTGGGCAGTGAAACATATTTTCAAATGGTTAAGGAACAACCTGGTTAGTGTTAACCATGATTTGTACAGGTGAAACTGTAAAGCTGAATCATGTTTAATGCTGAATATGGTTGGAGGGAAATGGGAAAAATGCACCAGACAATGAGGGAAGTGCATATTCCTTAGCCTGGATCTCAGTTTACAAACTGCAGTTGGCAGGGAGCCAATGTTATGCTAAGTTGCTACCAAGTATACAATGTTGTGTGCATTTTGTGATCCTAAACCAGGCATAGGTAAACTCGGCCCACCAGGTGTTTTGGGACTACAACTCCCATCATCCCTAGCTAACAGGACCAGTGGTGAGGGATGATGGGAGTTGTAGTCCCAAAACATCTGGAGGGCCGAGTTTGCCTATACCTGTCTTAGACTTTGGAACCTTCTAGGAATGGTTGGTAAGGTGGTGGAGAATGCGGTTCTCCATTGTGTTTCCTGCTCCTCAACACAGCAGGTTGCTGGGGCTTTCTGAGAAGGGGAGGGCCAAGGCAGCAGGAGCTCATTGTGGTGCATGTACAATGTAAAGGCAGCATCAGGTTGGCTTTGCCACAGCACCTCATCATTCACTACTAAAACCTTCTCTACTGGAGTATCTAAGGCTGCTGTGTCCATATGATTTCCATTTTATAGATTATATACCAAGTGTAAAATAACTTTTACAGCTTGAAATTTGGTGGGGTATCAGTTGTGGCTATTCTCTGTCAAAAATACAGATGGTATTCTAAGTCTGTGTACATGTGTTGATTTTTGGGGATAGACTTATCATTCCCACGTAATAAATCAGATGTTAATAATGTAGTCCTTTAATATCTACTTGGCAGTCACCCCCATTGAGTTCAATGGGACTTACTCCCCGGTAAATATGAATACAATTGGAGCCTAAGGAAATGTATTCAGTCATTGGCACAGTATGACTTAGCTGCTGCTGTACCATAAAATTCCTGATGTTATTTGCCTACTCAGTGCATGTACGTATGCTTTATCTGTTAATTAGTGAAAATGAATTTATCAATTTATAATAAGTTTATAATGCTCCTTGTGTTATATTATTTCATCAAATAATTTAAAGCTATTTCTTTTTGCTAAAGTTCTTGCCTGCTGGTTTAAGATGAAGTACAATCCTATACACAGAATTGCAGAGTTGGAAGGGATCCCGAAGATCATCTAGTCCAGCCCCCTGCAGTGCAACCATGGCAGATGGTAATCCAACCTCTGCTTGAAAACCTCCAAGGGAGGGGAATCTATCACCCTCCAAGGGAGTCTATTCCACTGTTAAAAAGCTCTTATTGTCAGAAAGTTCTTCTGGATGTTTAGTTGGAATCTCCTTTCTTGTCACTTGAAGCCATCGGTCTGGGTTCTACCCTTTGGAGCAGGAGAAAACAGGTTTTCTCCATCTTTCATGTGACAGCCCTTTAGATATTTGAGATGGCTATCATATCTCATCTCAGTCTCCTCTTTTCCAGGCCAAACATATCCGCTTCCCTCAACCGCTCCTCATAAGGCTCCGTTTCCAGACCCTTGATCATCTTGGCTGCCCTCCTTTGCACACGGTTTAGCTTGTCAACATCCTTCTTAAATTGTGGTACCCAGAACTGGACATAGAGCCCCAGGTATGGTCTGACCAAGGGAAAATAGAGCAATAGTATTATTTCCCTTGATCAAGACACTATACTTCTATTGATGCAGCTTGTGGTCTATCTACCAAGACCCCTAGATTCTTTTCACATGAGATTCATGCGACATTACTTCTTTCGAGAAACTATGCTGGGTTGTAATAATCACAGCATGCTTTTCTAAGTGCTCACAGACCGACTGTTTAATTATGTGCTCTAGGACCTTTCCTGCTATCGATGTCAAGGTGACTAGTTGGTGACCTGGGTTTTCTTTCCCCCCACTTTTGAAGATATCTTTTGGATAGCTCAGTTGGTTAGAGCATGGTGCTGGTAATGCCAAGGTCACAGGTTCAATCCCTGGTATGGGACAGCTGCATATTTCTGTGTTGTAGGGGTTTAGACTAAATGATCCTCAGGGTACCTTCCAACTCTATGATTCTATGATTGTACAGTTCTAAGATGGGGACAACATTTGCCTGTCTCCAGTCTGTAGGGATCTCACCTATTCTTCAAGAATTTTCATAGGTTATAGACAGAGGCTCTGAGTGTACATCCATTTGTTTGCATAAAATAGTTTATTTACTTAAACTGAGAAGTTCCCAAAGCACTGGCAAAACTTAACTGTGATTTTGATGTTCTTTTTTAGGTTTACCTGTTGGAGATGAATTTAATGTCTCATCATATGGATCACTGAATGGGTAATAAATGGCCCTTCCTCGCCTAACAGGAGCCCTGCGCTCCTTTTCAAATGTCACTAAACAAGATGATTACAGTGAAGAATCTGCTGACTTAACGGTAATTTATTTGTTCAAAACTTAAATATTGAGAATTATTTTAATGTTTTTAGTTGCTTATTATATTCAGTCATTTTGTCAACAGCTTTGCCTCAGATTATGTGCTTTATTTATTCCCCCCCCCAAAAAAAACACCATTAATCTTTTTATAAAGCTCACACAGGAGAGGATAGAGCTCTGAAGGGATGCAGTAGTGCCATAAATTTTGTAACTTCGAAAAGTCATTTTAATGTCACACAGTTGTATGTGCGTGCAATATTTTTCTACAGTTTTCCATTCCTAGCATCTGTGGACATACCAGTGTGTGACATTCTATGGGTTAGTTCTGACCTTCAGTTTGTCACTGGCCAACCAGTAATCTGTAGTGCAGGCAAGTATAACGTCTAGCTCCTAGGCCAAATTAGGCAGACCATGGGGGATGCCATGAGATCTGAGGTCTTACCAGGCTCATGAGTGAAGTGGCAGGTTGAAACAGACAAAACTTTCTGGGAAACCCACATCACTGGGCATACATGAGAAAATAAAGTCATACCTTGGGTTGAAGTCGCTTCAGATTAAGCCTTTTCGGGTTGCGCTCTGTGGCGACCCGAAAGTAACGAAGCGCATTACTTCTGGGTTTTGCCGCATGCGCAGATGCTCAAAATGACATCATGTGCATGCGTGGAAGTGGCAAATCGCGACCTGCGCATTGCAGACTCGCAGACACGGGTTGCGTTTGCTTCAGGATGCGAACAGGGCTCCAGAACGGATCCCGCTTGCATCCAGAGGTACCACTGTAATCCTTTTGCTTTGTTTTTAATGGGCTATGGCGATAGAGCTGCTGATCTCTGTAGAAAGTGAAAAGCTAAAACTTTTAGCCAATAGCAGACACTCCTGAAACAAAAGGCAAAACAGCACAAATAGTCATTGCCAGCCAATGGCATCTTCTGTTCAAAGTAAATTGAAAAGAAACAAATTGGCATCTGGCAATTTGATACTGAGATGCCATCTACGCCTACGCATACACCTACCCAAGCACTTCAGAGCTGATTCTGATTTCCGTCATGTCGCTATAAGCCCAGAGTAACTCCTCTAATCTTACCTCTATTCCATTCTTTCATCACTATAACTAGAGCATCAATTTGGCCCTCTCTTTTCATGTCATTTGAAATTGTGTAAGTGCACTACTAAATGAACCATTAAAAGAGAATCCATTCACTGAAACAAGCATCAGCAACAACTAATATAGCATAAATTTAAGGAACATACTGTACAGCACTTTAATGCATTTTTTCTTAAATAATCTTCTGATGGCTCTCAAAGAAGAGTTGGAATACTAGCTCTATTTAATAATAATCTGTGCAGCTTTTTTTAGGTGCCTGTTTTTTATGGCAATAGCAGCCCCCCCCCCCAAACTGCATGAGAATGGAAAGAATCTCAAAAAGGGACTGTGATTGGCTGCTGGAATGAAGGGTGGTATCAGTGATGGAGAAGGAGAATTGTTTACATTCTCCAGTGGGGTCCTTTTGAAAAAGGGGGGAAATGGTATAGGATGGATCAGTCAGTTGTATTTCATATTTTCCCAAATCAGAGAGGGGTTTGGGGAAGGGGAAGATTGGGCAGGGGGGAAAATAGGGAGAAGTCAAATTTTAGATAGAAGATGATTCATGAATCCCATTGTCAATCATTAGAGATTGGCATGGTTTATAAGCCATGATTTAGTTAATCATTAGCTAAAGTTGATTTTCCAAACCTGGCCCTTCAGCTTAACTATGGTTTATAAACAACAATTAAAACTATACTCGCTAGCCAGGGTTAATCTATAATTTATAATTCTATAATCCTTGGATAAAATTAGCCCATCACTTAGCAATATGTTGAACACAGACCTACTCCTTAACTATGGTTAGAACTCAGATTCATAGAGCCATAAGTGAAGAGTGGTTCAGAGTTAAAGCTACTCCCAAAGCTCGTATCTTACTAGTGCTTTAAACCAGTGATGGCCAAACTTGGTCCTCCAGCTGTTTTGGGACTACAATTCCCATTATCCCTGACCACTGATCCTGTTAGCTAGGGAGTTGTAGTCCCAAAACACCTGGAGGGCCAAGTTTGGCCATCACTGCTTTAAACTCTGCCTGGTAACAGCTACTCTCCTTGCCTCCTCCCTCCTCCCAGTCAAGTTTAAAGGAATGGCTAAAGAGTGATGAATGCTGAAATGACTAATAGAACAGTGTGAGATTCGAGCATGCAATTTCATCACTAGATTTTTATGTGTTGTTTTAAAAGTAATCATTTTTAACACATGAATAATGTGCTAGCATTTGGAACTTTCAGCTCTGTTAAGCAATAGGTAGATAGCGTTTGGAAGTATTTGAAAACATTCCTTTTCTTACCATATAGAATACCTTTTTTCAAAGAAAATGAACCTTTCTGACTTCTTGTGTTATATATATATCTTCAGAATAAAAGAACCAAATTGCAAGAAGAGCAACTGAACTCTGGTCTTACCTGGAAGAAAATAGTTAGCTTTGTTGATGAAAATTCAGCCAAGGAAAACAAACAATCCATACTTGAAGATTTAAAGACAATACTACAAGCTTCCAAACAAATAGGTAAGTGGTAATTTAGAAGTGGGATAGTATTTGTAGATGACTGAGCCACACTGTAGTCTAGTCTTGCAGAACAAAAGGCCGCAACATTTAAAAGGCTCCTAATCATCCACAAGCCTGTTTTCCTGTGCATATCCACAATTACCGTATTTTTCACTCTATAAGACACACTTTTCTCCTCCTAAAAAGTAAGGGGAAATGTGTGTGCATCTTATGGAGTGAATGCAGGCTGTGCAGCTATCGCTGAAGCCAGGAGAGCAAGAGGGATTGGTGTGCACCGATCCCTCTTGTTCTCCTGGCTTCAGGGATAGCCACGCAAAGCCTCTTGAGCGCAGCTGGAGCACTCCTGCCTCTTCGCTCAAGAGGCTTTGCATTTCTTTCTTGCTGCTTGTTTACCTCCTCTAAAAACTAGGTGCATCTTATGGTCGGGTGCGTCTTATAGAGTGAAAAATATGGTACTCATTTGTAGGATATTAACGGTATGAAATTAGGCTAGCTTTGCAGATGAGTCCTCAAAAGTTGTTATCTTATTATCCTTGCATTTTAAAAACCACCTTTTTGGGGGGGCGGATCTCTAATCTGAAATTTTGGAGTGAACACCTTTAAAAAACTCAGTTCTGGGATTACAGTTTTAATACCCCAAATATCTCCCCACTTCGGTGTAATACCAGATAGGTACCTTTAGAAAAGCCACAGGCACCATGATGCCTATAATCATCACTGTTTTCCCTTTTACAGACTAACTGAACAAAGGCACAAGGCACACAACCTCCCCCCACCCCGGCCGCTTCATAATTGCTGCACCTAACAGTGCAGGCCATGGCACATCCATTATATCCTCTTTCCTTTCTTTCTGCTTCTAATGCAAGAGATGTTTACTGGCAGAATTCACCCCAATAGTATGTGATATAATATTTGATCTTCAAGTATTAATAAAGTGCCTTATTTTCCCCACTAATACCTTTAATGTAAGCAATCTTGCATAGTCTTCAAAATCATTGCAAAGTAATTTGATAGTGAGGCACCAGCATACCTCAGCTGCTTCTGTAAATACACAAAGCTTTCTTTCCACCCGTCTCCCAGCCAGAAAGAACACTCTGTTCCTACTGTCTGTTGCCCTTGGACCACAGGGCTGAGGGGAAGCATACTGGGCTGGGACTAAGGTTTGCTGGATTGTGTGGCTTTTCCTGTGTGTTGTGCACACACATTATTAAAATCTCATCTAAGAAAGTTTGAGAATAATTTGATCAAAAATTGGGATATGAATCTTCTAGATCAATGCATATAGACTTCACTTTAGCACTCTGCATCTGGGAAAGGAAAAGTAAATTAAAGGCCAAACTCTGAGCATGGACCATCTACTCTTAACTTACTGGGTCCTGATTGTGTACCAAAAAGATACCAATGGAGAAGCTGAGTGCTAAGGTTTTGAAGTGTTGAAGTGATCATACTGAATGGTGTTTTTTTTTAAAGAGTTTGACTTGTGTTGCTAGGGAATCTTTTAAATTGGGGTTTCTGCTTCACCTGGTTGCAAGAGGGAATGTCTGGGTCACCTTGGCCAAATCTAGTTGCCAGCGGCAACCAGGTTCCCTGCTGACAGCAAGCCTGTGTAGTCTATAAAGTAATCCAGTGTTTGCTTGGAAACGAGCTACCTTTTTGGGGTAACTGAATCACATCCTTCACAGCTGGCCTGACTGCTTTGGGTAACATGAGCCAGGCTAGAGGAGGATCACTTCTGAACCATAAAAAGGGCCTGTAGGATGTAACACTATATAGAAGTGTTAAATGTATAACTTCAGACTTGTGTAGCTAATATTACCTGTCCAGTAGAACATCTTAACATTAATTCAGATCATTGATGGTGTCCTTGATGTCCCACTTTCAGTCTCATAAAATAAAGGTAGTACAAAGAATGTCAAAAGGATGAAAATGGATTTATTATTTGAAGTTTGTGAGCTTATGTTAAGCCTGTGCTGAAAAATTGTTGTGGCTCCCATTCATTGCCGTTTCAGCAAAGCAGACTGCATATCTTATCTGCTGAAGTATGGGTGGTAAGGTTGGGAGGATATCCTGGGAATTGCATATCTCACTTAGGTCAAGGCTCTGCTGTTTCTGGCCATGTGCAACTCCCTGTAGATGTTGCCCTGTACATGTTGCAGGACTTCAGCTCCCATCATTCCTGGCTATTGGCCGTGCTACCTGGTGCTGAGGGGAAATGGTGTCAAGCCATTGCTGTAGAGCTTCTCATTCCCCCATCTCCTCTTTAAGTTATTGAAGCACATTGAGATTATATTTGCAAATTGGGGAGTGTTTGGTGCGGAGAAAGGTGACAGATTCTGGTCTGGGGCTGAAAATCAGCTACAACCAGGCAAGGAAGAGGATGGGTGAAAACTGAAGTTACTACCCAAAGCCCTTGGTATAGGAAAGAGAAGTCATCTTCATTAACTGAAAGGATGGGAGGTAAGTGATAAAACTCATGACTCTAGTGTCTAAATTGCATTTTGGGATTCTAGCTTAAAGGGGGAACTCATCCTTGCCTATATCCTAAGGAAAAAACACAGAAATTCACCCGCAGCAGCATCTCTTAGACATTTAGAAAAGCATTAGTAGGAGGCATGGTGCTGTTCTTATGTAAAGTGGTACCTACATGTGATTATCCTAGCACATTAGGGAGATGGCTAGGCTAGCCTTCTTGCACTGTTCTAGTTTATTACATGCAGGAAGCTTTAAATGAGGGCAGCATTACAAAACTATGTCCCTTCTCCACCTAACCACCCCATCCATCTCAAACCTTCACATACATGCATACTCGCAGCTTAGTAGCTCTGCTTATTAGCTGCAGCTTAGTAGCTCTGTATAAAGTGTAGACTGGATCTAATGGAATATCATTGTTATTTGTCAAATTCCTAGGACTTTAGTTCTTCAAAAGAGTTTTATTCTTCAATTTATATTCTTGCTTTGTGTCCCTTACCTGATTGTCACAAGAATCATTCAAATATGGTGGTTGCATAAGGTAGCTGGTTTAAACTGTAGGTATTTATAACCTTTACTGGGTTTCTTTTCTGTGAACAGTGGGATCTGAGAATGGTCAAGAAGCCATTGAAAGTGGTGCTGTTTTCCTTTTTAAAACATTTCACACAAAGGAGTGTGTTGGTCATGAGGAAACGAAAGCCATCAAGCAGATGTTTGGGCCCTTTCCCTCATCCTCTGCGACAGAAGCCTGCGAAGCCACCTATCGGATTGCTTCTCATTTCACAGAAGATCAGCTAGCTGGCCTTCTGCAGATGACAGAAGACAAAAATGATGACAGGAAACTGTGTTTTGGTAAAAACATTGCGTTTTCCTTTGACATGTATGATTTGGATCACTTTGAAGAACTGCCACTAAACGGGGAAATGGATGAACAGAAAGGTATTAGCTTGGACTTTAAGAAATTTCTAAATAATCATTTGGAACGTTTCCCAAATGGCTATGATGAAAGCTCTGGCATGAAGTCATTGGACAAAGTGGATGATTCTTTTCTGTGGTGTGAGGTTGGAAAGTACCTGAGTGAATCACTAAAAGAAACCCCTGGAGTCCCAACAACGGAGGATCTTTGCTGCACTTTGTATGAGATGCTAGCTTCGCATAAAAGTGGCGATGAGCTTCAGAATGAGGTACGGTATGCATAATGTTTTCGTTATTACCTTAAGTGTCAGTGGCTTGGAACCAGAGCGTGCTTAAGTAGTGCCCCCTCATGCTACCGCTGCATCTGTTCTCCCCATCCCCATATGCCTGGCCCGATGCTCAGGAAATCCTTGGGAATGGCCTGAGGTGGGAGAGTCAGAGAAAACAATATGGAAACAGCTTGCTGCTTCTTGAAGCCACTCCTTTGTAAAGTGGTCTGAGAATAATCCCGGGGGTAATTTTCTGCTGACTTGCTGTGAAGTGGCAGTACTTCAGCTTCTTACAATAGCTGTAATGGGGAAATATATGAAACGGGGGTTTACTGTGTTTTGAGAAAAATTGCATTTCAAACCAACACCTAGAAACTGGGTTTTGTGTGCTGTTTCCCTTTTGATTCTTTTGTAAAGAACAGGATGCCTCATGAGAGATAGTAGGGAAATAGAGAACAGAAAAGCCGGCTGGATCAGGCCAGTGGTCCATCTCATCAAGCCCCCTGTTCTCACAGTGGCCAACCAGATGCCTATGGGAAGCTCACAGGCAAGACTTGAGTGAAAACCCTCCTGTGGTTTCCAAGAGAGAGAGCCAGTGTGGTGTAGTGGTTAAGAGCAATAGACTCGTAATCTGGTGAACCGGGTTGGTGTCTCCGCTCCTCCACATGCAGCTGCTGGGTGACCTTGGGCTAGTCACACTTCTCTGAAGTCTCTCAGCCCCACTCACCTCACAGAGTGTTGTGGGGGAGGAAGGGAAAGGAGAATGTTAGCCGCTTTGAGACTCCTTCGGGTAGTGATAAAGCGGGATATCAAATCCACACTCTTCAGGAAGCCTACTGCCTCCAACAATGGAAGCAAAGCATAGTCATTGGGAAGAAGCCACTGGTCGCCTTGTGCTGCATAAATTTTTCCAATTCTCTTTTAAAGCCACCCAATTGGTGGCCATCACGGCCTCCCGTGAGAGCGAGTTCCACTTCCAGCTTCATTGGATGGCCACAAGTTCTAGAGGGAGAAGGTTTCTCTCTCCACTTTCTGCATGCCGTGCGTTATTTTATACATTTCTGTCATGCTGCCTCTTACTCACCTTTTCTATAAACTAAAAAGTCCCCAATGCTGTAGCCTTTCCACACAGGGGTGTTGCTCTGTCCCATTGATCATTTCAGCTGCCCTTTTCTGAACCTTTCCCAGCTCTGCAATACGCTTTCAGATCAGAACTGTACACAGTATTCCAACTGCAGTTGCACCATAGTTTCGTAGAATGGCATTATAATATTGGCAGTTTTATTCTTGGTTGCTTTCCTAATGGTCCTTAGCATGGAATTTGCCTTTTACACAGCTACAGCGCATTGGGTTGACAGCTTCATTGAGCTGTCCACTATGACCCCAAGGTCTTGTTGCTTGTCTGTGACTGCCCTTCAGACCCCAAAACATATAGGTGACTCCCTTGTCATTCAAGGGTCCAGACCACCTCTCTAGAGTCTAGACCAGGCTTCCTCAACCTCAGCCCTCCAGATGTTTTAAGACTACAATTCCCATCATCCCTAACCACTGGTTCTGCTAGCTAGGAATCATGGGAGTTGTAGGCCAAAAAACATCTGGAGGGCCGAGGTTGAGGAATCCTGGTCTAGACAATCTTTTGCTACTAATGTATTTAATTGCTTTGTTTTGTCAGTGGTCTTTATGTTTTTAGGAATGTGCCGTCTGATTTCAAATGCACTTTCCTAAACCCTCTAGGACCTTGAGGGTGACATATGTGGTTTGGGGATGTGTAGTTTGAATTGGAGTCTCCCACCATTCTGTTACCGTACTTCCTTTCATTGAATTGGTTCCTTTCCAAATTACAGGCATGTTACCATAGCTCCCTCTGCTGGAACTCGTTAACATACTGGTAAAAGAATTCCATTCAAAAATAAAAAACTTCTTTCAAATCTTTATTTCCTTCTGTATCTGCTCTTGGTACCAGACTACAGTGGTACCTCGGATTAACTATTTAATTCATTCCAGAGGTCCGTACTTAACCTGAAACTGTTCTTAACCTGAAGCACCACTTTAGCTAATGGGGCTTCCTGCTGCTGCCACGCCACCAGAGCACGATTTCTGTTCTCATCCTGAAGCAAAATTCTTAACCTGAAGCACTATTTCTGGGTTAGCAGAGTCTGTAACCTGAAGCGTATGTAACCTGAAGCATATGTAACCCGAGGTACCACTGTACTTGTAATATGCATGTTGCTTGTAGTGTTGTCCTGTGAGGGTGTGTTTGTGTCCCAAACTGCAGTCAAAGAGATTGCCACAATGTGTCTCGGAACACTTATGGCAGGGTGAGGAGCTTAAAAACCCTTTCCCCTGTGTTTTTCTTTCTTCAATTGCTGAAAATCACCCCGACATTCCCCCCTCCCTCTGGTCCGGTTGCTTTTTGCTAAATCAGTTTATGGAATAACATTGTGGGGGGGGGGTGTTTTCAAAGTCCCCAGGGAAAGATTACATATGATTTGGTGCTGCATGTAACTTGGCGCTCACTTTTTCCTTGTAAGAAGAAATCATGTTGAATAGCTTTTCACACGTGAAGGGGCTCCTCTCATCTTTTCTGTTCATTCTTAGTGGATCCCATCTTATTTGCTGCTGCTGCTGCTTCAAGATGCATTATAACTCCTCCAGCAGGCTAGCTAATGCGGCACCTCCAGATGTTATTGGAGAATAAATCCACCATCCCTAACCATTAGCCATGCTAGCTAGGACTGATTAGAGTTGGAACGCAGCCACATTTGGAGGGCACCATGTTGGCTATCTCTGCTTTACAGTGTGACTGACCTTCTGGGAATCCTCCACTAGCTACCCATTCTTGACAGTATTAAGCACAAACAGCTTTTAAGCCCTTTCTTGGCTTTTGCTATCTTTCCTGTTGTGTTGATATCCAGTAGAGTTTCCAAGTACTTGCTTACTTTAAGTGGCTGAAAACACCTTCATATTTTGCCCTCATGCTGGGAGACAGCACGCTGCCAGAACTTCCCTTACTGTGATGGCATCCATACATAAGCTGGGGTTGTCTCTTTCACTGTTGAATGTTGTATAATTGTTTCCTCTCGATTTAATTTCTGTATCCTGCTGTTTCTACAACATTTGTTTGGTTTGCCAAGTTGAGCTTACAAATACTATAAACAGAAAACATCCTCGTTTTGTATCTGTATTTTGCCTAGGACAATGGAACTTTGTACCACCACAGTAGATATAGTATAAACAATCATGGCTTCTGTCCTGCCCAAAATTGAGTATACTAATTTTTCACTGAAATTATTGAGATATAAGAGCATTAGTTTTATTTATTTATTTAGCTTTATATATCTGGAAACTTTTGGGTCACATGTCTTTTTAGTATGCCAGAATCTCATTTGTTACTGAAATTAACCAGAGAAATTTGCACCATCAGCTAACAACGATTGTATATAAACATGGTGACCTTTGTGCAACACGATTTTGGTACCTAGCCTTTTTCGTAAAATTGTCTAGGTTGGGTTATATCTGGCTAACTCAGAAATAGACATGCAGAAATCAGTGGACAAGTTAAGTTTGTTTGTTTTAGTGGGTCTATGCAGAGCATGATTTGGTTCAAATTGAATTTTGAATAAATGCACAATTAATTGTTACTGTTTTGAATATTATTGTGCTATTGTCTTTCTTGGTGGGTCATGCAAACTGCTAATTTGAGTAATGCTTTTTATTGAGTAGGGTAGAGAGCGCTTGGGATGAGTTTATGCAGGGGTGGGCAACCTAAGGCCCATGGGAGTCATTTAAGCAGCCCATGAGCTGCCCCAGAACCAAGACGCCCGCTTGGTGCGCTAAACCGGTGTAGTGTGGCACTGGGACTCTCTTCCGTGGTGTCGGAAATTGCGTCTGCGCATGCACAGACGATGAAAATTGTGTCTGCGCAGACACTGATGCCGGAAATCGTGTCTGCACAGACACTGGAAATTGCGGGCGCATGCGCTCACAATCCAGCCCACAGAGGGATCTCCACTGCAGTTAACTGGTCCAGGCAAGGTAAACCTTGCTGACCCCTGAGTTTATGGGACTCATGGGGGAGGGTGTCCAAAAAAAGTTTGGGAACTGGTGCTCCAGCTGCTACGGTTGAATGTAACTAATGTCTACTTTAAAAATAGTGGGCTGTATCTACATGTGATTTCTCCGTTTTTGTTTATTGGTGCCTCTCTTAATAGTTTCAGGTACTTTTATTATTAGATTTTTTTCCCCTTTGAAGTGTTTGAGCTGCTTTGCAGTTCTTTGCCATTTTAAGCTTAATGTGCATGTGCAGAGAAAGTGTGTTTCACGGGCACAGATTTTTGTCAGACATATTTTTCACAGACCTAAAGGTTTAAACCCAAATGAGATCTATGGGCTGTTTTGTATATGGAGCACTAAAGGGAATAAATTGAATTCTTTTAAGTTTCCTTGCCTTGTTGCGATAAATTACTCTGTTTTTCAGATAAACTGAAGAACCAGAACATCTTCATGGATAAATATCTTCTGAATTACTGCCTAAATAGTGTACTGATTTTACTACAGATAGATTTATTTGCTGGGGTGGGACTTTTTGGGGATGGGGGAAGAATGTTCATTCAAGATGTGTTGCTGATAATTGGATATAGTGTGTTGGCATAGAGAGTATCACATTGCTGTTTACAAGAACTTTGTTAGGCCACTTTCTTTTCCTGTTGCAGATGGGATGAATCGTGGTCCATTGAATAGATGTGATAAGAAGATTCTTAAGAGATTCATGCTTAATAAAGATTCATGCTTTATTGGGGGTATTCTCTACTAATCTCATTAAGTTGATGAGTTCTTAATTGGAACTGTGGTTTGGATTGAGAACATGTTAGTCATGCTTGGTCATGACTCACTTATTTTGCAGCCAACTCAATCTGTTTCAAGAGTTTTAAATGCTTTTGTTTTCTTTTTTGTGTTCTTTCATCACACCATCGAGGATAGGGAAGATTGAAAACTCAAATAAATACAGATTTACGGCAATGATATCTACATAATGTTTGTTTTTTAAAAAAAGAAAAGCACAGGGCAAAAGCCTCATAGTAATTTATAGTCCTGTTAAAGGTAGCTGGGACGCGGGTGGTGCTGTGGGTTAAACCACAGAACCTAGGGCTTGCTGATCAGAAGGTCGGCGGTTCGAATCCCCGCAATGGGGTGAGCTCCCGTTGCTCGGTCCCAGCTCCTGACAACCTAGCAGTTCGAAAGCACATCAAAGTGCAAGTAGATGAATAGCTACCACTCCGGCGGGAAGGTAAACGGCGTTTCCGTGCACTGCTCTGGTTCTCCAGAAGCGGCTTAGTCATGCTGGCTACATGACCCGGAAGCTGTATGCCGGCTCCCTCGGCCCATAAAGCGAGATGAGCATCGCAACCCCAGAGTCGTCCGCGACTGGACCTAATGGTCAGGGGTCCCTTTACCTTTACCTTTAACCTGTCTTTAGATTTCATAGGGTAATCTTTCATTGACTTAGGAGTGGACTCTGGGAGCAAACTCAAGTACAAGAATGCTAATGAGGACATTCTCAGTAAGTAACAATAGCTAAAAAGTCATGCCACCGTACAGTAAAGATGGGATGCTAATGAATGCCTAGGTGTAGATAGAAATATATTGTGTATTTTACTGCATGGCTACAAAGAGATCATGTCCATCTGTAGAATCTAGTGTGGTTGTGGCAATGTTTGTTGCCAGTTGGCTAATTTAGGTGGAGAATTATGGAGCTACTTCCAAATGTTTTGGACTACCACTGTCATTTGCTGATGGTGGTGCAAAACACCTTGAGGCCACCAGGCTTGAGCTAGATCTTCTATAGGGAAGTTTGTGTATTAACAGATTCTCCATATTACATACCCTTCTTCTGAGACTGATGGGGCCAAGTTCCAGACTTAACAGCCCAATGGGCCTTTAAAGATGTCTCCTTGCCTTTTCATTTTAGGAAGAGATCACACATTTGAATTTGATTACCCCTGAGAGCTAGCAGGCAAGGCCAGGAGGAAGTGTAGGTTGGAGTCTGTTGCAGGAGGAAGGGGGTTCATAAAGAGCACAGAGAGATGGGCAAAACTCATTTCAGTGCTCCATGGCTGTTTTTCACTTTAATCTACTTTTAATCTGCTTTACAATTTACATTTAGCATTCTAAGCTTCTGGAATTAGGGTTAATGTAGATCAACATCATCAAGTAAAGAAATGTATTCTGGTAGGAATGTATCATTTATTTACATTACATAGAATGCAAATTGTTTTAATACATGCCTATGTACAGTGTTTTTTTCTAATATCAGAAAAATGTATGAAAATCTAGCATGCGCTGTTGTTTATAACAGTGGGGAAATTGGGTTTTAATTGTCCCAGAGCAGATGCTTCCAAATCTTACTCTGCAGCCCACCTCTGCTCCCTGCTGGCAAGCTGCTCTCCAATAGCATCCAAAGCTTAGTTTCTAGATATTAGCTGGTGCCCTTTCTCTCCCTCTAGATGAATCAACATGCAATGTTCCCAAATGCCTTCCAGCTGCTGCCTTTCTTCCTAGTTGAAACAGAACCAAAGGTTTACTTGGAGCATTCGTATTGCAGCTGCTTTTTGTCCTACCATGAGCAAAGCTTCTGATCCACTATATAATCAATTGGTTTCTTCTGAAATGGTGGTGGTGACATTTATAACAAAACTGACACTAAAATTAGGGTCTTGAAAAATGACATTTTTTTGCAAAGATAAGTAGAAGATTTTTTAAAGTTTATAACCTATATCTGTAAGTCACCAAAAGTTAATATTAATAGCAAAACTGAGTTTTGTTTTGTTTTTTGTGGAGGAAAAAGTATCTATTAATAATCTGTGCAATGAAGGCTATGCTTCGTTTTATCCATTTTACTTCAGTTTTGGTGCACATGCACTGTTGAACTGGAGTGTGTTGATATCAGTAACAACATCGTCATCGTCGTTTAGTCGTTTAGTCGTGTCCGACTCTTCATGACCCCATGGACCAGAGCACACCAGGCACTCCTGTCTTCCATTGCCTCCCGCAGTTTGGTCAAACTCATGCTGGTAGCTTCGAGAACACTTTCCAACCATCTTGTCCTCTGTCGTCCCCTTCTCCTTGTGCCCTCCATCTTTCCCAACATCAGGGCCTTTTCCAGGGAGTCTTCTCTTCTCATGAGGTGGCCAAAGTATTGGAGCTTCAGCTTCAGGATCTGTCCCTCCAGTGAGCATTTAGGGCTGATTTCCTTAAGAATGGATAGGTTTGATCTTCTTGCAGTCCACGGGACTCTCAAGAGTCTCCTCCAGCACCATAATTCAAAAGCATCAATTATTCGGCGATCAGACTTCTTTATGGTCCAGCTCTCATTTCCATACATCATTACTGGAAAAACCATAGCTTTAACTATACGGACCTTTGTTGGCAAGGTGATGTCTCTGCTTTTTAAGGTGCTGTCTAGGTTTGTCATTGCTTTTCTCCCAAGAAGCAGGCGTCTTTTAATTTCGTGGCTGCTGTCACCATCTGCAGTGATCATGGAGCCCAAGAAAGTAAAATCTCTCACTGCCTCCATTTCTTCCCCTTCTATTTGCTAGGAGTGGCCATGATCTTTATTTTTTGATGTTGAGCTTCAGACCATATTTTGCGCTCTCCTCTTTTACCCTCATGAAAAGGTTCTTTAATTCCTCCTCACTTTAATTCCTCCTCACAGTAACAACATAGTTCAACATAATCACAATCCTTCAGAAAGCTACTCTCGACTTCAGTTTCATTGTTGACTTGTGTGGACCGAAAAGAAGTAGAGCTTTCCCCCTCAGACATGAAGTGTCTCCTTTTGGTATTTTCATTCATTTGTTGAAGATGCATGGGAGATCTAATGGGGTGGTCCTTAATGGTTTTAATAGTTCACTGTTGGAAAGTGTCACAAGTACAGCTATGGTATGTTATATCTGCTGGCAAAGTTGACAGGGGTCCACACATCTCACATGTCTAAGGAGCATGTGATCATCTTGCGGTTCAAACAACCTTACACAAACAGGTTGGAATTGGCAGTGTAGGATGCCGACATGTGTCATGTAATCTTAAAGCTTCTAGTAGGACATACCTTTTACAGTTGCTATGTTTACAAGTTCAGTCGTGCGTAGAAATCCTTTGGCACATATGACTGAGTCTGGAAATGCAGCACTTATTCTGGACCCTGTTTTGTGTTGTCTTCCTCATGTAGCATCCCACCACACCTTCCCATCTCACATGTGGCCATATAAGACCTATATCAACTGGCAGATCTCCACACGTTACTTAGTAGCAAATGGGGTTGGGAATTTTAGTCTTTTAGTGCTTTGCTAGAACTGATGAAAATGGATGCAGATACAGTGGCTGAGATCCAAAGATCTGCTTTAGGTACACTTCTCCTTGTCTCCCCCCCCCCAAGCAGGCTTTCCTGCCATATGATGAGAAGCTGCTTTTTAAAGCCCCCAGGGTCTCAAAAGTGGCTTGCTGGTTGCTGTTTGAAAAATAAAAGCTCAAAGATTTTTTTGAGCATGCTGTGCTTTGGATCCTGATATATTTTCTTATATAAAATACAGTTGCTCTAGATGAGGGATAGCCAATGTAGCACCCTCCAGATGTTACATTTGGCGCTTGACCACGCTGGCTAGGGCAGATGGAAGCTGGAAGTCTGAATAGCATATGGCGGCTGCTGAATTGGCTTTTCCTGATCTAGACATCTGCCTATGGCCAGTAAGGTGATTTTCATATGCCATGGAAGGAATAATATCCAATGGTGTTCAGTGTACAGGCGATGCAGTATAAAGCAACAATTTCTCTTGATCGGAAAATGATTCTAAACTTATCAAAATAGTGCCATGGTACTATTAATAATTACAGCTTTACTGGGAGGGTTGCTTCATTTTGAAATGTGTAGTTCACGAGATTACTGTGATTCACTGGAGTTTTGATAGTGGAGTATCACAGCTTAACAATCTTAATTAATGTTAATCATACATTTTCTGACATGTTGCACAAAGGATTTCCATGCCTATTTGTGTGAAAGGAGTGAAGGCTGTGGCAAATTTGCAGTATTGGAACAATCACTTCATTTGTGAAAGCCTGATCCATATGTGTCCTTTTATGTATGAAAAGGCAGTGTCAGTAATGGAAAAGGTAAAGGAAACCTTTATGTTTCCTTTTTTAGGTGTAAATTTAATGTATTAAGTATGAATGTGCCAAATGTATATGTTTGGCAACCCTCAGCTTATAAGTAGAATCTGTAAGTAGAATCATAAAATTGTAGAGTTGGAAGGGACCACGAGGATAATGTAGTTCAACTCACTGCCGTGAGTTGGGTTCAAACCTACAATCCTGGGATAGAGTCTCGTGCTCTACTTCCCTCAGATCAGTTGACTTGTTACCAGGGATCAGTTACCACTACTTCCGTATGAATAGCCTGATTTAACTGAGAGGGGTTGTTGGCTGACCCTATGGGACATGTGCATGGTCTTGGGGGGGGGGGACATTTCCTAGTAGTCTCCAGGCATTTTGTAATGTTTTATGTGGAAGTTGGTGTGCTATATCTGGACATCACAACCACCCTCTTCAAAGGTCTGCTTCCATTTGCTAGTGGAATTTCCATTCTACAAAGACCCCTGCTCTGCTTGTTGAGTGCTCCTGTGGTCAGAAAAGGGAGGTGATTTCCACTGGTTTCCTCCCTACCTTCCCCCTGTTCCACCTTCTACAGCTTTCTGGAGGTTTTGTCAATCCTCAGAACATGTGGGGTGGTGGGATTGGTGAAAAATTACCCACTCTTTACCTGCAGGAATGTATAGTAAATGGGGTTCAACTCTGACTCGTCTTATGCTTTTAGCTATACTGGAAAGCTGTGTGTGTGTGTGTGTGTGTGTGTGTGTGTGTGTGCTGCTCATTAAGTCTGGATTACCATTTATACATTACAGATCAACTGTTCTGCCAACAAAACTGATATTGTGTCAAGAAAGTCTCTTTTTTTTTAATGCCTTGATTGATCTGGACTCATCTCCCAGCACTAATCAGAAAACTAGTGTGAACTTGGGCTTCCATGTGTGAATCATCTTTTGGATAGGATTCTGCATAATATCCCTTGTAAGCAGTCAGTTTTGTCAGTGCTGAGAGCAGCCGCCATCTGCATGCTTGCTGCTTGATAGCGTGTTGAATCTATTTGTGTAAACGGACAGAAACTTTCACTCCTGAAAATCAGCTCTTGGGGGGCATCCTTCAACGTAGCCATGGAAGTATCCTCCACACACAGCAGCAACATATGTGATAATGGGTCGTGGGAGCTCCACATGTTCTTAGCATTCTTGATCACAGCTTAGTGCCTGGAAGTTGTGAACAAGTACAATTCTGTAATGTATATTTCATCCAATAATTGATAATACTAAGACAATGGCTTTTCCTTCCATAGTTGTTTGAGCTGCTAGGACCTGAGGGATTTGAACTCATAGAGAAACTCCTGCAGAACAGATCAACAATTGTGGAGAGATCTTTCTCGGGACCAAATGATTATAAGCTGCAGGCTCTGCAAGGTAAAGTAATAGCACACAGGGTTTTTACTAGTTGCATGGCTTAATCCTTGGTTCAAAACTTAGCAACACCACTCACACAGGGGAAAGAGGTGGTCATGGGTATGGATGGCAGACATCCAAAAATAACTTATTTTACTGTGTATTTTTTAAAAAACAACAACGCATTTTCTAATTTGAAAAGCTGAATACAATAACTTGAGATTACAAATTTATTCTTCAATTTTTCCCCTTTTCCAAGTTCATAGTTTTAGTAATTTTTTAAAAAAAAACTTGTCTGAAGGTCAGCAATTATTAGTGGGTTTGCTGTAACTCCACAGTTAAGGGTATATAGTTTCACAGTGAGGGAGAGTACACACAATCACATCTCAGCTTAATAGATTGAAACATGATGAAAACTCTTCTTCCCTTGCATGAGCCTGAAAACTAGAAAGTCTTCCTGTAACTATAGATTTAATAGTTTGAAAGAAATAGAGAAACTATTATTGGCAAGCTTTGGAATGGGCTATTGGGAACTGACTTTGAGGGGGAAAGGTGGGGTATAAAGAAATATACAACAACAACAACAACAACAACAACAACAACAACAACAACAAACCAAGATATTAAACCATGGTTGTCTTAATTTCCTAGTTTATTCTGAAGCTATTAATCATAGTTTCCTAGTTTTGATTAAACTAGGAATAGGAAGCCTTGCTGATTGGTTTGATGACTCCTGTAAATGAAGGAGTGAAGGGGCTGTGTATGCAGCCAAAAGGCTTGTTCTTATCTCAGTTTATTAAGCTCAGATTCAATCATTCAAATGAGGTTGAATGTGTTATAGAAAACAAGCTGGTTATACTGTATCCACTTCCTTCCTTACCCCAATGCTAATTATTTCCCAGTATGGGAGGTGAACCGAATGTTTCAGAATGTGTCAAGTAACCTAACAATATTTTGGAAATCTAAAAGCATTCTCAAAAGAAAGTCCCCCCCCAACTTTTAAAAATAATGTTCCAGGCTACTTAGACATTTAATAACTTTGCTAAAAACTCACATAGCAGACAGCATGATGCTACAAATAGCTGTACCCTTTTCCATGTTGCAGAACAGTGCAGGAAGCTTGCTGGAGAAAACACTAAGCCCAACTATGGCTGTCAAGTAACAATTCAGTCTGAACAAGAGAAGCAGTTAATGAAACTATGTCGTCGTGAAGAAAAGCGGAATGCCCGGCGAGAAAAACGTACTGGGGAGGATGGAGACGTTTTTGTCGATGGAGGAATGTGCTTTGATCCCAAAGAGCTCCGCAGTCAAAGGTAATAAATGCCATCAGTGGAAAAATGCTGTTCTTGTTAACTTTTAATGTATAGTAAGCATTTGTTCTCTCATAGTGCATCTTTAGGGATTAGATAGACCTGACCTTCAGGGCATGTTTTATTACAACTACAGATTATTTTTGGTATGAAACAAAAGAGCAGTGATCTGCCTAATTACATTCTCCACAGTCTAACCCACACAGGTTAGAGGTAAAGATGCAAAAGGCACCCTATCATATTTGGGTACTGTCCATTTAGTTTAAAACATATAAGGTCTCTATTCATTGTATTAAAACCATCGGTCTCATCATTAGATCAGTCCTTTTCACATTGCCATTGTATTATGGATGGGGAGTGGGGCGTGCAGAAAGCTTGATAACAACATTTGTTTATTTCTAAAATAGGATGTATTTAGACAGGTACATTACTGGAAGCAGAGTGGTAATAAAGAGTGGATGATCCCTTCCAATAGTAAAGACTTTGCATCAATGCAGAAAGGAATGGGAGATGGAATGGCCCTTGCTTTGCCCCTATATTTGTTAGAACCATCCCATTTTAGGGCTCGCACCACTGTGCTGCTGGGGGATATCTCTGGTGGCAGAGGACTGTCCTTGGCCACTAACTCTTGCTTGCTGGCGAGAGATGCTAGCTGGCTGTCAGAACACAGCTGCACTCTCTTCCTTGTTTAAATCACCTGAGCTTCCCTCCAGTCCAGCTGTGAGTGGAACAGCGGTTACCCTTGCCAGCTCCTTTTTCTTTGTTGAAGGAAGAACCTCCTCCCCTCTTTAAAAGATATTGCCAGGCTTCCTACATATGCCAGAAAGCAAGTGGGGCATGTCCTTTAATGGGCAGACTGCGTCCTTTACTCTGTACAAGTGGAGAATATAAAGTGTACGAGAAAGATGTAATATTTTAGCTTAGATGCTATATGAGTGATAGGACTCCATCTTTCTCCACCGTAAAATTTTATTGTCAATCTTCTTCTCCCATCTATAAAAGCTGCTCAGTGTATGAATTGGCCCAAGTTTCTTGCAGTCCTCCTGACTGGCTTTTTTGTGATTTGTCATGGTCAACATTAAAAAAAAAATGTTCTTGGGAACTGTTGCACCTTCGTCTGGTATACCAGGAGTGAACCACCAATTGGCATGGAATGCTGGCAGACGGGGGGGGGGGCAGGAACAAAAAACAAGAGGGGAAATGGAATGGTGTATCCTGCAGGAGGGCATGAATAGCTGCTAGTCCTACCTGCTGTAACGTTTTGTTTCGGGTCGCACTTGTTCTCTTTCGAATATTTATTTTGAAGCTGAATTTGCTTGGTGGGAGGAAGGTTCCATGTGAATTCGCCTAAGCAGTCAGCTTTGGGTGTTAGTCTCCTTTGTAGAAAGCTGAATTTAATTGAAACTTCAGGCTGTATACCTACTTAAAAAGAAAAAGAAAAGATGGAAAACCAGTAGATAATTAAAAAAAACACTCCCAAACAGGCTGTGAAAAGTTATTCTATATTGATATGTTTATTGAATTAAAAAGCAACTGAGAGTAATTTCATAGTTCCTGTGTGTTTCAATAGGAGGTTCATTCATTTTATAACACAGGTTTGCTCAAGTAAAAGGTGTTTCTAACAACTGTAATATACGTAAATGTTTTGCTGAGTTTGCATAATATAACCTCTTGGTTATAATGTGGTTTATTTTGTGATTACAGAGAACAAGCGCTTTTGAATGCCCGCACAGTGCCAGTGCTGGGCAGACAGCGAGACACAGAATTTGAAAAAATTCATTACCCTCACGTTTACGACTCTCAAGCTGAAGCTAGGAGAACCTCAGCATTTATTGGAGGATCAAAGGTATGCTTTGGGTGTTTGTTTCTAAATTCTGCATTTGAGGGAGTGTGAAACTTGTTTAAAACCATTTGTACATTAAAAAGAAACACATTTTCTGCTCAAAGGAGGCAATAATTTGTCTTCACGTTGATTTAATAATATTTTCCCCTACTCAGTGAACACTTGCATGTTTGGTAATCTTGGTGACAGCCAGAAGTCACTTATTCCAGAGAGATCCTGCTGAATTCATTGCCATTAGTTCCACTAAAGTGGTTTTGAGGTCTTGGCAGCCTCTGCCATACTCAGCTGTTTTTCTTGGAATATTGAAAGTGGAACAATCCTCTTAAGGACTATTGGTGGAATTATATATACAATGGACCACCCAGCAGTTAAAGACATTGCTACAAGCTTTCACATTATGGTTGTGAATTAAAGTTGCTCCTGAGTGGAGCTGGTTTTGGGGGCTCTCAGGTTACAGCATTTCAAGTCTTTCCCAGCTGAAATGGTGCACAATGCATTCGTCCTCCAAATCCAGCCTTTGGATTTAGAGCTCCATGTTAATTAGAAACAAGCGCTGTTCTCTACCTCCTAGCCATAGGTAAGAGATCGGGCAAGTGTCCCATGCTCACACTTTCTCTCCTTTGATTTCGCATGTGGTTTCATGCCATACCACCGGTGTTTCAATACAGGTGTGATTGGCTTTTAGGTAGAGTTTGAAAACACATCTGCAAATCTTGCTTAAAGGGTTGGTAGAGAAATTTTGTTGGCTGTGAAATTTTGTTGGCATTACAATGGGGGGCAGGGGGAAAGTTGTGGGGGGGGGAGAAGGATATGAGGGAGTGTGAAACCTACAGCATGCCTCCAAATGTGGTGAGAGAGAGAGAGAGAGAGAGAGAGAAGAGATAGAATACAAAACAGCTCAAGAGCACCCCAGCTGGATCAGATCAGTGGCCCATGTATCCCAGCATCCTGTTATCACAGTGGCAAACCAGATACCTCTGGGAAGCCCCTAAGCAGGATCTGAGCACAACAGTTCACTTTGCACATGCGAAATCCAGCAACTGACATTCAAAGGCGTAGAGCATCAGCCAGTGGTGATGGAACAAAACCATCATGGTTAGTAAGCAGTGGTAGCCTTTTCCTTCCCAAATTCCTCTTTCAGCACCATCTAAGAGAAGATACTATGAAACAGGACTTGCAGGTGATCTAGGACTTTGTGCTTTGAAATGGACTTTTCTGTAAATAAATAAGCCCGTGGCAATATTTTTAAAGTAGTGGTCAGTTTAATGAAAAATGCTTACTGAGTCTGTACCTTTGCCTTTGCGGCACAGAACATGTCCACCAGTAGCTTGAATTAAGTAATATGAAATTTTTGTAGTTCAAGCTCTTTTCCTAACAGAATTAATAAATCTGGTTAGCTTAACTGGTCACTACCACCGAAAATGCAAGCGTTTAAAGCATGTATTGCAACCGCTTTGAAGGTGTGTGCTTTTTTATAATTAAGCGGTATATACATTTCATGAAATAAACAGCAAGAAACAAAATACCTTGCGGATGCACATTTTTTGTAATCATCAGTATGACTTTCCCCAAACCACTTACTCAATTTCTGGGCTGCTTACACATTTTTTACCACTTGGAAAGTTACTTCACTTTGTATTTCTACTGTCTAAGAGGATATCTTTAATCAAGATTAAATCAAATTACAAGCAGAAGCCTTTCTCTGGAGTTAATATAATTGAAACAATGAAATAAATAACAGCATACAGATTCAATTTTACCATGATTTCCATAAAGATTTAATTGATGTTCTATATAGATTTTTGATCTCTCTCTTTCCTCTAGAAGGCTTACTTTGAAACCTTCATGTAAAACTGGGTTGTTGTTGTTTATTTGGAAAACCCCCAAATAATCCCCTAAAGTTCACTAAAATGTGTAGTGGAGGTGGGACTGATTTTCCCCCATGGAATTCCAGGAACTTGTTTTGCTAAGTTTTTGCTACTTTGTGCTTTTTGATGCTAGCTGTGTTATTTCTGGACTCAGTTCAAACTGATTTTTACCTGTTTGTGGAGGGTTTTCAAAACATTATTTATTCAGCTAATTATTTTTAAGTTGTTTTCCCCCTTTCTTTTCTCCTGCTTAATTTTCACAGATGCTTCTGCCAGAAGGTATTGAGAGAGAAAATAACAAAATGTATGAAGAAGTAAAGATCCCTCACACCGAACCGATGCCTATTGGTTTGGAGGAAAAACCAGTTTACATTAACGATTTGGATGAGGTGAGGAAAACTTAACTTTTGTGGTGTGCTATGGAACATGTATACAAACTTTTGTTCCATTGTATCAGTATTGAATCAGGCGTGTTTGAAAGAAAAAGATAAATTCAGTTTTTGTGTGTGGTTTAATATTGATATCGGGTTGGATCAAGGATTGTTTTGGATAAGCTGCACGTCACTGAGCACCCCCACCCCATTCCACCCCCTTTCCCCATCCCACCCCACCCCACATCTCTCACTGTCAGCACTCAACAGTGGATTTTTGCAGGCACAGAAGGTTGCAGTGCGGACGAAAGGGCAAGAAGGCCCCATTGTGCAAGCCAAGCTTTCTTTGAACTTCTCTGGATTCAAGCCATAGTGTTCTCACATGTTCTAACACTTTACAGCATGGCATAAGTAGAAAGAAGACAAATGCTTGCATTTATTGGGTGGGGTGGAAAAGGCGGTAGAAGATCAAATCCAAGATCACTCTGGTCAGTGACCGAAATAAATCAATTCATTCATTCATTCAAGATGGAAGAAACAGGAAGAGAATATAGTAATTATTTATAGACCGTAATTTTGTTATCTTTAGTTGAAAACTTCATAATGTAATCTGCCTTAACCCTCTGTCAATACATAATCTTTAATCAGTCTGGATGCAGGTATCTGTGTATCAAATGCATGTTACAAAAACCAGAAAATTAAATTATTTCAAGGGTAGGTAATAAGCATGACATAATGTACAAGTTAAAGAATTATGTCTTCATTGAGAATTTTCTTTTTTCTAGCAATACACCATAGTTGCAAATAAGAAATTGGGGCTGGCAATACCCCACAATGTAAAGTATAAACTACAAAACATACATAAAATAGTTATGATGAAAAAGGCTGGTTTTTCACAAGGAGGTTTTAACTGGGGGTGGGGGCACAGAGATCTAATTTTGCTTGTAAAAAGGCTTTGTAAACCTGTGGGATACTGTTGACCCCTGATACTGTTGGTCGAGATATTAAGGGATTTGTCTGTTGGGAAAATAAACAGTTTCCCCTCTGTGCTCCTTTGCTGCAAGAAATGGCAATAAGAGGTTCTGGTTTAAGTATTTGTAGACATGAATTAACTAGCAAGCTACATTTTGGACAGTTTCTTTGGCACCTAGCACCTTGTGTGTATAGTTTTTGAGTTTCTTTTTTCATTTCACCAGTACTAAAACTAGTGAAGAATAAATCTAGCTGTAAGAATAAATCTAGATTTTCCTCAAGATTTGGGATGGTGAGGCTGGATTGCTACATGGTAATTTATGGTGGGATGTTGAGAACATGAAGTTATGAAGGGGGGGGGCATTTGATCTCCAGCTGTTTGTGAGGCACTACAAGCTAGTCTTAAGAGGCAGAGATGTAACCAAGACAGGAATTTAAATCCATTTCTCTCTGATTCAGGTCATACAGTTCTTTTTTTCTACATACCTCTCTTCTTATTGCACTAATTATGCAATAATACAGAATGTTTGATGTGGACTCTTTCTAGCATTAGCTTTTGGGCATCATCCAGCAAATGTTTAGCACTTTGGGCTCTCTGATTTTACTTAGAAAAGCACAAGTGCTTAATTTTGGTTACACAATGCCCAGTAGGTGGTAAAAGGACATCTGTCAACTGGTTTTCAATAGATTCCAATGGCAGATGGAAAACTGAAATGCTATGCCATAAGCCTTCAGAGCTAAAGGAGGTACATTATTGTACTTGTGACCTTTTCCTCTATGCTTCTCCCAACATTTTTATCCAATGGAGCATAGTTGTGTAAGCTGCTTGGTAGAAGTTGAGCTGGGATTTTTAGTACCCATTGCAGGATTTCATACTTTGGCAGAGTGCGTCTCTTATTTGAAAATTACATGTGATTTTGAATATTGGCATCATAGTAATTAAAAGGATGACCTTCACACATTTTGCTTAAAACACAAAGGGTCCCTAGAAATATGCATGCGGTTGGATAACAGTTGATCTATAATGTTTTGAAACTTGTGGCTTCCAGTCCAGCCTGCCTTGGAGGCAGTCCCCACAACAGTGGGGAATCAGCAGACTAAAAAGAAAAATGGTTCAATTTGCTAAACTTTCCCATATAACATGTTTACTTTATGCATCCCTGAAGTGTGTGCTTTTAAGGTATTAAAATCTTGTTGCTTACTTGGGACAAAGAGAAGTTTTTTTCTTTTTCCTTTGCTGACCAAGTGAATGGTGGCCTGCCCTTCCTTCCACAGGTAATTTATGCTGCTTTTTACAGGCCTTGTATTTGCCAGCCTGACAAAGCAGTGCAAAGCCCATGCTGTTGTTTGTCTGACATTTTGCCAGAGCATACTGCTGACATCATCATCATCATCATATATAATATATTATTTATACCCTGCCCATCTGGCTGGGCTTCCCCAGCCATTCTGAGCGGCTTCCAAAAAAATATTAAAATACTGTAATACATCAAACATTAAAAGCTTCCCTAAACAGGGCTGCCTTCAGATGTCTTCTAAAAGTCTGGTAGTTGTTTTTCTCTTTGACATCTGTGGGAGGGCGTTCCACAGGGAGGGCGCCACTACCGAGAAGGCCCTCTGCCTGGTTCCCTGTAACTTAGCTTCTCGCAGTGAGGGAACCGCCAGAAGGCCCTCGGTGCTGGACCTCAGTGTCTGGGTAGAACGATGGGGGTGGAGACGCTCCTTCAGATATACTGGACTGAGGCCATTTTAGGGCTTTAAAGGTCAGCACCAACACTTTGAATTGTGCTCGGAAACGTAATGGGATATGAAAGAAAGAGGTACTGTCAAGACTAGTCCTATTTCCTGTCGGGTAGGATAGCCAAGACTGGTTGTGTGGTAGTCTTTCTTAGCCTAATGCAAAGGTTTGCAGTGGTTTCTCCTGGACTGGCCAGACTGCTGTGATGCTAGCATGCCTTCCGCTATGCTCTTTCTTCCTCAAAAACAGAATGCTGTTGTGGTGCAAGCAAGGAGCCAGCAGGCAGAGGGTGATGTGTAGCATTGGAATGGGAGTGTGTAGGCCAGCGTTTTGAAACTATTTACAGGGCTGCGATACAAGGTTAAACTTGTTCTCTTCACCACACTTCTAAGGTTAAAGAAAGGCTTACCTAACACATCCATGTTGCTGATGAATGGCTATACTGTTACCTAAAGTGGATGGCTGTGATAGGATTTATTTCCTTGTTTCATGTCATTTCCATTTTCTTTCACTTGCTGTAATTAATCGATGGCCTAAATATAAAAAAGTACATATTTTTCTTTGCATAATGGTTAGGAATGATTACAAAATCAATACCCTCATTTTCTTTCCGTAATGTTTTCTTGCTTTTATGGTTTTAGTTAATAAGCAGGGCTGGTTGAAGGCAGACATATTAATGTATAAATTTTACTTTTGACGTCACCCTTCAGGATGTTTTGACTGTTTCTTAGGTTCCCTTGAAGAATGAGGTCAATCATTATTGTTTTTTAGATATTTCATGAAAGCTTGACAGTAACTGATGTCTTTTGAAGAATATTGTTGCTGTGTGTGCAGCCCTAACAACATTCTGTAGCAAAACAAGGAGGAGGGGATAGGAGTGAGAGTGTACATTTCTTCTACCACTATTTTAATAACCTAGAACTCCGTACTATTGGGAGTTACCAGTGCTCTGTCTGTCTGGTATTGGAAGAAATCCATTGGCATAACAGGGCAAGGAGGCAAGCTTTGATTCCCCTGCTTCCTGCATACCTCCACATCCCCTTAAAACTGTTCTGATGACAAAAGAAGCGCTGTTTGAAAGGTGCATATCACGCACTAGAGAAGTTCCTGAGCTAACTGAGCACTATCACTTTTTGGTATGGCAGGACTACTTGATTTTGAAAATGCAGAACAAGTTATTGTTTGCGGAGGGTAACGGGGAGGATGGGGTGTATTTATATATAGCAGTCATTTATATAACCATGTACATTATTAAGAAGTGAAAATTTTAAAATGCTATTTATGCATCTTTTAAGAGCTGTCCGGATAGCATAAAATCCAGCTTTAATGACCTTCATTTTTGCTCAGATATTCTGATGTAATACAGTAATTTATCTTCTTCCTCTTTTGAAGTCGTGCTATTTTTTCCTTCTGCCTAGACGTATTGGGGCCACATATCTGAAATGTTTATAAAAGCAAGTTTTGAAAATAGTTGTTAGGCATTATTCTTAGGCTGATTATCTTCTGGCACGAACTTCCCAGTCATTTGGTTGCTAGCAAGTTGTTTGGCTGCAGCTAGTTGGGCTTTATCAGGCAGATGGTTTCAATACTGGGTGAGACCATATCCCAGGACCACTTGCATTTATTTAGCAGGGGCTTACAGAGCCACTCTCCCCAGGATGGCTTCAGCTGCATGAAATCTTGAGCCACGCTGTGGGCCTATGCTTGCTCATTAATGCAAGATATGCACAAGCCTTTTTCTCACACATACAGCCCATTCAGACCTCCTTATGTGGTGAGCTGCAATTTCAACAAGGAAATCTACATCATAACCAAGGTTTCCCATTTAGTCTTAACTAGAAAATTATACTTGTCCATTTCAGTACAAGCCAGGAACTTAAACCAATGCTTAAGAAATTGCCAGTTGCATTTTCTAGCCCAGTCCAATATCCAGAATCCTGTGCTGATCAGTATGGGAGAAGTGAGGGGATTCAGGCACCTCCATTCCTTCCCAAGAGGGTTTCAGCATTCAAAAAACAAAAAACAAAAAAAAATGCTTAAATAGACTGATGCATTTTGTTGGAATGGATGCAGTATCACTGTCTACAAGAATCATGTACATTTGCATAGCAAGATCCACTTTATTAGAACAGTGCAATGAAAGAACAGTGAGTAGGGAGTTCATATTAACCAACAATACACCTTCACTTGCTGTCCAGGCATAATGTATTCATGAGAGCTATGTAGACATCTTGAAAAAAGTTAGTGTAGAAAATAGATGCTAAGTGTTGGTTCCTGTGGAGTATTTCCTAATGTGTTTATCTTTTTTAAAAAAAGAAAAAATGGTTTAATATGCTTTTAAAAATTTAAAACATACCTATAAAATCAGGGATTGGTGATGAAGGGACATGGCCATAAGACTCATGGGTACTGATTTTAATCATGGTATTAATTACCAAGTAGAAAGCTTCCATTTGCATTATTGATTGTAATCAATGCTCTCTATTTGTACATCAGTTAGTATTCCACAGTTTATTGTCCAGTTGAATATGGCTCCCTCTCTCACTTTGCTGTTCCTTTGTTAGTGTAACAAAAGGTGCAGTTACAAACAAGTAAAAATAAACATTTAGTTTGAAACTTTTTAGCTCAGAATGCATTGTAGCTCATCGAGGATTAGCTGGTCCAGAGACAAAATTGGACGCAGAATATGTATCATGGAAACCAGTGGGAAACTAGGGTGCTAGCTGGAGAATCTTAAGCCATGCTGTAGCTGAAATGTATGTGGGAAATAAGGAGAGTTCTGGATTGAAGTGGTAATGGTGGTGAATTGCTAATAGTCTGAAGGGTTGGGTTTATGCAGGGGTGAAGGAACATGTGGCTTCAGATGTTGCTGCAGTACAACTCCATCCCCTATCATTGGCCAAACTGGCTGGGATTGATGGAAGCTGAGGCCCAACAAAAGAGTGCCCCTGATCAGAGGGTGAAATCCATGTTAATAAATGGAGGTACCCAGAGATGCTCAAAATCACTGGACATATAAATGTATTTTACCACCAGTAAATGAGGAATAAATATTCAGAATTCTTGGGACTCAAGTATAGCTGTTAAAGCAAATGTCATGGAATTGCTAGAGTCAGTCCAATTGGTGATCTGGGTTCATATGTGTTTTGTTAAACTCCCAGTATATCTTTGCTCCTCTTGTTCCTCATTCTACAACCTTCTTACTTGTTTCCTAGAACAGGAACATAGAAGCTGCCTTATACTGAGTCATACTCTTGATCCAACTAGTTCAGTATTGTCCTCATCAAGGATGGGGAACCTGTGGCCCTCCATACGTGGCTGGATTTCAATTCTCGTCTGGCCTAGCTAGCATGGCGAGTGGTCAGGAATGATGGGAACTGTAGTCGAACAACGTATGGAGGGCCACAGGTTCTCCACCCCAGCTCTACGCTGACCAGCAGTGGCTCTCCAAAGTTTTAGACAGGGATCTTTTCTGTCCCTACCTGAAAATGGCAGGAATTTAGTCAGGGATGTTTTGCATACTAAGGCTGTACTTCAGATTATAGCCATACATTTTCACCTTCACAAATTATATTTAATTTTGATTTTTAATTTGTTCTAGCTAAGAACAAAAATCCACACCTCATTTTTATTCATATTGAAAACAAAAACAGGGAAATGTTTGGTGAAATTAAAATGTACAGAGTTTTCCTCAGTTTTTCTAAAAGCAAGCGTTGTGTAACTTCTACTTCAGGAAACATGAAGTTTCTGCTTTGTTCCCATATAATTACTAGGAAACAACTAGTGTTTGAACACTGTTATTAACTGGAGTAAAGATTTCTGTGTAGCACGCTTGATGAAAGTGATACAAACAGTAGAAACAGTCTTAATTATTTTAAAGGTTTTTCATATTAAAAGTATGTTGTTCATAACAATAATGAACTGCCATCTTGTTGTTTCAGTCTTAGACATTAAGAACATATACGTAATGTGCCCTAAAAAATTATAGATGATAATTATTTGGGAAACTATTCTTTTCCAGAACAGGCTGTAACGTCTGATAATGTTTTAGGTACTTGGAGAATTTGCCTGTTAGAATGTTTCAAAGTATAAAACACACTTAAAATAGAAACAATGTTTACAGAGTTTACAGAGGAATTTTATGGGTGTTTTTCTGTGGGGGGGATCTCTTGGGGGAAGCTATCACATCTAAGCCCTATCAGCGCATAGCAGCCAGGGTGAGAGGTGGGAAACTTTTATTTTTTTTGCCTTTTTGAGGGGGTTCTTCTTCTCCCATTGCAATCAACTGAAAGAAATTAGCTACACCACCTCCAGGACTGGCGTAGATAGGGCCATTTTTGGGGGATATATCTGTGGAATGAAGTGGAGTTAGGATTCTGTGGGTCCTCAGCCAACTCCAAGATGTGCTTGTGGAGTTTTCCATAGGCATACCATATGCTCTTCCCAAAAGGTCTCTCAATCTTCTGTAGCAGATTCTGGTGAAGTGGGGTACTGTCAGGGGAAGAAAGGGGAAGTTCCATTTGTGCAAATAGAAGTCCATGTTGTAATTTGGATGCCACAACTTGATATCATCTATGACAGGGGTTGTCAACTTTTTTGATGCAGTGGGCACATTTCAGATTTTCAGAGTACAGTGGGTTACAGTTACAAAATGACTTCCAAGGGGGTTGGGCATAGCACAAAATGGGTGTCAAGGGGACATGGCAGGACACAAAATTAGAGAAGGTACTGTCATGATGAAGCTTGTCCATATTTGTATTTCTATGTTCTTTGCCTGAAAGTAAATAGCTTGCATCAATATGAGATGTGCCTTTTACCAAGTCTCCACCCCCAATTTTCCTTCTGTGCAAACTGCTGTAATGGTACTAATTTTGTCAAATTATCAGTTTTAATACATTTTTGCTTTAATTTTGGCACAGTAGGTGATCTGCTTTGGGGCTGTGAGATTGAAATTAGGATACAAACAAACAAACAAAAAGGTAACCATGTCAGCCCATAAGGGGGGACGGGACCAAAATACACATTAGGTAATATCCTTATCAAACCAACCAAAATGTCACAAAACATTGTGCAGGTTTTCAAGTTTTTAAGGCAAAAAAAGTTTTCTTTGTTTGAATTTTCTCTCATGTTCCACCTTAAAATGCTTACAAAATACATACATATATGGCTTGAGGAACAGCCTTTTCTTTATGCCCGCCGCCTTATATTTTTTATTATTTAACCTGATGAAGAGTTATTGGGATCCTGAACGCTTACGCATAATTAGTTGCTTACTCTAGCTTGCTTTTGCATGAGATAAAGAACAAGAAAAAAATAAGTGCACTCTAAAAAGTAGATGCTCACGACACTTGTGTTTTCCCCCCAGAAGAATGTTCTTTCCATTCTCTGTTGCCTCACTCCTACTTGACGGGTTAACGTTTATTATCTCTGTCAGCTATAATTACCCTTTAAAGTAGTGTGTGTTAGTTCTTCCCCTTTTTGTTAAATAGATATTGTAGCACCAAGCTTGAAGGAGGTGGTTTATCTCCCATCATAAGAGAACAAGCAAGTTAAATATGTACTCTGAAAATCATTATTCAGTACATGTGGAGATCTCTAAAGTGATAAGATTGTTAAGAGCTTTAATCGTGACTCATGCCTGAACAGCTGGAAGCTGTGCCATTAGTTAGTGCCTGTAGGGAAGGAAATTTCACTCACGGTCTTTCTCCTCAACCATTTTATTTCGCAGTAAATACACATTTGTTGAGCACACCTTCCAACCAGTTTGTGCTTCTGTTGCTGTGAAATCATGTTTTCCAAGAACTTAAGGCGCAGTAGGGTGAACCAGGTGCTTTTTTAGACAGCGCATTTGTTTTCTAATGTGATTGCAAGGCTGAGTGGAATATGCTTGGATGAGCATATCGGGCACCTGTTGAATATCTCTGTAGTTTAGTTATGGTTGACACAGAGTTAATCCCCACTCTCCTCTCTGCATTCTCACGTTGTTAATTTCAAGCTGTGCAAAAGTAGGGAATACCAGCAAAGTTACCTCCTGCGACAGTGACCTGGCATTTTGTTGAATGTGTTGTTGAACTTTTATCTCCTCCCACCCCAATGTAGCTTTAAACATTGTTTGGAAGCTGTGCACTCCACCTTGTTTAATAGCTCTCTTGACTCATGAGAGTCTGTAATTTATTACTTTTAAACAGTTAAATTAAGAGATATAAAAGGGGGGAATAGTTAAAACAGCATGTAAAATAGCAGGCAGGCTAAAACTGTTAAAAACAGGCTCCAAATAAATTTACAGTGTTCCTCAGTTAAAAGGCCTGGGTTTTCACCTTGTGTCAACAACTCATAACAGGGTATTGTATAATCTTAATGTCTTGACAGAGAAGGCCCAATCCATGATGGTCATTCTCTTTACCTTACTAGGTTGGGAAGAGTTTTTCCTGATCCGATGAGCCAACTAGTTCATATAGGAACAGGAAGTTCTTGAAGTATTCACATCCAAAGTAGAATGTTATAGATTATCCCCTATAAAGTGCAGGGAGAGCTCATGAAGCTGTTTTAGAATTGGTGACCATTGTTCTAAATTTCATGTTGGTTAGGAGCCTAGTTGCTGAGTGTTGGACCAATTGAAGCTTCTGACATGTCTTCAAAGGCAGTCTTAATCTACGATGCATTGCAGTTTATTCTGAACGTTGCCCAAACATGGGTGACAGCAGTGTTCAACACCTTCACTGTCTACTTTGTGCATGGGATGAAGTACAGTGGTCCCTCGGGTTACAAGCACCTCGGGTTACAAACACTTCAGATTACAGACCCCGCTAACCCAGAAGTAGTACCTTGGGTTAAGAACTTTCCCTCAGGATGAGAACAGAAATTGTGTGGTGGTGGCACAGCGGCAGCAGCAGGAGGCCCCATTAGCTAAAGTGGTACCTCAGTTTAAGAACGTACCTCTGGAACAAATTAAGTTCGTAACCAAAGGTACCACTGTAGACATATGGTGAATGAAAGCTCATGCCTCCATAACTTGGTTAACTAAGGTACCACAGGGTTCTTTATTTTCTTCCCAAACGAAAGTAAATTTTGTTTAGTGGGGAAACATGAATACAGCAACATGCAAAAATAAAAGCAGTGGCCCAGTTTACATTTCCCAGTAAACTAGGTTAAAACAAAACTGGTTTGATGTGAATGAAGAGTGGAACCCCCAAGGCAATGGTCCCACACTCTTGCTGTGCCTATGATGAAACAAGCCAGAATCTGAACCTGAACTTGTGGTTTGTTTCATGTGTCCTGAGGTGTTAATGCACATGTATTTGTATGTAGCTTATGAGCTTAAAGGAAGAGTTGTACTAGTCCCCCAGTTCTTTGTTGCTGGTTTGTTTTTGCAATCCAAGTGCTTGGTTATTGGTGTAAATCTAAGGAAGGAGAGAGACAGGGATGCTGAGAGAAGCCTTTGGTCATGTCTTGTCACAGTGACAACCGTGGGTGGGTGAATTTTTAAATTTGTTTGCATGGCCAAACATAGTTTTGCATTTGTTCTTTATATTCCAGTTTTAATTTGCCATCTTCACTCTGTACTCCACTTGATTTTTCTAACAAGTGGGTGTTGTTGCTTGTTGCAGTGGCACAGAGGAGAAACTAGGGTAGATCACTATTTTTGTAACACAAACAGCAGAACTGTTTTCATCTACAATAACAGGACCTGACAATGTTGGCTGTAGGCATAAGATTAGCTGGCAGGTGGCTAATTGGCTTTTCCTGTGTCCTGTCATGATCCAGAAGTGCAACTGCTCACCAGCCGAGCCTTTTCATCGAAAATGTGATGTTATGTTGCTGCCAGAATCAACAGCGGAATGAAGGAAATAAGCAGCTATTGGACACTTCATGGCTGACATTAAGGTCCCACAGAACCTTGTTCAAAGGAAATATGTATCAGACCACAGGGCTTTTGAGTTGGTTAATATATTATCAAATCCTCTCAATTATGTGATTGACTGTAGGAGATCCAGGTTTAAATTGCTTCTTAGCTGCAGAATTCTGGAATAGGTGGATATTGTTGTGGTCCAGCAAATAAATTCTTAGCTATTAGAGGCAAATTTTGAAGAATAGATTGACTCTGGATTTTTTCAGAACATTTCAGCAGATCAGCGGATAGTAAAAACAAATGCAACTCTGAGTAGAGGACAATAAACTGCCCAAGCAGGCAAGCTCCTTGCATTCTGTGACCTCCAGGGATATTAGATTTAAACCCAATGCCTTTGAGGCACAAACCTAACGTACCACCACAAGTTGGCTGGCAATTAGGTATCAGTGAGATATTGTTCTATTCACTCCTTTGTATTTCATATTCAAAATGTGACTTGAAGGGACAAATACAAGCTGGGATAAAATATCTTACAACCATCATAAATCATCTTCCCAAAACCTATTTTAATAAGTGGATGTTACACAGCAATCTAGAATTCTGCTGCTAAACCTTTTAAAAGAGTCAACTCATAAGAACTGGTAGCATCATAGCCATTAATCAATGCACAATTATACTGTCCCAATTTTTTTCCTTTAGCCATAAAAGTCCAAATGGTCAAGCTGTCCAGGGAAAGAACAAACTTAATGATAATTTTCAAGGCAAATCAAAGCCATCGCAAAGTTCAATTCTCTTCTCCATTTTGCTTGTTTATATCATTTTGTTAGGTAAACATGTTGTTCAAGACCAATTAATTCTTATCAAATCAAGCAAGAGTCATAAGTAGCAATGAATTTGGGAATACATGACAAGTGGGAAAGTTTTCATTGAGAAAGGGAAGCCATAATCAGATAAATGTCTAACTTTAAAAAATATGCAAATTCCAGATGTGAGGCAAGGAAATTCTTAACTCCCTGTTCAGCACAGTCATGTGAGCTAGGGTTCAAGTCTCAAAACTCAGGCCCCTACTCACCTGCTGGGTTAGGTGTCGGTAGCCCTCTGAGAGGCTTCTGAACAGCGTTTGGAATGGGATAACTTACACTAACGTAAGTTATGCCGGCTTCTGGTAGTTAGAATTGCTCTGTAAATTGGTTCAGGACAGACAAGAATTTTTATAACTGACATGTAGAATTCCTTAGCATGAGGAGTAAAAATAGCTCCTGTTATAGTTAGATTTCAAAAATAAGTAGACATATTCATCCCTCACAATGGAAAAGAATAACAACATTTTTACCTTTCAGCTTTTTGCATTTGCAATAGGGTGACCCCTGCCTTTTCTTACACAGAAAACTAGATCAGAACTACCCATTTGTCAGATCTGAGTTTGGCACTTCAGGTCATTTTGAAACAGCTGCAAAGGGGCTGGCTAATTAAATGGGGTGCAGCAGAAAAAGCGAAATATTTTCTGGACTTCCACTAAACATTACTTTTTACCTCTTCCAGCTCCTGTTGCCATCCAGATACATTTATTGCATTGTGAGGGAAAGTGACTGGCGGAGGGGTTGCAGGGGGGAAGTGGTGAAAGGGTTAACCCTTGCCTATTTTCCCATTGCTGCAAACTGATCAATTGCAAACAGGCAGGGATAGAGACTTGGGTTCCTGAGCAGTGATCTTCATCTGAAGGTGTGCTGCTCAAACAGACTATTCTTTAGGTTGTTTTCATAAATTGTGGTTTCTTCTCTTTCCTCATGCCACCGTCTCTTAGAAGTACATGTTTGAAGAGCTTTCCAAGATCGCTTCATTCTTTCTGGGCTTTGATTTCTTGTTCCCGCCGTCTTTTAGGAGTAGTGACTTGACAGACTGCCAGCGCATCTTGAAAAATCTGTCGTTGCTCACTCCTACTACTTTTCCTCCTCTGCCTGGTGTAACCATAATTTTTTTTAAAAAAAATCAAAGCATGTCGGTAGCAATTCTTCTCCTGGAAAGTGTTTCTGCCCTTCTCTTTTTCTTCTACACTTATGAATTGATCACACCTGGAATAGAAAACCTTAAGATGACTTTGACTTTTCACGTGGCAAGTTTCTGAGAACTGCTGTAGAAACAAAGAGGACGCATTTTTCATTCCCAAGCCTGACTCCAGTTAGCATGATTATGAAATTACTAAAAAAATTAGATTGCATATATTAACACACATAATCTTGCACAACAGCTATAGAATACTTATGCTAGGTGAAATAAATTATATGTCTAGTTCAACATTTTCTCTGGTATCTGTGGGCAGCCTAATGTGCCAAGAAGGCTTGCATGCCCCACATCTCTGTGCCCTGTTATCTGAGTGTCAGGAATATACTACGTGAATACCGTATTTTTCGCTCTATAACACGCACCCGACCATAACACACACGTAGTTTTTAGAGGAGGAAAATCTGTAGGCATGCCACCCATAGGCATTCCCTCCATAACATGCACAGACATTTCCCCTTACTTTCTAGGAGGAAAAAAGTGAGTGTTATGGTGCAAAAAATACGGTATGTCCTTCATGAATTTACCATCTCATTTAAAAAAAAGGGACATGGGTGGCTCTGTGGTTTAACCCACAGAGGGCTTGCTGATCAGAAGGTCGGCGGTTCAAATCCCCGTGACAGGGTGAGTTCCGTTGCCTGGTCCCTGCTCCTGCCAACATAGCAGTTTGAAAGCACGTCAAAGTGCAAGTAGATAAATAGGTACCGCTCTGGTTTCCGTGCGCTACTGTGGTTCGCCAGAAGTGGCTTAGTCATGCTGGCCACATGACCCGGAAGCTGTACGCTGGCTCCCTCGGCCAATAAAGCGAGATGAGCACCGCAACCCCAGAGTCGGTCACGACTGGACCTAATGGTCAGGGGTCCCTTTACCTTTATCTAAAAAAAACATTTAAAAATCTATTGACATAAGTGATGTGTTAATATTCTGTGGTAGTAGGTTTCATAGGTTTATTGTACATTCCTGTGAGGAAATCATAAAACTGCTTTGTTTTTGTTTTACCGTATAAAATGAAATAATTTCCATCCTCTCTGCTCCCTGTATACAGTGGTGCCTCGCAAGACGAAAAGAATTCGTTCCGCGAGTCTTTTCGTCTTGCGATGTTTTTCATCTTGCGAAGCACGGTCCGTCGCAACTGTGCCTCTTCAAGCTGCTTTAAAAAAAAGTGCAAGACATTTTCGTCTTGCGAAGCAAGCCCATAGGGAAATTTGTCTAGTGAAGCAACGCAAAACCGAAAAACCCTTTCGTCTAGTGAGTTTTTCGTCTTACGAGGCATTCGGCTTGCGGGGCCCCACTGTACTTAAAAGTCCTGATGTTATTTGTTCAGAAGATGCTTGATCTCTGTAATCATTTCAATTGCTTTTTAACATTTGCTTCTCTTACTATACATTCCTGACAGTTGTGGGGAGCCTGTGGCCCACCACAGGTTGCTGAACCTCAGTTGTGATTGGTCCCAACTCCCATATCCATTGCCAGGGATGATGGGAATTGTGTGCCAGCAGGAGCTGGAGGACCACAGGTTCCCCCTACCCGCTTCAAACACAACTTGAGGCAACTTCTGGATGCACTGCTCTCACTTGAGGCTCAAGTGGTCTTGGTGGCATGGAGTGCCTTCCATTGGCTTCAACTGTTAGTCCAGTTATGTCCTATCTAGACAGGAATAGCCTATCTTCTATCATCTATCCTCTGGTAACCTCTAAGTTAGATTACTGCAGCAAGTTGCACATGGGGCTGCCTCTAAAGCCATTGTGAGATTCAGTATGGTGTAGTGGTTAGGATTGGTAGACTCGTAATCTGGTGAACTGGGTTCACATCTCCGCTCCTCCACATGTAGCTGCTGGGTGACCTTGGGCTAGTCACACTTCTCTGAAGTCTCTCAGCCCCACTCACCTCACAGAGCGTTTGTTGTGGGGGAGGAAGGGAAAGGAGAATGTTAACCACTTTGAGACTACTTCAGGTAGTGATAAAGCAGGATATCAAATCCAAACTCTTCTTCTAATGGCAGTTTGGTGCAGAATTTGGCTGCCAGGTTGCCGAACGGGGCAAGACAGTTTGGGCATACAATGCCAATCCTGGCCTGATTGCACTGGCTGCCAAATAGTTACTGGGTCCTATTTAAAGTGCTTGTTTTGACCTATAAAGCCTTAAATATCTCAAGACTGCAATAACTCTCTCCAGATGAACTGAGCCAGACCCTGCAATAATAATCTGAGGCCCTTCTTCATGTGCCTCCTCCACAAAGAGGTCCAGAGAGTGGCAACACAAGAAGGTGTCTTTTCTGTGGTGGCTCTCCCTTTGCGGAATGCTCTCCCCAGGGAGGCCCGCCTGGTGCCTTTGTTACATATTTTTAGGTGCCAGGCAAAAACTTTCCTAATATGCCTAGATTAAAATATGAAGTACTGGATGGAAGAAAAATTAGTAAGGAAAGATAATAAGAATATGTAGGTGATTTGAGAAGGTTGTAGAATGCAAAGATTATTGTAAATTGTATAATGTGGAGGAAATTGAGTGGGGGCGGAGGGAAGTGGAAGGAAGGAGAAAAGAATAATATGATGGATTGAAGAAATAGATATGTAAATGTATGGGGGGATGGGGAGGAAATGGTGTTGGCTTTGGTATACAGTTGTACCTCGGGTTACATACGCTTCAGGTTACAGACTCTGCTAATCCAGAAATAGTGCTTCAGGTTAAGAACTTTGCTTCAGGATGAGAACAGACATTGTGCTCCGGTGGCAGCGGGAGGTCCCATTAGCTAAAGTGGTGCTTCAGGTTAAGAACAGTTTCAGGTTAAGTACGGACCTCCGGAACGAATTAAGTACTTAACCTGAGGTACCACTGTATCTGTATTGTAAAGTAACATGTGAAAACCAATAAAAAAGAAAAGGAAAAAAACCTCAAAGCGGGGGGGGGGGGGACGACTTTCCTCTTCTCCCAGGCTTTGACTAATTTAAAAAATCTTTGGCCTTTTAAAGGGGGGGGGGAGTATTGTTTTTGTTTGTTACTATGATTTGTGTTTTTTGCAGTTTTATATTGAAATCCATCCCATGATCCTTAGTTGAAAGGTGGTGTAGAAATATAATAAGTAATCATATTCCATTGATATGGTCTAACCAGCATTGTGCATAGCATTCTTATAACATTACTTGCTTATAAATTGCCTAAAATGAACTGTTATCAGTCCATATCAAGGAGTGCAAAGCCACAAGATATATGCTGTTAGAAGAAAAAAGTTGATTGCAAAGTGGGAGGGGAAGTAAGTAATGGTCTGTTTGATTTGGTCAAAGTGGTAGACTGTAATCTTAGCTGAACTTGAAAGGAGACGAAGTGTGACTGAGGGAAAAGTTGTGAGAAATGTTTATTTTTAGTAGTGAAGTGGAAAGAAAGTTGGCAGGTGATGACAACTAAGAGGACCTGAGGAGCAAAAAAGTGAAGAAGGGAATGGATAAATGTGAAACTATGCTTTTCAGTTAGTTGAATGTTAGGTGTGATGTAGTCTAGGGATAGAAACTGGGGCCCTCCAGATGTTGTTGTGACTACAGTTGAAGACTTTTATTCGAGCGAGCAATTAAAGTAATTTCTGCTTTTATAGTTTATTTTTACCTTTTTTATCTTGATTGCATTTGTTGACCTTGATGTAAACCAAATAGAATCAACTGCAGGTAAGAAATACATAAATAGTCAAAATAAATAAAAGTTGGACAAATAATATAACTCTCATAATCCCTGGCTGTTGGCTATGCTAGGTGGGGCTGATGGGAGCCAGGAGTCCAGTATCATTTAGAGGGACATTGGTTCTCCACCCTGGTGTAGTTCATAACGATGAACTGGACATATTAAAGTTAGAGAGAAATGTACACTTTAGTCCTTGTCAACAGCAGCTGTTTTAATCATTTAGTTGAATGCTTCTTTTCTTTTCTGGACTTCTATTGCAGATTGGACAACTTGCTTTCAAGGGCATGAAAAGGTTAAATCGAATCCAGTCCATAGTGTTTGAAACTGCCTACAATACAAATGAAAACATGCTAATCTGTGCGCCCACTGGGGCTGGAAAGACTAACATTGCCATGTTAACAGTTTTGCATGAAATCCGTCAGCATGTTCAGCAAGGAGTCATCAAAAAGGACGAGTTTAAGGTAGGAATTTAATGAACTGCAGGACAGCTTTATAACTTGTAAGATAAAGCCCATTATAGAGTTGTGCACATTTATATGGATTCAAGAAGTTTTCAAGGACATTGTGTTTTCCCCAAGTCACACGGAGATGGAGCCTGTTGATTTACTTCATCTCTGTTATGTAATTCCTTTTTCTGTTCTGAAAATCTTATTACCCATGTGAAAAGCTTTGAAAATATATTTAGCTTTGATGCAGAACCAATTTTCAAAATGATAAGCCCGTGTAAACAAAATCTATTGTCTTTTAAAAAGCTGCACACTTATCCAGCACCGATAACCACTTTCCATATACCACTATTAAGTTTTTCCCCCGTTGCTGTAAGTGCTAGGTATAATATTTCACAATAAATTGTGATTTGTATCAGTTGCTGCAAAACCAACAGTCTTGTACACTTTGCTCATTTATCAAACTGGTGTCCTTTTTGGTACAGATTGTTTATGTTGCTCCTATGAAGGCATTGGCAGCTGAGATGACAAATTACTTCAGTAAGCGGCTGGAGCCACTAGGCATCACAGTGAAAGAGCTAACTGGTGATATGCAGTTGTCGAAAAGTGAGATTCTACGAACCCAGGTATGCTACATGACAGACATAAATATATTGATGGATGCAAGCAGTAGTGTATAAATGTGCTTTAACAAAACAATGAAATATTCTTGATTCATGAATTAAAGCAGTGATTTTTCAAATTTACTGCCATCAGGTTAGCTTTTCTGCAATGCTACCTGCTGCAGAAGATGGTGGGAAACATTCTAAGCTGCCTTGAAAGTCCATGCATAGAGGGAAACATTTGTGGAATATCTGAAAAGTTTTTGTATACATTTAAGCTCGTTAGCAGGATTTACGTAAAGCAAGGAGTTAAATGCAACGTTAAAGAAAAATCAGGAAATAGCTAATAAATCTAACAACGTAGAAAACAGTGTTAAAAATGATAAGAAACTGCAAAAGGGGTGGAGTCAAAATAGTTATGTTTATTGGGAAGTTTTGTATTTGTATGTCTCTGGGGAAAAAATCCAAAATTGGAAAATAAAATTTATAAAAAAGAAAAAAGAAAGTCCATGCATAGTGCTAGTCAAGCCTTTTGCATTTCACCAGTGCCTTGAATGAGCAGAGATGACACACGCCACTCCGCTGTATGCATGCTTTCAAATGGCAAGGCATAAACAGTAGTGATGAAGAAATAAGTCATCCAGTGAAACTTGTTCTTATTTACTGATACTTTTATTGGGAAACCAACTCCATATGAACTTCCAAATGGCCCTAGCGTCTCTTGGATGACTCTGAAAAACTGTTTTATGCCATGGCACCAGTATCGGTGCTTTTACTGCTTGCAGATCTGAGAGAGAAGAGAATGGATCTAGTGATACACAAATGGAGCTTTCAGCTTCTATGTAAGCATAAGAAGAGCCCTGATGGATCAAGCCAAAGGCCCATGTAGTCTGGCTTGCTTTTCTCATTGTGCTCAACCAAATACCCACAGGAAACTCATAGGCAGGACCTGAGTACAGGCTCCCCATTTGTGTTCCCTAGCAACTGATGTTCAGAAGCATGCTGCTTCCAACCAGGGAGGCAGCCATTTGTGGCTAGTAGCCATTGAGAGCTATTTATATCCATTGATTAAAGGTAAAGGGACCCCTGACCATTAGGTCCAGTCGTGGCCGACTCTGGGGTTGCGGTGCTCATCTCGCCGGAGCGGTACCTATTTATCTAATTGCACTTTTATGTGCTTTTGAAATGCTAGGTTGGCAGGAGCAGGGATCGAGCAACGGGAGCTCACCCCGTCGCGGGGATTCGAACCTCTGACTTTCTGATCAGCAAGTCCTAGGCTTTGTGGTTTAATCCACAGCGCCACCCGCGTCCTATCCATTGATTATCCTTCGTGAATTTGTCTGATCCTTGTTTAAAGCCATTCCAGTTGTTGACCATTACTGCCTCTTGTAGTGGTGAATCCCATAGTTGAGCTATGCGCTGTGTGAAAAAGTACTGAATCTTTCAATACTGAGCTTCATGGGATGTCCAAGAATTCATGCTGAAAGCATGTCTAAATCATCATCATCACCATCATATTAGCACTCTGGCTGAAAGTGAGACAGGAGAGATCTTGTTAAATTTCACCAAAGTGGGTTTTGCAAAACTGTGGCACCATCTCTGAGAAGACCCTAAGTATCACCTGAGTTTTTAATCAGTGTCAGGACAGAGAGCAGAAACTCATTTTAAGATGTGGGCCAGTTTATTTTGGTGATGTCAGTCATGTCAGTCATCAGGGGCACTGTGCTGTTATGTATAACCTGCTCTTATCTCTCTGCAGCCTTTCTGTTTCTTTCCTTCAAACAGATACTGAATTGTCATCTATTTGTGTACAGGTCAACTTGCAACTTGTATATAGTTAACTTGCTCAATCCCAGCTTTACATGTTTGGCAGCTGGCCAGCTGAAATCGCACAAATTAAACACACACATTTTCGACAACCTACCCACCGCGGCCTCCATACGCAACATAGGGATTTAATACTGACCTAGCTAAAGGAGTTTTGTAAGGATTGTTGCAATGGAACTGTGTATTTGAAGCACTTAAGTGTTTTCAAAATGTCTCTTACCTTTTTTTACCCCAGCTCTGATTTCTAGCCCTAAACCAGGAACCCTAAGCTCAGATGTAGAGGCTGGGATGTGCACACAGAGCTCTGGATAAGCAAGAAGAGCCCAATTCCAGTAACTGGAAAAGTGCCACATGCAGTGGATACGTGGGTGCACAAAAAATCTATTATGGTGAACAGACACTTTAAGTCAGTGTGGCTGCCTTTGTTCACTCACAGTTCTTTGTGCACAGCAGAACCCAGCAGGGACTGTCTGTTTACATATTGTCTCCCCACATACTAGAAAAGGTGGAGAGTGGGCGAATTAGTTTCCTGAAGCTCCTTTATAGAGGTTTTCTGTAAAGATCTGAGCAGCATTAATGTCTATTTTAACCAGATTTGTGGTAAGCACACTTGTGAGACAGATGTTGATGTGGTTTATTATGTTAGGTAATGTTTGAAACTCTGAGACAGAGACGTTAATAAATCCATAATGAGAGTCGGTAGCACAACTCCTACATATAACTGGTTTATTACTTTGCGAAAATACAACTTGTTTATGTAAGCTAATATTTCAGTGAAGTGGGCACTTTTCCAGTTACGCGTGCAGTGTTGCTTTTCTGGAATGGCGAAATAGCTTGGAGGGGGCAAGCAGATTGCCATTTCAAAGATTAGTAGATGGATTGCTTTTGTGATGACAGTGCAGTAGAAAGAAGTGAAGCAGACAACGGACGTGTCACAGCTGAACAGAGCAAGTAGCCCTGAGGGTGGCAAATGATATCAGGACTTTTTGAGCTGTATGGATTAGCACCCTGATGGGTTTGCCCGCTGATGGACTTCAGACACTTCAGCTATGATGGCTTTTCTTTCCAGTGGCAAATGATCCTGACAAGAGAGGGAACAATGCAGTTTTTCCCTTCAAGGGGAGGGCGACAACCAGCTTTAGGTAAGCAAAAGTGTGTGGGGAAGGGCTAGAATTCCTCACTTCTGAGGTGTCTTCCTGCCTTCGTCAGAGAGAACAGTTTTTGGCACAGCTCCCATTTTTGTTTGGCCTGTTTTTTGGCATAGGTTTATCTGCCTATGCAGATGGGATATCATCGCCAAAGTTGACACGAGGGCTTCCACAGATGTGCACAGCAGTTTCCCATAATGTTTGAGTGTCAGGTGCCATTTTGAACCAAGATGGCGGACCAAAAGGTGACTCTTGATTTTTACCTGATTTTTGACGTGATTGGTTCAAACTCACAAAGTGCACTACCCACTTAAAAATCACATTTCCCCACTGTTTTTAAGGATACTATGCAGGGCTGGGCACTCCCTGCTAGTATATAATGTAACACTAAGAGTATTATTGTGGCACTTTAAAGTCTAACAAATGTATTATAACTTAAACTGAAACAGACAAACATGGCTTCACTTCTGGAAATACAATAATTGTGATTATAATAATTTTATTATTTATTTTACTTTTAGTTATTAAGCATGTGTGACAAAATCTCTGTATTTTCAGTCAGTATAGTCTCCATTTGGAATTGCTAATTACTCAGGTTGTTGGTTGCCCAGCTGCTGTTCTGCTCACTCTGACATTCCTTCTCCTGATGACTGCTGCTTCACTTGCAATTTTTAAAGGGCCATTGGTTCCTAAATGCTACACGAGATGGAGCCAGATATGTGTATCCTCCCATGGCTCACCTCTGTCTTTAATTCATACTCTGTGATTCCTCACCGCTTTTCTACCTACCACCTGGCAGTAATTTTTTTTAAAAAAAAAAAACTGTTTTTTTTAATGGCGGAATGAAAGAGAGAAACCCAGTACCACTGATGTGCAGCCTTCATAACTGGGTGATAGGCCGAACAGACACTTTGTGGAGTCTATGGGTATCCTTTTCTAGTATTAAAGGTCTGTTTTAATTAAAATACTATAGACATATATCACACATATTCACACACACACAAACACACATACCAAAAAACCATTCCACACATCAGCATCACAATTCTGCTCTGTCATAGTGAGGACAGTACAACTGGGGTGGCCTGGTTTCTTAATGTTTGCTGTTTTTAGGACCAGCTTATATTTTTTTTTACATGTGAGACCTTTTGGAATAATGGCTTTTGAACACAAATAGGAGCAGCTGGAATCACAGGAGGTCCTCTGAAGACCCCGACATTACCAAGAAAAGTTCCCCATTAAAAATGTTACATCTGAAAAGAAAAAGCAGTTGTTATAATACTTGTATTTTCTTCCATCATAACTAGATGGAGAAAAAACCCAATGCTGAGCGTTTTTCACACCCACAGAGCTTCGGGATCAGAATATTTGCCTTTGATCGACATTTGGGCAGGGACCTGTAGCAATACCAGAATACATCAAGAAGCTATTGCTAATAAAGAGGAAGCCTTGTTCCTTTGCTGATAAATCTCTTGCAGCATTTCTCAGTGGCACAGCTATGCTGAAAGTAATTTCTTTTATTCACAAGGTAGAAAGGCATGCCCTATTTAAAATTAGATTCTTGTCCCCCCTTAAACGAACTACAAATGGAAATATAAAAATGTCTGTGTCTTTTTTCAAATGTAGCACAATGTACCCAAAGGTTGGTAGTGGTGTTCGAGGCTGAAGATACTTAGGAAAAATGTCTAGCTCTCCATAGGGAGCTGAACATCCTTTTCATATGCAATCATTTTTATAATCTGAAGTCTTCCTTATTTCACACTGTGTTCTCCCTTTACGGATTCATCTTTATAGTAGAGTGGTTTATGTGCCCCAGAATAAAGTGTTACATCCCACTTGATTGTATATTTTGGGAGGAATTCAGCAGTGCTCTTATGAACCTTCCATCTGTCCAAGCATTGCAGCTTGCCAGATAGAATGATCCTCTCTCTCCCCCCCCTGCATGCTGTTCTGGAGGTTCTTCTGGGCTCCCTATTGGCTATTTCAGGGGGTGAGGGGGAGGACGGCATTAAAGGCCCATTGTGCAAGCAGACCCAGCATGCCTCATGCTCATGGAACAGATAAGGGGAATCCTGCCCCCAGTCTTTAGGGCAGAACTCCAACACTATCTACTCCCTTGCCCATCCCATCTTTTCACAAAGCTTCTGCCAGATGTCATTCAGACCAGACCACAACATCTAAACATTTTTATGCTTGATTCATTGCACAAAGAGCTCGAGGCAGGATTCAACTAGTTGTTCCATGCACAAAATGAGGTCTGCTTGCACAACCTAACTTTCTCCCTCTCTCCCCCCCCGTCTCCTCCCCCCAAAAAATGTTCTGGGGGTTTGAAGGGAAACCCAGAACAGTTTTAAGGTGGTGTGAGGGGCAAGAGAAGGAGGAAGTCATATTGTGTGACTGGACCTCATTCCCCACACTCATGCCCCACTTAGCACTGTGCTGAGTTCTATCCTCTGCATGCACTCTTTGTGGGTTTTCTGTATCACTTTGTCATATGGAATACAATTATACCTGGGCAGCTAAGTGGTAGAGCTCATGCATTCCGTTGCAGCTGGTCCCAGATACAGTCCATGGTTTCTCAAGGCAAAAGGATTGACTAGAACTTGGAGAACCACTGACAGTCCTAACAGGCAATACAGTGGTACCTCAGGTTACAGACGCTTCAGGTTACAGACTCCACTAACCCAGAAATAGTACCTCGGGTTAAGAACTTTGCTTCAGGATGAGAACAGAAATTGCGTGGCAGCGGGAGGCCCCATTAGCTAAAGTGGTACCTCAGGTTAAGAACAGTTTCAGTTTAAGAACAGACCTCCAGAACGAATTAAGTTCTTAACCCGAGGTACCACTGTACTGGTTCCAATGGACAGGTAGACAAGCCTAATATAAGGCAACTTTCAAGGTTCCTGCTTGTGACACACTAACAGGTGATGATGGCAGATTACTAGTTACCAACGTATTCAAGTAAGCACTTCGCAAAACAGTCATCTGTACCATTCTGCAAGCATGCTCGTTCTCCTGATTAGCCCTTTGTAACATGCAACTACTTTCTAATGCTGCTCAAACCCCAGCTAGACGGTGTGTTAGATTTGTGGCCACAACTGCATTCCTCCTCCTTTTAAATGGCAGCCAAGGGGTCCTAATTTCGGCTGGGACAATAGAGGGGAGGGAGGTGATTTGTACAAAGAAATGTGAACGTTCAGTAAGTGCTAAATAAGAGCAGAGTACGGCGCCTTGAATTTTGGGAAAGGTAGTACAGTATTTTTTGCTCTATAAGACTCACTTTTTTCCTCCTAAAAAGTAAGGGGAAATGTGTGTGCGTCTTATGGAGCGAATGCAGGCTGTGCAGCTATCCCAGAAGCCAGAACAGCGAAAGGGATTGCTGCCTTTGCTGCACAGCGATCCCTCTTGCTGTTCTGGCTTCTGGGACTCAGAATTTTTTTTTCTTGTTTTCCTTCTTCAAAAACTAGGTGCGTTTTATGGTCTGGTGTGTCTTATAGAGTAAAATATGGTATATATTTTATTATTTTTAAATTACTAATGGTAATTTAAATCTAATATTGCAAAAAAATGACTTTCCTTTTTTAAAGTATGTTGATTTCATTCTGCCTCCTTTCCTTGTGAACCCTCTCCTACTTTTTAAATGACAAAATTGTTTAATCCCCTTTTAGAATAAAGGCTTTTTTATTTCAAAACTATATATGTTCTGGTTGATTGAAGGAGGCTTTTTGCTTAGAAGATTTAGTTTCAAGTATGCACACTCTTCCATTTATTTTACTCACTGTCTGGAAAAAAAATCAGTGTTAGTAAGCCTAAAAATGAAATAGTTAAATTAATACCTATGCTGAGGTTTATTGTTGTACAACTTTAAAGGGTTAACATAAAAAGAAGAAATAATGTTTTTCTTTGGATCCCTCATCAATCCAAAACAGTTGAGCACGCTGAAGAGGTTATTTACTGCTTGTTGCTTATGTGTTTTCATGGACTGGTCCAACAGTGTCACCTGCAGGTGAACAAAATGTGTTTCTTAATTCTTATAGTTGTTAATCCAATATATGATGCTGTAGAAGAGCTAATGTTTTGTAAAATAAAAAAGGTGAAATGTTTTACTTTTCAGTTCAGTATAGCCCAAGCTAGCAATGTTTTTGTCTACAAACCTTTCATCCACCTTTTCTTCATCTCCACGTTGGTTAAAAGAATGTTTATAGTGAATTCAGGGTGAATTTCAAATAAAGCACACAGTACATTAGATTAAGTTAGTGACACTTCCCCGAAATCAGGAATGAGGAATGTGTGGTCTTCTGAATATTTCTGTACTACGTCTGTCACCCTCATTACTGGCCATGCTGACTGCAGCTGATGATTGCTGGAAGTCCAACATCATCTGAATAGCTCCCCATCCCTGCTCTGAAAGTTTACCTAGTCAGTTTTAGATGTGATTTAATATTTGTAAAACGTGATGATAACACACTAATAGTCTTGTATTAATTCATGCAAGCAAACATTTTGTAGTGACATTTCATCATCCGATAAGTATTTTTTATTTTTAAAATCTTATTAAATGTTTATATTAATGCAAAATCAAAATCTGTTAAGGTTATTTTTTTCAGAGTCAGGCTTCATAAATGGAAAGAGAACCTTTAGGAAGATGCTGGGAAAACCTTTTGCTTCAAAATTCACGATTCTATTATCTCTGGCTTACAAATGGTCCTTGTCATGCTTTTTGCATGGTGCTGCTGTAGGATTGCTGCAGGATTTGGGAAATCAGAGCGGTGATTTCCTATTGCCCTCCACAACACAGCATTGAGACTGCAGATGTCAACCACTGGCAATGCTTTGAATAAGCTATTTAGCAAGTGCACCTGCCTCACAAAGTTTTAAAATGTTTTTCACTTTGAAGCCTTTTCTCTTGTAACTGCTATCTCAAACTTCAATTTGAATTTCTAAAACCTGTTCTGCTTTCCACATAAAAAAGAGAGAGACCTTGCCCCAAGAGGGCACGTCATCTGGTGGGAAATGAAGCAGAAGAGCAAGATGAGAAGAGGCATAGCAGACCACCTGTCCTGTGGACTAAAAGATGCTCATTCTGGCGATCATTTGCAGAGTGGCACCAGTTCAGTGCTCTGGGTGCTAGTGGAAAGCATTTAAAGGCAGAATTCCTTTTTCCCCCTTGAAAAGTAGCAATAACAAGAATAACTAGCTGCCCTCCTTGCAATGTTTTGCCAGATATGATTGCAATTAGTGCTTGTTTAATAAATGGCCAACTTGTTACTACTAGACTTATTAATAATATTTTTACAGAGACAGATGTGGAATACCTAACAGTACAGCTGCAGGGCTTTCTATGCTCATGTGTTAACTGCTTAGGATATGGTATACTGACTGCTGTGGCAAAGTGGTGATAGTGTATGCAACTTCATGCCAGAATTACAACATTGCATTATTTGTTTTTTAAGGCAAACACTGGGCATAATGATCTGTATCATTTTAAACTGCTATAACAATAAAGCTTTACTAATTTCCCTTTATATAATTGCTTTGTGAATCTGTTAATGCTTGATTGCATTAGGGTTTTTTAAAAATCTCACCAAATGATGACCCTTTTTACTGTGCGTTGAGTGCAAATATGATTTTTACAACATACTGTTCATAAAACAAATAGGACCCACTTATGAGAAATATTTCATTACTTGTATTAATAACTTTAAACATTGTAGAATTCCCAGAGTTGGTTATTGATTTTTTTTACTTTTGCAAGATTTAATAGCTTCTCATAAAACCCTTTTGTGCAAAGAAATCCACATATCTGTAAAACTACTGTATAACTCTTTTGTGCTCCCCCCCATACAAAAAGCACTATAAATTTAAAAGGATAGAAAAGCAGTCTTTATAGGTAATGCAAATGATGCATTAAGCTAGATTCTTTTCCTAGGCTACAATTTAAAAGTACTCTGAAGTCCAATTATCTTTGATTTAGCTGTAAAGATTTCAGAATAACAGCTGTGCTTGTTGAGTGAATATTCTTGAGCAGAGAAATGGATTTGAATGGTGAGAAATGTGGAGAGTAGGGGAGGGATGGCAAAATGGAAGTGGAGGAACACAGTAATGCTTGCTTTCTTTTTGTTCTTTTTCTAAAAAACAAAAACATTCTGTCTTTTAGTGTGATGATTATATAGAATAAGAAACAACACCGAGGAATCCAATAGTACTTAACATTTAATCTAAAAGCAGAAATGAAGAACAAATTGGGTATTATATATATAACCATAGTATCAGTGCATGCAAAATGACTTTATAACAGTTTAGTGTACTGGGCTATCTTTTGAAATTCATGCAGAATAATTTTGTTTGCCAACTCAGTAGCCATCAGATTGAATTTACTTCAGCTGCTTAATTGAAACGCATAAATTAATCTTTACCTCTCAGATGCTAAAAGCCTTAAAAGTAAAACGTTGTTGTTCCCAGCGTGATTTTAGTCCCTGTTTGACCAACTTGCAGGTAGGGAAATCAGCAATCTTTTAATTTTGATTTCTGCTTTTAAGTTAGAAATGTGTGCAATCTGTACGTGATGGAAGTTTAAATGGGAAACTAAAGCCTCTATAAAGCTAAGTAGTCTAAACACTGTTTCTGCAGATTGCATCCTCCCGCCATTTCTTTGCTTTCAGAAGGTCTTGGTGGGAAGACTCTGCTGAATCAAAGCAGCAGCAGCAGCAGCAGCAAGGATGAAGGTGATCTTCTGCATCATCTCCCTGCTGTTCTGAAGTCTCCCCAAGCTATTGAGAGCAGAGGTTTTTTGTCGGGAAAGCACCAATGATCACCTTGATGCCTGTTCTTCTGACCCAAGCCTGAATCAAATATGCTGAATCAAATAACATTCTGTCAGCTAACCGATACCAACTGAATATAACCCTGAGGCACTTGTTTTGCTTGCACAATTTTTTCCTTTGTTTAGGTATTTTGATTTTGTTTTGAGTGTATCTGCTGAATTGTTGTTGGGTTTTTTAGAAAAACCAACAACAACACCAGTTTGATTTTCCAAGGCTTTGAGGTCTTAGTGTTTTGGGAATGGTGTAATTTTGCAGGAATGAAACCCCTTCACTGATTTGTCTCTGATGAAGAATGATTAGGTCATATTCGAGAATGAAAGAGCTAATTCATATGTTACATTATGGAGAAGATGGGGGAAAGCAGAGGGACTGTTTTCCCTGCATATGTTGCAGCATGCAAAGGAAGAGACCCTTAGTTCACATTTGCTGAAGTGATAAAATTCGCAGGCAGGATGGAGGCAGGGTTTTTAGGGGCAGATCAGGAAAAGGTAGTGCTTAATCCCTCCTACACTTGCCAAGTCTCCTCTGAAATTAGCTCTCAGAGGCTCATCCTCCAGCTGGGCTTAATTTGCATTTCTGAACTCAGTTGGCACAAACAAACAAAACTGACTAAAAACAGTTAAGCATTTTACATATCTGCCAATCCTTTATTGCAGATATCTCCCCATCCCCAACACACTCCCAGCCCATTACAAACAGGGGGGTTGGATCGCTATGATTGTCTTGCAACATGTAGTTTGACTCTGTGTACTAGAACTTAGGTCTGAAATAAAGCAGTGGGTCGGGACTGCAGCTTAGTAGCAGAGCATGTGCTGTTGATGCAGAATATTTTTAAGTTCAACCCTGTTATCCTGGTTGAAAGAGTAAGTTAGCAGGCAATGGAGAAGCACTCTGCCTGAGCGAGACAAATAGTCTATCATAGTCATAGAACAAACATTCTCGTCCTCCCTAGGGAATGAAGGAAGAGTATGTGATGGAGACTTAATTGCACTATGTAGCTGCCAATAAGCTACCATGCTGGAAAGCCAAAATGCATTTCCTAGATGTAAGGAATCCCCTCTGTGAAGGCAGGATAATAGGATGGTCGGATTTCTTAGCTGTGCGTGTGTTCCATCACAATCAGTCAGGTCCCTGTGATGTACAGGAAAAGGAAAACACTTGGTTTTTGTTTCATTTTGCTTTATATCACTTTTTTTTCATATTTCAGAATTGAATATTTTCTTAACAAATTGTCAATCAGCTTTCACTACACAGGGGTAGGGAATTTGATCTAGCCAGAGGGACAGCTACTCACCTCCCCTAACTCCCATGGGCCATTTTGGTAGGTGAACATTGTCACATGGTTTGAAATAAAGCTGTGCAGGCAAAGCACAAGGGTTTTGTAATAATTTTATAATGTGGCTATTATTGGGGAAATATTGGAAAACTTATAAAAATTATTCCTGCCCCCCCCACCCGAAAGACACAAGGGTTTTGAAGATGCTACTGATTGGTGGTACCTGCATACCTCACTTTCAGCAGGGGGTCATGCTTGTGCCATACCTGAAACTCTGTATGACATCAGGTGTGTGTGGTTTATGGCCCTAATCTGGCCTGCAGCCTGGATGTTCCCCATGCCTGATTTATACCTCACACTTTGACAGAATCTCCTGTTAAAATGGGCAATGAAATGTGGGGGGAAAGAGAAAATTATGAACAGGATTGCTGTGTGCTAATGAGGCACGCTAGCTGAAAGTTGTCATACCTGATTAAGGAGCTTATTGGCATCAGTCAAAGCTGACACTGGAGTATTGGAGTTGATATAACCATGATTAGTGAAATGAATTAGAGCAAAGAAAGCAGGATAATAATATGGAATTTCTCTCCTGTTTAAAACATTTAAATCATTATTTAAACTTGCAGACTGAGAAGCTAATTATGTATTTTACAATACAAGTGTTGGATTTCACAAAGCACACAAGCTGTTCCTCCTCTTTTGTTCTGGAGGCTAAAAATGTGCTTTGTGTAGACAGACGTACCCTAGAAAAATGTACTGGAATACTGTTTTGATGCTGCTTTGTATCAGTATACCATAATATGCTTTATTCTGATGACTTTCCCCCATCTTATCCTTCCTTCTTTGCACTTTCTCCTCTCTGCCCCCTTATGTCCTTTTATCTTTGGATATGTTTGCTCATTATTATACAAATATAGATACAAGCCTTAATCAGTTTAATTGGTTGGTAAACTATTAAAGCTTATACCCAGTTAAATAACTATGCATCTTCAGCAGAGTCACATTTTGTTACCATCTTTACTATTCTAGTTCTACATCCACCACAGTTTCTGGTCTCACCCACTTCTGGCATGCAATAGTTGAGATGTCACAAGAAAACTCTGCTATCCTCCGTTATCTTGACATGGTTTTTTCTGTACTGATGGGTTTAAATTGAGGGTGAGCATCTTCCCTGACTTTTATGTGGTTTTATGTGGATATCTGGATGAAGAGAGCTTCAACATCTTTTTTGTTTTTGTTTTAAAAAATATTTCTGTCGTAATGTTACTGTGAGCATGTTACATGTTCAGTGACATGGAACAACTTTTTCCAGCTCGAACAGAGATAGTTGGTCTCAGTGATCCATTCAGAATACAGCTGTTAGATTAACCGGGAGAGAGCCATTATGAGCACATTGTACTTCACAAGGTATTCTTTTGTGGGCTCCCTCTCTATCTGAAATGTGGCAGGTGGCTACCTGGGGGAAGGCCTTTTCTGTGCTGATGCCCAGTTCTAAAATTTCTCTCCCCAGAGAATGCTAGCCTGGCAATCTGGTGCCTTTCTACCATGAGGTGAATGCATTTTTTATTTCACTGGGGTTTTAACTTTTTAACTCCAGTTGATCTGTATGTGGATGCTGCTTTTATAAGGGTGCTGTTTTTCACTTAATTTAATGCATTAGTAACTTTATGATTTTAACACTTTAATGTAAGTTGTCCAGATAGTGTATTTCAAAGATGGGATATAGGAATTTTGTAGTTGAAATTTTAGGACTCCTGCAAAGACAGCTTCAGTGTGCTATCAGGCTTATTTTTGCTCTTGAATATACTGGGATGGTCATGTGCGCTCCTGCAGTCCAGTTGATTTGCACCCTCAGACTGTCTAGATGGTCATGTCGAATCTGTAGCAATGATCCATAGCTTTTTACAGAAAGACTGTCACTTTTCATGCCAAAAAAAGTTCCCATTTTGGGGAATGGGTATTGGTCATTCTTCCGTTGCACTATAGCACTAGGTTGTCCTGGCAGTGTGCCAAATTAGGTTTGCTTTTTTGTGAAATGCTTCCCGTTAATGCATTCTTGGGGGCAGGGGAGCGGGTGGAAATGGGCAAAGGTTTAGCATAGCAGTAGCAGCCTTTACAATACTTTTTCCTTGCATTGCAATCCAGGGTATACTGAGAAGTAAGTCCCACCTCATTCAATGGGACTCAGTCCCAGGTAACACGACATAGGATTGGAACCTAAATATCTGTATCCAAAGTCTTAAATGTTGCACTTTTGTTAGCTGATATTAATTTTTTAATTGACCAGCGGTTTTGGACTTCTGCACGCATTTATTCTGTGCTTACCCAGTGATGGAACTAGTTCTGGAGTAGTTCCTAATACTAATCTGGGCACCACTGAAGAAGGTGTGGGAAGAAATTACATGGACAGAGAGAAATGTAAGTTGACAGTCAAAATATTGACAGTTAGCCCATTTCTATTTGGCCATGCCCTAATACGAAAACCAGATTGAAATGTCTTGCATGAGTTTCAATTCATTAACCAAATGTGACACTTTATTTCCTGGCTGTTTCTGTGCTGAGAGAACTGAAGTGGTGTAATAGTGATATAAATGAAAACTCTTTGCAGTGCTGCTTATTGAGAATAGAAACCATGGCTGTAGAAAGGTATTCTAAAACTCCTTTAAAAATGAAATGGTTTTCCAGTTTCATGAAATGAATATGCTATGACTATCTGTGAAGCTTGCCATGGTCACTGTAAGAAAGAAGAGATGACAAAAATAATTATGATTATCCCAACCCAGCTTGGGCTAGTGGCATAGAAATGTGCACTTCCCATGGGCAACCTATATACCCAGCTTCACTGTACTGCTCATTTTGCCCCCATTGTATTTCCTAGATCAGGGATGTCCAACATGTTTATCGCGATATGGCTCTACCTCCCCCTAAAAAAGCTCAACAACTTTGGCTTTTCCTCCTCCTAAAGAGCTCATCAACTTTGGCTCATCCTTCCCCAAAAAAAGCTCAACATCTCTGGTCAATCCAATGGGTAGATTACTGCCAGTTTTTTTATAGTGGGAGAAGATCACAGTCTCTTGGGAGTTGGACATGCCTGTCCTAGATGATTGTATTGATGTGAGCAGAGATTTGCATTTCTAGGCAAGCTCCTTGTTGTTATACAGGCATCTGCCTATTGACGTGGGTGGTTACATTCCAAGGCACCGCTCGCGTCAACAGAACGTGTGTAAGCCTATTGTGCCCCTGCCCCATTGCGGTGCCAAAAACTGTGTGCTCATCAGCGGTTGTGGTGCCAAAAACTGTGTGCTCATCAGCAGTTGTATGCATGCTGGCTGCACAAAAATAGGGAGTTGCTTCCACAGTGGTACCTCATGTTACGCACCGCCCCCCATACGAATGCTGTGGGTTACGAGCTCTACTAACCCAGAAGTAGATGCCCCTTGTTGCGACTTTTGCCCCAGGATACGAGTGGAAGTTGTGCTCCAGCGGTGTGGCAGCATGTTACGAGTGGTTTCTGTGAATGTTTTTGTTTACCGTGACCGGCTAATGGGTTTACGACCCAACTTAGCTTTTAACAACAGCCCGGCACGCTTCCTTCAGCTGCGCGTTCTTGCTTCCTCTGGTCACGGCTAGCAGAGTGAACACAGCGGTCAAAGCTGTCACGTTGCTTCCCACAGACACACAGAGCCTTCTTTGTGTCTATTTACAGTTGTTTATTGCGACATTTCTCAAAACTCTCCAGGACTCCTTGCAGACATGGCAAAACGCGTCCTTTCCTCTCAGCAACCAAGAGAGAACAGAAAACTCCTCCCAGCTTCTAAAGTTGACGTCAGAATGTTGAGGCATCATGGGACAAACTTAACCTGTTAAGTTCTGACTCCAACACCCCCTCTTGCGTCAAATTCTGACAAAACATGTGGATTTACCACATAACTCTCAGGTTCACACTGTGCGAAACTAACCCACGCACCAGTGGCCTGATATCTTTCAGGTGGAATACCCTTCGTTGTGCGACTTGACCGTCTGGGCACAAACTCAGATGTTTCCCTTGACACAACATCACCAGCAGGTGTGTCCTCAGCATCCCAGGATTCCCCCTCTGACTTATAACGACTTCGAATCTTCTCCCTTACACTTACCGGAGAACTAGGCTCACTCTTGACCTCCCTTTTAACAACTTGTGGAGATGCCCCACCCTGCTCCAGACCTTGGTCTGTGACCTGGTCGTCATCAGCAGACTCAGCCTCTTCTTCCTCCTCAGAATCTGAAAGACATTCTGAGAGAACATCACGCCCAACAGGAGTCTTTGACCTTACATCCTGTTCATAGAACTCAGCGTGTTTGCTGATCAGCAACTTACTCTGATCACCTGAAGGGAAAGCAAACCTCCATGCACGTGCTGCTGGCTCATACCCACAGAAGATCATTTTCCGGAACTTGGATCCATCTGGCCCTTGCAAAACCTCAGGCACTGGCACAGACGCGTGCGAACCAAACTTGCGCAAAAAATGAATCTGGGGTTTCCTGCCATGCAACAAACCAAATGGTGTGTCACCTACCATTGAATTGTAGGTACGATTCCAGGTGAAGCTTACATACCTGATTGCCTCCAGCCAAAACTTTGGTGGCAACCCAGAATCTGTCAGCAACACCTTTGCAGTCTTAACCAGAGCTTCACATCTTAGCTCAGCCCACCCCCTCTGATTGGGTGAAGTCACTGTGTGACGTATCCCTTTCTTGTGAAAGAACCTCTGCAAAGCAGATCCTGTAAACTCAGCTCCTCTGTCACTTGTGACAGCTTGCACTTTGGTGGAAAACCTTAGTTCCACTTCCTCTACCCAACTTTTGATCAGTTGTGCTGCCTCTTCTCTGGATTTAAGACCGTGAGTCCAGGTGTTCTGCGTAAAGCTATCCTGCATTGTCAGCAGAAACCTTGACCCTCCCAGACTTGGTTCCTTTACAGGACCCAACAAATCTATGTGAACCATTTCAAAGGATTTGGTGTGTACCCTCTCAGTGTGTACTGGGTAACTGCACCCTTTCACCTTTGCCTGTCTGCATGCTTCACAATCTATGACACATCCACATTCGACAATGTGACAACCGTTAGCGACCTCGGGTAGAACCTGTAGTTCTTCTACAGAACCATGAGCTGTTCTAGCATGCCAGAGATGGGCACATTGCTCATGAGCGGGAATTTTAGCACACAGGGCTTGTGCTTTCTCAACCTTCCCCTCACCCTCCAGAGACGTTTTAAGAATGAAAAGATCATTCTGCCCCTTTTTAACCTTGGCAAGCATCCTCCCTCCTTTGGAGATTTTGCAGGTTTCACCCTGAAAACAAACCGTAAATCCCTTTTTCAGTAAATAAGGCACAGATAAAAGACAGCGTTGCATCCCAGGAACAGTACAACACTCCAACGTTTCCTGTAAAACACAAAAATGCAAATTTACAGCATTAGTCACATTATTTCTCTGTTCATTTGCAAACAGTACAGTTCTCCCGGCAGGAATTGCCGTGCAGTTCCACTTCTTGACAGCAGGTGTCTCTGGAATCAAATTATGATTCGCTGCAGAGTCTATAACAAAACAAAACTCAGAGCTTTTTTCACAGCTGTTCTCAAACAATGCCATACTAGCAGTTATTTGATAAATCTTCCCCTGGTCTCCGTCACGTCCACCAGACTCAGTTGCTCGCCTGGCTCCTTTCCCAGACTGGTTTCCATGGTAACCCGACTGATTCCCATGTGAGTTGGCCTTGACAACATCCTGCCTTGCCTCCTTGCTCCGGTGGGGGCAATTTCTTCGCAGATGTTCTGGAGAATTACACACGTAGCAACGACGAGTGGAAAAACACTGGGGTGAGCTCTCAGCTGGCAAAGCTTCCGGGACATCAGCTCCGCCCCTCCTGGAAAAGCACTGCCCCTCGGCATTCACAGTGGAAACTTTTCCAAACTTGCTTTTGGGCTTCTCTGCCCCCCCAACACTTCCAACAGCACTCCGTGAGGCTGTAGATTCAGGGCTTCTGGCTGAGCCCTCGGCACCCTCCTGCTTCTGGCCTCCTGCTGAGCTTTGACACAAACCCCTCAGCACATTCCAGGCTTCACAGGCCGACTCAATGCCTTCTAAATACGGTAACAGCTTAGCGTGTACGCTCGCTTTCATCATGCAGATCTCAGCTCTCTCAGCTTCCTCTCTCTGCATTTTCTCCTCCAGAGAAGCAGACTGCAGCTTTCCTGCATCTCTGTCCACCAGCCCCACATTTTCAGCAGCAGCCGGTTTGCCTTGGGACGGTTCCTTCTTTGACACCTCCCACAGGCCAGTTGCCCAAAACCAGGCCCTCACCCTTCTGACCCAGATTTCCCACGACTGGGTGGTGAGCTCTTCCAGCCTCTCAAACGGAGCTTCAAGCACCTCTTGGCCTTCTGCCATCTTCCCCCGGGGCCCAGCGTACTCACGTAAACAAACAGCCGCTCTCCAGCTCCCGGTCTAGCAGGTTAGCTCCCAGCTGAGATCGTCTGCCTCACCACTTCAGGCAGGACTCAAAGCTGTCTCAGGCATCGGCATCAGCTTGCCTTCAAACGCTAGGCACAGCTCTCAGCTCTAAGCAGCCTTTTTCCAACAGGCTTTCTGTCCATAGAGAAACGATTCCTGGCAACACAGCATCCAGCAACAGCGTCTTTCAGCTTGCTTGCTTGCTTCAGACACAGGCCCCGCTTCCGTCAGCGCCACTGCCTCCGAACGCAGAACTTCAAAGCATTCCAGCAGCCCCAGCGACAGCTTTACAAGCGGTGATTTATGGCTTCCATAACCTGTGAATGTTTTTGTTTACCGTGACCGGCTAATGGGTTTACGACCCAACTTAGCTTTTAACAACAGCCCGGCACGCTTCCTTCAGCTGCGCGTTCTTGCTTCCTCTGGTCACGGCTAGCAGAGTGAACACAGCGGTCAAAGCTGTCACGTTGCTTCCCACAGACACACAGAGCCTTCTTTGTGTCTATTTACAGTTGTTTATTGCGACATTTCTCAAAACTCTCCAGGACTCCTTGCAGACATGGCAAAACGCGTCCTTTCCTCTCAGCAACCAAGAGAGAACAGAAAACTCCTCCCAGCTTCTAAAGTTGACGTCAGAATGTTGAGGCATCATGGGACAAACTTAACCTGTTAAGTTCTGACTCCAACAGTTTCCTGTTACAAATGGACCTCCGGAACGGATTAAGTACGTAACACAAGGTGCCACTGTACTTGAATATTTTCTTGCAAACACAGTTGAATTGGGGTTGTTGATTCCCCTCACCACATATAAATATTTTATAAAACCCTTTATTCCAGTAGCTAATTTTAGTAGTGGTCTTGTGCCTACCAGAAAGACAGTTGAATTGGAAAGAGAATGTGGAGATTTCCGAATACTTTGAGGACTTGCCCAAGTACGTAGAAACGTATTTACTCAGTCAAGAACTGAGCATTTCTCTAGGTGCCATGTTGAATATGTCAAAAGGAAATAATAAACTGGAGTAGGGTGGTAGACATGGGTGTGCTTAAGACCTAACAGTTTGTCACAGGGATGGGAAACATGTGGCCCTCCAGATGTTGAACTCACAGCTCCCATTATCTCTAGGCAGCATTTCCAGAGCTTAGGAATGGTGCAAGTTGTAGTCTAACAACTGGAGGGCCATAAATTCCCTATCCCTGGTTTACCATATCCTGAGGGTGGGTTGGGGAAGGTAACCTGAAAAGTGTATCTTACAACCATAATCAATATCCCACTTTTGGAAGCTCAATGTTTTAAATCTAATTCTAAACTGTTTGAAGCTTAAAAGGCCCTTCTTCAGACATTATATATTTTTCCTTCTCCTCGGCACGCCTCCCATTATCCCTGACTATATTGGCCATACTTGCTGGGACTGATAAGCATTGGATTCAAACAGCATCTGGATGGCTGCATGTTAGCCACACCTGCTCTTGCCCAAATCTCCTTTCCAACTATCCTATGCAGCAAATGGAGGGGAGGAAGAAACAGCCCCTCATTCATCCACCCCATGCCTTGGCACTTAGTGCTACAAGGCAATTGGGTTACAGTGTTAGAATTCTAGGCAAGATGAGCAGTAAACTACTCATCTTGCCTCAGAGATGAAACAACTCACACAACTGCACTTAGAGGAGGAAATCTTCGGACTGTTTGTTCTCCTTTCCTCACAGGAGCCTAAATTCTCAGTCATAAATCTGAAAACAAACAGCATTGTCTAGCAAGACATGCACTGTTCTTCTAACTTTGGGTCCAGTCCATCAGACACTGGCACTGTTTTTCTCCCTCAGTTTGTTTAAATGGTGTTTGTGTCAGAGTCCTATTGAAATTCAATGCTGGAGACTGCTCAGCAGCTGTGCTCAATGTGTTCACACTGTCTTCAGAATAACAATATACAGAACTCCGCATTTAATTCACGTCGTTATTTAGAGTGCCATCAGCAACTTTTAATTACAACATGCAGCCGTAAAAGAGCTTTACGCTTAGCGCCGAATGTGTCTAAATACTTTAAAACTGAAGAAGAAGAAAATATGCATCTGTTTTATTTTAAATTGTGACAGCAGGGCTGTCGTACAAGAAAGTGTGTGATCGCAGCAGTACCAGTTTAGCTTTGGCAAATTAGCTAAGTAGCTTGCGTTTGTAGCATTTCACACCTTTAAATTCTTAATATGCCTTGCTAAATATATTTCATCACAGTTTGCTAATTAATGTTCTATGAAAATTACAGCTGCTAATTTTCGTGGTTGACATGGCTCATTTCAAAGTGGTAATAAGTTACATCTGTAGTGGTATGATGGCATTTTATAAATGCTGGTTGTACACTCACTATTTGGAGTTAGAGTGGGTTCATTAAAGGCCGCCATCATTACATACAAAGACTTAGAAGCCAGTATCTTCCCTGTACACAGTGTATTGTTGCGATTCTCTGAGTCTAATGTGACTAACATGTCCATCTTTTTCCACATCAGGCAACCAGATGCTGGTGACGGGGGATGATTCCCTTTCCCTTGCTTGGGAGAGATGCAGGGACAATTGACTAGCTATGACTGCTGGCCTGTAGCTTTCGGCTTTTGATTTGTTCTTTTGTCACTAGCTATTCTCATTTTCTCAGGCGAGTCAGTCTAAAAGTTAACATAATTGGAAACCACATTTTCTACTGCATTAAACTTCCGCATTTAATAGGGAAGGGTCAAAGTTTGGTGATGGAGCACATGCTCCTCATTCCAGTCTCTGCAGGTAGGACTAGGAAAAGTGCTTTGAAATCTGTATGAGCTGCTGCTAATCAGTTAAACAAAACTCAGCTAAATTGACCGGTGTTCTGACTCTGACTTTGAAGTCCCTTCAAACCATCCCTGGAATCCAACCATAGCCAAAGCGCCAATGCAGAATAGCTCTAAGAATCTTATGCCTCTTGGAAGTTGTTAGCTATCTTAGCAAGATTGTTAGCTATTGTTAGGGTAGATTGTTAGCTGGCGTGGCTATAAGGGCAGTGACAGTACTTTCAGTAAGGTTTGTTTGGATAAAGAGGGATTTGCCTGACAAGTGGACAAAAACAGAAGATTTCTGCCTCTATTTCCACATAGAGTGTTGCAGCATCTATAAATGTTTTATTAGGTTACATAGCATAGGCATAGAGATTTATTAGCTGTCTTCTATTTTTGAAACACACACACACACACGCTGGTTCTGTTTTGTATAGATTCATTTAGATCAGCCTACACATTTAAAAAAGAACGTAGGGCAACTCCAACTGGTTTCCTTAGATTTATTTGTTTCCTAATTTAAATTTATATTTATTTTTTTCATTAAATGTCTATACCACCCTTTTATCCAAGGATCACAAGGCAGGTTGCAATATAAAAACAAAAAAATGCATAACACTGTAACAAACAAAACAATAACCACTACCACCTTTAGCAGTATAAAGGTAAAAGTAGTATAGGTATAGTATAGCATTTAGTAGTATATATGACTGTGTACTTGCATATGCTTGTGTGTGGAGAAAGATACACATCACATTTTACAGGATCCTGGATGAAAAATTAACACACGTTACACCTTTCAAACAACATTTAGACTTAGCTGATTGAACTAAAGCTTGTTTTAAAATTTGACCATGTTTAAATAACCCCCCAGTTGTATCAGTAAATACATTAGATGCTTAGGTTTCAGTAGAGTGATAATGTGAAAGATTTGTATAATTGTGTGTGTGCCTGTGTGCAAGCATACACACACCAACTTCATTAGAAGTTGAACTTTCAGGACATCCATTCACATTGGTTGGCAGAAGGCAACAACAGAAACAAAAAAGTAGTACCAACTTGCATAGTCTTCTACCACAAAATACGTGATGGAAAATTTTTCTTTAAAAGTTAGCCAGTTACATAAGGGAAGCTATCAATGACTATTAACAATAAGTAGTGAATAATAGTGTCCATGTTCCGTTTCAGTATGCTGACTAGCAAAACAGTTATTTCAGGCCCTTCCTCCCAAAGGAGCCCAGGGCAGCAAACAACAATTAATAAAACAATAAAAACACCTCACCATTGGCAACTCTGGAAGTTGTACTCCAAAGCATGTGAAGAGCACCAGGTTGGGGAAGTTATTGCTATTATAAAGGCCACATTGAATAAATTATTTAACCAGTAGGCACCATTTTCAAGTGTAGCAAGAAAAATTCAGTCCTAAATTAGCTAATAAACAAAAGCTCATTATATTTCCCCCCTTTAAGTTACATGAGAATTTGCCTCCTTTTTTTAACATCTAAAGCTGTACCTTCTGTATAGTAGCTGAAGCCTGATTAGAATTGTTCCCATTTATAAGGTAGTTCTTGAATTTGAAGTTATATAGGAAGTCCTGCTTTAATGGGTATCAGTTGGCTTTTCTAGTTACAGAACGAGGAAGGTAATGTTTTTTGCATGTCCTTGAAACCTCAGATTTATTATTTCCAGTCTGGTGATTTATCACTTCTACTACAGGGATGCGAATATACAACAGATAACTTCTCTCAAATCTCAGCAATAAGTGCCAGGCAGTGAACATCTAGGAAGTTACTCTGAATTTCTGGTGGACATGATTAATCCTGCAGTGTTAATGCAAGAAATGGTGGCATATTTAAAAAAGTTTATGGATACAATCATCCTTTTAACTACACACACTGCCCAGTAAGCGTTATTCAAATGTAGTCCTTGCAGGGCAAAATATATCGGATGGTAGGAGGAAATTTCCTGATTAAGTGATGAAGTTTTGTTGGCCTTAATGTCCTCTGGGGACTTGCCAGTCTACCAGCCACAGGCTTGACTGCTAGATTTCCTACCGAAAGGTACAGAGCAGGTCAGTGCATGATGCATCAGTGAGAGAAGTTCCAGGTGCACAGCTTTCTCAGGGATTAGTGCTGCTGTTCTTTTTAGCTAAGAAATAAGACTGAGAGATCTCGGCTGTTTTTAAGTTAGTTGGGGCTGTGGTCTTTTAGATCTGCATTGTTTGAGAGGGGATGTTTAATCCGATTAAAATCTACTTCCCTTCCAAACCTACCAAGAAGCTGGCCTCAGAATGATAGTGTTGCCACACTTTGCTTTGGATGTCTGCCTCTTACACATCTGCAAAGTTCTTTTTATTTGTGAAGGAAGCTCTTTTGAACAGTGTTCGAAACTCCCGTTGTTCTAGGTGCATTTTGTGGCAGTGACTTTCATTAGGACAAGCAGTTTCTAAGCTGTGGATGCAGTACTGCGCCTAAGATTTCACATTAAAACTGCAAAATGGAAGTAAAGGAGGACCTTTTTCTGCCTCCCCACTTCCAGCTACTTTCTGAAGACTGGAGAAGAGACCCTCTTAAGAATATTAGGGGGGGTGAGCAGGGTTAGGACTAGACCATGTGAAAAATTAACAGATATTTTAGATGCAGTTCATTTATTTTCATCTTATAAAAAGTGCGCCTAGACATTCCGTTGTAGCCCCCATAATCTAGATTTAAGGTGCCATTTGCTCCTAGCCTTCATATCTCAGTTTCTAACACTGCTTTTGAATAATTCAGATGTTTTAGCTGAAATGTTTTGCTAAGGCAACATGGGAAACTTAAAGTGTGGAGTCTGAATTCTGCCCTCTAGGCCTCTCCCCAGGCCATACCTCTTACTGACCCTGCTCCACGCCTGGCTAGAATGTGTCCTTGGGTTGTGTTGATACTTCTTATGTGCTTGAATGGAGGTAGGTAGGGTGTATTGTATGCATGGCCTGAATATAGCCTACTGTAGAAAGGTAAGGGCCACATTGGATAGCTCAGAATGAGATCAGAGGAAAGTGTTTTGAGTCCAAGGTGCTTTGTAACACAAAATGACAGTGGAATTCTGCGCTGGCAAGAATAAGCTTGTCTTAATTGGTTTACAAACTTGTTATTAGCCATTTCTTTTTGTTTTTTTAATTTTGTGGTTTTTTTTAAAAAAAAACCAGTAAAAAATAAATAAAAATGTGTCTGCTCCTTTTGTCTTTGTCAGATGCTTGTGACCACTCCAGAGAAATGGGATGTTGTGACAAGGAAGAGTGTTGGAGATGTAGCCCTCTCCCAACTTGTGAAGCTCCTTATTCTTGATGAAGTGCACCTTCTACATGAAGATAGAGGACCTGTGCTGGAAAGTTTAGTGGCACGCACCTTACGTCAGGTATGCGCAAAACCCTTTTTGGAGCTGCCAGATTAAACATTAGAATGCACATGCAGAAGTCAAATAATTCTAGTTGGTTCCTTCATTGTGCCTAAGCTGCCTCCAGATCATGTAGCTGTCAATTAAGGCTGCTGTGAAAGACAACGGAGAGAGGGAGGATGAAAATGTGTAAATCTGGAAACTTTCTGTTTTGGTAACATGAATAAAATAAGGAATAATTCAAAATCTATCACATAATTCCTAAAATAAGACACTCATAAGTGTTTTTTATTGAATTGTTATACAAATACAAATGAAACAAAGTATAAAAACATTTCAATTAAATACAAAAAAGAAGAATAAAGAAAGGGGGCAAGACAAAAAGAAACAGAAGAAAAAGAAAACAGCAAAGCAGAGAAAATGCAAAAAGTAAGAACATAAGTATACATCAGGGTAACTAGAATAGACAGCCCAGAATGTCCTTTCTCTACCGAGATGCTGACCCTTCTGGGGTGGATCTCTTTTGATTATACTTTTGGTTTTTGACTTCCATCGACCTCACGGTGGTTCATTTCTTATAACTAAAGCAATTTCTCTGTATTTCAATAGATTCCTCATCTTGGTATAAGGAGACATTTTCCTACTTACAGGTTTATTCTAAACACAACCAAATCTTGGTTGTTGAATCTTGACTCAATAGGTAGATATTTAGGTATTCCCATTCCTTCTGGACTATTTTATTTGACTTATTCCTTAAGGCTTCAGTCAACTTAGCGAGTTCCAAGTACTGGAAGGGTGACCATATACCAATTAGAGAAGAATGGCTACAGAACGCACTGTAGCCATTCTTCTCTAGTTGGTATATGGTCACCCTTCCAGTACTTGGCTATTAGTACCCTAGCCGCCATCACTACATAGAAAAAATAGTTTTAATCTTTCTTTTGGGGTATTGTCAGTTAGAATCCCAAGAAGGAATGATTCCATTTTTTTGTGAAATGCGATTTTTAGTAAATTTTTCATTTCTTCGTAGATCGTAAATCCCAGAATTTTTTTTTATTTCTGGGCACGACCACTACATATGAAAGAAGGTTCCCACTTGTAGTTTACATTTCCAACATTTGTTATTATGGTTTTTGTTGATTTTGACCAATTTTGCAGGAGTTAGGTACCCTAAGTATTTTTTAACAAAAAACTATATGCCTTTTGCTAGGCTATCTGAAGCAGACAATTTATTTCTATCTTGGAGTTATAGGACCTTATTTAAAATTAAAAGTGTGATTCCTGCAGTCTAGTACAGAGGGCAGTATCCAGTTAATTTGTTCCATCAGTGCAATGATTTATGCTTGTGCAATCCAACTTTCCCCGTCTTTTTACCCCCCCCCCCTTTTTCCAATAATCTGTTCTGGGGTTAAGCACTCCTCTCTGTTGGTGGAGTTCCATTGGGCAATGGCAAATCCTTGCGCTGACAGAACAAGGTACTTAGTGCTGCTTTGGGTACAACCCAGGATACAACTCACAGTGGTGTGTACAGCATCATGGCATATAGACTTATCACATAACTTAAAAAATAAAATTTTAAACATAGTTAACGGTGCTAAAAGTAGTTGGTTTTAATATTCTAATAACAAACATTGGGAGTTCAAGGCATATAATTCTTAGCAGAAGTTACTCTGTCTAGATTATACCTTACATCAGACAACAGGGAACTTGTTGGCAATGAAATATAGTTGGACTGCTAATGCCATTGCTCCTGGCCCACGTGTCTAAGGTCCAAGGGCGATGGGAATTGTAGTTGAATATCTGGAAGTATTAATACTGTAGTTGAAATTCAGTGTTACACTGTTACAAATGTTCCATAGCAGCTTGTCAGCTGGATCCATTCCCTTACCCTGTGTACTATTCTGGGGTTTTCCTGATCCCTCTTACAAATTGGGGAGGGGGCGTTGGGGTGCTCAGGAGAAGAAGAGAGGGGATCAAGCCCCATTGTGCAGGGCTTCCACAGAATCCTGTCTGTAGTTTCAGTTCTTGACACATGGAACCCTCAGAAAGTGTTGAGTCCTCTTACAATATTTAAACATTGGTTAAGAAACATTAATGTCATTATACACTGAATATAGCACAGGTGTGAAAATGAAATCCTCTGATCGAAGATGTTAGCTAAAGTGGTGCTTAAAATTTTCAGCAATTCTTTGTTCAAATATTGGAAGAGTGGCAATACTCAAGGGTTTGGGGTTTTTTTGCATTCTACTATGAATTAGAGCAGTATATTAGATGATTGTTGGGGGTTAGAGGATAGCTGTCTTTTTGATGTGCTTTGCTAAGCTCAGATTTTGGTCCCTTCAACTCAGGGGTCAAGTTACATATCTCGCAGGGTAAAAGCTGATGTGACCTTAGCTAAAAGGGTATAAAACACGAATGCACATTATGCACTTTGTGAATTCTAAAGGTTCCTTTTACAAGATATTTAAATTGAATTGACAAAACTTTTTTTAGTGGAAAAAGGCTTTGAGCTTCGCTCATATGCTGTGGATACAACATCAAAAGACTCTTCTGAAACTAATTGTAGCTTTGATGTTTAAAATTGTGCATTCCTGAAAATAACAGGGATGTAAGATGAAAATGCTTAAATGTTTAAAATAGAAAAAAAGTTAAATAAAAAACCATGCAGTTCAGTAATATCTACTTAGCAAATTAGTGCACTTTAAATTTCTAAGTTTCTGGTCATCATTTGGCTGGTGCATTGATGACTACCTTTTCTGACTTAGACATTTTGTCTAAATTAGTGATGGTAAAAGTCTCCCACCACCCACTCCCCCCCCCTTCTTAGTTTGAAATTGGCTTCTTTTTCCTAAACTCTATTGCAGTAGTCTGGGAGAAAAACTCAGCATTTTTTGTGAGCTCTGTCCAGGTTTGCAATAAGAACAAAGGAGTTCCACATCAGCCCCCTGTACCCCACACCAATTCCCAAATCTTACCCTTGAGAAAGGGGGAAGATTTGTGGTGGTAGGGGGTTAAGCAGCAATGGTGGAAACAGAAGCCTTCCTCTTTCAGATATTTATCTCTTCCCTTCCATTGCTTCGATTTTGTTAAGGCAGCGAACGCTTCTGATTATAGAATCATAGAATTTACATCTACTTTGAAGCCCCGTAGATTCACTTTTTTGTAGGGTTTTCTATTCTCCAAATAGGCACCTGCACCATTGTCCCTTTATTACGCTGCTTCTCTTTTTGACTTCTCCTGCGTTCTCCCTCATTAGTGGCGTGTTGCTGCTGTTCATTGCATTACTCATTCAGCGATCAATTTGTCAAAGCTAGCAGGTGTCTCTGGACGTTGACCCCATAAGAAACCCAGAAGCGGTAGTGTGCTCATTGAAATAGGACATTCAATTTGTATTAATTTCAGTGCAAATGCTGCAAACCCTTGGTGTGGAATCCAGTGTAGCACTATGGCAATCATTCCATCAGTGCAAGGATTTCTGCGTCAGCAATGGAATGTTTTTAACTTCTTGTCCCCCAACCCCACCCTAAGTCTTTTCTAGGTGTTCCCTGAACTCTCTGGGGCAGGTTTGGGGAGGGCATGGGGGGGGGAGTCCTATTGAACACATGGAAATCCTTGTGCTGATGGGACATAATAGTAGAATATTTCCCATGCTCTCTATACATCCTTGGCCTTTTACTTAAACAATCTATGACCTTTTAAACTGGGGGGGGGGTATTGTTTTTGTTGTTATGGGTATGTATGTTTGTGTTTTTCTATTGTAAACTGCCCTGTGTTCTTTGGGTGAAGGGCAATATAGAAATTTATTTCGTTAAAATAAAATTAATTAATTAATTTTAAATTGCTCCATAATAAAAATGCAGAACTTTTGCTTGGTCGAATGTGTGTTGGGATTCCCTTGCATTCTATCTGGCATTTACAGGAACCTATGTTATGGTATGCACACACCACGTACAAAAGAAATTTGATTGTCCCTTTTTAACTGTCAGGTGTGAAAGCTTCATAAAATAGGTATGGATGTTTATCCATCACAGAATACTGCAGAGTTACAAGGCTTTGAGTGTTGTCTTCACTTAGTGGGTTTTCCCTCTATTGTTTGATTTAAGATTACTATTAATAGAAGCTCAGGAGGCCAGAGTACTTTAAACACCAGAATTCATTTGTTAGAATTAACCCATATATAGCATTACTCAGTTAGGTAGTTGCCTAGTGTCAGGGAACTGACCTCAGAGGGAAAGGAGGTGATAGGGCTCACAGAGACTGGGAGAGACTCAACAGCCAAAGCAGGGACCAGCAGGGGGAGCGCGGGGTCTCTGGAGGAGGATCTCAGGGATACTGAGAGAGATGCAGCAGCGCAGGCAGGAAGCAGGGGGGAGAAAGGGGTGAGAGACACGTCCAGTGAAAATAGTGGGGAGGTGTCAGAAGCAATTGCAGGGAGACCCATGCTTCGTCGGAAGCTGTCACGTCGTGAGTCCAGGAGACGTGTTTCCGTTAAGGAACTTCTTTGTTGGAGGCGTTTCCGCAAACAGCCACTGTCGGACACTAACAGTGACTAGAGCAGACATGTCTGAGGAGCTCTGTCACACACAGAGGTTTGTGGGGCCGCACAAACTCTGAAGGGGCACCATTTTAAGCACAAGCAGCTAATCATCCCCTAATAGCAGTCCGACAGTCTCTGTACGCTGCCTGTGCAGGAGAAAGCATCATGAGCGACCCAGCCGGAGCAGGGGGAGGAGCTGATCCAAGCTTGGAAGAAAGATGCCGAGCATTGGAGGTCCAACTGGCGCTGCAGACGGCGAGGCTCGAGGAGAGGAGGGCTCAAGATGCAGACAAGAAGGGGAGAACCACTCAGTTCCCCAGAAAGGTACCAGGATTGGTGCAGAAGTTTGGGGGGGACCCCAAGGATTACCATGCCTTTAGGACTGAAATGCAATATGCCCTGAATGTCCAGTTTGATGAGTTCCCTGATGAGGAATCTCGAGTTGCTTTTGTAATTGGGCATCTTGAGAAGGGCGCGCGAGACTGGGTTCGACCCCTGATGGCAACGCACAACGATATCCTAAAGGACACTATGAAATTTTTTCGTGCAATGGATATCATGTTTTCCAGCGACGTTGAGGAAGGGGCGGTGCGCAGACAGTTAATGGCTTGCAAGCAGGGAAGCAGATCTGTCCGTGAGTACTGGACTGAATTTACCATGCTGATTCACAGATTGGGGTGGGATTTATCGGCAGCACCCATTCAGATGCTATTTGAAGAAGGTCTTTCTTCAGCTGTGAAAGACGAGCTGGCCAGGAGCCCCAGGGCGGTGTCTATGGATCAGCTGACCAAATCTGCGCTGACCATTGGAGCGCGCCAGGAGGCAAGAGCCTTGGAGAGGCGGGAAGGGAGAGGGGAACGTTGGAAGGAGTTACGCATTCCAGACATTCCTGAGCCAGCTTTCCCGCCGGCAGAGCCGATGGAAATCGGAACAGCCCGCGCGCGCGCAGTTTCAAAGCCCAGTGAGGGGGCGAAGAAGGAGGGAAAGGGAGCCCGGAAATGCTATCTCTGCCAACAGCCAGGCCACTTTGCCAGAGTCTGCCCCCAGAGGAAGGAATGGCAAGGGATGGTGGGAACTGTTGAGGGGGAAGAGCAGGGAGAAACGGAGCAGGTAAAAGCCAACGCCTGGTTGCCATCAGGGCACTGCAGCCAGGCCAAAGAGCAGTGAAAGTGCCCCTTCCCCAAGTGCCAGTGCCAGAAGCTCCTCGACCGGCTCTAGTGATTGAAGTGTCGCTAGAGCTGCAAAATGGACACCCCCTAAAAATAAAGGCACTGTTGGACTCAGGCAGCTCCTGCAATTTTATGAGCAAGGAGTTTGCTGCTGAACACCAGATACAGACTATCCCTTTAAGCAACCCCCTGCAGGTGACCACGATCGATGGCAGGGAACTGTTGGGAGGAGGAGTCAGCTTGCAGACCATCCCAATGATAATGAGGGTGGCAAGGCACACAGAACTGATAGCGTTTAATGTGGCCACCTTGGGAGGTGCTCCCATTATTTTGGGAATGAGCTGGCTAGCCCTACATGATCCGCTGGTGGGCTGGCATCAAAGAGTGGTTTCCTTCGGTTCCGCACATTGCTTAGAACACTGCAGGGGGGAAAAGGGGTCAGCAGGGGCCCAAGCCACCCTGGCAGGGACTGAAGTAGTGGAGAAGGGGAAGGTGCCACCACAGTATGCTGATCTCAGCGACGTGTTCAGCGAGAAGGAAGCTGACCAACTACCTCCGCATAGACCCTTTGATTGCCAGATCAATTTACTCCCTGGAGCACAGCTTCCTGTAGGCAAGTTGTATGCCATGTCAGACAGGGAAATGCAGGAGTTGCGAGCGTTCATTGACAAGAACCTGAAGAGGGGCTTCATCAGAGAGTCCAAGGCAGCGGGGGGTAGCCCAGTGTTTTTTGTGGACAAAAAAAACACGGACAAGCCGAGGCTGGTATGTGACTTTCGGGCCCTAAATGCAGTGACAGAGCCGGCGGCTTTTCCTATGCCCAGGATTGATGATATTTTGACCAGGGTGCGGAAGGGAAAGATTTTTACAAAGCTGGACCTAAGGGGGGCGTACAACCTGATACGTATAAGGAAAGGGGATGAATGGAAGACCACCATGTTCACCCCTTTGGGGGCATTTGAATACTTAGTTATGCCTTTTGGATTACAAACAGGCTCCGCGTGTTTTCAAGCTTTCATGAACCACGTACTGGGGCCTTTGCTCTACAAGAATTGCGTGGCCTTCTTAGATGACGTGTTGGTGTATTCGGAGAATGAGGAGCAACATGTGAGAGACGTCAGAGAAGTGTTGAGCAGGCTGCAAGCCAACCGACTGTGGGTGAAACTGGAGAAGTGTCAGTTTCATACCAAGGAGGTGGAATTCCTGGGGTACCGCTTGTCAGACAAAGGGTTGGCCATGGACCCCGGCAAGGTTCAAGCGGTGCTGGAATGGAAAACACCCAAGACCAAGAAGGATGTGCAGAGGTTCCTAGGGTTTGGAAACTTTTATCGTAAGTTCATCCGCAACTTCGCCCACCTGACGGCGCCCATCACGGACTGTCTCAGCAGCAAAAAGAAGTTTGTTTGGACGGGGGAGGCGGAGCGAGCGTTTGAGGAACTGAAAAGGGCCTTCGCCTCTGGCGAACAACTTCTACATGTGGATTTACAAAAAAAGCTGAGGGTCGAAACAGACGCGTCGGACCGAGCCATAGGGGCGGTGCTTCTTCTGCAGCCGGGGAAGGAGGGGTCGGAGTGGCGACCGTGTGCCTTCTTTTCGCGGAAGCTGAACAAGTCTGAGAGGAACTACACGGTGTACGACCGGGAACTTCTTGCAATTTATGAGGCCTTCCGGAGATGGAGGCACCTACTAATTGGTGCACAACAGAAGGTGCAAGTGTGCACGGACCATAAGAATCTAGAGTATTGGAGAACTGCGCGAGTGCTCAACCAACGGCAGTTGAGATGGGCCCAGGAGTTCTCCAAATTTAACTTTGAGATTTGTTACGTACCAGGCCCGGAGAACGTTAGGGCGGACGCTCTCTCACGCAAACCTGAATATTTGGAGGGAGAGGGTGTACCCGAAGAGACCCATGTCATTCCCGAGGACCGCTGGGTGTGTGGGGCGGCATTGGTGGGGCAAAGGGAACTGGTAGAGGGAACGGGGCAGGATGTATACGCCCAGGACAAACTCAGGAGTCTTAGGAGGGAGGGAGACAAACCCGGGGGTTTTGAGGAGAGAAATGGGGCGTTGTACTACAAGGGAGCGTTATACATACCTGAAGGGGAATTGAGGGAAAAGGTACTCAAGCAACTGCACGATAACCCCACAGCGGGGCATTTTGGGCAACACAAAACCATGTGGCTGGTTACCAGGGAATTCTGGTGGCCCAAGGTCAGGGAAGATGTGCGTGAATATGTGAGAGGGTGTGACCGTTGCCAACGAGCCAAGGGGGAGAGGCGGGCACCGGCAGGTTTATTAGAACCACTACCCACGCCGGAAAGACCGTGGGAGGCAGTGGCAATAGATTTTATGACTGATCTGCCCAGGTCCAAAGGGAAAACAGCCATTATGGTGGTGGTAGATCTGTTAACCAAGATGGCACACTTTATAGCCTGCTCACATGCGGTCACAGCAGAAGAAACCGCCAAATTGTTTGTGGAAAATGTGTTTAGGTTGCATGGCGCCCCCTTGAGGGTGGTTTCGGACCGAGGGAAACAATTTACTTCCAGGTTCTGGAGGAAGCTCATGAGCTTACTGCATGTAGAGGTTAATTTCTCTACTGCCCGTCATCCAGAAACCAACGGGCAGGCGGAAAGAGCTAATGGTGTCCTCCAGCAATATTTGAGGTGTTATGTTAATGACAGAGAGAATGATTGGGTGGAGAAGCTGGCGTTGGCAGAATTTGCTTACAACAATGCAGAGAACGTGTCCACGGGAATGAGCCCTTTTTTGGCCAATCACGGGTGTCATCCCCGAGCCTTCCCAGGGGGGGAGGGGGAGAACTGGAGCGTTCCAGCAGCAGAACAGTTCGTTGAAGAAATGGAAGCGATCCATCGCCAACTCCAACTTAATTTAAACCGGGCGAAGGAGGAATATAAGAGGCAGGCAGACAAAACCAGAAGGGAAGGGGAAAGCCTTAGGGTGGGAGACCAGGTGTGGCTGTCCACCCAAGGGTTACCATTTAAAGGAGGTTGTAAGAAGTTAAGACCCAAAAGACTGGGCCCATTTGAAGTCACGCAACAGGTCAACCCAGTGGCTTTCAGACTCCGGTTACCGAACCACATGAAGTTGCACCCAGTGTTCCACAGATCGTTGCTGTCACCGTATATAGGGGACAGAGAGGGGAGGGTCAATAGGGGACCAGCGATGGAGGAAAAAGAACACAGCTACCATGCAGCGGAGATCCTAGATTCCAGGTGGAAAGGAGAGCAAGTAGAGTATTTGGTAATGTGGGAAGGGGAACCGGAGTCGGAAAACACCTGGGTCAGAGCAGAGGATGTAGATGACGAGGTTCTAATTGAAACTTTTCATCAGAGATTCCCTCGAAAACCCCAGCCAGTGGCGAGGTTCCGGAGGGAATACTTCGCCACCACAGACGAAGAAGAGGAGTTGGAGGGGTTCTCTGATTCCGAGGTGGAGGAGGATTCAGCGAGTCGGAACAAAGACCAATGGAGGGAGATGTTCGAGACGTCGGAAGATGAAGAGGATTCGTTTCGGGGTTTCAGCTCCTCACCGCCCAGAGGAGAGGGAGGGGGCGGGGGGGAAGGGGGCCCTGGAGGGGAGGTGGATGTCAGGGAACTGACCTCAGAGGGAAAGGAGGTGATAGGGCTCACAGAGACTGGGAGAGACTCAACAGCCAAAGCAGGGACCAGCAGGGGGAGCGCGGGGTCTCTGGAGGAGGATCTCAGGGATACTGAGAGAGATGCAGCAGCGCAGGCAGGAAGCAGGGGGGAGAAAGGGGTGAGAGACACGTCCAGTGAAAATAGTGGGGAGGTGTCAGAAGCAATTGCAGGGAGACCCATGCTTCGTCGGAAGCTGTCACGTCGTGAGTCCAGGAGACGTGTTTCCGTTAAGGAACTTCTTTGTTGGAGGCGTTTCCGCAAACAGCCACTGTCGGACACTAACAGTGACTAGAGCAGACATGTCTGAGGAGCTCTGTCACACACAGAGGTTTGTGGGGCCGCACAAACTCTGAAGGGGCACCATTTTAAGCACAAGCAGCTAATCATCCCCTAATACCTAGTAACAAATGCATTTTTGTTCTGAATAGTTAAGGCACATATGCTTTCCAATTGGTTTTTGTGCATAACTTCTATGCTAATCATTATTGCAGTTTTGTGTCTTTACATTGTTGCAGTTAAGGATGGATAAATAATTAAACCCTGAATATTTAGTCATAATTGTAGAAATGTCTGCTTGCATAGGCCCATAACAGTCTGTGAGATGGAATTTGGTGCTCAGCTATGACCCCCTGACTCCCACTGTTGTTGCTGTTGTTGTTTGTCTTGAATAAAAGTATTTAGCATGGTGTTTCCTGATAGAGGCTTGCTGGTAACAAATACTTCTGTTGTAGGACTTGAGTCTCTATGTCTTCCAAAATTACAGTCCTCCATCTATCAGTCTCCATTAACTTACGGGGGGGGGGGTGAGAGAGAGAAAGAGAGAGAGAGAGAGAGAGAGAGAGAGTTCTGATGTGTTCTTTCAATGTCAGGAAAGCAACATTTTTTTTGAAGCTTGGCTGAGGGGTAAACAGTGGGAAGAAGGACTGTAGGGGGTAAGTGGCAGATAGGAAATGGGCTAAGCACTGCCTCTTTCTTGCAAATTGCTCTTCCCACTGCTGCGATGCAAAGGAGAAACAGGACGGGGATTTGGGAAATGTGACTTGACCATGTAACATGGATTTCAGGCATGGTGCTGAGGTAGTTCAGCTCTCTGAGAGGAGTGCTAATTGACTCCTCGCCGTTCATCAGGTTGATCATTTGATGAGGGGAAAGAGGGTATGGTTGGAAAGTGGGGAGCTCTTTGTCCTGTGTATATGTGTGCCCAAGAGTGTTGAGTTCAAGTGTGTTGGGCTTTCTCCCACCACTGGCAGGTAAGATTTGCTGTACTCACAAAATCCAAAGTAAAGATTTTCAGGCAGAAAAGATTACTATGCAGACTTCTAATATATTTTAATTAAAAATAAGCTTTCATGGCAATGCTAAAAGCATTACCTGGTGGTGTTAATCGTCAGTTTGTTAATTTGTCATTCATTGAGAGCCATTGTGGTGTAGTGGTTAAGAGCGGTAGACTCGTAATCTGGTGAACCGGGTTCGATTCCCCGCTCCTCCACATGCAGCTGCTGGGTTACCTTGGGCTAGTCACACTTCTCTGAAGTCTCTCAGCCCCACTCACCTCAAAGTGTGTTTGTTGTGGGGGAGGAAGGGAAAAGGAGATTGTTAGCCGCTTTGAGACTTCTTAAAGGGTAGTGAAAGGCGGGATATCAAGTCCAAACTCCTCTTCTTCTTCTAATACATAATGAAAAGTTCAATTTTCAGTGAGTTTTGTTGTCTGTCTCCGTATACTCTTAACAAAACTTGGGTCATAAAAGCTGTTGACCATATCTTCTGGAACCATTTTGTTGGTGGCGGTGCATTCTCTCACCTGCCACTACCCCACTTTTTTTCAGCTTTACAAATCTTTGCTGCAATTAGCTAAATACTAATTCCCTTAAAATAACTCAATGGTGGTATATTTGCATCATGAGGGATTAAAGTATTCAGCCATGTCTCCAATTAACCTCATAATCTCTCTTCAGAATTCTTCCACTCCCAGTCATAGTAAATTCAGTATCAACAGCATGGTATTGCAGCTACAATCACATGTTAAATTTTTAGTACATTTCAATCTATGTGGCATCTAAAGCTGCTGGAGTTGAACCTTAAAAGTGTTGTTTAATATTTGAACTTACTATCTTTATAAAAAATATCTTTCTAATTTTTCAAATGTCACATGCAGTGCCATGATGCCATTTTAAGACATGCAGAGAGCTACTTTGAACAGTTCATAATACTGTATAGTACTGATCTCCCCCTCAAACTACTTACAGTAAGATTAGGTGTCACTGAAAAACATTTTGGAAAGAACCATAAAAACTGCCTACACCCTTCTTTTCTTTTTCATGCACTAGTTTCAGTAATTGCAAAAATTATACGCTTCCCATATTTCCTCACACTGTTACAGTTACCTGTCAATTAGATACACCTATAAATCATGACAGGATTGCTCTTTGACTCAAATCCGTTTCGGTGTTACCATCATAATGTGGAACAGCGTTGCTTTCAGACTACTTGGTATACAAATTAAATTGCTTTTTTAAAAAATCAAAAACAAGTCCTTGTTGGTTCTTTGCCTCTCTTTGTTTGTCTGTCTGTCTACTTCTGTACTCCTTTTGCAGCAGTTCAAAGTGACTTGCATGAGATTTAAAAACAAAACAGTAAGCACAAGAACAGCACACCTATACAGATTTGAAACAGACACAAAAAAGTTTCTCCCTTGAAAGAAATACGTAAGTTAGGTCCCTGGAGCAAACTGACAACCACAGAAAAGGTTGGAAAGCCTTCTACCTTATCAACACCTGTTAGACGACATGGCAGCAGCATTCTGTACCAGGTGAAATTTCAAAACTGTCTGGGGGGGGGGAGTGCTGTGCAAAGTGCATTGTAGTAATCAAGCCTGAGAGATCCAGAACCATGCATCCATCTGATCTGTCTGAAAGGGGAATGCCCCCTTACTAGCCAAAGACAGATAAAGCCACTCCTAGCAACAACTTGTACGGACAACTTAGGAATCAATGCTGGATCTAGGAATATCTTCCAGGCCCTTTCCTTATTGTATCACATGGATACAATCACTCACAGGCAGACATCTCCCTCTCCAGACCACACCTGTTCCTCCTCCTCACCTTGTTTTTTGTTTTCTGGGTTCAGTTTTAGTCTATTCTTGCCCCATCCATTTGGCCCCAGTCTTCAAACACTGGCTCAGGAAACAGATACGTAGCTTCAGTAAAGTTACATAGAGGTTAAACCCGTCAATACCAAGTTTCCATAAAGTTCTGAGCACACTCAAGTGTATATCAGAATTAATGGATTTGAACATGAACTGAGAAAATCCTTGCTCTGCTTTATAAATTTAATGCCGCTAGGTTCTTTAACATCATCAACTTTGTTCAGCTTCTTTTTGTTCTGAACTCCATGTGCTTTGAAGATCTTGCTGCAAGTGTTCTCCATCTGGAGCATACAAGACAGTTCTTAGTGCCACGTTTTGAGAGCGAGAACACGTTCTGTAGATAAGTGCTGGGTCCACTGCAAGACCTATCAGGACCTACTGCAGATATCTGAGTGATGTGGCTTGCTTGTTTGTTCATTCTGGTAATTTATTAGTTGCTTTTCAGAGCTAAGATTTCACAAAGTGACCCTCAGAGAGAAATATTGCTATAGAACCACAGGCAGAGCTGGCACAGACAAGTAAGCTACATGAGAGATAATGAAGTAGATCACAAAAATTCTTGTAAGTGAAGACAATAGTAAAAAGATACATTTTGAAAGCCTCCTTCAATGCCAGAATTGAACTGATTTGCAGTATTTCTAGAGCCTTCTGACTCGGTTGTTTAACCATGGAAGCAACTTGGCTTTGGCTTTCTAAATTGAGTTGATCTAAATCCAAAGTGGGTTTTTTGAGAAAGGACTACAAGTTCAGTTCAGGTTCTGACCACAACAACACACCCTCAAATCTTCTATTTTGAATGTGCCTCTAATTGCAAAATATTAGAATCCACTAACACACACACACACACACACACACGGAAATTATTTTTATATTTTATTAAGGTAATATTAACTCTAGACTTTCATTAAAGATGTGCTAACTTAATGACATTTTCTTTTCTTTTTTACAGGTTGAATCTACCCAAAGCATGATTAGGATCTTGGGCCTTTCAGCCACTTTACCTAATTACCTTGATGTTGCTACATTTCTGCATGTTAATCCCTATATTGGACTGTTTTATTTTGATGGCCGTTTCCGGCCTGTTCCACTTGGGCAGACATTTCTTGGTATCAAGACAACTAACAAGGTACAGTTTTGCTATAAAATATTTGGAATGAGATGTTGAGACAACCATTCTTAGGAACATGTTCAAGTAGTATTTCCACATATATCTGTAGTAGTCACCATCCTTCTCATATTATTATCCCTTTGTCTCTCCCTTCCTTGTAATACCTTCTTCAGCATTAGCTTTAGATTGACTACTACTTTGGGGTCAGGATCTTATTAAATTTTTGTTTGGTTTACAAAACTCTACAAAGTGCCCTATATGTTTCACAGACATGAAAATAAACAATATCCAGTATGTTAGCATGTGTATATTGTTCAAAGTGATTCATGTATGCTATCTTGGCAAACCTACAAGGTCCCTGTGTACCAAATGGGGATCTACAGTTTGCCATAAGAGTGAATCTTTTGCTGAGTTGAGATTTGAATTTGGCACATAGCCTGCAATTCTAATTGCACAATAGAACGTCTGACTATAGTTGCGTAGTAATAAACTATTAGTCACTGTGCAACACTCATTGCAGGGGAGATGTGTGAATTACTGCTTCAGACTTTACCCAGCAACACAGTAATTATGATAAATAAATACATGGAAGCATGGGAATTGGTTTGGAGTTCTCTTTTCAGTTCTGCTGTCTGATTCCTATGTGTTCCTGCATAATACTACAGCAGCACAGTATTGCTGATGTTGGAAGAAATATCCAGCGTCTCAATTCCTTGGAATATTGTTGTTTCTCTTCATTAAGTTTGCATTTGAGAGTTGGATTTGAGACTTCTTTGACTTGCTCAATAGTTTCAAATTCCCTTCCCTCCTTCATGATTACGTTTTGCCATGATAATAGAGATGGCGGTTTGCATTTTATTTCTTTGCTAGCGAGTTATTTATTCACTTTAGTCAACTACCCTTTTAGTAATGATGTGCTATGGACAGAGTGTCAGCTATGACTATGAATTCCCTGGCTTCATTTTAAGCTGTTGCTGCCTTCATGATTGAATTATTTCCCCCTTGGAACTCAGGTATAGCTAGCTGTGTTGCAGTGTGATCAGGAATTATGTTACTCTCCAAGTATTAATATAAATAGAGAGTTAATATCAGATTACTTTTCTGAAGCTGTCTTTTATCAATGTTAATGCATAAGAGTCAAGAGGCACAAGGGGTTCTATAGTGCAAAATGCTTGTGAAATTAAAGTTCAGGTTTCTCCAGGTAAGTTGATGGCTTCCCCATCCTCTGCTTTCATTCAGAAGGAACATACCAAGCTCCAGAGACAGCACAAGTGACTATACAGACAGCAGTAGTTTTTTCTCTGGAGAGGATAAGGAGTCTGAGTAAGGATAGAATGCTAGAATCATATATTTGGAAGGGACCACAAACTTCTTCTGTTCCAACCCCCTGCTGTGCAGAAATCTTTTGCCCAATGTGAGGCTCAAACTCACAATCCTGAGATTAACAGTCACATGCTCTATGTCCGTGTGGCACTGAACATGTTCACACATCATGTTTCGCCTCAGCCTGTAAATTCAGAATGTAATGCTTTACACATTTACTTGATTGCAAGTCTCATTGACTTCTGAGCAAGCATGTATAGGATTGCTCTGTTAAGTCTTCTTTTAGCTCACCTCTGCAAATGATGCAAGTAGCAGCTTTGCATCAGTTGATTGGTTTAACAGCAACCAGACTGCTAAGGCAGTCTGTTAACCATGAAGCTGCAAATCTTGAATGTTTATTCCGTGATCCTATAGGGCATCTGTTTGTTCCATAGTGTTGTATGCAGCTGGTGAAGCTGGTTTTGTCCATTTAAAAAATGGGGTGGCTTCTAGCTCCATTTGATATTATAAGTACAAAAGGTTGCCAGGCCTTGCATTCTAGTAGGGCCTTGGAACTCACTGAAATTTTGGTGTCATTCTGATGACTTTAGAATGCTTCAAGTGCAGCTAATGACATGGAAATAGTGACTAGGAAATCTTCACACTACACAGATCAAGGCAAGCTGCAGACCTGATCAAGTTTGAGGAACAGAACTTCTCTAAGAAGAAATGATTTTAAGTTATTGGTGTTAATATTTGTACCTCTTTGTTTCCACGGCATCTCAATGAAAGAGAAATATGTAACAATATAATAAAAGTATGCCTTCGTCAAGCATTAGCAAAACACCATAAAATTTTAAAATTATGCTACGTTAAAGTTGGTAGCATGGGAATACTGTCTTTTACATTTTGATACTACAATAAAGCATTTGTGTTGTATTGCTCAGGTGCAGCAGCTGAATAATATGGATGAAGTTTGTTATGAGAATGTCTTGAAGCAAGTAACAGCTGGACATCAGGTATGTTTATTCATTGGCTTTTAAGTTAGAACCTGCTTGTGAATATCCACAAGGATTTATTCTTTGCACACATAAACACTTGGATTTCGTTCTATTCAGGAAACGAGCTGACTTGGCCTTTTTTGAGGTTTCTGGAGGCGGTGAAAAGCTTCTAAAAATGAAAGGTTTTCATGTAAGGAAGTCTGCACAATCAAATACTGCAGAATGCAAATGCAAGCACATGTAGAATTTATTTCCACTCATCGTTTGCTATTTGCCCTTCTTCTGCTGTATAGTAACTTGAGAAAAATTACCCTGCTGTAATGAAATAATGTACTTTTCCACTGAAGGTATGCATTCATTTCATACCAGATGAAAAATTAACTGAATGCAGCCCATTTGATTCAACTTTCTTTCATTTCAGAACAAATATCAGAATGGGTGCAAATATGTTCACTATCATTATCCTATTTATACCCAATGGTTACTTTTTGGTTATTGATTTCTGTGGGCACTGTTTTATTTTTCCAGAATTACTACTATTGTTACTAATCACCTTCTGCTCAATCATCATAAAGCAATGTGCAATAAACAAGAAGCTAAAAACACAACAAACAGCAGATACACTTAAAACTAAAACAATGCAAAATAGGCATTTTTATTTTTTATTTTTTTACAAATGGCACCCATTGATTCAGCTTGGAAAGCCTGCTGGAACAAAAAGTACAAATAGTGGGTCCCTGACATACCTTGACAGGAATGCTATTCCACCAAACAAGGGCAGCCATAGTGCAAGCCTTGTCTGAGTTGTTGGAAAGTGAGCTTCTGAGATCTTTGAAAATTGCAAGAGAAACTCACTAACAGACTGCAGTGATATATAAAGTATATACAGTGGTACCTTGGTTCTGGAATAGCTTTGCTTCCAAACAAATTGGCTTCTGAACTCTGCAAACCCGGAAGTAAGTTTTCCGGTTTGTGAACGTTTTTCAGAAGCTAAACGTGTGATGCGATTTCCGCTTGAGTGCAGGAAGCTCCTGCAGACAATCGGAAGCTGCGCCTTGGTTTTCAAACAGTTTCGGGAGTTGAATGAACTCCTGGAACAGATTAGGTTTGAAAACCAAGGTACCACTGTAAGAGAGGATAGTTTTTCAAGTAACCTGGACCTGAGCTGCATAGGGCCTTATATGTTAGTACCAACACCTTGAACTGCCTGGTAGCAGATTGGCCACTGGTGCAAATTCTGCAAGCAATGTTTTATTGTGGAAGTCTGCTCTCACAAGCAACCTAGCCACTATGTTCTGCACCATTTGTAGCCTCAAGACTAACCCATTTACCACATCAGAGTAATTCAAAGGCTAGGATATTATCTCATTCCAGGGTGGAAATGATGGTTACTAGTTAAGGCTGGTATTTTTTGTGCCGGCAGGCACTGTTACAAAGAATGCTGTTGAACTACTCAACATTTGGAGTCTTCTGGGAAAATAAAATTGAGCTCTACTACCACCCACTTCTCCATAAAAATAGAAAAGAGAGAGGGGGGCTAGTGTGCCTATCAGATTCTGGAGCATTCTAGGTGGGTCTTTCAGTCCTTCAGCATCCATAACTACTTGAAAATATTAACAGGGCTTTAGTTGGGTCAAAAGTTGAGGTGGGTCGCAACTAATAAGTCTTACTGATCTTAATAGCATGGAGAGTGGATATGTACCCTATATGGCACAACCACAGGATTTCCAAATGGTGGTTGTATACTGAGACGTTTTATAAAAAAAGTGGGGAAGGTTTGTTGGGTGTGCTTAGAATGGAGTCTGATGTTTCTGCAGTTGTTTTTTTATTATTATTTTTGCTGTTAGAAGTGCCAAGCATTCTGGCAGCAAAAGATGTTGAATGTAATATAGATCCCCACTTGTTATTAAAGTCTGTTTTCTATAATGTACTGCCTCTAGCTGTTTTCATATGGCGTCCTTAATACATACTTCCTCCTTCCTCTTCTCCAAAACTGGTTTCTTTCCATATGCATAACAAGTTACCAAATCTATATTCCATGGGTTTGTAGCTACTAAGAAAGTGTTTTCCTCCTGAAATGAATTTTAATGTGTGCTTTTCCTGAATGATGTGTTTTGAATGGTTTCAGATATATGTCCAAAGAGATAGATTATTGTAGAAATAAGACCTTTATCATCTTTTCTTTTAATTCATCCTACTTGCTTTCTCTTAAAAATGCCCTACATGTAACCTAAACACTGATAAATGCTAGCTTTTAGAAAACTCTATAGAATTTGACAGCTGTTCATTCAGAATTCCCTAAAGGAAAATGTGATAACTTGCTCTTTTTAAAAATAAAAATTGGAACTCCATTTCATCAGTCGTTTGGGGACTGCGCTGATTCTTTACTGCACTCAGAGCACAGTTCGATATTTTGATTTTTTACTATAATACATACCTGAGGGGCAAACTTCTCACTTGTCTCCAATATAATCAAGCCATGCCATTTTAATGTAGTTAAACATGGTTTAAATATTGTGGGTACAAAATAAGGTAGGTTCATTTTATTATTTTGTGATATGCAACTAAATTGTACCAAGATCGTTAAAGTAGTGCATGAGTTATAATATTGAAATAATAGCTGAAGTGGCCTTATCAGACTATTGGGCCACTTGTCTCAGTATTGTCTGTTTTTACTGACGACGGCTCTCCAAGGTAATTCTGTATTACAGAAACAGAACTGTATACCGGAACTGATCAAATCAGTATTTTATCTGTTGTTCCATTACTTGTAATATGGAATGAAAAATATTAACTTCATATAATGTAGCCAGTTATCCATTGGAAATTCTTATCTTTTAAGTGAGGTGTGACTTTCTTTAATATTTAGGTGAGCAGCTTCTGTTGTAAATGCTATTAATATATAATATTTTTTATTTTAAAAATCTTCCTAAAGATTAGTTTGATATTCAGCACTAATTACTGTTTGTTGTTGAAAGAGTTCATTTTTATTAGCAGGTAATCTTCTTTCCATTTCCTACTGTCAGATCAGGAAATAAGATTTTATTATACAGATTTATATTTTTTTATATTAAAAAAAACCCACAGGAATGGAAGCAGGTGTAAGAGAATTAGAATTTACATTAGAAGCAAACAAAGGAATTAAAAATGTATCTTGAAGGAGCAAGCTACAACAACCTACATGGGTAAATGATAATTCTAGGTTTCTCACAGTTTTAGTACTTAAGTGATACTTGATGCTACTGATCACCCTTCTCACCCCATTCATGTTGAATAAACCAAGGATTGCGAAGATCAAACACTTTACAACAGGCATAGGCAAACTCAGCCCTCCAGCTGTTTTGGGACTACAGCTCCCATCATCCATGACCACTGGTCCTGTTAGCTAGGGATGATGGGAGTTGTAGTCCCAAAACATCTGGAGGGCCGAGTTTGCCTATGCCTGCTTTACAAGTTATAATGCAATATAGAGAGCTGCCTTCCTTCTCAGGGGGTGCTGAACTCCACCCTCTGTGAAAATTTCCTTGGGGACCGCATACCCAGAATGGAGGCCCAAGTCAAAAGTGGGTGGAGCCATTCAATTACCCTTCCTCCTGGCACAGAAAGGAGAGAGAGATTTAAGAATTGCTCCCTGCACAGCAGTAAAGCTTGGGGGGGAGTTTTTCTCAGCATATTTGCTGGGGTGGGAGGCATGACTGAGGAGGGGCAGCCGCAATCTGAATTCAGAGCCATTGAACAGCAATGTCCCATTCCTGCTCTAATGTGTAAGAACTTACTACAGGGGTCACTGTGGGCAAATCTGTGGGCAAATTTTGAATGTTGAGTGAGTGTCATGGGTGCCCCTCTGCCTGGTCAATTGTCACCTCCCCAGGATCAGTCCCCTGAGAGGCAGAGTGCACATCCCTTTTCCAAAGGATCTATGTAAAGGTGTGGTGCAGTACAATTAATCTAAGCATTGGAAAACTTATAAAGCTGAACGAGGAAGTGAGGAAAGAGCTCTATGTACTTTTCAAGGGGCAAAAAGATAACCACTCACTGACCAAGGGGTCAATGAATGGAGGGAAATAGAAGCTTCATGGGCACCAATGGAAGATGTCATGGTTGCCATGACACCCATGGACCTATTAATGACTCCATATGCATTAAGAATGCATGAGGCAAATTGTATAAATTTAATGGTGGTTCTTAGCTTTTGGCTAATTGTGTTAGGCATTTCCATTCAACATTTGGTCCCTAGATTGAATTGTATGGAAGTCAGAAATAACTAGCCTTACTAGGGGCCCAAACCATCTGTGATATCAGAGATGTCTTTCCCTCTAATGTCTTTGTTTGTTTGTTTGTTTGTTTGTTTGTTTGTTTGTGAAATGGAAATAGCAGCTGCTGGAAGCACACAAGGAGGGAGAGTTTAACCCTTTCATCCCCTGCCGCAGACCTGCTGAGAATCCTTCCTTTTAAAGCAGCTTGTTTGCATTGTGAGGAAAGCTCCTTTAGGGCCTATGAGTTTTCTTCTCAACGCAAATAGCAGCTTCAAAGAAACCATTTTCATTAGGGTCTTGGGAGAGGAGGAAAGGGTTAAAATCTCCCTCCTTACCTGCTACTATTGTGTACATAGCCAGAGTTAAAAGGCAGTGAGATTCTTTTGCCTTGCTGTGTTCCAAGCCACATTTGCACACTGTTGTACACAATGGAGAGGGGGTGGGGATGTCTTCAACTGGATGCCCGTATGATTTCCCTTCCCCAGGATCCCCCCCTCCAATTTCTATTCAATGAAGCAGTCATCTGTGCATGCATTGTCATCCACACACGTGCTATGGCTGTCTTAAGTGTACACCTCAGCTTGACTGTGACATGAAGGCGGCATATGTTTATCTTTTAGATTGAAGCTAGTTTGAGATTGATTTTGAATTATTCTACCCCTCCCTCCTTATGCTGGTCTATGACCGTAATAAAGTTGTTGTTGAGAAGAAAGGCAGCAAACAGCAGTATTTCTAAAGAAATTACAGGATAGCTCTACGTTGTGGGTAACATTGTGTGTATACTGATTCAGAAGCACTGGAGCCAGAGTCAACAACATACACAGTCATAGTCTCTTACACTCCAGTTTAAAAGTGCTCGTTAAAGAAATTATGCATTCAGTGTCATGTCTGGTTCAGTTCCACTGACTTTATTTACATCTCAAATGCAGCCCAAAAAAGGAATCCTACGGTGCAGAGAGGTGGGAGGAACCTTGTTATTTTAAGATGCTCAAAGATATTATTTATTTGTTGGAGGTACTTTATTTGGTATCAATGTACCACCACTTCAGGTGTCTGAAAATGTTAGTGATTTATTGGCATTGGCAGAATGAGAATAGCATTATGAAGAAATAATTTGGAAGCAGTGCATTTTTCCATACTCAAAACTAGGACTGGATTTATTATTACCTGCATTACTGTAGCTACTATGATTTATTAATAGTTTGTGATAGGCTTTTTGACAGCTTGATCAATTATATCCACAGGTTATCCTTTATCTGCTATTCTTAGCTCCTCAAAGAACATAGCATCCTAACAAGGCATAATTTTCACGTCTGCAATTCATGCTGGTTTGGTTCAGTCCCATTACTGTAATACAGGTTGTAGCATGTGATATTCAGATGATGTTGTATGTTGGTGTGCATTAATAGATGTTGCATGTGTTACTGCTATTAAATAATAAAGGACAGTGGGAGGTAGTTTTATTCTACACAGGCATGTGCTTATGACAGATGGAAGAAAATCTTTTCATGTTGATTTTTCAACTGTCCTATTCCGCAAGACTTCGAGCTCCTCTTGGCTATTGGGAAATTAGAAGTTGGCGAATCAGCCTTTAATTTTTATCCATCTGTTCAAACTAATGAGATGTCTCGTTTGTAGGCTTCACTTTGAATTACTCAGTGCAAGCTCAGTGATAGCATTCTTCCCTCAGCCCCTCCTCCTGCGTTAACTTGCCGAAAGGGATCATAATAGATGTCTTAGTCTCGCTGTGCTTTCCCCCTCTTTTATGGAAACCTTTTAAAAATAGGTGAAAAAACACGCACACAAAACCTGCATACAGAGTTGACTTGCTTTCCCGGTAGTGTTTATGAAAGCTGTAGGTTTCTAAGGTTAGCTTTGTACTAGAGCATTGCCTGCTTCCTTAAGATTTCTACTAAAAATGTATTGGAACAGTTCTAATTGAACTTTGAGTGCCCATTCCTTCCAAAGAAGGAAGTCAGCCAAAGCCCAACAGTACATTACGATAAAGCTGCATATTATACCCAACTAGGTTATGGGTGATGGGGAAATTACACTGTATTTATGAATTTTAGGATGGGGGGGGGGGAGACCTTCACCAGCAGCTAATGATCTGAACCTGGAGTGGGAAAACTCTGATTTGATTTGCTTTTGTATATTTTTATGCCACTTTCCCAACAACCAATCTGAACTCAAAAGCAGCTCACAACGGTAAAATGTTGTCAAATAAAAACAACACTTCCCAATACAATAAATGAACCAGAACAATGTGATGTTGACCTAATGGAGTAGGATGGCAACATGACCTCTTCACAGAGGAGACACTATTTGAAGGGCTGTCAGAGTACAGTCTCTTTCAGGGATGGGGGAACCCCAGGCCAAGATAAAAATATTCATTGATTGCTCTGCCCTGCTTTGGTTCTGGCCCTGCTTTCCACTGGTGTGTTACCTCCAGGAAGTTGATCAGAAGGATATGTGACCCTCAGGCTGTAAAACGTTGCCCACCCTCCTCTATCTGAAAGGTGTGCAACCCAGATCTGGTTTAAACCCAAGAAACCATAAGGAAGGGCAGACGCTTTAAAGTCGTCCATCAGCAGCACTCAGATAGCAGAGGAACATAGGTCACTGGTCACAGTCAGGTCCACTATGATTATATAATTAATATTTACATTACAGTAGTAATTATTTCTAAATTTGCATCTGTACATATAAATTAGGATATACTGTACAGTTTTTATGCAAACTACTGTTCTCTTTTGTCCTCTGTTTTAGTGATGACTTTCTTTCTTTTCTTTTATTATTTTCTGTCAATATGTAATTGACCACCTTATCAAGGAGTAAGTGCTGGTTTATGTTACAAGAAGGAAGAGAAGGAACAAATTTAACCATGATCATACGTATTAAGAAGCAGAAACTTGTTATTTAGATTGTCATTTGTTGATTAACTGAGAAAATCCTTCCTTGCTGTCAACAGATTTTATGGCTTGTTTTAATCATGTATGTTTAACAGCATTTTATGGCTTGTTTTAATCATGTATGTTTAGAACAGTGCTTATCAAAAGGTGGGGCACTCCATCCCACCCAGAGGAAGTTATGAAGGTTTCAGGGTAGGTGTAAATGTTTCAAAAAATAAGTACAGTATAATTTTAAAATAATAATTAAAATTCACAATATTTCAATGCTTTTGAAAATTTGAATAAAATAATTCAGAAAGCTAGGTTTGAATGGAGATGTGGGATTTTCTTGTTAGCTAAAAGTGGGCATGGGTTTTAAAAGGTTGAGAAGCACTATGTTAGACTTGGAGTGCTTTTCCTCAAAGTAAGACTAGAATACACTTTCAAAACAGTAAATATATGTAAAGCATGTTGGTTCTCACACGTTTCCTGTCATATTGTGGAGAAGATTACATGCATCCATAAAACTCTTAATATAATACACTAATGCGTAATGATGCTTTAACAGTAACACTGAAGCGAGAACTGCTGTTGAGAATGTCAGCCTTTAGTTACTTTGCATATTACTGGTTTTATTATAGACAGAAATTGCAGGAGTGGAGAGCAGTGGCACTGCTGAGTAGTGTCTTCTGAACTAATGATTACATTTTAGTTTTGACCTGCTTGCAACTTCTTCTAATTTCACACATGGATGTTTCCTGATCTATAAACTGCAGTGCATGCACTCCTAATTTGTGTGTGGTGTTTTTAAGGGAATTTTTTTATGCAAGAGGAGTTTGGTTTTCCATATTGTAGAACCAGCTAGCAGTCTTTCTTGTGAACAAGACAGCTTAGTTTTTCAAATCACTTTGCTTCAGGAACAGTCCCAAGAAGGGGAAAGCTGCAAAAATTTGCCGTGCTTTTCATTTGCAATCCTCTTTATGCATTCTTGAAACCCCCTTTCTTTCCCACACGTATTATGTATACCTGCCATCCTCACCCATACAGCTCACACACTTAAATGCTCATCCTCAATATTAATGGCCCCTAACACAGCCTTGCCACCTCCTCCAACATGTTTTCACAACAACTCTCATTCCATTCTCTTTCTGGACCCTTTGCTTTGTAGCTGGTGCTCATGAGCTTGCCCCAGTGCTCAAAACCATCATATTGTAGTGCTAGGAAAATATAATTTGTCCTTTAGGTAGGAGAGCAATAACTAGTGAGTGCTGTGTGGAATGTGGTTGCAGGTTGCTTAGTTGCAATTCCTTTAAGTTTATTCAAATGTGCATTTTCTTTTCATTTTTGTACAGTGGTACCTCTAGTTACAAACTTAATTCATTCCGGAGGTCCATTCTTAACCTGAAACTGTTCTTAACTAGAGGCGTGCTTTCGCTAATGGGGCCTCTTGCTGCCGCTGCGCTGCTGGCACACAATTTCCGTTCTCATCCTGGGGCAAAGTTCTCAACTCGCGGTAACTCTTCCAGGTTAGCGGAGTTTGTAACCTGAAGTGTTTGTGACCTGAGGCATTTGTAACTCAAGGTACCACTGTTTTTACTTCAACCCTGTCATAATATATAGATGAATTTCTATCTTTTACTTGACTTGGGTTTAGGAGTATTTAGGACCATTTTGAAGCTACATTAAGAATGGAATCCTTTGTGTGACTACTCAGATGTAAATTCCATTGAGTTCAATGAGATTGACTCCTATATAAGTGTATATAGGATGCAACCTGTGGCTGCTATTTGTATTTTTAAAGTGTACATTAGCTCATAGTATGTCAGTCCCAGTTTACGTAATATTCTTCCTTCCTCTCTGAAAAGTCTGTGCTTAGTGGCGTCCCCATTTTTTTGCATTATAAATCTCCTGATTTGGTTTAAGGGTGGGTTCTGACATTGAAGAGGAAAGCTGGAAAGTTATGATCGGCTATTGTCATAGCCAGCCCCTACTTGGAGTGTCACCCCAGGAAGGATGCATATCAGCAAGATTTTCCTATGTACTGTAGTGACCGTGTAATGTAGGGTGTTGAGTCTCCTGAAGGAATATGTCTAAATGCAACCTTACACAGGTAGATTTAGGTAAACACTAGGATTTACCATCCAGCCACTCACTCAGTTCTGTACTGTGGGTTGGTGTTGGCATAGCCATATGTTTATAGTTGTGCTTTTCAGCAATATTTAATGTATCTGAATGCTTTCATATGACAGAACTGGCCTAGGCTACCTGCTTTTGACTTTTTTTTGCAGCCTTGGGTTTGTTTATTGTGACAAGTAGTATAGAAGTGAGCAGAGTGGCAGATCCCTTCATCTCTCTGAGGTAATGAGGCAAAAAGCCTGAAGTGACTTGGAAGGCATAAAAGTGCTGCTCAGCTGGAAAGGGAATTGAAGTTTTCTGACGATTTTAAGGCACTTCCCCTCTGTTGGGGTAGGGGACACTCATGATAGGCTGTAGGCTTTGGGGGCATCCATCGCTTTAGTCATAGACTACCTTTTATATACATCTCACCCAAGGTGTTTTGCAGTACAGTGGAACCTCAGGCTACATACCATCCTCCTTACGAACGCTTTGGTTAACGAGCTCCGCTAACCTGGAAGTAGATGCTCCTTGTTGCAAACTTTGCCCCAGGGATGCGAGCGAAAGTCGTCTCAGCGGCAGCGGGAGAACCCATTAGCAAAAGTGTGCCTCATGCTAAGAATGGTTTTGGGTTAAAAACAGACTTCCAAACGAATTAAGTTCGTAACTGGAGGTACCACTGTAAAGCATTAAAAAGAATCAAGTGTGTAAGTCTTTTTAAGGGTCCATTGCACATGAATATGAATGAATCAAGTGAGTTCCTTCGAGGCCAGTTTAGCTGTATAACATATTTAGCCCATTATGAACATTCTGGAATTTCCTCTTTCGCCAGGGGTAGGGAATCTGTGGCCCTTCAAATGTTGGATTCCCAACTACATTAAACTCCAGCCAACTTGGTCGGTCCTGTAGTCCAGCAGCAGCAGGCCACAGGTTCCCCGACTCCTGGTTTCAGCTATGTACCATCTGCTAAAGCAATATAGCTATGTTCTAGTTTAATATTATTAGGGGGATTTGTTGTTAAATATAATCTGATTTAGCAGGGGCAGTTAGGACCTGTGTTCTGTATTGTGGGTTTGGTTCCAGGAGGTCCGCACACAAAGACAAAATGGCTCAAAGTCAGGAAGCTCAGAACCGACCCCACCCCTACCCCTGCAAGGTGGAGGGCTGCTAACCAGGCTCTGGGAAAGTTGCAGTAAGGACCTGAGATGCTTCCAGAGCTGTCCCATGACATTCCCAGAGCCCAGTGTGCAAGGAAAACCCCCTGGATGTGTGGGATGGAGGGGAAATAAATAAATGGAACAGTGGGTTTTTCCAACTCTCCATTCATTCATTCATTTATTTTTCCAAACACCCACATAAGTTGTATATAATACACCTGTACAAAATACACAGGACTATACATTGGTAGTACTACAGTGCACTAATCCTGAGTGCATGAGAATATGGGGGAAGATAACAAGAGTGTCTCTCTATATGTAGTCAGAATATTTATTAGTTTTCTTCATTCCAGGGTTGGTTGGGCTGCTTGTAATTTTGAATAATAACCCTTCAAGTTCATTGGCATCCACAGAAATGTGTTTGTTAGCTGTCTAATGACTTAAATTTTCAAGGCAATAGGCTAGCCACTCTTGCTTAATTTTTGTACAAGAATAGACACTGCTGTTTCTATATATTTGAATTGTTACTGACAGGAATGTTTACATATCAGTAGAAGCTGGCAAAAGATTAAGCGATCAATTGTGTCACAGTAAAAAAAATAAAAATCTTTTTTAACCTTCAGGCTCTCCGTACTTGGATTTTGAAAAGGCTTATGGTAATCAAAGTTTTCTATAAATTTACCTTAGTAGTTGCAGGTTAGATCTGTTTGCTTTATAGATCAGTAATTTGGCTAAGGACAGGAAGCAAATGGACAGTTTACACAATGGAGGAAAGAATCCGTGTTAGGATTAACTGAATCAGATAATCTGGTGTGGGGTGAGAAGTGAAGTTAAGCCAGGTTGCAGAGAACGCCAAATTATTTAACATAACAAAAATCAGACTGTGAAGAATTTTAGAGGAATTTCTTCAAACCGTGTGAATGGGCAACAGAATGACCAATGTGATTCAGTATAAGTAAGTGCAAGTGCACTTTGGTATAAAATAAAAGCAAGCCACATCCTGACTTGGACCCCCTTTGGTGTGCTAAATGTTCCTCTTTTTCACACAGTAAAATTTAGGATATATGGTAGCATTTATTTGTTTTTTGTAACATTGTACCTTTTATATAAATTCATAGTATGACCATTTTTGAATGCTATTTACATTTCTGTTTACCTTATCTCAGAAACGGTATCATAGTACTTTTAAGCATTTGGTTGTTTCAGATGGTTGCATTAGTAAAATAGTTGGAAAGAAGATTTCTGTCGTTCCGGGTGCATAATTTAATTTGATGTAAGTAAATACATCATGCCTTTAATTCAGGATTTTATGCTCTAAAGGTGTAGTGAATATGCCATTAGTGGTGATCTTGCATGCTAACTGGTAACAAATTGATTCTTGCTAAAAAAAATCAATAAAGTAGATTATGCAAATATAAATTACCCCACAAGCTTTTAAGCTGCAAAAGTTACCTTTCGAAGTCATGTTTTGCCATTAGTATTCCAGATTTTTCTTCAGTCAAGTGAGTTTTAGGCTTTATGCAGGACTATTCCAGCCTCACAAATTAAGTAGAAAGTTAATAATGAGAATTAGATTCAAGAGCTGTAAACATATAAGTTACAGCACAAATAACAAATGACACGAGAGATTTGTTTCTGTCCCTTTCGCACATCTTCCACTTTTAACTACATTTCATGATTTATTTTAACTTTACACTTGATTCAATTCCAAAGTAAATTCAAAAAGAATGCAAATGTAATGCCTGTATGGCATATGCTGGCATTCCCTCACTATGTTTTCCAATTTCAACAAATGGAGTCATTAAATAGTTAATTGGTAGCCTTGGTCTGTAACTTTTGGAGTATTAGTTCAGCAAGCTTTATGTATGTACAGGCAGTTAAGTCATTATACTGAGCCTTTATCATTAATGAACTTCTTGATCAGCAGGAGATGACATGTAATGTGTCCATGGTTGTGTTTGCATCGCATACAAACAATGGTGTGTCCAATCGCAAGAGGGAGCTGCAGTGACCTTCAGGCTTGCATATTACTTTTTTCTCATACTGACATGGCTAAGAGATGGACTTTGGCTGATCTTGACTTGTTTTATTCAGACTAGGGATCATAGTAAAGGTAAAGGGACCCCTGACCGTTAGGTCCAGTCGTGGACAACTCTGGGGTTGCGGCGCTCATCTCGCTTTATTGGCTGAGGGAGCCGGCATACAGCTTCCAGGTCATGTGGCCAGCATGACTAAGCTGCTTCTGGCAAATCAGAGCAGCGCACGGAAACACCGTTTACCTTCCTGCCAGAGCGGTACCTATTTATCTACTTGCACTTTTGGCGTGCTTTCGAACTGCTAGGTTGGCAGGAGCAGGGACCGAACAATGGGAGCTCACCCCGTCACGGGGATTCGAACTGCCAGCCTTCTGATTGGCAAGCCCTAGGCTCTGTGGTTTAGACCACAGCACCACCCGCGTCCTACTAGGAATCATGGCTTATTCCAAAGTAGTTTAAATAAACCAGCTGGCCACAGTTTGGAATAAATTAACATTATTATTTAAATTATAAACTGCTTATATGCAAAAATGGCTTTTAAGTGGTTTACAACTATAAAATCTGTACAAAATTAAAATACACAAGAATAATCCAAGCAAAGCATTAAAACTTCCTCAACTAAAATGTACAATCAAGGAAGTTTAAAAGCATGGCAATTAAAACAGTTAAAACAATAAGACTAGAAGTTCAGGTTCAGGTGAATGCTTGCCAAAAAGGCATGTTTTCAAGAGGCCATGCCAATACAGATGGAAACACTCATACTTCAGCAGGAAGATCAATCCACAACACTGGTACCACCAGTGAAAAAGCCCTCCTCTGTGTTACAACAAGCTGGTCATCACCAGGTTGTGGCAAAACCAACCATGTTCCATTTGCTGGTTGCCATTACCAGGCATTGGAAGGAAATACGGTTTTTCAGGTAACCTTGTTCAGAGTTATTTAGTAGCAGAACCTTAAAACTGGTGCAGTGGCTAATAGGCTGCTAGTGAAGATTCCTCTGTACTGGCAGGATATGTCCAATAAGGAGCACCACCCAGGCTGCAGCGTTTTGCATAAGCTGCAATCTCTGAACCAGGGAAGCCCCACACAGAGTCATTGCAATAGTCCAGGTATGATGCTATCAATGAATGTGTCACAGTGGCTAAATTATTGCAGTCCAGGAAATGGTGTAGTTGACATACCAGCCAAAGCTGGTGGTACTCTTTACCACAGAGGCCTCCTAGGTCCACAGACAAAGATGGACCCAATCCGTATACCTGTTTTCCAAAGGGAGGCCGTACAGGCTGGCCACACACACACACCCCAGTTGTCAGACCTGGTAACCACGTACCCATAGTGTCTCTTCTGTAACTGGAGTCAGCTTCAGTTCACTGACTCTCATCCACTGCACCCCTGCATCCAGACAGTGGTTCAGCTTATGTATGGCCTTTCTTAGGCTGAAATAAAACAGAAAACTAGATCTGAGTGTTGCAAACCTCCTGATGATTGTTCCCAATGTGGATACCCAATTGCAACGCCCCATAAGATGTAAACGTGTAGTCCCCCAGTTCTCTGCTGGTGGTCATGCAGATAGGATAGGAACCACCAAACTTCCAAACCACAGAGATAGTCCACTAAGATACCATGATTAATGGTATCAAAAGTAGCTGAAATACTACATGGCCTGTCTCTCCTTCAAAGGAGGTCATATTTTCAAGATAAACCACCCATGGTCCAGATAGTATAGAATCATAGAATCATAGAGTTGGAAGAGACCACAAGGGCCATCGAGTCCAACCCCCTGCCAAGCAGGAAACACCATCAGAGCACTCCTGACATATGGTTGTCAAGCCTCTGCTTAAAGACCTCCAAAGAAGGAGACTCCACCACACTCCTTGGCAGCAAATTCCACTGTCGAACAGCTCTTACTGTCAGGAAGTTCTTCCTAATGTTTAGGTGGAATCTTCTTTCTTGTAGTTTGGATCCATTGCTCCGTGTCCGCTTCTCTGGAACAGCAGAAAACAACCTTTCTCCCTCCTCTATCTGACATCCTTTTATATATTTGAACATGGCTATCATATCACCCCTTAACCTCCTGTTCTCCAGGCTAAACATGCCCAGCTCCCTTAGCCGTTCCTCATAAGGCATCGTTTCCAGGCCTTTGAACATTTTGGTTGCCCTCCTCTGGACACGTTCCAGTTTGTCAGTGTCCTTCTTGAACTGTGGTGCCCAGAACTGGACACAGTACTCCAGGTGAGGTCTGACCAGAGCAGAATACAGTGGCACTATTACTTCCCTTGATCTAGATGCTATACTCCTATTGATGCAGCCCAGAATTGCATTGGCTTTTTTAGCTGCCGCGTTACAGTATGAGACGTAGTATGAGAAGCCAAAACTCAAGGAAACTGAATATGAATGCTGGCAAAATCCTTCATCCAGTTGCATTGGAAGAATTAGAGAAGTATATGACTTGTATATTTGAAATACCAACTTTAAGGCTATTGAAGTATATATCCTGGAAACAAATGCTTTGCAGTCATTTCAACCATTATCGCTTTCATGCATCTTGTCAGAAGTTGTTTTAACTAAATCACCGGTGATGGTGTGGTCTGATATACTTGAAAGTTTTCCTGATTAGGCTGTAATCTTATTTAGGAAACCATAATGAGGAAATAAAGACTGAATAGCACTTTAAACCCAGCTGGCCAGAAAAAAGCCGATCTCAATATTGCTAATAAGCTTCAAAATCTGTAGGTGTTCATCATTTGTCTCTTGGAAGTCGGCAGGGGAATCTGCCAATAACAAGATAGATGTATCATCTGGCTAAAATAGTGCTTGTTGCAATACTTGCTGTGGTTCAGCAGATGTTGAAGGGGCAAGAGCAGCTCTGTAAATCTAGACGGCAAGATGTAAAGTTTGTACCAAGCACAAAGTAATGATGTCTTACTTGCTTGTTACCAGCTAGCCATTTTATAGAACTGAAATTAAATTAGGTAGTATCATGGAAATCGTTTGCTTTGGTGGTCAAGTATACGTGAACCTAGGAAACTTTTAGAGTCCAAAGGGGGATTGAAGAAGTTGATGGTTAACAGGATTTTCAGCATCTGCAATGGCCATGGAGACTATTAGATGTAACAGGGTTCAAAGCTGATGTCAAGCACTGAGGAGATTTGTTAGCAAGAGAGTAATTCCATGGAAGAGAACAGTAAGTAGGTCAGGGAGAGGCAGACATCAAGTCCTTTAAAATTCTGTTTTACTAAAGATATAGCAAAGACATTCCCTTTTCTTTATCCTTGAAGTGATAAATGTATCTTCTTTCGATTTTGTCATCCCAGTATAGTTTGCCTATTTATACACACAAACTAGGGAAGGGGAAAAGATGCTGGTTGTTATTGGAAGTAGTAGACCATCAGTGTGCCACCACTGACTGACTTGCACGCAAAAGTTTTAAGAAGTTTTTTAAGGCTGGCTATATTGATAGCACTGAACTGTAAATCTTCCCACAATCCATGGACAAGCAAAATCCTCGTTTGAGAAAAAGGAATTGCCTTTGCAACCTCCTTATCAGAATGAGAAAAGCCGCTCAAGAAATATTAAATAAATGCTCACAGTTTCTACACTTTTTGCTAAAGAGCACTCATTGCTGTAGGATGGTTGTCCATGCCTACCCTAAGCAAAATATTTCAACCATGAGTGTATTCTGTGCCAAAAGTACATTGGGGAAATAGCAGAAACCTGCAGGGAAATGAGGCTTTGAAAAATAGTGTGCAGCAGGGATAGCCAGCATGGTGCCCTCTAAATGTTGTGATTTGCAGTTCTCATCAGCACCAGCCAACATGCCCAGTAGTCAGGGATGATGGACATGGCAGTCCACAACATCTGGAAGGGAGAATGATGCTGATTTGCCACATTGGTGTACAATAATAATAAACAATAATAATAATTTTATTTTTTATTATTTATACCCCACCAAGTGTTCCTGTTGGGAGGCATTGATTCATCTTGCCCAGCAAGAAAACAACAAAAGGCCCAGCTTATCAGAGCTAACTTTAATCATGGAAAACTAACATAGCTCAGCTTGAAGTGGCTTCTAGTTTTTAAGTGTTCCTCTCTATTGATGAGCAATATTAATTACAGATAATCAAAGGGCATGAGATGAAGCCTTCTGCTCATCAAAATCGGAGTGTTTGTTCAACTTCAAGCTGAATTAATTTTTATTTATAAACCAGATGCCAACATGCATCAAAATTGGATAAAGCACACTACCCCCAAATGTTTCTTTTCCCCTGGCTTACTAGTTTAACCATAAACTGAAATTCTTAACAGGATGATAACTGTCCGTTGCAGTGGCATCACGGAAGAAGGAGTTTACCACTGCCTGCTCCACTGGGCAGGACAAGGATCTGTGCCAAAACTGGTCAGCTTCAAAATGTCACCATTTAATCTGCCTTTGCCACCACCAGACTCTTTGGTGATAATGACTGAGATCAACAAAATGATTAGGTTTTCTAGCCACAGAGATCATTTGGGAAAGTTTTGAGAATATCCACATCTGTTGGTAGTCTTAACAATGGTGGTCAGCCATCCCATCAAAGAGGTTGAATAGGAAATAGTGCTACCAAAATGGAATGTTCAGTGACAAGTGTTTCTCAAAGGTGTTCACTTCACATAGAATTGTAGAGTTGGAAGGGACCCTGAGGATAATCTAGTCCAACTGCCTGCAATGCAAGAATATGCAGCTGCCCCATACAGGGTTCAAACCTGCAACCATAGCATTATTGGCACCATGATCTAACCAACTTGTTGGACTACAACTCCCAGCAGTGTGGACATTGTCCTGGGTTCGATGAGAGTTATAGTTCATGAGAGCGCCAGATTTGGGGAAGCTGCCTCAAGTTGTTTGTTTGTTGCCACCCAGTGCAGAATATGAGGGAGAAGGTTCTGTATTTGGTAGAAATTAAATCCACTGTTGCATTTTTAACATAGTAAGACATATATTTTTGATTTATTTCTTTTTTCTTTTTGCTTAAACTACCTCTGTTCAAGGAAAGTATACCTTCTTTCTTTAAACCACTTTCAGTAGTGTTTTTTAAAAGTCTTCAGCAAAAATTGTTAGTCCCTCCCCCCCAGATAGTCATAAAATTCTGTAGTGCTAACCTGGAGACATTTCCTTTGTGCTTTGCTTGCATATTTTGTCATTTAAAAGCTTAGTTTTTCCCTAAGAAAAGCTACACAAGCTCTCAGCTCTTGAGACACCAGAACTAGCTTTGAACTTCAGAGTACAGATCTAATTACACAGCTTGTAGCTGTGGAACCACTTTTCTCTATTCCAAATTACTTTTCCCAACTTATTTGCATAATGTAATGCATAGAGGTTAGCCACTGAAATAAAATAAAAAATCTCTTGACATAGTTAGGACAGGCTAAGTTAACCCGCTTAGAACTGCAGTGTTGTTCTGTTTTATATGCTCATTCAGTAGGCTGAAATAAAAAGATATATTTAGAAAGTACTATGCATTGTGGTCTTGGATCGAGGCTGGTCTTTTCCTTTTAAAAAAGTTTTAGTCCTGAAGTAAATGAAGTTGTTGCCATCCAAGTCAGAAAAGATAACTAAGCGGGAGTGTAATGCGGGTTTATAAAACTATATACAGTTTTAGGAAAAAGAATAGGTGTGATGGGATGATGAGCTGCTTGTGCGTAAAATCGTAGTCCCTCAGAGTTTGTGCGACTCCACAAACCTCTGTGACAGAGCTCCTCAGACATGTCTGCTCTAGTCACTTGCAGATTCCGACAGTGGTTGTTTTCGGAAGCGCTTCCAGCATAAAAGCTCCTTAACGGAAACACGTCTTCGGGACTCGCGGCGTGACAGCTTCCGGCGAGGAGTGGGTCTCCCTATGGGAGCTTCAGACACCTCCCCACTGTTCTCGCTGGACGTGTCCCTGAGCCCTCCCTCTTGCTCGCTTTCCCTCAGAGATCCTCCTCTCACCCTGCTAGTTTCTGCTTTAGCTGCTGCGTCTCTCTCAGCCTCCGTGAGACTTTCCTCCAGAGACCCACCTCTCCCCCTGCTGGTCCCTGCTTCAGCTGTTGAGTCCCTCCCAGCCTCCGTGAGCCCTTTCCCCACCTGTTCCTCCGATGGCAGTTCCCTGACAATAGGGATACATTTTTCTCTCTTTCTCATAACGCTAAAACGCTGGGTCACCCACATTTGTATACACAGTGCAGTTAAAATATCATTCTCCCTGGTATGCCAGTTTTCTACCTGTGATAATCTTTTGTTCTTGAAGTCTATGAGCACTCATACACTGTCCGAAGTGCTCCAGGCACTACTTGTATGACCTCATATGCTCCCTGTGAAGACTAAGCCTAAGTTAGAGCTCTGAAACTGAATTGTAGACTGCGAAAAAGAAAAGGGGGGAAAGTGTACATGCTTTCATTTAGTGTACATACCATCTATATTTGTTTGCTCTGAATTAGAACAGGATGGATAACCTGTGGACCTCTAAAGGTTGTTGGGCTCCATCTCCCTTCTTCCCTGATCGATGGGCATGCTAGCGAAAGCTGATGAGAATTTGAGTCAAACAATCTCTGGAGGGCCAGAGGTTAACTAACCCTGATTAAAATAACTTCTCTGTGTTTATTGTTTAATTTAGTCCTAAATCACTAGTATTATTAACCAATTCCTATTGCTCATTTTTTTTTAAAAAAATAATCTCTTTTATTTCAAGGTGATGGTGTTTGTTCATGCACGGAATGCTACTGTCAGAACTGCAATGGCTCTTCGTGAGAAAGCTAAAAATAATGGTCACATTTGCTACTTTTTGCCAACCCAAGGTCCTGACTATGGGCAACTAGAAAAACAAGTAAGTGGTTTCTATGGCTAATTGGTTTTGATGTCCTACCAAAACAAGGTCCATTAATACCTTCCTGTTTTTACTGCTTACTGTGGTGTGCTTTTCTTTTGTTTTTTAATGGATTAAACATTTGGTTCTGTGTTTGAACACACTGATTCATTCTAAGGGTTAAATTTCACAAGCATTGCATTTACCTTGTGTCTGCTTCTAGGGCTGCAAATACGTGTTTTTTTCTAATGAAAGCAGTATTTTAAACATGAATGTGGCATTCGTGATTTATGCAAGGCAGATGTATGTCAAAACATATTGTAAGCAAAATAAAAAAATTCCTTCCTGTAGCACCTTAAAGACCAACTAAGTTAGTTCTTGGTATAAGCTTTCGTGTGCATGCACACTTCTTCAGATAAGCAGTAACCTATAAGACTTTTGCTGTTGCCTCATAGCATGGGAGCCAATGTACCATTTAACCCTCTTTCACCACCTTGGAAACATCACAAGATCTTGACTATATGATAGCTGTCCTCAACTTAGTAAATTCTCATGCCACCATTTTTAAGTTGCCAGGAGATTATAGAATCATAGAATCATAGAGTTGGAAGAGACCACAAGGGCCATCGAGTCCAACCCCCTGCCAAGCAGGAAACACCATCAGAGCACTCCTGACATATGGTTGTCAAGCCTCTGCTTAAAGACCTCCAAAGTAGGAGACTCCACCACACTCCTTGGCAGCAAATTCCACTGTCGAACAGCTCTTACTGTCAGGAAGTTCTTCCTAATGTTTAGGTGGAATCTTCTTTCTTGTAGTTTGGATCCATTGCTCCGTGTCCGCTTCTCCGGAGCAGCAGAAAACAACCTTTCTCCCTCCTCTATGTGACATCCTTTTATATATTTGAACATGGCTATCATATCACCCCTTAACCTCCTCTTCTCCAGGCTAAACATGCCCAGCTCCCTTAGCCGTTCCTCATAAGGCATCGTTTCCAGGCCTTTGACCATTTTGGTTGCCCTCCTCTGGACACGTTCCAATTTGTCAGTGTCCTTCTTGAATTGTGGTGCCCAGAACTGGACACAGTACTCCAGGTGTGGTCTGACCAGAGCAGAATACAGTGGCATTATTACTTCCCTTGATCTAGATGCTATACTCCTATTGATGCAGCCCAGAATTGCATTGGCTTTTTTAGCTGCCGCGTCACACTGTTGGCTCATGTCAAGTTTGTGGTCAACCAAGACTCCTAGATCCTTTTCACATGTACTGCTCTCAAGCCAGGTGTCACCCATCTTGTATTTGTGCCTCTCATTTTTTTTGCCCAAGTGCAATACTTTACATTTCTCCCTGTTAAAATTCATCTTGTTTGTTTTTGCCCAGTTCTCTAATCTGTCAAGGTCGTTTTGAAGTGTGATCCTGTCCTCTGGGGTGTTAGCCACCCCTCCCAGTTTGGTGTCATCTGCAAATTTGATCAGGATGCCCTTGAGTCCATCATCCAAGTCGTTGATAAAGATGTTGAATAAGACCGGGCCCAAGACAGAACCCTGTGGCACCCCACTAGTCACTCTTCTCCAGGATGAAGAGGAACCATTGATGAGCACCCTTTGGGTTCGGTCAGTCAGCCAGTTACAAATCCACTGAGTGGTAGCATAGTCAAGACCGCATTTTACCAGCTTCTTTACAAGAATATCATGGGGCACCTTGTCAAATGCCTTGCTGAAATCAAGGTAGGCTACATCCACTGCGTTCCCTTCATCTACCAGGCTTGTAATTCTGTCAAAAAACGAGATCAGGTTAGTCTGACATGACTTATTTTTCAGAAATCCATGCTGACTATTGGTGATCACAGCATTCCTTTCTAGGTGCTCACAGACTGTTTGCTTAATGATCTGCTCCAGAATCTTCCCTGCTATTGATGTCAGACTGACTGGGCGGTAATTATTTGGGTCCTCTCTTTTCCCCTTTTTGAAAATAGGGACAACATTTGCCCTCCTCCAGTCTGCCGGGACTTCGCCTGTTCTCCAGGAATTCTCAAAGATGACTGCCAGTGGTTCTGAGATCACATCTGCCAGTTCTTTTAATACTCTTGGATGCAGTTCATCTGGCCCTGGAGACTTGAATACATCTAATCTAGCCAAATATTCTTGTACTATCTCCTTAGTTATTCTGGGCTGTGTTTCCTTTGCTGAATCATTTGCTTCAAATTCTTCAGGTCGGGCATTGTCTTCTTTATCGGAGAAGACTGAGGCAAAGAAGGCATTGAGGAGTTCAGCCCTTTCTGTGTCCCCTGTTTGCATTTCACCATCTTCTCCTCTGAGTGACCCCACTGTTTCTTTGTTCTTCCTTTTGCTACGAACATACCCATAAAAGCCTTTTTTGTTGCTTTTAACCTCTCTAGCAAGCCTGAGTTCATTCTGTGCTTTAGCTTTTCTGACTTTGTGTCTACACGTGCTGGCTATTTGTTTGAATTCCTCTTTGGTGGTTTCCCCCCTTTTCCATTTTTTGTACACATCCTTTTTTAATCTTAATTCAGTTAAAAGTTCTTTAGATAGCCACCCTGGTTTCTTTAGGCACCTTCCATGTTTTCGTTAATTTTGCACTGAGAAGGAGCACCGTGTGCATTCTTCTCAAAGGCCTCAATCTTTTAGCTAGAACGACATGACACCTACACCCATGAATATAGTGTCAATTGGGCCCTGTTTGTAGGTTTCCCGGGGGGGGGGGGAGATGTGATATGAATATGATAAATAAAATATTCACAACATTTTGTATCTCTGATAGTATTTCACATTCACATTGTGGCAGCTGCTGTCTGTTAATCAATGCTAGTGTTATGGTAGCTTACCAAGAGTGAATCATTGGCATTCTAAGGTGGTCTTAAATAGAGTGTAGAAGTTGCTCTGTGAGTACATTTAGGTGTATATTGAGTTTATGCTCATGTCAGTTGACAGACTTGTCTTCCTAAGTTTATCTAACCATCATCCCCAGTACTGTGGAAACTGGCTCTAGCTGGAGAAGTGAAGGTCTGCATCCTTGACTTCATTTGCCAAACCAACTGTAAACATTACTAATAATTTACCTGCTCTACTTATTCACTGAGCTCTTACCATTGACTTCTGTATTTCTCCCTGGTTCCAGCTGTGGCTGCAAAGTTCAACCATGGTTAATTTACGGTGGAAGAACGTGTGCTGTCTGCTAATATTTCAACATGGGATTTAAGTGTGTTCACTATTTTTTGTTGTTGTTGGTACTCCTTGACATGTCATGCTAATTAAAATCCATCTGTTAAGAAACAGCTACACATTACTAAAACATTAATATTATTTTCCATAAGTGACAGTTTGCTTCTAAAACCCATAGGTTGCTCTCTCATTAGTGATAATTAATGGAGCTATTTCACTGCCCTGTGAGACACACGAACAAAAGAGATGTTTTCATCTGCTGATGTTTGCAGGAAAGAGTCATTTGTAGTTTGCAGCTCATTTATGCAAAACATTTATCATAACAAAACCGAAGCAGAGCACATCAAAGGCTTGCTTCAGATATAACCTTGCTTAAAATGTCAGCAGCTTTCATAGAATCATAGAACTGCAGAGTTGGAAGGGACACTGAGCTTCATCTAGTCCAACCCACTGCAATTCAGGAATCCCAACTAAAGCATTAATGACAGATGGACATCCAACATATGCTTAAAAACCTCCAATAAGGAGGGAGTCCATTCTGGGTATGCAGCTTGAGGGTACTTCTGGGTCCATTTCTGTGGCTTGAGCCTCACGTGGCCTCAGTGATGCGGACTTCCATCAGCTTTGGCTGGTGGCTCAGCTGAGCCCCTATCTGGGCAGAGATTGCCTAACTTCTGATGACTATGCTCTGGTAACCTCTAGGTTATATTACTGCAACATGTTATATGTGAGGCTGCATCTGAAGACAATTTCGAAACTTCAGCTGGTTCAGAATTTGGCATCCAGGTTGCTCACCAGGACAAGATAGTTTCAGCATATGACAGCAATCCTGGTCCAACTGCACTGGCTGCCAAATAGCTTCTGGGCTTTCTGCTGTTAGCATCTTTTTCTGCATTTCCCCCCTCCCCTTCTGATTTTAGCATGTTGCAATCTTGTAATGAATTCCTTTTACTGAAGACTTATTTTTAAATGTTCTGCATGAAAATGACTTTTTTAAAAAAAGGATTATCTTACTTGCTTACTGAGAACAATAATACTTTTTCAGTAAAAGATAAGTTAATCCGGTTTGCGTCTTGCTAAGCAGGTAATTACAAAAGTCTGCAGATGAACTTATAAAATGGAAAAAAGTGTTTAATAAATGTAGGAGAATGAGATATAGGAGGTGTTATTAATTAACACTGTTCATATTCCCATCTATACTCTGGCAATATCTTTGGCATAATTAAATGAGATAATATCTCAGTAGAATAAAGTTTAGGGATTGGGGGGGGGAACCACTGCTGCAAAACAAACTTGTGTTCTTATCCACCTTGTACTCAAAAGAGGAAATGGACTGGTTTGCACATCACATTATCCATCATAGCAAAAATACACTATGGTTTGATGTAAAAGAGCAACCTGCTGATGCGCACCCTTGGGCCCTTTGCTCCTCCCTCATTGTTGGCTTGTGCTGTGAACTGTCCAGCACATCCATCCAAAATATGAAATTATGAGCAATGGGAACTTTGAGTGCAGCTCTACAATATTTTTCCATTTTTCTGTTCTTAATATAGCAATGGGGGCAAGGGGGCTAAAAGCAGATATTTGCTAGCTTCAGACATATGTAACCAAACATTATAAATTAGACATTACATAATTATTATTGTTGTTGTTAATAATAATAATAATTTATTTGTACCCTGCACATCTGGCTGGGTTTCCCCAGCCACTCTGGGCAGCTTCCAACAAAGATTAAAAATACATTAAAACACCAGTCATTAAAAACTTCCCTGAACAGGGCTGCCTTTAGATGTCTTCTAAACGTCAGATACTTGTTTATCTCTTTGACATCTTATGGGAGGGCGTTCCATAGTCTGGGGTTATCTTCATTGTGTTATCCAGATATTTGGGGCTACAACTCCCATCAGCCCCAGCTAATATGGTTGGTGGTTAGAGATGATTGGAGTATAGTCCACAACATATGGAGGTCATAGGGTTTGCTGTTCCTGGGACCGTTCCATTTCCAACCTCAATTCTGTTTCTTATGGGTTGCCACTAGAGGAGCAACCCAGCTTTGTCGGGACATGGTTGGCTTGACTTCGCCCTGATTTAATTGGGGCACATGGACTCTTCTGTCATAATAGTCATATGGCAGAGAGGCAAACCCACAGTGATAGTGTGTACGCACACATACATGGATGTGTGGATAGATGTGGATAGTTGTAGGCATATCTTCCCCTTCACTCTGAATAACCCACACCGTGAATCATTAACAAACTGTAATTTGTTTGGATACCGGTCAATAATGAAACTCATTCAAGTTTTAGAAACAAAATTACTTTTGTCCTCATGCTGGGAAAGATGACATTGAAGAGAGAGTCTATTTTACTTCAGCAGCTTCCTATTCCACGTAGCATAACATTTTGACAAAATAAAGAGCCAGTGGATTTTTTAAGAGCCTGACAGGAGACAACCTGCCCTTTCAATTTTGAAATAAAACCTCTCGTAGGAATTAACAGACATCTGTAAGTAATTAAGAATTACTCTCAGGAATTTATTCTTGACTAAAGCTTTCAGGCATTATGGATGATGTCAATCCCTTTCAGAAACATTAAGAATTGGAAATAGTTGACAGAGAAGGAACACACGCACACACAGAGAGACAGGATCTGGAAAATAGTGGCTTATAGAAATAATAGCTAATCAGACTTGAAAGCCTGCTTCAGACATAATGTGTCAGGGACCGGCAAGGCTTTGACAAGCGTGTGACGGAGGCAGGAGGCCAGGGGATTGATCCAGGAGAGGGGGGCAGCCATTTATGGGGTTTGTCACTGGCCATGAGGCTGGAGCCAGGGCAGCAGGGGGAGAGGAATGCTCAGGGCCGTCAGAGACAGAGATGAGCATGTTGGGGGAAGAGGCTGTTCAGGCGAGGGTTGGGTCAGTTAAATCCCCACCACTTCCCTCCCTGCTGTCTCCTAGAACCAGGAGAGGCCTGAAGAGAGAAGAGCAGTGATGCTTTCTGTGCAGGAGAAGTCTCAGATTGTGTACATGCACCCCATCAGATGAGGGTACATAAGCTGGTGGAGGGGCAAGGGCCCACTGTTACTGCAACTGCTCCCCAGGGCACAGACTTTGGGACAGATGCCTAGAGGCTAGAAGCATGTGCAAGTGTTTATCCGGGGCACCATGGGAGTTGCTGTAAGTGTCTAAGATGTAACTAAAAGACAAACACATTTCTTGGCTAGAGATTCCTAGGACATAATGCTAAACCACAGGCAACTGTTGTATAGTCTTTCAAGTTGCATTTTAGTAAATTTAGTAAATTTTAGTGACTAGGGATGAGGGGCATGGAACAAGGAGCTCAATGTTTTCTACACTGTTCTCCCCTGTTTGTTTTATCTTCATATAACAACCCTGTGAGTTAGCTAGGCTGAGAGACGATGACTGGCCCAAGGTCACTGAGTGAGCTTCATTTGTAGGGATTTGAACCCTGGGGAGGAAGTCAGCATTGTGTGAAGGCATTTTGGCTTCCCTCTCTTCCACCTACATGCTGTTCCAGGAGTTCTCTTGACCCCACACCAAAGCCAATTTCAGGGGCATAGGGGGGGGGAGGAAAGAAGAGAACTCCTATTGTACAACCACAAGTCCTTGCACAGATCTTCCACTGACAGGACTCATCCATTGATTCCCAACCCTAGTCTCCCTAGTCTCCTGTTGCCATATTTCAAAAAGTGAATATCCCAACACAAAAGTTGGTTTTTTAGCAAAGTTGTTGAGCTGGTGTGATGATTGAAAAGAAGCCATCTATAAATAAAGTACCACCTGCAACTTTACAAAGGTTTGCTATGTTTTTATTTTCTAACCACTTATCTGTTATGTGAACCTTGAGTTAGCTGTTCACACCAAGCAAAGGGGGGGGGGAGAGGAAGACTATGTTTTAAAAAATGTACTTCTACGTCACATGCCTTAAACCAGCATTTTAGTTTTGAATCAGTTTTAAACTGAAAATTATCTTCAGAACAGAAACATTTTAATGTAACACTAAAATGTATGAGATTATATATATATTTGCACACACATATAGTATTGAGAGCCACCTTGTGGAATTTTTTGTTGTTGCACATTTTTATTTGATTGTGTTTTTAGTATATAATCTGGTTTACTGCTGTCTTTTAATATCTTTTTTTTTAAAGTATTAGTATCTTTGTTTATACTCTGATTATGTTTTTCAATATACTTTCTACACTCAACACTTTGAAAGTAACCTTTCCTCTATTCTTACTTTAAGCTGGTGAGAGGGGGAATGTGAGAAATGGAATTATTTTAACAAGGTCAATACTTTCTGCAGTTATTGGCTGTGTTTAGATGATCATATATTGGTTTCTTAAGTGAAGATTTGCAGAAGTCTTTCTCACACACACAGCCCCTTGATTCCTCCCTATGCGGTCATCAAACCAAGAAGTCTCTAATTAACCATAAGTTGCTTGAACAGGGAAACTATCCTCACCAGCATCAGAACAAGACAGGACCTTAACCATTGAAGTTGGTTTAAAGACTGAAGCTGGTTCAGACAAAATGGGAAACTATGGTTAAAGACTTCCTGGTTTAATCACAGCTCACACAAAGCAGCTTGTGTGAGGAAAACACTTATGAATCTCTGGTTACTAAGCCAGGATCGTCCAACCTGGGCCATTGTGTTCAAACATGCTCAATGGTGATAAATGATAACAGATGTTCCAAATAACATAATGCCTTCCTGTAGGTAGTGTAGTTGCTTTTTACACTTCCCTGTTAAATATGCCTTGATGGTATAAAACAACTGAATGATTATGTATATTACCTGTTTGTCTCTGAAACTTGCAAAACAGCACCACTGAGGACTAATGAATGTCTCTTTGGTGCCAGTTCTATGCTTCAACAATGTCAGGTGCCTAAATTGGCTGTATATTTGCAAGAATTTAACAAGCACCTGGCTGGATGTAGCACTCCTTCTGTTCTACAGGAAAGTAGATCAAAATGTAGTACGCCAAGACTGCAATTCTAAATACACTTACTGGGCAGTGAGCCCAAGTGAGCACAGTGGGACTTCAGAGTATACCTGAGTAGGATAGTCCTGTAAGAATCACCTGTCCACTTCTTGTGTAAGCCTGCCTGGAAGTCCATTTATTTGGGGTCAGTTTGTGTTTATCATTCTACATAGAATGTTTCAATTAGCAAGGGATGTTTATAATCTCATTTCCCTGCACAGCAGCCTTGTGAGTAAGCTATTTTAACTCATTTCCAGTTTCTTGACCACAAATCTTAGGCTGAATGAAAAAGAGGGAAAGCACAGAAAACTGAAGCACAGGGACTTGCGCTCTCTCCTTCTTAGTAAGATCTCAGTTATAGCTGAGACATTTACATCTTGCTTTGCAAAGTGCAGTAAAAATTGGGAAAGCAAAAGCGCAAGTAGCTCCCCCCCCCCCTTTCGTCACTTTTCTCTGTAATATCTGAACATCTGAGTCTGGCAGAGGCTGCCTTGTGAACCTTGCCATCAGTGATCCAACCCTAATGTTCCATCCACTGGACGATGCTGGCCTCTGTCTCCTGATGTCAATGTTTTAAATGTACTTTCTTGAAAGATATAGCCACCTCAAAAGCAGATAACTACATATTTTTGAACCCACCTAATATTGCTATTAGAACACAGGTGGCACTGTGGGTTAAACCACAGAGCCTAGGACTTGCCGATCAGAAGGTCAGTGGTTCGAATCCCCGTGACAGGGTGAGCTCCCATTGCTCGGTCCCTGCTCCTGCCAACCTAGCAGTTTGAAAGCACGTCACCTTCCAGTGGGAAGGTAAATGGCGTTTCCGTGCGCTGCTATGGTTTGCCAGAAGCGGCTTAGTCATGGTGGCCACATGACCCGGAAGCTGTACGCCGGCTCCCTCGGCCAATAAAGCGAGATGAGTGCCGCATCCCCAGAGTCAGTCACGATTGGACCTAATGGTCAGGGGTCCCTTTACCATTACCTTTTAATATTGCTATGGGTATGGCATCTGCATATAGGATGACAGAGTTGTTCAGGCTGGATTACTAGTATGACTAGATATCTAACTATAGTCATGTATATTGGCAGCTGGTTGCATATTATGAAGGACGTATTTATAACTTATTTTGTAACTACTTTATATGAACTGAGATACATTACTCCACCTCATTTTTCCCTCGTAGCTGCCCTGTAAGGTAAGTCACCATAGGAAATACTGGTTATAAATATAGAATAAGATTCATCCTTGCAGTTCTCTCTACAAAATGGTTTGAGATCTAGCAGAAGAGGAGGAGAGGAGATATGATAGCCGTCTTCAAATATCTAAAGGGCAGTCATATGGAGGATGGAGCGAGCTTGTTTTCTCCTGCTCCAGAGGCTAGGAACCAACCAATGGATTCGAGTTACAAGAAAGGAGATTCCGAATAAACATCAGGATGAACTTTTGATAGTAAGAGCTGTTCAACAGTGGAACAGACTCCCTCAGGAGGTAGTGGACTCGTCCTTCCTTGGAGGTTTTTAAGCAGGTGCTTTAGTTGAGATTCTTGCTTTGCAGGGGGTTGAACTAGATGACCCTTAGTGCCCCTTCCAGCTCTACAATTCTATGATTCTATGAGAAGCGGGGAATTTTGTGGGTTCGCCCTAACTTCTGAGCAGATGTTTGTGAGATTCAGGGAGAATGAGGAATCGCTTCCCCTCCTCCTTCCTGCAGATGCTTCAGGGTCTCCTTCCACTAATCTGAATATAACCCACAATAAATAACATAATGGGAGGAATTCAACATCTCACTAAAGTGGTTGTTCCATCAGGGCAAGCATTTTGGCATGTCTTCCTCTGCTCTGAGGGTTCTCCTGGCTGCCCCACTGTGAGCGCACAGGGGGAAAGCCACATTGTGCAAGCGGCTGTCCCTGGGCAGGGTGTCTGCTGACAGGACTCATTGGCTAACTCCCACCCAATGGGTTGTATCTAATGCTGCTGTTGTGTAAACAGAACAGACTTCAGTTCACAAAGCAGGGCTTACCCAACTTCTCCTCCCCCCCCCCAAAGCCCTGCCCCCATTCACCCCAAGAATCTGCTGTGGATATTCCCTCAACCCACTGGAACAAATTTTTGAGAGTGCACAGGGCGAAATGAGGAAGAGAAAGTCCCATTGCATGAGTGAAAGTCTCTTCTACTAATGCAATGGCAGCATGGATATAACCTGATAAATATGTTTAATCCTACTCAAGTAAATTAAGAAAAACAGCTTAATCCAAAGTACATCAGCTTAAAGTGTATTTATTATTTAGATACCCCTAAGTAGAGTATGCATATTCATTGTATTCTGCATTAAGATGGTTATTGTTGCTGCCTTTGATATACGAGTTCTGTTTTCCCTGTGACGCACCATCTCTACAGCACTCTAGGATTGCACATTTTCCTTTGCAAGGTATTTTGAGGGAAAGTGTCAATAGTAAAATTGATCTCTCTTGGCTACTGCTTGAGAGAAGATACATCATTATGACATTGTTTTGTTCTCTGCATGCAAGATTGTATGAGAACATTAAAGAAAAACAACTAGGGGGGAGTAGACTACCATCATATGAGCCATCTTGGGTCATTTGTTTTTGGACTGTGAAACAATGAACAACTCCTGCTACACTAGCTCATAGAATCATAGAATTGTAGAGTTGGAAGGGACTATTCCTTGGAAATGGTGCAATGTGATCTGCCATTGCCTAGAATGTCACAATTGTCCTTCTTGGGAGCTGATGTCGAGGAGCAAGAAAGCACCTGCAGGAGACAGGACAGACAGGAAAGGTGAGGAACCCCATATCATTATCTTCTTTTCTGTTTCTTACACCAACCATGCCCTTTTTTCTTTTCACTGCCTGAAATTTCTATGGCCTGAGGAGATACTTAAGTTGGCAGCTTAGGATGTGCATGTTGGTAGACTTCATCAGAAGGTGAGCTTTAGTGTCAGAACTTTGTGACAGATTTTTATTATAGTAATTTTGTATAATCTCCTGGTTTTCATAAGGTTGAACAAACATAATCAGAAATGTCTTTAATTGTGATTTAATCCTAAAGGTTATACACAATAATAGTGAAAGTCCAGTGAGATTATTGCACTGTGGACAACATTAAATCAAGGTTGCTAAATAGGCATTGTTCAAACTGCTGGAGGATCAGTTTCCTTTGAAAGAACTCTGAAATATGTAGGTTGGAACTTGGTTACCAACCATTGAATTTATTTTATTGATTGAATGATTGAATTTATATTCCTCCGTGTACTCGGAGGTCTTTTCAGAATGCGTTTTGTTGGTTAGATTGTGTGCATTTAGGAAGCGGAACAATTTGGAGCATGTTTTTATCTTTGTTACCACTGAAGCAAAGTCCACTTTAGCAGTCTTTCCAGTTTTATGTTTTTTAATGGAAATCCTGAGAGAGCACCCTTGAAATCTCAATTTCTTCTTCTTTGCCTTCAAATGTAATTTGTAGTCCTGCATCCAGACTTTACAAGCTACTGAAAAGGAAGTGAGGAATTGAGCCCAGGCTGTAAATTGAACGTAATGTTTGGTTGGCTATGTTAAGGTCTTCAGCAGAAATCCCTTTCTAATGTGCCTTTGAAATCTGGAGACATGAAATGTTTGTTCTGGAAAATGGGCTTCCTCTTACTGCCCACAACCTCAGGAAAGGAAGGAGTTTTGTGTCCTAGTAATATATCAGTTCTTCAGAAGTTAACCATGAAGCATTCTTGAAGATGAACTACATCATTTGGTAACTGAAATTTATTCAGTATCTGAAGAGAACCCAATCTTTTGGAAGGCAAATAATACAATTTTGTTTTGGGATGCTATCTGCATGTCCGTTCCTCTGTTCCAAAACATGCATCAACTGAAATATGCAGATGTGCATATTTAGAAACCTATTAACTGCCTCTCTACACTGCGTATTTTACTTGTGCTGCTCAAGGAAGACCCGAGAATGCCCCTTTGAGCATACACTGGCAATTCTGTAGAAGAATTGCGAATTCTCAGTTTCTGGCCCACAAATATGAGCTCATTTCCACAAGGATGTTATGAAATCCCAATATTCTTTGTAAAACCTTTAATTTGCGCAGGATTTTGCTGTCTGAGACATAAGTCAGGCCTCTGAATCAGAATGATATTGTAAGAGTTACTTCCATTAACTTGGTTTGGTTTATTATTTTGTCTGTGGACACACAACATGGTTTACAGGATTAAAATTAAAGTCACAGGGTGATAGCCAATGTTTGTCAGAGTAGACCCGTTGAAATCAAATCCACTGATTTCAGTAAATCGGCTCTGAGTTTGACTTTATTATTTATGGATGACATCCAACTTTCCTAGCTTACTAGGAATGAAGATATATAACAAGTCTGACCTAAAATGAGCCACTCCAGCAGCGCTAGCATCATACAAATATTAAGAAGTAAATTAAGTGAGTCTCAAAATGTGTATTTGGACTGCGAGGGTGGAATTCTTTGTGGTGGGTCTGCAGTAGAAAACATCCAGTTGCCCTGTGACTTGGCTTAAACAGTGCTTTACTGTCTCTTACACCATTTGGCCTTCATGGCCTGTACTGTTTAGGGAATGGGATGCGGGTGGCGCTCTGGTCTAAACCACTGAGCCTCTTGGGCTGGCCAGTCAGAAGGTCAGTGGTTCAAATCCACATGATGGGGTGAACTCCCTTTGCTCTGTCCCAGCTTCTGCCAATCTAGCAGTTCAAAAGTGCACCAGTGCAAGTAGATCAATAGGTACCACTGTGGCAGGAAGGAAAACAGCATTTCCGTGCACTCTGGCTTCTGTCATGGTGTTCTGTTGCACCAGAAGTGGTTTAGTCATGTTGGCCACATGACCTGGAAAGCTGTCTGTGGAGAAACGCCGGCTCCCTCGGCCTGAAAGCGAGGATGAGCACCACAACCCCATGGTCACCTTTGACTGGACTTAACCATCCAGGGGCCCTTTACCTTTTACCTTACTGTTTAGGGATACAGAACTAACAGTATGAAAGATATCCATTTCCAGTAACAGCAATAACAAACCACTAATGTGGTTAGAAGAGCAGTTTATTTGCATCCTATCTGTGGTTATGTTGTTGAAAGCAATTTTGCATGGATTGCCAGGATTATTGTATTTTAATGTAAATATTTTTTCACTTGTCCATGAAAAGGTTCAAAGATCCAGAAACAAGCAAATGCGTGAAATGTTTCCTGATGGATTCAGTATTCATCATGCAGGAATGCTGCGGCAAGACAGAAGTTTGGTGGAAAACTTGTTTTCTCGTGGATATATAAAAGTCTTGGTTTGTACAGCTACATTAGCTTGGGGTGTCAATCTTCCTGCTCATGCTGTCATTATTAAGGTAAGAGCATATCCTCTCTCCATATCATCCATTAAAAATCTATAAAGTGTCATATTTACCATTGTTTGCAAAAGGAAGGGTAGGTTTGTGGGGGTAAGGTATGCTGCTAATTATCTAGTAATGTTGGAGGGGGGGTTGCTTGAAAAAGCTGTCTCTCCCCTTTGGGAATCTAGTTGGATAGTAAAGATTTAAATATATCACAGATTATGGAAGGATTAGTTTAAGTACATTCCTGAAATCCTTCTGTATTTGCCTAATTTTGGTCTTCAGCTCATCTGGATTAGACTCATGTGTGTTTATGTTAATTTTTATTAACTTTTCGTCAACCAGGGAACACAGATCTATGCTGCAAAAAGAGGCTCCTTTGTTGACCTTGGAATTTTAGATGTCATGCAGATATTTGGTCGAGCTGGACGGCCTCAGTTTGACAAATTTGGAGAAGGCGTCATTATTACAACACATGACAAACTCAGCCATTACCTGACCCTGCTTACTCAGCAGAATCCCATTGAGAGCCAGTTTCTTGAAAGTCTGGCAGACAACTTGAATGCAGAGGTACGTTTTCTTAAGCGATTCAGCGTAGCTAATACATACGACCCTTTTGAAACCAATATGAATAAAATGTGAGAAAATTCAGTACTGTTTATATTCCTAAATTATACAGCTTCACTAAATAGTTTCCGGGGTTTGCGTAGTAACACTGGGTAACATATTTTGCAAATGTAGCAGTGCTGTGTAGAGTCTAAATCAAGAATACTGATTTTTTTTTTAATGTGGTTAGCCATTTTTATGAACAAGACCAAGTCTGGTTTAACAGCTCTCAAGCACTTTTAAAAGCTGCTCAACACATCAGAAGATTTAATGGCTCTTCTTACTGCAACATGTTGTGTCTAAGAGGTTGGCCCAAAAAGGAGATAATTACATATTACCAGAAGGGATTATACTTTTCCTGATTATTTTCCTTGTACAGTATAAAACTTTCTCAAGTGGATTTCAGTCTGCACATGCAAATGTAAAAACAAAAAAAGTGAGTTGTGTGAAGTTTGATGGGTCGTGAGGAAGGACTAAGGGATAGGCCGATTCATTTTCCAAGCTCCACATTAAACTGTGCTCTTTTTAGGATTCTGACACATGCCTTTCTGTCAGGTTATAAGAGCCAGAAGACGGAGGATCAGCACAAGTGTGGACTTCTATGCTTCTTGGGCTACTGCAGAGGGCTTCCTTCCCATAGTCTCCTAGACTATGAGAATGCTGCGAGTGGTGTTTCTTGGGTCAAGAAGAAGTAGTTAATATTAGAAGCTGTAGTAGCAGTCTTTTAATTTGTTGGGATTATGTTGGCATAGTGTGCAGATTCACACAGGTACCCATCACAGTGCTGTTGATTCAGATCTGAAACAATTGTGGGTGAGAACAAATGCCTTTTTTAAAAAAGAAAAGGATAAAGGCCATCAGTGTCTGCTAGTCATGATTATTATATAATACCTCCAGGATCAGAATCAGCAGGACTTACCGTATTTTTCGCCCTATAGGACGCACTTTTCCCCCTCCAAAAATGAAGGGGAAATCTGGGTGCGTCTTATGGGGCGAATGCAGGCTTTCGCTGAAGCTTGGAGAGCGAGAGGGGTCTGTGCGCACTGACCCCTCTTGCTCTCCAGGCTTCAGGAAGACATCCGCAGCCTAGGCAGCCCTGCGGGAGGTTCCGCAGGGCTGTCTAGGCTGCGGATAGCAGCCTGCTTCCCGGAGCGCCGGGCACGCTGAAAGCAGAGCGCTCGGCGCTTCGGGAACGCATCCGCATCCTAGGCAACCCTGCGGGAGGTCCCACAGGGCTGTCTAGCAGCCTGCCGCCCGGCGCGGGCAGACATCCGCAGCGTGGGGAGCCCTGCAGGAGTTCCCCGCAGGGCTCCCCACGCTGCGGATAGCAGCCTCCCACCCGGTGCGCGAGGCGCAGAGCGCCCCACGCGCCGGGCAAACATCGGCCAGCCCCACAAGCTTGGGGGACAGCAGGGAGGCACAGCGCCGCCATCCCGCTGTTCCTCAACCTGTTTCGGTTTCCCCGACCTGGTTTTGGGGGGAAATAAAGGGGGGGAAATTTCCTTTATTTCCCCCCAAAAAACTAGGTGCGTCCTATGGGACGGAGCATTCTATGGGACGAAAAATACGGTAATACCCATCTCAGGGGAGCAACAGAAGGAGATGGTTATTGTCCTCATGCCCTGCTTGTGGACCTTCCAGGGTCATCTGTTGGCCACAAAATGAGTGCTGAAGTAGATAGACCTTTGACCTGAACCAACAGGGCATTTATTATGTTTACATCTCTTTGAAAAATTTAGCAAGCTGGTATTACCTTGTATGATAGATACACCAATTGTCCTCTGAGATGTGTTATTATTTATTAGATTTCTATACCACCCTTCATCTGAGGATCACAGTGTGGTTTACAATACAAAAATACAAAAACACAAAATGCAATCAAAAGCAATCACCGCCGCCACCTGACACATGGTTTAAATGCCATAGATTTTTTAATTAGCCAAAGGCCTGGGAGAAGACAAATGTTTTGCCTGGTCCCCAGATGTAGTCACTCTCCTATCCCCCCCCCCCCAATCTTCCAGTAAAATGCCATATTCTTTAGGCAACAATAGAGACAAGCAAGTGAAGGACTGCTCTGCTGGTCCTGACCTTTGTTTTGCTCTCTATTTTGACAATGGGCATGCATGTACTGCCTCGTACCGCTTTGAACATTGACCACAGGAGGCAACCTAGCTTCCATATCAGAAAAAAGGCAGAAAGAAAGTTAGAACACTCATTTTTCTTTGGCCACCCCAAAATGCAATTTCGTTTTCGTAAAAGTTTAATTATGCTTTAAAAGATCTAGTGCACAGTAAGCATAAAATTAATCTTCAATGGTCAGGAACTGTGCCAGTTTCCGACAACTGAGAGTCAATGTTGAAGTGTGTTAATGATTTCTAATAAACTTATGTTAGTGAAAATAGCAATGCATCTCAGCTGGTGTAACTGAAAATGCTGAAAAGCAAAAGTGTGAAGCACTGACAGGGCCATGAAACCATCATTTTTTATGTACTCTGGAACACTGGACATGACTTTTCCTGCTGACATGACAAGCCAGGAAAGATCGGTACTTGCTTGATTACAGAAAATCAATTGTAAGTCAGGCCAATTACAAAAGTCTTTCGTTTCTCTTGATTGTAACTCAGTCATTTATCTCTTTCAGTTCAGATGATCTTATAAATATCTTCCATTCTTGCTTAACTAGCTTTTGCTATAATCAGAGGGAAAAGGCTTTGGAGTCATCAGGAGAAATCCTAATAAAGTTACCAGCTTTTCTGTTTAACGGTGCTTGAAAAAGCAAAAGTAACGCAGAGAGCAATTAGTACCACCTGCTTCTCTATGTTCAATTCTGTTGAAATTACACAAAGAGATGTTGCATCCATTCTCTTCCTGTTGGAATACCCTGCACTTCCCCAAAAGCTACTGGGAAGCCTCCAGAATGGTATTTAATGTGGCTGTGGGGGTTGCCACAGTTGGAACAATGGTATATGTCAGTGGACATCAGAAATCCTGTGGGTGTGTGTAAGTGTGTAACTGCCTTCCACTTGCACTAAGCTGGGTTTAAGGCCATGCTTCCGTGGCTCATAATTAAAACTGCTGCTTTATTCTCAGTCCCAGTAGGAAGACACTTGGTTGTTAAAGGCCAATTTAGGGTTAAAACAAGGAAAGGCTTTAAGATGGGCAAGTCGGACATGCAACACAGTGTTGTAATGTGGAATGTTCTAAGGTGTTGGGTCTTCTGGATAGAATCCAGAAGGGACCTCCAACTAAATGGAAACACCAGATTTTCCCTTTGTATCTACTTTTGATAACAGAATATTTTAGAGATAGTTATCTGACCAAACTCTCACCAGTTTCCATAAGAAATGCCTTTACTGAACTGCGTTTCCGAGTTAAGCCCGCTGCAGTCTTAGATGGCTGCTACAGGAAGGTCCCACACACAGATAGGCATTGTATTTGTGGTCAACCTCAGGTGGAAGACATCACTCATCATCAGGTAGCCTGCTTCTTATAGAGAGACCCAAAAGATCGTTTTGTGAAACCTTTGTTCACAAAATAAGCAGGTACGCCCCAGCAGAAATGGTTTGTTTTCTTTTGAGTGGTAAGAATAGCTTTTTAACACAGAGAGTGCCCATCCCCTATGCACTGTTTTAAAAAAACACAAAACAAAACAGGAAAAATGAGTTAGATAAAATTGCTGTAAATTGTTGTGGTGATTTAGAAATTTAATCAGAAATCAAGATGGATTTAAGATTGTTGGTATCTCTGGGTAACGTCTCTCTTTTACATCATGGCTGGTGGCTCACATTAGGGATTTTGACTGCATAAGCAACGGCATGCACAGCCTGAAAACTAGAAATAGAACAATGAGAATCTGCAACAAAATGTCAACCCTTCTGGAGTACTCCTGTTTGTTTACTCCAGCCAGACAGACAGCCATACCCTCCTCCACAATACTTCATTCTGTCTTCCCTCCCGCTCGGTTTTATAACCCCTCCCTGGAATAGTCAGTCAGCCTTCCATGGCTCCTAAGCATGCTCAGTTCTTAACAGGTGGTTTCCCATAGTGGATTTTTTCTAAATATGTTTTTTAGTTCTGCATACCTTGGAATTCCCCAAAGCCTTCTGGCACTGTGTGTGTGTGTGTGTGTGTGGTGCCATTTTGACTCCATAAGCAACAACACTCAAAAATAAGATTCTTTACTAGAGTAAGCTGTTTATAGGTGTTACGGATTATACTAATGATACATGTTATTAAAAGACCAAGCAAAAGTTGCTCTTCTCTGTTTGAGATGCTCGTATATTTCCAATACTTAGCTTGGAAAAGTGAGTCTTCAAATGTTCAAAAGAAGCGGCACATGATTGAACTCAAACCGAAAAACACGCCCCCAGCACCTCACTTTAGAGAAGCCTCTCAGTCTTTGGCCTGGGCACCTAAGCTCTGCAAGGGAATCTGGCGGATTGTGAGCTACTGGGTGCTCTTAGGGAGAGAGGTGGGGAACCTTTTGCAGCCTGAGGGGCACATTCCCTGCTAGGCAACCTTGTGGGGGCACATGCCAGTGTCAGAGTGTACATTTTATAAGTAGGCTAGTTTGTATGCATGCTCACATACAAGTCTCTGACCTTTATGCAGACAAGCAAAAGGCATCATCAGAGTTCAAGGACAGGGCTGATGAGGGGCATGACCCAGAGAGAGGGTGTGTGACTAGGGAGGCGATGGGTGGGGAGGGTATTCCAAGGTGGGATATGAGAGAACCTTGCCTTGGCTTCATATAAATAGCCTGCTGCGGTACAGTAGTGCAACACCAGGCATCCTTAAACATATTCTGAAAAGTGAGGGGAAGTATCAGTATGCACAGCGCTCAGGATTGATGCCAAGATGTATGTAGCATGGTCTATGACATGATGGGGTAATATAGAGAGAGAGAGAAAAGGGGAGAGGAACAGGCCTCTGGAAGTATCTGAAATAGTGCTTTTGTTAAGGACTTAAAATACAGTGGTACCTCGGGTTACATACGCTTCAGGTTACAGACTCCCCTAACCCAGAAATAGTGCTTCAGGTTAAGAACTTTGCTTCAGGATGAGAACAGAAATTGTGCTCCAGCAGTGCGGCAGCAGGAGGCCCCATTAGCTAAAGTGGTGCTTCAGGTTAAGAACAGTTTCAGGTTAAGAACAGACCTCCGGGACGAATTAAGTACTTAACCCAAGGTACCACTGTACTATGAAGCATGTCTCCCACTGTTCAGTATGGCAAATAAGTTCAGAAATGTTGCTTTAAAAATAACAAGTAAATTGAAGGTTGCTCAGGCAGGACATAAAATATTGAGCTGTTGGGGGTGTGGGGTGGGTGTTGTGGCAAATAGATGGCCATTCAGAATATAGTAGCAGTTCCAAAACAAGCAATCTGGCATGACTATGCTGTTGAAGCACTTGAGAAAAGAATTCATGCTGTGCCAGTTCAAAGGCAAATGTTCTATCTTCTGCACACACCAGATTTCCCCCCTTGCAAATTTTGATTTAATTAAAGTGTTCAATACTTCAGCTACCCAGTAACTTTTGTGCAGGGGATATAGTTCATTAAAGTGTTTTACATCTTTCTGTGTAGATCTTCCTTTCATTACAGTGTCCTCTACGCTTATCTTGGACAAGGTCATTTGTAATGATGTACATTTACTGATGATCTGCACAAGTATGGTTGGTTTGAGAGGGAAAAGGGCATGGAAACAAAACTAATCCACATTACAATCTCTCGGATCATTTTTTTAAATAATAGAATTATAAACGTAATAAATGAATAATTATTTTCTCTAGGAATAGCATTCCTAGTGATTTTAACTGATTATAGTCTATGTTTCTGAAAATGAGCTAATCTATGTGTACAGTTTTTAATGGCAGTTGGACATAGCAGTTGTTTTGTTATCTACTCTGGCATATGTTGGTTCAAACAGAGCTATGCACCTGCCTTCTTTTCTTGTAAATAACAGTGAACAGTTACTTCTTTGCCTGCCTACCTACAAACAAAATCAATTCAGCTTTGCAAAGAGAAAAAACAATGCAGAATTCTACCTGCTACTTTAGGTTTTCCTTATCAAGCAGGCAATACAATGCTTTTTTGCTTTTTTTTTTTTAGGAGACAAGTTTCTGGAGAAAATAAACCAACTAAACTGTTATGATAAAATGTTCTTTGTTATGTAGTTATGAATCATTCACAGAAATCAAAAGCATTTCCAAGCCCTGTCTTAGAACTCATTTTCTTGTGGGTGGGGTGGCGATGTTGAGTGTCAAAATTTGCATGTTTGCCAAGCTACCAAACACATGCGCAAAATGAAGTGTTTCTCTCTGTGTCCAAGTCCTGTATACCAACACCTCCGAAAGGATTTTTTTAAAGGTTCTGCCTTAGGGCACAGCTCAGAGATATCTTCCAAGATTTGGGGAGAGGGGAAGCTGTACTTGTATGGCAATGCCTATGGCAGCTTTCATACTTGGAACTGGAGTCTAGGGAGAGCCCCTCTTTTCTACATATCCATCTATCTATTTACTATATTTTTATGCCACTTCAGACAATTGTTCTGTCCCAAAGCCGTTCTCATGAGTTTTCAAAAAGAGGAAAGGAACAGGAACAGGCCCAGGCTTACAAACAAAGAGAACAAGACACATAAGGGGCAGAATGTGGAGAGGAAAGGTTGAGATCGGTTCTTCTTCAAGGCCAAAACAAAGTCGGAACAGATTGTTGTAAACCACTCTTGAGCCTTTTTGGCCAAAGGCCAAACGCCTAGAGTATATGGTGAACTACAGCCATTTAAATCCAGTTTCCTTTCTGGTGGTCTTCCTTGGGTACCAGTTGGTGGTCCTTGTTCTCTTGCCCTTCTACAGCTCGAGGGCAATTGGACATTGGAGCAGAGTGTTCTTTTGGCAAGGTGTCGGGAAGCAAACTCCTGTAATTGTCCATTCCTTGGCCAATGGAAAGGGGCAGATTTGTGTCCCCCTTGCCATTATGTTCTTCCTGAGAAGTGGGGGTGCAGCCGGCCCTCCTCTGCCCCCCCCCCCGTGGCGCATGGATTCCTGACTGATGGCAGAGGTCAGAATGTGCCTGCTGAGGAAATAGATTGGAGAGTACAGTATGCAAAGAGATTTTGCCTAAGTGGCAGCTCATGTCTGGAACCTGCCCCAGGTGTGATCATGCAAGAATAATGGTTTTCTTCTCCCTTGTATCCTGGGGGTTCTGGGGCTTCCAAGGTCTGTGTGTCCACAGTTCCCTGGGGCCTTTGCACATGACCTGAACAAAAAAGATAGATGATACTTTCACTATATTTTTCTGTGCCCCCTTGAAATGGGAGGTGTTTAAAAAGCATCAGTGACACAAAATAGATGGTTTCAGCTCAGCTTTCCTTTTTCTCTATAAAAAGAAAAGACGTCAGGGCACTGAAGTGGACACAAGGTGGCAGCAAATCTTCAAAAGTAGTTTATGTTCTGCAGCACCATCTGTGTTCAATAAGGGCTATAATAATAACATTAAAGAGTTTAACATCTTCATGGCTGCAGCCTTTAATCCATTCGTTCTGTAGTAGCCCTGTTGATGTTTAACGAGTGCAACTCCACAGTGAGGATTTTTTTAGGGCTATTTTGCATATTTGCCTGTTTGCTATCTATTTTTAAAAGCAGCATTTTGGTTCAGAGGGGTAAATTTTTTGCAAGGCCAATATCACTATCATAGCAGGCCAGGGGGAGAACATGTTGAGAAGGAGCACATTGTTACCTTTTCTGAAAGTAGTGTTATAGTTTCAGTAGTCCAAAACTTAACATTTCCAGGAGCAATAATGTTGTTGTGTAATAGGATGAAATGCCTTCACTCCTCTTTCAAAATAGAACAAGCCAGTACTTCACTGAATCATGGGCAGAAATCAAATGCGTACATTAGTTGAGGTAACAAATTGTGTGATGTGCCTGTGGCTTAGTACCTTTTTTCCTCTCGTTTGGATGGAGATGCACTCATTTAGTGTAGATCTGCATTTTTAACCTTTATGCGGCCCCATTCAGATATCAAAATAACCTTTATTTGACTTTAAATGTCCATGATAGCAGAGAGATACAATTTGGCTCAAACAAAATCTGGTGCTATTAATGCAGTTGGAGAATTTTGTATTAAAGATACTTTAAACAGCTTCATGTCATCCTGACACAGGTTGTGGGGCTCGGTTGGGAGAAGGCTTTGTTTATGAGAAGATAGAAGCTTGGGATCTTAGAACAAATGGAAATGTTTTATAGGATAATTTTGGAGAGGGGAATTGGATTACGATGGTTAGACCCTTGGGGAATGAGTTGGTAGTACTTATTTTCAAGTAAATGTGCTTTGTTGGGGATGCAAGGTTTGCCATTATAAATTCACTTGCTTGGAACTAGTTTCCATATAAATCAGTGAGGCTAATTTCTAAGTGAATATCAATGAAAGTGGAATTTTATGAACTTTTTTTTATAGTGATTCCGTATAATTTGGTGCTTTGGAATTGGCCAAGTAAATGGGTGTAGTTTTCGTGCTGGTTTTTACATAGCACTTAATATAGTTTGATGACATTGTGTGCATTTAGGGCCTATCTATACATCTCAATCACATTTCAGCATTTGTGTTGTATGAGTCATCTTGCAGAGTCCATATTACAATATATTCTAGCTATATGGGGTGACAGGTCATTGTCTTATCGTGGTAATTTCCATTCTGCCATTGCCCTTTTAAAAACAGCCCCTTTAGCTAGATGTGCAGTTCAAGAGAAAGGAGGATATAGCTGTAAAATAATTTAAATGTATTTTTTAAAAGAAAATTGTACACAAATTCTGTGGCATCACTTCGGTGTTTGTGTATGTATCTGTTAACCTTGACATGCATTCCCACTTAAATACATATGACTAAATAGAAGACTGTTCCCCACTTGGAATTGTACAAAAATGTTAACACCCAAAATGATGATGGGATGCAGTAGGATCCAAAGTTTCATTTGAAAGGGATCATTTGGTGAGTAGAACTCTGGTCCCATGAATTGAAGCTCCTACTGTTTATGGAATAGAACTTCTAAACCCAGACCAATATACAGAAAGCAAGATTATAACCTCCCGTATTGTACCAGTGAGTTTTCCAGCTTCCTTTAACACATTTGCATGATGGGAGGCCATAGAGGGAAATGAGAATCAGAAGAAATTGCCTTCTCTCTTCTGTTCATGAATTTCTCCATGAAAGTAAAAAGCCTTCTGTGAGTGAAGGATAAAAACTGGATGCAACTCAATATACTGTTGATGCCCAGGACACTTGAGCAAACATTTTCCATAAAGCATCACAGTAATGTTGAAATGCATAATCTGGTTTTCCAAGTGTACTGCATTCTAAGTTTGTTGGCAGAATATGACACTCCTACTATGAAAGAACTGATATTGTGGAGAAATTTTCTATCAGGGCCTCTGATTTCAAGAAAAAACCATAGGATGGAAATACTTCAAATAAAAAAATAGTGAAATAAATCTTGGTTTATTTTTTATTTTTTTTTTAAATGAAGCCCCTTAATTTGTCAGCTTGGGAATATTTCATTATAACATTCCTCATTTCCTGCTCATAGAATTTATGGTTGCCTTTATATCAATCTCATCTCTTAACATGTAAATTTAATTTTATTTCTTCCTACTTGCAGATTGCTCTCGGAACAGTGACAAATGTCGAGGAAGCAGTAAAGTGGATAAGTTACACTTACCTTTATGTACGGATGAGAGCAAACCCATTAGTATATGGCATCAGTCACAAGGCTTATCAGGTAGAAAATGCATGAAAAAACTAACCTGCTTTCTGGTTCCATAATCCTTTCCTGATGGGAGATTAAATATTTGCCATTGCTGCTTTTCCTGACGTCAGCAACTCCTCTAAGTGCTTTAAAACATGGAAAATACTCCATTGAACAAAATGTAAAAGGGAAAGCAACTTGAATTATTTTTCCTGAGTCATCCTGATAGATAAAGTTTTGAACATTCAGGCAGAACACACAGAATACAGTCAAATGAGCACACATCATATGTGAAGGTGGCCTATTCAGACCTGGTTTCGTACAGCAAGCTCTCTCAGTATTTCGGTGCTAAATATAAGCTTTGCAAACTAAGTGTGAAAATGTTCGCGTGAACCCCCTTGTGCGTTCATGAATTCATGAGCAGTCGTGGGTAAGCACCCGCTGATGCCCCTTGGCATCCACACATTCATTGTTATGAGAAAGGGGCTCAATGTGACCCATCTGCAGCTACCAGGATGTGTGGTTGCCAGCCACACCAGCAGTTGGATAACCCCTAGCTCTTTCAGTTTAACACTCAGAATCTGAGAGTGAGTGCTGGTATAGTGGTTAAGAGAATAAACCTTGAGTATTCAAGCCTGTTGACTGAACTCAGTAGGTAATCTTATGGTCAGCACCGCTACTCAGTGCTGGATTTACATATAAGCTAAACAAGCTATAGGTTAGGGCCCCACTCTCTTGGGGGCCCCCAAAAAATTTAAAGGGGGAAAAACTGGATGTACATTTCCAAAATATAAGATAAAAAAATGTGGGTGGCGCTGTGGTCTAAACCACTGAGCCTCTTGGGCTTGCCGATCAGAAGGTCAGTGGTTCAAATCCCCGTGACGGGGTGAGCTCCCGTTGTTCGGTCCCAGCTCCTGCCAACCTAGCAGTTCGAAAACACACCAGTACAAGTAGATAAATAGGTACCACTCCGGCAGGAAGGTAAACGGCGTTTCCATGTGCTGCTCTGGTTTCACCAGGAGCAGCTTAGTCATGCTGGCCACATAACCTGAAAAACTCTGCTGACAAACGTCGGCTTCCTCAGCCTGTAAAGTGAGATGAGCGCCGCAACCCCAGAGTCATCTGCGACTGGATTTAACTGTCAGAGGTGCTTTACCTTTTTGTTAATATACTTCTTCTAAATTGTATTTCAGTTCAACAATTACTTTGATAAAATGCATATTTTGTTATGTGCAAACAGCTTTAGATACCTATTAGATCCATAAATTACCAAACAGCATATATTCAACACAAAAACAGTGACAATTTGTTGTTGACAAAGGACAGCTGGACATATAAAGGGCTCCATTACTTTCAGTAGCTTAGGGCCTCATCAAACCTAAATCCAGCCCTGCCGCTACTCATAGAATAATAATAATAATTTGTCTACCTTGGTTACAAAAATATATGTGACATCCCACATTGCTTGAGAAAACTTCTCCTTGTTCAGTAGGACAAAGTGATGATGATAATTATTTGGTAGAATCTTTTTTCAATTAAAAAGAAACCCATTTTTCTTGGAAGAGAATTGCAACATCATAGCTACGAGCAGTGACTGGATAGTTTGTCAATTTTTTGTCACACAAGGTATCATTTGACCACACTTAGATCAAAGCTAGGCTTTTTCTCCTTCTTATGGCTGATAATTTCTTCTTTACTTTCACATTTTAATGAGACTTACAGCTTATAAATGCTGAAAAGGCAGGTGTTTGTCTTTGCTGCTGCTGTATAAAATTCTAAGAAATTTCTTAAATCTGCCTATAGTACCTGGTGTTTGCTTAAATTGTTCCTATAACATTAAATAAAAGCCATTTCCCTCTACTCATCTTGAATATATTTGAATACTTGAATATATTTGAATTCTGAAATGACCCTCTTTAACACAGAATATTCTCATAGGGAGATAATAGGACTTTTAGGAGCCCAAACTGGAAAAAAGGGAGAATTCAGTACAATGAATCTTTGCCTGTCTTGATATGTACTACAGGGGGGAAAAGAGACTTCTTATTCTTTATACAGTTAAGGGATTTAGAACTTCATGCTAACATTCAGTTGTTGTTTGTAGTAACTTCTTCCTACTGCAGCCAGTGGTTACACTGAATTAAAACTTTGCTCATCTCTGAGTCCCGAACAAATTGGTCCCAGCTCCACTGTTTCAAAGGGATGGGTTTCATCTTAGAGGAGGTTTGATTTTGTGAGTGCAATTTTAGGAATAGCGAAGCAAAAATTAGTTCCTCTTCCCCTTGCATTTCATATCTTAAGCAAATATTCTTCAAACCATTAATATATTTGGCAATTATTTAGTATAACAACAACAGCTACAATAAATTCTTCTAAACATGTCACCTTTTGTTATTTCTATCCATAATAAGGCTATTTGTCAAGTTATGTATACCGACACATCCCAAACTTATTAAGCATTTCAGTTCTAAATATTCCAGATAAATTGAACGGTGTCAAATGAAATCAATAAAATTGTACTATGTCTGCATATCCATATATTAATCTGAAACTGTAAAAGTTGGAGGACAGGGGACAGATAAATATATATAATGCTTGACTGTATTTTAGATGGATCCAGGCTTAGAGAAGCACAGAGAGCAACTAGTGATTGAAGTTGGCCGAAAGTTGGACAAAGCTCGGATGATTCGTTTTGAAGAGAGAACTGGATTTTTTTCTTCTACAGATCTAGGCAGAATTGCCAGCCACTACTACATTAAATATAATACAATTGAGGTACCCATGCTATTTCTCTGCATACTTTCTCATATTTTGAAATAACGCCACAAAGATCTGTTTAACAGCATCTTCATCTTAGATTTGTAATAAAATAAATAGCTACAATTCTGTGCTTGCTTATGTGCTTTTAAATCCAAGTTCTGGAGGGGTGAGGGGACTTGATCTGGTGTAACATTATTGTTTGCATACTCTTATTCTATAAGGGAGGGTTCAGAGAAAACTACTAGTAAGGTAGGATTGACTGTGGAAAACACCATTTTATTCAACATGTTGGAAATGTGTATATTCTGAAGACATATCAGTAATTAGAGTGTTGCAGAACTCGGGATTGTAAAGAGGCAGTGATTTCTATCCTGTTATGTGTTGGTCACAAGTAGCATGGTTTCCACTAAAACCTTGATTATTTGTCTCATGATCCACAATGGCTGGAACTAATGTAATTAATCGTGTAATTAATTTCAGTGCATTTCACTGGAAAGGAAACATTGAAACCAATGCATAAAATCACAATTATTGACTTCCGGGTTGGCGCGATCTGGAAATGGCGGATTCCCTCCGAGCTCCGGAGGGAATCGGCTCAACTGAGGACGGGTCTTTGCCGCGCCGGCGACGCGGGGACCCTTAAAAACCGCAGGCGCGGAAGCCTGCGGACTGAAGACTCAGCGGGTGCCTTAAGCGCCCCCCCGATTCACGAAGAGCCTTTTTAAAGGCTGCGGAGAGGATACGGGGGGTGGCGTGGCACTGAGAGTCGATCGCTACCTCGGTTGAGCAAAGCCGCGAGCCATGACTGGAGAGCGCTGACTTCCTTCCTTGAAATTTGGACTGAAAAGAACAACCCGTGAGTAAGACGGAATTTGGTTTTAAGAACATTATCCTGTGAATTGGAGACGACCGGGGGTGTGCTAAAAGGAAGTCCGCACCCCCTCCTTTGCAGACGATCCAAAGCAACGATATAGAACTAAGCTGGAGAGCCTACCCTTTGAGGGGTGAGTTAAAAAGACATTAACTTCCAAGATTTGGTAAAAAGAATTTTGAGCTGGAGAGTGGAGTTTTGGAAGCTTTCTTTCTGCTGTAAACAACCCCCCCTCCCGGGCTCGGGAGCGTCCTGTTTTGGAGCTTGTGCAGGAGGTGCAGTGTTTGACAGCTGTCAAAGCTGCCAAACGGACAGTTTAGAGTGAAAGAATTCTTATTTAAGATCCCTCTGGACCAAAAAGTTACAATTGAACTAAAATTGTTGGAAACAAAGTAATAACAACAAGTTAGAGGATTGTTGGGGGGGAAAAAAGAATACCAAGTAACCAGATTCCCTCTAGGGGGAATTCTGTGAAATTACAATGGCTGTGGATGGAAAGTTACTAGTGGAAATCGAAAGGACGTTTTATTTGGTGGGAATCTTACAAGAACAGAGTCTGGCTATGAATAAACAACTTATGACCTTGCCTTCTGGAACAAGCAGCTCTGTTGAATGTAATGAGGACCTGAATGAGAAAGTATCCACAGCTGCATCGGAAATGACATCTAAAGAAATGGAAGAGTCTAAACAAGAAAAAGAGAAAGTAAAGTTGGAAAGTACCGACCAGAAATTGATATCTGTGGGAAACAGGCAAGGAAACTTTTGGAGTAAATTTACCACCAACCTGCGAAAGAAGCAAAAGATGAAAGTGGAGGTCCTGGGAATTTATGGAATACAGGAACTGAAAATAAAGAAATATAATTGGGGCCTTCACTGTGACTCTGACTTTGATTTTGAAGATACAGGTTTCGTGGAAGTTTACCAGCAGCTGTTTCCAAATACCCTTATGGGAAGAGACTATGGGTTGATGGTGATAGAACTCTTTCGAGATTTGATGACCGACAAAGAGGATTATCAACAAGACCGGCGGAGAGGGACTGAAAGAGACTTGAAAGCCTCGGACATGAGGAACCCAGGCTAAGAACTGTTATTTTGGACATGCACTTTGGGACGAAAACCGGGGATGGGAGGGAGGGAAGAATGGTTTTTTAAAAACACTCAAGACAATGGGGTTTAGTTAAATATGATCTTTATCTAAGATAAAATGGGAAATCGATGGAAGCGAACTTGGGTCCAACTTAGAAAAAATCTATCTTTTTTTTCTTTTTTTGTTATAAAAGGCGTAATATTAAGATGGTCAAAATGAGAAATACCAAAGTGCTGACATAATTTTGGGAATTGGGATGCAAGAGAGGGGGGGGGAGTCAGGGAACAGGGTTAGGAAAATAAGATTTTCTGAAATTATATATCTTTTTGTCTTTTGTCTTTTTGTGTGTTTATGTGTTTATAAAAAAGGTGAAAACCCAATAAATTTTTTTTAAAAAAAAATAAAAAATAAAATCACAATTATTTACATATTATTTGCAGTCTAAAAATATATATAGTGAATACTGTTTGTATGATTTCGTTAATGACCTTGGACAAACATTTGAATTGTGGCAATTTCAGCTCCCATTTCCGTTTCTGACATAATTCTCCAATACCCTATGAAGAACATTTGTGTATGTGTTTGCAGAAGTGATATTAACTTCTGAAAAGTGTTAGTATTTGTTACTCCATGTTTGAAAGACTTACTGTGAGGATCTTAATTGAAATATGTTGCACCTTTGAACATACAGTCCCATTTGGGTTATTTAAAATCAAGTTATTTATGTCCTTATATTTGGACTCAGTCACATTTTAGTATGCACTACCTTAAACTTTCAGTTTTTTAAAAAATGGATACACCATTGGCACCTTGATGACTTGACTTTTCAGAAGAATCTTGTCCTGTGTATAGCAGGCTCCTTTAACCAAATTCGAGCCAATGCTTTAAATTGCACAGTGTGAAACTAGTATACAGTATATGCTTCCTATGTTCAAAACTCCACATCGCTTTTCAAAATAAAAAAAGGTTTCTTTTGAGTGGTGATGTTGACAATAAGTTCTCCATCTCTACCACTTTGTGTCTAGTTTGGCACTATTGATAAATATTCTCAAAGGCAAACCTCTCTCTTTTTTTGCAGACTTTCAATGAACTGTTTGATGCTCATAAAACAGAAGGTGACATTCTTGCTATAGTGTCTAAAGCAGAGGAATTTGAACAGATCAAGGTAAGAGCGCATCATCATTTTTTTAAAGGCTTCTTTTGTACACATGGAAAGTGTGTGTGTGTGTGTGTGTGTGTGTGTGTGTGTGTTACTGGATACAGGAACGTCTTCATTTACTGCTATATAATGACAGCTCCATGCATCTCTCTGTCTCTCATGCAGTGTTGCACCTCTCAGTGTGGTGAATGCTAAAGCCCACACTAACAGGGGCTTCTTGAGTACAGCTGGCTGGATATACATGATTTAGGCCAGAATCTTATTTTCTAACTAGAGTACATTTTCTAACCCCGGACAACATTCAGTGATGTCTACCTCCCTTGCACAACTGGAAATCCAGGGCAACAAAACTTCCAGTTTCTCTTCTCTTCTCTGCAGCCCCTGTCCATGCTTCCAGAATTTGTTCTGCAGGGTTTCCCAACTGTCTAGAGCAGATTTTGAATGTGTGCAGAGAGCTTGGGGGGGGGAGAAAGAATGGAGAAACCCTGTTACGCAAGCAGATGCCTGCTCGTGCTACATCTGATCTCACCCCCAGTTTTTAATTCATGGAATTCACTTTAAAATGAATAGTCTTAATGAGGAATGCAACCCAGAAGGCTGTGAGTGTTCTGTTCTGGCAGCTCTTCAAAAAACGGGGAAGAGGTTGAGTGCACTTTATAAAGAAATCCTTTCAAGATGAGTTGGAGTTTTACTGGCTAGCATTGCGTTAGAGAATAGTCACTTTCTTTTGCAAAATTAAGAATTTTAAAAAATCAAATCCCTGCAATCTCCCAAAGTCTGCTTTGAATCTGGATGCAAATGTTCGTAAATGTTAGGAAGAAAGGCAAAACTGACGTTGTGATGAGAGTTTAGATGCCGCTTCAAGTTTATTGAAACCTCAGCCACTTCATTCATTCAAAAGCTGTGGACAAGTGCCAGTGAAGGAAAGGATTTGATGTTAACAAACTGTAGTTCGGTAGTTAACAGAGTGGGGTCTTCTTGAAGTGAAATAATTGGGGGGTGATTGAGAAATCCTGCAAATGGTTCAAGTGACATTTGTGACTTTTCTGCTCTGCTTTCATATTGAATGAGCTGGTCAGGGCTTAAGGGAAACGGCCTCTGTATGGTTCCCTGCAGGTGCCAAACATTTACCCTCTTTAAATAAGTTTTAGACTAATAGACTTTCAGCAAATCAAAGAATATGTAAATGTATGCTCTGTTTTGCAAGTATGAGTGAAAATTTGAAATACTATGCATTATTCAAACTGTAGATATGAATATTTCTTTACTTGCATTAAGACTTAATCTTATTAACAGTGAAAACCTTAATACCATGAATCATAGTACTTCAGAGTTTTGAGCTAAGAACATAATATGCCACATGCAAACTATATGATTTTAATGAATGCATTTAATGTTAATTCAGGTTGGCCCTAATCCAGAAGGACAGAGGTCATACTCTGGTCAAATAAAAAGGGAAATCTCATCAGGTTGAGGATGGTACGGTCAGAAGACTTAATTTTTGAGGCATATCACATTTTTATGTGTCAATGGCAACCTTAATAAAAGGTGATGCATAATGAAATGCAATTGTGTCATTATTAAGATAGTTTCAATTAAGTTTTATTAAGTACAGTGCTGGGAGACTTGTTTTTCAGAAACTGTAGACTGTTTAAAAACACATTTATTGAGAGATAATTGGCATTTAATTTTCATGTGGAAGATTTAACAAGTTGCACCAGTCTTTTCAAAGTCTATTAATTTGTGTTTCAGGTGAGAGAAGAAGAAATAGAAGAGCTTGAAGCCTTGCTGGGTGATTTCTGTGAACTTCCCGCTCCTGGTGGTGTAGAGAACAGTTACGGGAAAATAAATATCCTTCTGCAAACATATGTTAGCCGAGGAGAGATGGACAGCTTTTCCCTTATTTCTGATTCTGCTTATGTTGCACAGGTAGGAATGTGTGCATATATCCAATGAAGAAAGACTTACCCCAGGAACACAGAAAACTAGAGGTCCCATGGGTTCAAGCCTATACACACTTGACATGAGATTTGGATTTGAAAAACTAATAGTTTTGTATGTATGTGTATCAATCTATATGTAATATATATATATATATATATATATATATATATATATATATATATATTTGCTTTCGTAGATTTTCACGGGTACAGGAATGCAGGTTTTGGTGTCTTCGGGTGTCTTCCCGTGTAAGAGTCGGGGTGTCTGTGCGACGTTTCGACGAGGTCTCACTCGTCATCTTCAGGCTGGTGCTTTCGGCTTCTTGTTACTGGAACAGAGCAGAGTCTGGTGTTTGAGTTCCTATAAATACTGTTGAGGGGTGTGGTGTATAGCCTCCAACGTTCTGGGTAGAACGTTCTAGGAACTTCCTCTCTACCCAGAACGTTGGAGGCTATACACCACACCCCTCAACAGTATTTATAGGAACTCAAACACCAGACTCTGCTCTGTTCCAGTAACAAGAAGCCGAAAGCACCAGCCTGAAGATGACGAGTGAGACCTCGTCGAAACGTCGCACAGACACCCCGACTCTTACACGGGAAGACACCCGAAGACACCAAAACCTGCATATATATATATATATATATACACACACACACACACACACACACACACACTGTGAAAAGGATCCCCTGTGGGCAATAAGCCGTATATATAGTTACGTTGTTTGTTGAAGAGCTCTGTGCATCTGCCATGAAGTCCTGAAATATTACTTATTTTAGAAAACATGTTGACCTAACCATTGTCACCCAGGAAAGAAGAGTCAGAGTTAGAATACACCCAGTGCTCACTTCTGTGGTTGGTCGTTGTAAGGCAAGACTTATCATGGTAGATTATCATGGCTTTCAGAAAGCCTATCCTCTAGAGTTTCAAAAAAAATTGGTTGAAAACTCTTGCTGTATTTTCTTCACAAACTTTGTGCTCTTTGTTGACTAAAAGCTTTTCTATTCAAAGCATTTGCATATCCAAGGCAATGTTCAACCACAAGAAACAAATAAATAACATACAATATGGTAGCATAGATAAGATGATAAAGCAGCAGTTTTTAAAAAAATTAATTTCTCAGCAAATGACTTGTGAAACTAAGTCGCTTTCAGCTTGTTGTTGGAAGCTGTAAAGTGAAGCTGCCAGCTGCCGCTTCAAGAGAAAATTACATAATACGAATACTACAATGGAGAAAGACCTTCCTGAACGTCCATGTTGGGGCATCATCCCTTCAGAAAGTTCTGTGTGCCCCCGAGGGAAGGCAGAAATGAGGTGGCCAGGCCTGGAAGTTAGTGCTGTCAGCTCCTGAAGTTGGCATGAGAATATTTTGTGCCATTTGTTTGTTTTAATAGTTTAAATTGTAGTCTACACTGGGTTTTTGGCCAAACTAAATATGAGCAATTAATGTCATCCATAGTTGCACCGTTCCATTTGAAACATATGTGTATTGTAATGGATAAGGAATAGACATAACAATACAATTTATCACCTGCTTGTACCCTACAGAATGCAGCACGTATTGTCCGAGCTCTTTTTGAAGTGGCTCTTCGAAAACGCTGGCCTGCGATGACATACCGGCTACTAAACCTTAGCAAAGTAATTGACAAGCGATTGTGGGGTTGGGTCAGCCCTCTGCGACAATTCTCAGTCCTGCCACCATCAGTCCTTTCCAAATTGGAGCAAAAGAATCTCACAATTGATAAGCTGAAGGACATGAGGAAAGATGAAATTGGTAAGATACAGGAAAAAGCTAAGTCAGTGTGTCTTGACTAGATTGAACTCTATTTCTGTCTTTACTGTTTTGCTTGCATTTCAACCCTGCCCTTATCCTGAGGCCTTTGTGGTATTAATCTTAGACTACTGAAAATACTTCTCTGTAATAAAGGCTCACAACCTAAATTTATATTGACTTGATTGCACATTGCTTTGTTCTTAAAAACATACTACTCCTCCTCCTACTGAGTCCCATGTAGCTCAAATGCGACCTGATGACATGGACAGGATCTTGGGCCAAGCAATATTTCTCTCTCTGGGCCAATTTAAAAGTTGTTGTGCGATTGCCTCCTTTCCCCATCACTTCCCTTAGACTTCTAGTAAATGCAGATTTGTTTCAAGTTTTATATTTACTTTGCAGGTCACATGCTTCATCATGTGAATATTGGCTTAAAGGTCAAACAGTGTGTCCATCAAATTCCCTCCATTACAATGGAAGCGACCATCCAGCCAATTACACGCACTGTGCTGAGAGTTAGGTTGAACATCACTTCGGATTTCAAATGGAGCGATCAGGTAAAGATGCCTAAAACGTAAAGCCTGGAGAATTTGCTAAATGAGTTGGAATCCTCTGGGTTTAACTCAACACACAACCAGTTAGCATGAATTTTTTTAAAGTAACTTTTCCTTGCCTATACTTCAGATGATATTGATGTATGGTATATGAATCTTGTATTTCGCTTCACTGAGATCAGAAGCATATTGGTTGTGAAGCTTTGCCTCTAAATTGGCATCCATCACATTGAATGTTGCCAACCACATGGGTAAATTTTAAGCAATCCCATGAATCCAGGGAAACTGCAAAGCATAGCTTTTTGCAAGAAGCCTACCAAGAAAAAAATCTGTTGGTCCCACACATTCTTGCATGGGGACACCTAAGTAGGAGATAGGAGTCTTTCCTTTCCACACTAAATAGGTTCAAATATTCCTTGCTGATGTTAGGCACAGTGGTATTCTGAGACATTTTACCAACATTTTTTTCATCAGTCGAAATAATGCACCTGCCAGTTTACTTTAATGTGCAGATTGAAAGTCTTAACAGAGCTAGAATAATTTTAATGAGCGTGGATTTTCTTTGTCAACTAGGTACATGGAACAGGTGGAGAGCCCTGGTGGATTTGGGTGGAAGACCCTACCAATGATCATATTTACCATTCAGAATATTTCATTATTCAAAAAAAGCAGGTAAATGTATCCTACACAGCAGTTCAAAGCACATACCACGTAAAGTGGTGGGATAGACTTCCATAAACATCAGTTTAATATAAATGTTGTAATACAATTTTATTAGGTATCCAGTATCTGTCTGAATTTTGTTTTCAGATTCACATGCTAAAATTGGCTTTCTGCGTGATCATTCACTGGCATCACTTTAAAAATAAAATCTAATAAAGGATTTGCCTTTCTGGTGTGTCTGAAAGAACAATTACTTGCAGATGAAAAATCAAATATGTGACGCTACCTTCTATTACAGATGTCAATACAGATTATTACTAGCTACAGTTCCATCAAAAGAAATCACTTAATAAGCAGGAGCCCAATCCTATTGTGTTAAGCCATTTAGTACAGAATCTGTCTCTAAAGCCCAAAGAACCAAAAGAGGAATTGCTTCTCTTCTGTTTTACCGTGTGTTTTATGAATATAAACAGATGCAATAAGCTTGGTTGCTTATGTCTATTTCATTTTTTGCATTTACATGAAAATTCAGAGCAACATAATTTTTGCCATCTGGAGAGTGATTATTGTAGTGTATGTGTGTATTTTTTACATTTATTTTTACCATAGGTCATTGCAAAAGAGACTCAGCCTTTGGTATTCACAATTCCCATTTTTGAACCACTACCATCCCAATACTATATCCGGGCTGTATCTGACAGATGGTTAGGAGCTGAGGCTGTCTGTATCATCAATTTTCAACATCTGATTCTACCAGAAAGACATCCACCTCATACAGGTAACAAAGGAGAGCAGCATTCCTGCACAATCATAAGTCATTTTGATTTCTAAGGCTATCGTTCGTCCTAAAATGATAATATGCAGCATTGTTTATGTTTCTTCCTTCCTCACTTGTTGCTAGTTTAGATTGTCAATACTTTACAACAGTGAAATCTGTTAGCTAATCTTCAATGAATCTTTGGAACTTCTCACTTAGCTACAGCAAATTGACTTATGCTTTACAACATTTTTCTCTTAATTGTCTCTGAGCAAAACACTCAGTGGAATTTTCAGTATTTTGTGCCATTAGGAAAAATACATTTTGTCCTTAAAAGAGAGGGATAATATTTTTTCTTCACTATACTATTTGTTTTATCTAGGAACTAATACAGGGCACTACTTTCACATTATTTTATTCATTCCCCACATTTATTAGTCACAAAATCAAAAACAGGTGGCACATGCATTTGTTTGCTGCTTCTAGGTTTACCAGAGAGATATAATATCAGTGTGCCTATTATTGTATAGACTTCTTTTGTCATCATCCCTGTTTAAAATCCAGTATACTTAGCGCAGTCAGAATGTACATGTCTGGAGCTGACAGCTCCCTGTTTTTGCATGTATAAATTCATACGTGCATGGGATGTGTTTAGCCATTGTTGTGCTGCACCTAAGCTGTCTGGCTAAACATGTGTACCCTATTTATCTAATTGACTGATCAATGAGTGCTATTCAGAAGAAACAAAAAGATATTTACACATCAGCAGATAGGGGACCTCCAGGATTTATGGTAATTGACTGCCATTCCCATCTGGTTCCTCTGAAACAATGAAGTGTACAGAGGTCCTGCTAGACAAAGATCAAGAAAAGGCCTTTTCTCCCTCTGACAGATCCCAAGAAATCACAGCATTAGCAGGGAATGATGAAAGAGTTCTGAAATATCTATGAAAAGTATGTTGTGAATATTAAGTCCTGCAGCTTCAGCAGATTTTATGGCTCTCCATCCATACCTTACTGTGAAGCGTCCTAAAAGAGGCACTGAGATCTTGAGCCAAGCGTAACTTCAAAGAAAGCATCTGTGTAACAGAATCGATGCGAGTCCTGACTAATTTAATAGAAGTCCAATCCAGTCTTGTTATATACATATCAGAGCTTCAGCTCTCCACAGCTCATAATTGTTTGGCAATCAGATACTTCCAGAATGTTCTATATAATCCTGTTGTTTTCTCTTGAATTTCTCATTGCATTTTAAAAATATAATTGGGATATGGTCTATCCTGATCAACCAATCAAATATTATGTGGTGATTTGTCATTTCTTTACTTTGGCAATAAAGTTAACAAACTGTCTTTGCTTGGACTAATGTTGTGGTCTCAGCTTCACCTCAGCTTGTCCATAGAGTGGGCCCATTCTTTTGAAGTGTTGCTTTTCCCCACTAGATATTAAGAAACTTCTGTTTATTTTGCTTCATTGTAAAGAAATACAATTTCCCCTGTAACACTAAAACATCAATCCTCTGCCACACGCCTTGCCACATAGAACAACTTTGAGATTATCATAATTCAGACCTGCACATGTGAATAGATTTTTAGAGGTCTGAATATGGGAGATCTGCCATTGTCCTATTTGTATCATTTTCAGGCATAGGACATAACGGCCATGTTCAGACATGAAGTTAACTATGGTTTAGCATTAAGTGAGTTTTGGGCTTCTACATCGCCTCTCCTCCGGTGGAGTCATGAGCAAGACATGGAAAAATTGGGAGAACATTGTAGGGGAACGCATTGGAGCAAGATCCCTCCACTAAGTTTTGGTCAATTCCCCCATTGTAGCCCCTAATAACACAGCCACCACCAAAAAAAAACCTATATTGAGAGGGATTTGAGAGGTGCATGGGATTGTAAGGAGAAAGAGAAGTGAAGTAAGTTATGTGAGCTGCCTTCCATTCATGCAAGTACTGAGTTTTGTGCTTTTGTACTATTAAATCCAATTATACATCAGTGTTTCTTTTTTCTACTTCTGAATCTCCTCCCCAATCACAGCTGTATTTTAAGACGCTTCTCTTAGTAGAACTGCTACTGTATAAGCAGACATCTGTTTTTTCAGGGCTTTGGGTATCCTTTTCCTCAACCACAGCGTTTTTCTCCATGATTTAATTATAAATGATGGGTTGCATTTACTTTGATATAGCAGATTTTGATCTAATTTCAATAGGTTTGAAAAGACAATATGGACAGCATCCTTCACAGTCTGGTTCATATATTATGTGTTTTCCAGGGTTTTTGGTGCTGACATTATAAATGATGCGATGTTCCGTGTTGCAAGCTTAAATATATACTAATCGTAATTCCTCAATTTTTAGAATTACTGGATCTCCAGCCTTTACCTATCACAGCTTTGGGACGTCCTGAGTATGAAGCCCTGTACAAATTCACTCATTTCAACCCAATTCAGACGCAGATATTCCATACACTTTATCACACAGATTGTAATGTTCTTCTTGGAGCTCCCACAGGCTCTGGGAAGACAGTTGCAGCAGAACTGGCAATCTTCAGAATTTTCAACAACTATCCTACATCCAAGGTTTGCAAAAACATTTATTTTCCTGAGAAATGTTCGCTTTTTTATTCTGCTTTTTATTAGTTCTGAACTTGCCATGCAAATGGACAGTGCTATTGTGTAAGAACACTTCTTTCTTATCTGAGTGTGTTCATTAAAAAATGTTTTACCACACTTGTGAAATGGAAAAACCACTACTAAATATGAATATTTTTGTTACCAATGAATGAGAAATGCAAGGAAGTAAACACAATATGTTGTAGTTGTTTTAAATGTTCTTATTAATTATTTTTAAACTTACAATATGTCTGTATGTTCACACTTTTTCTTGCTTCCTTTGGCCTTTGTCTTGCAGGCAGTGTATATTGCTCCCCTGAAAGCTCTGGTGCGAGAGAGAATTGAAGACTGGAAAATTAGAATTGAAGAAAAGCTTGGTAAAAAGTAAGCTTGCTTTTTTAACATGGTCAGAAATAAAACTTTTTTGTAAAAAAAAGAAAGAAAGAAAAGAAAAGCAACAACAATCCTGTAATACCTCATATTCAGATAAAGGTTAGCTTCCATGTCAAGAGAATTGTCAACAGGTAGCATAAAAAAAGAAAGTTGTGTGCTTCAGAACTTGTTGTCCTTTGAGAATTCTGCTGTCTTTACAAGACAGCATAACTTGTACGTGACAGTAAAAGTTGTGAAACTTGTAGAGAATAAATTCCTGAAGAGTATTTTTATGAAGATTATTTCTTAAGGCTCAGGATCCTTTCACTATATAACATACATACACACACAGAGAGAGATAGAGAGAGATCTTAGCCCAGCAGAAACTTCCTATACATTGATCTAGCATTAACTAAGAATCTGTATATATGGGACGCGGGTTGCGCTGTGGGTAAAAGCCTCAGTGCCTAGGACTTGCCGATCGAAAGGTCGGCGGTTCGAATCCCCGTGGTGGGGTGCGCTCCTGTCTTTCGGTCCCAGCGCTTGCCAACCTAGCAGTTCGAAAGCACCCCCGGGTGCAAGTAGATAAATAGGGACCGCTTACTGGCCAGATGCAGCTTTGTCACGCTGGCCACGTGACCCGGAAGTGTCTCCGGACAGCGCTGGCCCCCGGCCTCTTAAGTGAGATAGGCACACAACCCTAGAGTCGGACACGACTGGCCTGTACGGGCAGGGGTACCTTTACCTTTACCTTTTTAAGAATCTGTATATGTGATAAATGTTCAGATATTATCTACACACATCACACCTTGAAATCACTTTATAATAGGGATGACTTTATAAAAATCATGACTAGGGTAGATAGAAGATCTGCTGCTTTTTCAGCATGGATAAGTAGGGTCCTGTATTAGAATGAATATTGTTTTTCCCTACTGACCTCTAGGCTACCACTTTCATGACAACTCCAGCTTTGATCCTGTCTGTAAAAGGAGCTGCTACAACTAGAATGAAAACTGACTACTTTCCATTTTCAGCTAGGGTGATGGATTAGGAAGTCAGCCTTTGGATCCTATTGTTGATTCATCCCAGTCAGAGACAGCAAAGGGTTTGGGGCTTTTCTGCATGTTTATATTAAGGGTTAATGTTATGGCCCTACTGTCTACTCCAAAACGGATATGAATCTGTGTTGTATTGCTTCACAATGACCATTTGACTCCCTTTACAGGGTTGTGGAGTTGACAGGGGATGTGACTCCTGATATGAGGTCAATTGCCCAAGCTGACCTCATTGTTACTACACCAGAGAAGTGGGATGGGGTCAGCAGAAGCTGGCAGAACAGAAGCTATGTTCAAAAAGTTTCCATTCTCATCATAGATGAGATCCATCTGCTAGGTGAGCATCGTTTTCACCATTATTATTGCTGGAATTGAAGTGTGCTCTGGCATTGCGAGTTGAACTTTAAGGAATATTGATGTCTGTTTCCCTTTTCCTCCTTTCCTAGGGGATGAGAGAGGCCCTGTGTTGGAAGTTATTGTGTCTCGTACTAACTTCATCTCATCTCACACAGAAAAGCCTGTCAGAGTTGTTGGTTTGTCGACTGCATTAGCTAATGCCAGGGATCTTGCCGATTGGCTAAATATCAATCAGGTATGCAAAAGACACGAACGCCAGTTGTTTTTGAGAGGAGTAGCACTCTGGCATTGGTTTGGGGATAAAAACAACCTGAAGCATGAACAGTGAACCATTTATATGTTTTCTCTTTAGATGGGGCTATTCAACTTCAGGCCGTCAGTGCGCCCAGTTCCATTGGAAGTACACATTCAGGGCTTCCCAGGGCAGCATTATTGTCCTCGTATGGCTAGCATGAACAAGCCAGCATTTCAGGGTATGCAACCAAAGATACAACTTTATTTTTATGAGTCTGTGATAGACAAATTGTATTATGTGTTGTTGTGTATCTTCTTGGTTTTTATTTCAGCAGCACTACCGAGCTTCAGGCCTTGTACATTAAAGATGCTAGCACCACACATGTCAGTGGAACTTAAATGTATTTCAAACAGAATAATTGAAATTACTGTTCACATTTGACACTGTGTAAACATTTTTCTATTAATATTTTAAGATTTACAACATAAAACCTTTTGTGGTATTAATTCAGTAAGAGATTTGCTCCTCATGGAAGCATTAAAAATTGCAAACAGAAGTTGCATGTCAAGCTAAGCTTGCATAATTCTGATTTCAGGGCAATAACCATAAACTTCAGAATTTTCAGTGTGCCCAAATATGTCTCTGTTTTCAATTCTTTATTCTTAAACTGGCAAGCGGGATAGATTTAAGAACCACCTTCATATTTTATTGAAACATGTTCTGTGTACATTCCATAAGGAATATTTATTATATCAATTAAAAAGAAGTCCCCAAATAAATTTTGTGATGTGAACTGCTGTTGATTGTAAGGCGACAGTTGTGAGGTGACTTTTTAGCTGATCTAATTAGCCTTATGACAGAAACTAAGTATTGATTGGGGACTGGAGACCAATCTTGGCAGTTCAGATTATTTACACCTCAAGGAGGAGTATTGTAGAAAAACACTAATGAACAATAAATCTGTCCAGAGCTGTTCAGCTACACCTGTTCCAGAAGCAACAAAAATTCATTAGCTGTCAAGCTTTCTTTAGGCAATAGATATATTGATTTCTATATGAAGACACAATATTTACATTTTCTCCTATCGTACTTATGTGTACATGCATTGGTTTCCATTTGCAGAAATGTTTTGCCATGATTTATCCTAAAATTAAGTGGAACTTCAGAAGACTGCATGAAGGGATAAAATCATTTTATATTCAGCAAATCCTTTAGCATTTAAACAAGTATGTGGTATATATTGATAGTATCTGAAACAGTAGCTTGGTGCTCTTAAAACTTTGGCTGATTGGTCAAATTGCTATAGAAATTTGATTTATAGAGAGGTTTTCTTTACACTTGTTTGATATAATATGGTTGTGAATGTGTCAACATTTTCCTTTATAATCTCCATTTCACAGCCCGTAAAATTTTGTTGCCAGCTGAAACTTTTCATGCTCAGCAAGAAAATACTTAAAAAATAAACTGGATTGTTTGGCTTGTCTGTTTTGGTATTTGAAGTGCAAAAGCACAACAAAACAATAATAAAAATACCAATTTAAGTCACGGGCAGTTTCCATTCAAATGAATCCATGGCTGATGTAAAGGGATTGTGCAAGGATTGCTGACCAAAGGAAATACATTGCATTGTTCTGAATTTCTGGTTTTCCACAGCTATCAGGAGTCATTCTCCAGCCAAACCAGTTCTTATATTTGTATCATCCAGACGTCAGACTAGACTTACTGCTTTGGAGTTGATTGCTTTTTTGGCAACTGAGGATGATCCAAAACAGTGGCTGAATATGGATGAAAGAGAGGTATACATTTTCTGTTAATTGAATTAGGGGGATTTCTGGTTTTTCTCTTCTCTTCTCTTCTCTTCTCTTCTCTTCTCTCCCCTCCCTCCCAATTTCTTTTTACCACCCTTCCATTTTATTTGTTTGCTTTTTTTTCTTCAACTTGACATCCTGGCATTCTATCTCACAACAGATCTCAAGGATAGACTAAACTTGCACAGTGTGCTCAACTTCTTCTTCCTTTAGATTCCCTCTTCACTGGGACAGGATGAAATCTTCCTGTAACAAATGAAGCAAGCCAGCATAGCATAGCTGTGATTTAGCAGCTGTGTGCTCCACCTACAAAACCCAAAAGGTAGCAGCAGCTATGGGAGTTTGCTCAATGGGAAGCTGGAATGCCCTGCACTGCAGATGGCTGGGAGAGTTATTCCAGAATTTCTCATTTATATACATTCCAATGCCATCAACATTCCATAAGTCCCTGAAAGCTCATTTGTTCTTTCAGGGCTGCTTTTGGAATGCTTAAATTTTTCCCTTTTATTTTAATTTACAAAGTTACACACTTCTCTGTGCCTAGGGAGTCTCCTGTGTTGGTAAAACTTGCTGCCCTCTTTATTTAGGCGGGGGCGGGTCGTTTGCTTCAAAACTGATGATTTACCTCTGATGCTCGCCAACCTGTCTTCACGTTTCATTGAGTGAAATGTTCTGAGCACCCTATTCTTAAGAGTGGTGCACGAAGGGTTAGACTTCAATTACTAGTTAGCTATGTTTTTTGTTGTTCTTAGGTGGCTTGTGGTGTGTTACACATGGTACTCTAGAAATCATATTCAATTGGCAAATAGCAACAAATGATTCAGATCACATATTCAGTATGGTCAAATTCTTAAGAATAAATTGTCACAACAGTTCCCATTTTGTATTATGAAAATGACCTTGTATCTCTTAGCCGTTTAGCTAAATGTCACATCTTCCCTTGAGCATTCTAAAAATTACAGAGTGTGTCCTTAGATGGTAATGTCTTTAAAATTTTAACTAAAGCAGTGTTAACTATAACTGTCATCAGTGATTTAATGCAACATTGTTACTGGACATGATTATTTTTAGGAAGGGTGTTTGACCTCCAAAGCCAAAGCATGCTTACTTGGGAGCAAGTCCCTGAGTTAAATGAGGTTTGTTCTTTAATAAGGGCACTTGTGATTGCAAGCTTTGAGTGCTAGAAATGTTGTTGTAAGCAATGGAACTTACGCTGCTTGCTGAGGTTTGGGTTTTAAAGAGACTAAGCAAAAGTAAAAGGTCCACAGACCGTTTGATTGATAGGATATTAATTTGGGAAATTAAATCAATTTAAGTGGTATTTATGTAAAGGTGGTATGCAGTATAATGATGAATGTGGTGTAACTGAAGGAGAATTAATTTGGAGCAGAACATGGGTGGGGAATTCACTGGGTGCGTAAATGGATTGAAGAAGAACCATTTTAGAGCTCTTTTGATTGGAGCAGGAAGGGGACATTTTGCACAAGCTCAGAGACAGTCAGTGCCCGGGGTGTCAGGAATTTTGAGAACATTAGATGCAAGCATATTCTTCCAATTCCAAGGTGTGAAAAAACTGCTCGTCAGCACAACAGCACAAAAATGTTGACAGTTAAGTTTGGCAATTGTGTAAAAGAGGAGGAGGAAAATTGTCAGGAGGATACTTGTGAAATTAAAACATCCCAGGGGTCCTGTTGCACCATAAAAGCAAATACAATTATTATTGCATAAGCCTTCTGTAAGCCATCATCCGTTGCATGAATTGTGCAGGTGTTGGATATTATTTATGCATGGGTGTACATAAGATAGCACACACTGATACCTAGCATTTCTACTCATAGCACATTTCAGTGCTCATACTGCTTCACATACTTTCAACATCATCATAATCTTTACAATAGCCCTGTAACCTAGGCCAGTACAGTATTATTCCCACCATGTGCAGGTGGGCTGAAGGGTCCAATTCACGTGCAGTGTACAATACATTTTGTGACTGGCCATGCATCCCGTGGGAGCCATTTCGTGGCTGTGGCCATTATAGTTTAGTGGGCCTTTCATTCTTATCCACAAAGCAAAGAGAAAACTCGACAAACTCTGTTTCAGTGCTGCTGCTTCCTCCTCTTCAATGAAGTCAGCTGAAATACCTGAAGCTACATAAGAGAAAATGAAATAGAACAAAATTGCAAAGAAGATAACGTCAGGTTCACTATGGTTATTACTGATTTGACACCTTAAGTACTTAAGTTTGTATCTCCTGAGTTGCAAGTGATATAGGCCTTTAGGTTTTAACACATTCCTAAGGACAGGAAAAACTACTTGACAGGGTTTACAGTGCATTGGGAGAGCTTCCTTAATATCCAAACATTTTTAATACAGCACATGATCATCTGAATTGTACTGTAGCATAAGCAAGGAGAAAAAGGATTCATTGTGCAGATGTTGTTGATAAGAGAGAGGCTTATGTGATATCTACAGTGGCCATGGAACAGAACTGATGGGGGCAAGATTTTTGAGTTGTGAGCCAATAAAATAGTTTCTGCTTTTGAATAGTTCTTAAAGTAGAGACTACTTAAGGACATTCAATTATCCAAAGGCAGTTAAGATTTAGGAAATGGCTGACAAACCTTCAGAAGCAATGCTAGTCTTAGAAAGATTTTTGAAATGACTGGAAGGATTCTAGAAGCTTTGACATACAAATTCATAGACATCTCTGAAAGTTGGTTGGCTTTTCATTTATTTAGGTGTTTTGAAGCCAAGTGATCTGCTTTTACCAAATTCTTCTTCAATTACAATTTTAGACCTAAATTATTTTGGCTAAGAGGTGGTTATAGGTGTCTTATTGAGCAGATACAAGTTGTTTGGCCCCCATGAAAAGTTTCTACCTTCCACTTTTCCACTGAGCCAGTCCTTAGAAAATCACTGTACGGCAGCAGTAAGTCAGGATAAAAACTTTGGCAGGCCAGATGTGGTCTGTAGCTTTCATGTTTTCTGTTATTGTTCTAAAGTCTCCTCTTCTTCCACCTTGGTTGTGAGAGTTCATGTAAACAATGTTATTGCAGAGCATCAGTACCTCCTGTGAGGGCAAATAGATTTGTAGATTCAGTATCTTCTTCAGGACAGACATCAATTGTCATAGTTATTTCAGACTGATTGACAGAACTAAGCTTCCTAAAGCAACATATACATCAGAAGGCTCAGTTTGGTCAGAATCAAGTATACACTTCCAGAGATAATGCTAAATACATTATTCCTGGTAAATGAGCCACCATAACTGCTAGAGGGCTGTGACAATTTGTGTCCTGGGCTTTTTAGACTTGTCTACCCATGTACTGTCTGAAACCAAAGGGGCACATTGTTTGCCAGATGTGAAATATATTGGCATTATTTTCAGCTCCCCTACCCCACTACAGGTGCTGGGAGCAATTGTAGGAGATGACTAATACTGTCGCTTTTTAAATCCCAGTTGATTAATCCATGTCAGTTGCCTTTTATTTCATTCTTTCTAAGAAAACTCTTCAGCTGATGATTGTAGACGGAGCTGCCCATTCAACACAAGGCCTGAAACACCTATATGTCATGCTGTCCCATTCTGAGAATATCCTGTGTTGTCTGTTGCCTGCTAGAGCACAAAAGAGAAAGTAAATTGCTAGGTGTGTCACCAGTTTGAGCAGTCCAGGCTATCCTGACAATTTGACAGATATAGCAGAGACAGCCTTATGTAAGTGTTACTCATGTATACCAGCTAGAGTGGAATGGCGCTTTTAGCTTTGCTCCAACATCAGCTCATCTTTCTTAAAGAACTGTGTGTTTTGTGTGACTGTCTTGCCTGTATAAAAAAGCAAATGTGTGAGGTTCTCTTCTGGCGTGAGAGCTTTGTGCCACTAGGCGCGCCCTACAAATGAGGAGATGCTCACACATTTGCTTTTTGTGTGTCCCCACACTGGTTTGTATTTGTGTTCCCTACACACAAGTAACACATGCTTAGGTCATAGTAACCAAAGCCAGATGCAAGTGAGCAATGTGCTCACAGCACTGAGAACAAACTTTGGTGCCTCGCATTCTTACATCAAGGGAAACAGTAATATTTTTTTTCTCTTTAAAGGGTCTATGACCGTTTCCCTGAAGATTCATGTTTTGAAAGCAATAGTAGTATAGCCTCACTAGACACAGTATTGTGATTTGCTTTGCTTTTAATGTATTTAATCACAAGGTTTAGCTCCTTGTGATTGATCAGTGTAGGTGAAACAAAACTAAGGAGATTTATTTATAGGGTGTATGTAACTCCTAAACTGCAAAGAGGGCATCCAACAGATTCAGTCCTGTGTAACGTACAGTATTGTGCCAATTAGGTACCTAGGAAAGATCCTGTTGAAAACAGAAGCTAGTTCCTGTGACAAATGTAAAAAAGTGCAACATACTAAATTAGTATTTGCTTGAATTTGATTTTCTTTACTATAGTCTGAAATTTTAACAGATGAGACTCATGAGGAGAAGGGAAATCTAGTACTGGTATGTGGCTTTTAAACTACAATTGCAACTTCTTTCCACAGTGTATTTAGTACTGTAAACATCTACAGCTTGTTAAGATTGTACTACAGCTAATTTAATAAAGCTAATGTAGTATCTTTTAAACAATTACACTTAGTAACACTTAGGAAGGCCTCATCCAATTCCTGCTAAGAACATTAAAAAGACTGCCACACGTATTGTGGAAGGCGGTGGAGGCCTTTATAGCTTCTGAACAGGAAACTGATGTGCAGCTGTGAATATGAAGCAAAATGTGTGTGCATGTATACAGAGGAATAGGCTTCCTATATAGATCTAAAAATAGAAGTTTAAAAAACTGCTCTGTTTAGAGAGTGTCAAGAGAGTGTCAAGCATATCCTTTTGCTTCTAACATTCATATCAATAACTTAATATTTTCAATATGATTTTCAAAGAAAGAAAAATAGAGTGGTTTTGAACATGTTGTGACAGCTCTCTCTCTCCAATTTTAGAGGCAATGTTAGAGCAATCTGTAGTTTGTGGGTGAAATTTAATGCTGCTTCTCTGTTCACAAAATGTATTTTGATCCATCAGAAAGAGAGAAAGAAAGGCGATTATCTCTCATTGTCCCTTCTGTCTGCGGGCCCTCCACCATCACTTGCTGGAGAGTACCCCAACCCTTTGGAACAGATTTTTTGGGGGTGCAAAGGTCTGCAGTGTGGAGGGAATTTGGGGCAAATAGCCTCCCCTTTTCTTACATTAGTAAATGTCTCTGCTAGATCAAAAGCCATTTCACAAGCAGAATGGCAGCACTGGATTTCACCCAAATATATTTCTTTAATCATTTCTTCTCGGGGCTTTCAATATTCTGAAACAAATACGTTTGGGTGGGATGAAGGCATGCCCTTCCACAAATGGAAAAGCTCTTTCCATTCGCAGAAGAGATTCTGATTCAGCAAAGGCTGCCACAACAGAAAGGAGGGAAATAATTTCTGCAGCCCACATCACTGGCTCCTATTCTGTTCCACGGGGTCCCCTAATCATTTGGAGCAGCTTTTCCGGGGGGGGGGAGGCTCCCTTTCCTTGAGTCAGGAGGTGTCCCTTGAGCAGAACTCCACTCACAGGAAACCTGAAAATCTGTCTTTGTAAAATAATGTCAATTGCTCCTATTTTAAACCCAGTATTTTTTTTAGCTAGGCTTTCACCTTATTTTTTTAATTTAAAATTAAAACGTTTGTTGTGACTTGGTTGGGACCTATGAGTTGACAGATTCAGCAGGAAATTTTTAAAAATACACAATAAATCTCTCTGTATTTTAGAATTCAATTTTTTAAATTCTATTCATTTATATTAGGATTGCGTGTGTGTTTCTTGTTTACACGTATTTATCCTGCCTTTTTCCCCGAAGATCTTAGGGCAAGATACGTATTTTATCTTCGCAACAACCCTATAAAGGTAGATTAGAATGAAAAATAGTAACTGGCTGAAAGTCACCCAGGAAGCTTCGTGGCCGAGTGGGGATTTGAGTAGACACCTCCCAGATCAAGCCCCACTCGGTATCCATTGTTGCTGCATGGATGGTGCTTAGAATGAGGCATACCAACATAATGTGTGGGCTGAATCCGTGTAGTGGGGGACCTTTCTCAGGATTTGCAGTGCCTCTTCCTTCTGCAGTGTTGTGCTTTATCATTAAAAAAAATGCCATTTAACTTTTAACGCAGCAGCACTTTAACTAAACTCAACATCTGTGCCAGATGTGAAATGTGTAATTATATTTTCTTTTAAAGACTTCATAACTTTCCTGATTCTTTTGTTCAGCCCATCTTTTTTTTTTTTTTTACCAGCCATTTCAGACAATCGATAAGCATTATGCAGTGGCATATGGTCTGGGTCTGATGTGCTTTGAAAAGGGTACAGAGTACTAATAATGAGGATTCTGCGAAAATGGGAAAACCAGGGCGGCAGATATGCTTTGAGAAAGTATGGGGTTTTAGCATCTTGAAACAATATATCACACTCAAAGGGACAGAATTGGGCTGCACAATCTGTTAGCTCATTCTTGTCCAATCTGGTCTCCTCCTTTCTTTTGGAGCCAGTGTTGTCATCAACTTGCTGAATTATACCCTGACTGGAATGAATTTCAGACTCAGGGTAATGTATCTACTTAAATGGAATTCTATCTTTCTACGAAAAGCTTTTTAGGTATAATAAATTTTTTAAAATATATTTTTAAACCCTGGTAACTTTAAATTGTTCAGAATTTTACATGTGTGGAAGGAGTGAGGGAGAAAATACAGTGTTTTAGTCTGAGAAAAATCTTGCTAGTGTTGTCATGAGATTTTTTCCCGCAACTTTTTTTTTAAAAAAATGTTATTTATGTTACAAAAGGAATCTTAAGTGCATCTTTCAGAGATAACTTTTAAATGGCACATTCATTGTTAAATTATATAACATGAGGGCTATACTTTTTTCGGAGTTTGAAAATCAACAGATCACATCAGAGTGGGTTGGATCTCTTTTATTATTAAAATAATAATAACCAGCCCACTTCAAATTAGCAAACCTTAGCTGAGCGACTGAAAACACAGTTTTCTTGCTGCTTCAAATTAATATTGATAGCAAATGCATCTGGTAAACGTACTGTGCCTTTTCATGGTTAACACTTGTTCATGCTTTCCAAAGAGCGGTTATGTACGCGTGTTAATGTGTACACATTCCCTTGACAGGTTTTCTTTTGGCAGTGATGTCTTGAGCAAAGCTAGAAAAATCATTAAAGTTTGCTTCATGCTTGAGATGGGCAGTTTGCAAACATCTTGCACTGATAGCCATCTCCGAGGTTTCACGAGAACTATTATCTCAGCATTGTTGATCTGGCAATTGTCCTTCCAGCATTCCTCATGTTTTGTCGTATTTTATAAGGTGAATGGAATATGCATGCAAAAATAGACTCCAGGAAAGTGGTTTTCCAGAAAACAAATTGTCGTTAAGAATTTTTAAAGCTGTGGAATGTGCTTCTGGGTAAAATAGGTGTTTGGAGTTTTTTATTACGCTGATTTATGTGACAGTGAGGGGGGTCTGCTAAAAATGGCCAAGATTCCCCGCTGCTAGAATGACAGGCTCACAGTGCATATGCCAGCACTCCTGCTAAGGGTCCTTTAGTTTTGCTGTGTTAAATTACACAGCTTTGCAGGTATAGCTAACAGCACGGCAGGACATTGCTTTAGTACAAAGGCAGTGGGCGGATTGGGAGGGGATGAATAACATCATCAGCACAGCAAACGGTAAGAACTTCCTCTGTGAATAAATGTCCAGCAGTGTAAAGGGGAGAGATGTTCTGTGCTTAAAACTTTGATAACAACCAGGAGGGGAAGTATAAAGTTGATTGGCCAAAGTAAACAAGAAAACAATTTCATGTTTTTATATTTCTTGGAGGTCTGAGCATTTCACTTGAGCTAGAATAAATAGCACTATAACTACACTGCCGCAGGTCTTGCAACATAAGCCAATGTTAAAAGGGATGTGGCTGATCTGTGCAATGTTCCCTACTTACAAATACAATGAATATATGCTCTATGTACACTTGATCCTTTTAAATATCATTGCAAGTCATGTTTTCCTCCCAAACAGTGAACCAATTTTTTTAGCTACAAGACCCCAATTGTGAGGCAGGCAGTTTACAATGACTGGCTCCTGGCTCAAAAAGTTGTTTGAAAATCAAAGGTTTTGATTAAACTATCCCATTGATTATGTTGGCTCTTAGACACAAAGCTTATTTTACTTCTTGGAACAGTGATTAGAAGTCTCAAAGGAATTCATACCCCATACACACACACCTCACACAAAAAATCAGTTGTTGCTCCTTTACAGAAAACTGAGGGCTCCCTTTATAATCCACTATAAAATAGTGTCTTTGTTTAAGATGTATGTTAAAGACGGCCTCACTTCTTCTACCCTTGCATATATCTCCATGCACTGTATTCATTCATTCTACCCATCCAGTTGAGCTTCTGTAAATATATGATTTCCTTATGTTTCCATCCTATACTCTGGTGCACACATCAAACTTTCATTTTCCAGTGATTTACAATAAGCATTTGGGTAGCAGCGCCTATGCTTGGGCTGATCTAGGAGCTTTCCTCAGATCATGTAAATTGGCAGCAAGCAGAACCAAAACATCACTTCAGAAAACTGGGTTCCCTGTTGTGCATCATTGTCAGATCATTGTTGTGGGATTTACATTATATTTGACTCTTTGGGCTTGACAATCTAGTCTAAATAGGTGAGATATGAATAGATTGTATTAATTTTATGAGTTTTGTGAATTAAATAACATTTTGCCATAATTTTATAAGTATACAGTAATATTGGTATTACCTGTTGACATGATACAAGTTACTATTTACTCCGATTTTTAAAAAGAAAAAAAAGATATGTTTTGATGTTCAGAAGTTGTTGGTGTTTATTAAAGGCCCCAAGGTCAGTCCCTGGCACCTCTAGATAAGGCTCAGAAAGACTTGCATCTGAAAACCTGGAGAGCTTCTGCCAGTCAGTGCAGAGATAATACTGGATAGTCCATTGGTTGTACTTTATAGACATAAAAGAATCTTCATGAAAGATTTTATTTCTTTTTTATTGAATTGGGTTTTTTTTGTTAAGTGACAAATAGCAAATAGTATAGCAAGAATAATAGAAGGTACAACATTTCCTTTTACAAAAACAATTTACAGACATCTTTACAATGTTTATGCTCTTTCAATTAAAGGTTTGGCCTCTTACAATACCAAGGTACCCAACAGTAAATATAGTTCAGCATTTTCTTGTGTTTTATTGTAGCAACATGCAATAAATGGGCTCCTTTTTTCAATGAATTTATCATCAATTTGTCTCCCTTTTCATATTTTGAGAATATTGTTTAGTTTTTACAATTGAACGCTATCCCATACTCTTACCATCCAGTTGTCCAGTATTGGCACATTAATCTTTTTCAACTTAGAATTACCATATGGGCCACTGTTTAAAAGTGTGCCGTTTCTCTGTCTTCTAAAAGAACAAGGTATTTTACGTATCGCAGTATGTAACTGTGCAGTGGTGGAACTTTTACTTTTATATACTTGTTTCTTCTAGTACAGCAATCTGGAAATGTCTTAGTTGGAGGCATGACCAAAATACATTCAACGCATCTGTGTTGTAGTTTTGCAACTTCAGCATAGGATATTGATGTAGCTGGCATTAAATACCACCTGGAAAGGAGTGTCATTGGAGACTAATACTAACAGTTAGTTGAACTGTATGGGTGGTGTTAAGCTAGATTTTATTCAGAGTAGATCCACTGAAATTAATGGACCTACCATAGCTATGCTCATTAATTTCAATGGGTCTTCTCTGACTTAAAGCTAGTTGAATACCACCCTGTGTTTCTATAACTATTTATGAAAGGTTTCTTAAAATGTAAATTTAACTATTATACTGTGTGGCTATTTTAAAAGTCCATGAACTAAAGACCATACCAGTTTCCGTATGCCACTCACATTATTTACAGACAACACATCTTATGCTGCCTTGAACAATGTTTTCTGAAGCTTGCCCAAGTTTGAGGCAGGTTTTGAGATACCATGGAGGAGTTCTTTCCAAAGAAGGCAATACAGAACCCACCTTGAGGGTTTTTACATGCACACCTTTGCATCAGTATGCAAATATATACTGCTTGAATAATCCTTTTATAATTTCAAAAGCAGTATGAAACTCATGGGGGTTTGCTTTCTGTAAGTTACCATGTTTTTCCGTGTATAAGACGTCCCCATGTGTAAGGCGACCCCTATTTTTTTTAACCCAAAATTAAGAAATTAAATTGCTTAGCTTTTTTGGGGGGTGGGGGAGGTCACTTCTGCCAATCGCTCACCCGCCTGCCCGCCACTGCCGATCACTTGCCACAGCCACTGCCAATTGCACACCTCGCTGCAGCCGCCAGTTGTCCTCCCACTCACAGCCACCAACAGCCCACCCGCCCACTTGACGCAGCCGCCAATTGCCTGCCCGCCTCTCCACAACCACCAATCACCTGCCCACTTGCCGCAGCCAATCGCCAGCAGGCCTTGCCACAGTTACCAATCACCCGCCCAATCGCCGTTGCCAATCTCCTGCTTGCTGCTACCATTAATTGCATGTCCCCCCTCTGCATTCACTATTCGTGTATAAGCCAACATCCATTTTTTGCCTATTTTTTAAAAGCAAAACGTATCGTCTTATACACAGAAAAATACGGTATTTTAATAATATGTGGAGTGCATTATAAAGGTGAGTGTGTGTTTGTATAGCTTATTGCTCCCCTCCCCTTCCTGATGCTTCTCTATTTGCTTGCTTCTGTGAATTCCTTAATGAAGAGACTGTCTTTTTCCTTTGTTTACTACTAAGACTGTATAGTATATTGATAAGTATTTACTAATGTCATATTGCTGGGGGGAAATGCTCTGGAAGATTCTTAGATTAATCCTTTTTTGTTGTTATTGCAGATGAGTGTCATCATAGGAACAATCAGAGAGTCCAATCTCAAACTGACCCTTGCTTTTGGAATAGGCATCCACCATGCTGGCCTGCATGAACGAGACAGAAAAACTGTTGAAGAGTTATTTGTGAATTGCAAAATCCAAGTATGCTTGTTCTGTAATATTATACTAAGATGTTCTTATTCATTTCTTAAACTTCTGTTTACTTCACACAGAGGTCCTTTATATATTTTTAATCTTGTATCTTTTTCTTTTTAGGTCCTTATTGCTACTAGCACGTTAGCCTGGGGTGTCAATTTTCCAGCGCATTTAGTAATTGTTAAAGGGACAGAATTTTATGATGGAAAAACAAGGCGTTATGTTGATTACCCAATTACAGGTATTGTCAGAAATCACAAAACTCTTAGAAAAAATACATGTTATAATTAACTACTGATATCCATGAACATGGAAGTTAAATATGGAAGCTGAACTAGAGCTGTCATATCTTTTGTTCAGTTTCTTTAGCGATACTACATCACATTCCTTACTACTACATGGTAAACTTTTAGCTGTGCTTTGAGAATACTGAATTGGAATAATTGAGTGGATTTGATAGCAAAGAACAATATCTGAGAAGAGAGCAAAAATTGGGAGTGTATGGTAAAACATATTTTTTAAAGTCAGTATTGAACAAACATACCATAAAGTGCTTACAAGCAAATGACATATAGTTTATTAGATATATTATATGGATGAATAATAATCTGATCTTAATTAACTTGCCTTATTTAATCATTTAATCTCAAGACATATGAGAGTAGCCAGGCATTTAGTTTCATTTTCTTACCTGCAGCATTGCAGGTTAGATGGGGAATACTTGTCATTGTTTTGATTTCAGCATTGCTTCATAAAAAAAATTATCAGCATAAAACTACTCAAAGGGGAACAGAGAAGTATATTAGGAGAAGGCCAGTACCTTTACCCTAGGATACCATCGAAAAGAGTATAGGAAACTATGTGAACTGATATAGCTCAGGGGTAGAGTCCATGCTTTGCACACAGATGTGCTGTCTCCACTTTAAAAGTATCTCAGATAGCAGAGCTATACAAGGAAATTTCATATATTTGTATGCTAGACTTGTCAGTTTTCTATCAGCCATGTGGAACAAAGGCTATTTGAGGTGACGCGTCTTGCTAAAGCATTTGGATGGGGCATTTGGGAGCCTTGAAACAAGATTCCCAAACCTCATTTTATTGAGACTTTGCAAAATCAAAGTTCAACTTTCAGATACGAGTGTGTAGCCAGATGTTGCAAATAAACATTAGGAAAAAAATAGTTTTAGTGTAAATTTTCTGGTCCTTTTTCCAGTTTAAATATTCATATATCTTTTAATCAATATTTGTGCTGTTTATAAGGGTGGTATCTGGACATTTGCCTTAATATAAAAAAACCAGTACTCTACAGTGTGCTGAATGTTGTCATCAATTTACATTTGCAGATGTTCTTCAGATGATGGGACGTGCTGGGAGGCCTCAGTTTGATGATCAAGGAAAAGCAGTGATTCTGGTTCATGACATCAAGAAAGACTTCTACAAAAAATTTCTTTATGAACCTTTCCCAGTAGAATCAAGGTACAAAATAATAATACCACAGTTAATTTGGGGAAACGTGATTCACAAAGGCACTGTATTTCACGGAACTACAAACTGAAAAGTTATCATCTTCAAATAGTCCAAATTCCATTTCAGGTGGAGGTTTCTCCTAGGTACTCAATTTATATTTCCAAATTACACCCTATTGCCAAGATAATTCCTTTGTCAGACTGCAATCCTAACCCCACTTAACTGGAAGTAAGCGTCATTAAATGCAATTGGACTTTGCTGAAAATCCCTTTGCTGAGTAGACTTAGTTAGGATTTTTGGCACTAAGTCTTGATTACATGTATCTAAGGTAGATGACAACATTGTATCTGTGGTGAAATCTGCCCTTTTTTCCTGCTGCTACCTGAACACACAAATCCCAACACAGAAAGTTCTTCGGCTGTGGAGGTGGGGTAGCTAAAAAGGCAAGTGGATAAGACAATAGATGAAACAGTGGCAACAAAAGCAACATTGTTCACAAACAGACATGACCATTTTAAAGTTTCTGGTGTCTCTGTGTCTGTTGGGAGATCCTCAGCCCATTAGTCCAGTAATTTTTGATAGCCCCTAGGCGGAGAGATGTCTCATTTATTAGCATAACGGCTGGTAGCAGGTGATAGAATAGCAGTATCCTTCTCAAATGCCATTTCCCAATTTTAGACAGGCTCTAAAGTCGTATCCATTTCAAGTTGCTTTCTCCTGAAAAGATACTGTGGTGCTGCTGCCCTAAAAGGCAGTCTATAAGTAACTTAATTTAAAAAGGGGGGGGGAGTGCTCACTGGAATCAGTCCAGGTACTGCAGCCAGTTTTTACAGATTTTAACATCTGTAGCCAGATAGGATTAGTTATCTACCCACTCCAATTGAGTGTTTTGAATACATAATACTATTCCACAGTTAATCTAAGTGAAATAGTGCAATTTTAATTTTTGTTGATTTGTTTTAGTTTACTGGAAGTTCTGTCTGATCACTTAAATGCTGAAATTGCAGCTGGAACTATAACTTCAAAGCAAGATGCAATGGATTATATCACCTGGACCTACTTTTTCCGTCGCCTTATCATGAATCCAAGGTGAGCTGTTAAGAAATTGAGCACCAATGAGGTTTAGTGTGCAAAGTAGGAAACCTTGAATAGCTTGGTTCATATCCCCTCTCGCTTATGGACACGCTGGCCATATCACTATATTTTTATCTAAGTCATTCCTTTGTAAAATGGAAACTTTGTAGACACCCTATAGATTGGTAATAGTATTGTAAATCACTTTGACCATTGTTTACTACAGAAATCATAACTAGACCAAGAAAAAGAGTGTGTTCTTTTTTTAAAAAAAGTACAGTTTGTGTATTTTCCTTTTTCTGTTTTTGTTTCGTTACATCCCAGCTTTGAAAAAAGAGAAAGAGGACAGGACAATCCTTTCACCCTCACTTATCTTCATCCCTTCCACATACTTTTTTGCCCACTCCAGCTGTTGAAATCCTCTCATAGAAGCAGACTTTGCTTTATATATCACTTTCAGAATCAGAGACAGTAGGCCTAAATCAAAATTTACATCCAGGTGTAAAAGCTGTCTATACACACTGCTTTTTTTCAGTGGAATGAACACTCTGGCACACATTTGATGTAGTGTAGATGACGGATAACCTCTGAGTCCACATTCCATTGCAGGCAGTCCACTGATTCTAAACTCAGAAATGCATTTGGCAGTGTATCTGATTCACTCCTTATCATTTTGAAGAATATCGGGGCAGGAGAGGGAGTCTGATTCAAAGAAAGTATGGAAATTGAACATTGTCAGAGGCCTGGTCTTAGCCCAACACCCTACTGTTCCACAAGTGTGTTGCAAGTCACTTAGTTCCCTCCAGACTTAAGCCTGACTGAGTGGTCAACGTTACACATGTTTCTCTGATGTCTATATATAGTAGCAGCATGTTGACATAAATGCATAGCTTTTGATCCTCACTGGTTGGGAAAGCAAGATTTGCTTGCATACCTCAGGGCCCTTTCCATCTATAGGAACCCCCTCTGGACACCTCTCAGGATTCATCTGCTATAACAGTGGAGTCAAGGTCCTGGTGGAAACAAGTTATTTTATCTTCAAAATGAATCTTAGGGTTTAGTCATGTTGAATATATTTCAGTACAGGTGTTGTTGTATCTTGATCACCATTGCTGTGGATTTTATTCAAACAGTATGCTTTTAAAATTATTTTTAAAGCTGTATTTTAAAATTTTTGTAATCTGCCCTTGGGACATCTTGGTGAAGGGCAGGTAAGAAATATAATAACAATGGTGGTGATAATTTTGTTGGTTGTAGGGGGCTAAGTAATTCCTATATGCATGATATATAAAGTGCTTTTTCTTTTGTTAGTCTTATGTAAGTGCCTAGTTTTGCATGTTACCAAGTGAGAATATATAAATAGCTGGTTGATTCCTCCCTCCCTACTTAGAACATAGCATTTTCTTCTTCTAATCATGCTAATTGGCAACCAAGCCCACACACATTGGTTCAAATCCAAAGTGCTCTTGTTAGCTTGGTTTGTCAGTTAAGCTGCTCAAATTATAGCTCTCAGCCAGGATCCACAGAACCACTGAGTTTCAAACAAGCTGCTTTCCCTAGACCAGTAGAAATTTGTCTTTGAACAAATGACCTTTCCATGCCATGCCACAAACTGCTTCAGAAACTTCCCTCAGTTTCAAAGGCTGTATGGCCAGGCTGTTGTTAGAGAAAAACAAGCTGCCTTGAGCTTTTGGAACCACTTCTGTGGCTCACTTGATCCTGACCATCTTGCATTAATCTTAAATAATTATCATAAAATTAATTACACTTCTTAAGGGCTGAATCATTCCATTTTCTTTATTTAAAAAAACCCCACACAACTTGGATTTTAATATTCCAGTTCTGTTAAAACCAGTGCAACTCTTCTAGCCGAAATAGTTTGATGATTGGCCTAGAGAGTTAAAGACTCCACCAGAATAATACCAGAAAGTTATGTTAACCACAGTCTTGAAATACAGCTGGCTAAAAGAGCACTACCAGAACACTGTCCATCTGTGGAACAAATGTTTTTGAATACACTTCTTATCTGTGAATATTTTAATTATATATTGTAGTGGTTGGGAGTTACTCGTGCGTAATCCTGCCCCGTTTGAGCATTGGATTGCCTGGTTAAACCCTCCGGACTGCGCAGCCCCTCTCAGCGTGGCTGCCCTTAGTCACTCGTAGAATCTGTCTGTGGGCGTTTCTTAAAGCGCTGCCAACATAAGAGCTGTTTGACGCCCAATCGTCTCTGCCTCTCACTGCACGGGAGTCTCCTGCGCAGGGTGGGCGTGGGCAGCGGGGTGCTTCAGCTCTCCTCACTAACTTCCAACGAAGAGTCCTGGAGCCCCTGCACCTCCCTGTCCCGTTGCTCTCCTGGATCCCTGGTGTTACACTCATTCTCTTCCCCTTCTTCCCAGCTGAGTCTCCCCCTAGCACTGGGACCTTCTCCTGCAGAATCAGAGACCCTCTCCTTCTCCCGTGCCTCTGATGGCAGTTCCCTGACATCCATATTTCCTAAAATTTATATACACTGCTTGAAGGAGGGGGTGTAGACAGCTTAAAGTGTTTTACAAAAGATTATAGTGATGATATTTTTTAAAAAAGGATAACTCTATTACATTTATTTAGTCCGAATTTATAACCCACTGTCCCTCCCCAAAAGATGGCCAAGAGGGCTCACAATAATAAATTGCATGAAAACAACACACTGACATATTGCAGACTGCCATTAAAACATGTAGTGTAGAAACATAAAACTATCAGCAAAAAACGTGAATCAATAAATACAAGTCTTTACATGTGTCTTGAACGCAAGTAAGGACATGATTGCCTTATTTCGCTTGGGAGTATTTTCCATAGCTTGGAACAATCCTAAACAAAATCTCCTGGGGGTTTACTTATGAGTAGTAGACAGATTTAGGATTGCACTAAGCTCCATTTTTGGACAATCAGAGCAGTCCCCATGGCCCTATGTACTAATATATCTGGTATGGATTTAAATGTTAACATGTTTTATTTTGATATGTTGTTGTGAAGTGTGTTCTTCACAGGGAATCAGTGAAAATATGTATCTGAAAACATTTATCCAAATTTTTAATTCATTGGTACAGAGAAATTTAGTCACACCTGTTTAAATCTGTGCAGTTTAAATTAGCTTAGCCACTACTCTGCTCACTTAAATCCCCTTGATTTCAACAAAACAGAGACACAAATAACTTTTCCAGATTTGGGCTCCTGTAGATAATGCTTAAAGGTAAAGGGACCCCTGACTGTTAGGTCCAGTCGCGGACGACTTTGGGGTTGCGGCACTCATCTTGCTTTACTGGCCGATAGAACCGGCATACAGCTTCCGGGTCATGTGGCCAGCATGAATAAGCCGCTTCTGGTGAACCAGAGCAGCGCACAGAAACGCCGTTTACCTTCCCGCCGGAGCAGTACCTATTTATCTACTTGCACTTTGACGTGCTTTCAAACTGCTAGGTTGGCAGGAGCAGGGACCGAGCAATGGGAGCTCACCCCGTCGCGGGGATTCGAACCGCCGACCTTCTGATTGGCAAGCCCTAGCTCTGTGGTTTAGACCACAGCGCCACCCGCGTCCCCTAAATAATGCTTAAAGGTAAAGGTAAAGGTACCCCTGCCCGAACGGGCCAGTCTTGACAGACTCTGGGGTTTGTGCGCCCATCTCACATCTATTGGCCGGGGGCCAGCGCTGTCCGAAGACACTTCCGGGTCACGTGGCCAGCATGACAAAGCTGCATCTGGCGAGCCAGCGCAGCACACGGAACGCCGTTTACCTTCCCGCTGGTAAGCGGTACCTATTTATCTACTTGCACCCGGGGGTGCTTTCGAACTGCTAGGTTGGCAGGCGCTGGGACCGAACGACGGGAGCGCACCCCGCCGCGGGGATTCGAACTGCCGACCTTTCGATTGGCAAGCCCTAGGCGCTGAGGCTTTAACCCACAGCGCCACCCGCGTCCCTATAAATAATGCTTAGGATATCTTAAAAATGAGCTGCTATCTTTCAGTTCCACCCAAGTGCTTCTTAAACACATATAACAGGAAAATTAACTGCTGACAGATACTGAAGTAATTTTGACACAATGCAATAGACTATTTTTAAAAAATAGGATTCAAAACTCTGTGGTCTTATTTGTTAGTTCATCTGTTCTGTCTATGTAAATGCTTTTTTAATGCTATTACCAAAAAAAAACACCCTGATGCTAGTGTTGCTAGTTGGCAGCTGGCCTTGTTCAAAGGAATGTTGAATGACTCCTTGCTTGAATAGAGATTATAAATAGACCACAAATTAGTTGGGCAGTGTTGATGAAGGAACCAAATGTCTCACAGTGTGTTGTAGCTGTTGATAATGTTATGAAGAGGAGTAGGTTTTCCCCCAATTTTATTTAGACCATAGCATTTCAAAATGTTTTTGGTTCTACCAAAACCTATTTTGTCTGTTATTAAGAAAAGCAGGCTGTAATGTAATATATTACATGTTCTGTTAACAAAAATATTATTAGGCACACCTTCTTCCATCTTTATATTCAACCTATATGGCTGGGGGGGAAAAAAAACATGTTTATTTTATGGAGTTTCCATTCTGCCTTTCTCTTTGAATGGACCCCAGGCAGCTTTCAATAGCAACAACTACTACAGCAAAAACAACAGCCACACACAGTAAAATACAATACTAAAATAATAAACTACTGGAAATTTACCAGTATTATAAAAAAGAAAAGAAGTAAAGAACAATAGATTAATTATCTCAAATGCCAGTAAAGTAATAGGAGAAGATGTGAATTTATAAATCAAATGGGCCTTTGATTTAGTGTACAAGTTATCTTATAATGAAGTGAAAGGCTCACCATTTATATATAATTCTAAGGCTGCAATTTCCCTATTGAGTATCATGGGTTGTATCTAACAAAATTATACTCTGAATAGACCCACTGGAGTTAATGGGTCTAGTCATTTCCATTAATTTCAGTGGGACTATTATGAGTATGACTATTGTTAGATATGACTCAGTGAGAGCTACCTCTGGGTAAAGATGAATATGAAGGCTCTGTTAAGTACTGTTAGGTCCTAGTGTCCTCTAGAGGTCCAGGTCTATGCTTGAAATGAAATTTCACCTTGAAGCATTGCTGTCAGGTTGCAATGGCTAATTGTAAATGTAGTCTGAAGGTGCAGTCCGTAACCTCTAGAAGTATATAGCAATCTTACACTGAATCTAATGGATCTAAGACATCTCACCCATTTACTACCAGCTGTGTAGTTATTTTGTTTACCGTAGTTATTTAAATCTAGTGGTCATTCACTATTTTGGGCTCCCCCCCCCCCCAGCTATCAATTGTGTCTGCTTTACATAAGCCTTTCCAGGTTGACATTCGTCTCCCATCTTTTTTTCATATGTGGCTGTATCTGGTCCTTCGTCCTTCTAGTTTTTCTTCAGTCATACTTTGAACTAGTTTTTCGTTTCTTGGGATGCTTCCAGTCATTCTATCTTCTACCTGATGAGACAAATAATGCACCTCGCCTCATAGTGAATTACATAGAATTGTAGAATTGGAAGGGACCCTGATATGGCTGAAGGATCTTCACAATGATCAGTCTGCAAGATGTGCACCTTAGAAATTACATTAAACTCACAAATAGTTGCAAAATATTAATTTTTAGTAACAGATTCCCCATCTGAGTTCTTCACAATTAAAGTAGAAAAAATATTTTTAAAAGTAGGGAGGAAATCACAGTTGGTGAAGAAAAAATATTCTGAGATGATAAAAAAGATGGCTCTATTAATATTTCAGATTGTCAATGCTAGAGATACAGTATTTTTAAGTGTTGATGGCCATTTTAATAATGAATTTGGTTCACTTTGATTGCCATTCCAAAATGATAATGATGGCTATTCAATGTATTACTCAATGACATAAACCTTCTTTCTCTTGCAAATGAGCTTGCTCTCAGGGGAGTGTCTTGGTTTCCTTCCCATTGAACCGTGTTACAACTCGTGGATTAGATCCAGAAAATATGTTGATTGGATCATCTCTCCAGTGTTCCATCCATCAGGGATAGGCTTAGAATAATAGATTTCATCTAAGCCTCATATCCGTGGCCTGGGTTTAGTAAATTTCACGTTAAGAAAAATCATCTCAGTTGCAGCATGTCTCAGTGAATACGACAGAACACCTTTTGAGAAGATAACTATTTGTCTACCCTGTGCTTTAAATTAAACTTCCTTTTTCAAAATGGCAAATCTCAACAAATTATTGTGAGCTGAGCTCTTGTGGTTTCCCCCAAGAAATACTTGGATTACAAGCAAGAGTTTTTCTTAAAGTGTTTTTCAGTTGTCCCGGGGACTCGCTTTCATTATCTGTGTCATTACTACTACCGTATAATCTGAACATAAAAAACATGGTGTTTGTAACAAATGACTTCACAGGCCTGACAGTTATAGCACTACCATTTCAAGGCTGATGAAAAATTTCCCAGGCAGATCTTGGATCAGGTTTACATAAAACTCAAACAGGAAGCAATTGCCACCACAATCCACATTAAACCGAAAATGGTCAGTGTAACTTCATCTGCATTTTATGTCCTTGCACGTCTCCCTTTTTCTCAGCTGGTGAAATGCCACACTGGCTTAGATTAGAAAAACAAGTTCATGTTTCTCGTTGAGTTCATTCTAGATATATTCTCAGGTTTAGCAGTAGGAGTTTTAGTTTGTTAGTTTGTTTGTTTATATATTGTTTAAAAGGAAATTGGAAAAGTTTCTTCCTTCATTGTTTTGATTGTTTAAATGTTATGTACTTTGTAAATTTTTACGGTACCTAGGGGTTTGTTATTGCTTTTTTCCCAATGGGCTACTAATGGAAGTTAGCCTGTCTACCCCATGTGCTAGATGCTGTTAGTATAAAACTGCCTTTGACTTTCACACCTCTCAGGGGACGAGTAATTGTTGTGTTCAAACAGCCTGTAATTGTGATCCCGCTGGCTTTCTCAGTACGCTTCTGGCTATTAGAATCATTAAACAACTCAGCACCTGTTAACAGCATTGTAAATATTCAACCTTGCTTGTGTGCAGGTTGAGCAGAATATAGGAGAAGGCTTACAGAGCCCAGCCTCATAAATTAGAGCTGCTGACAAGTCAATTATTGTGAAACTGGGTTTCACTGTGAAATAAATGAAATGGTGCGCTGACAAAAAGGTGGGTTGTCTGTTTGCAGCAGAGGGGAAATAATGACTGGATGATTCAATGCAGTGACCATGAAACTGCACTGTTTTTATTCTTTATCTGTAATTAAATAGTTGGATAATACAGTCACTCAGAAACGGGGGGCTGATATGTAGTGTATTTTGAACGTATGAGCATTCAAACACCTCTGATTTTCTGTGGTATGCTTTTTAAAGTATTGGATTAATAAAATCTTAACTGAGAAGTACATAATCTCTCTGGTTGGATTCCTATTCTATCTAACAGAATACAAGCATTTTACTTGAGAGCTCATGAAAATGACTTTGAAATCCTACCTATACAGCTCAGTCTTGCGCCTGTTTACTCAACACTTAGGCTGACTGCGTTCTGTGGCGCTGACTCTCTCTTGTGTTAAGGATTGGAACCTAAGATTCCTAGAAGTATGACTATTTTGGATTTCCTTTAGTTGAGTTTTTCTTTTAAAGAAAGGAAGGTATATTAAGAGCTATGCTTTTTTATTTTAAAAAGTGCCATAGTTTTTGTATTTTTCGTGATATTTTTTTTCACGGATTAAGTGCTTTTTAAAAAATAGTTTGTATTATACAATGCCTTCAACTATTTCACCAACTGCATTCTTGCTAAATTAGCCGTTGTTTAGTGCCATTCTGTAGTTGTGAAAGGTGTCTAGTGTTGGGACTAGAAAAACAACCAAACTCTATGAAAACAAAATTAAAGACTTGGCAAAATTCACTCCTTAAACAAAAGAAAGATTTTCAGCTTTTCCTTATATTGGTAGGATCACGACAAAGCATTTTCATACACCATTAAATTATCTATAATTCTAGTTTTAGGCTGCAATCCTGTAACCTTTACCTGGATGTAGCCCCACTAAACTTTCCAGAATTTACTTCTGAGTAGAAATGAATAGGCTTGTTCATAAATGTAGCTTTATTTGATTATACATGTTTAAAAACAATGCTGCAATTAAGACAAATCGTTTTGCAGCAGTAGTTACTAACAGTTACCTTTAAAGCACGAAGGGATATCAAAACAAGGGACCCTTGAAACATACATTCTGGGGGGAAATAGAAATCTGGATTCGAATACCAGCAAAACCAGTATTGTGCACCTACTCAAGCTTTAGACTTGTATTCCCTAAAGTTCAGCTCTTCCTGCCACATGACAAGCCTATTTTGAAATGTGGAGAGTTTAAAAAGCAGTTTGTGATATGACCTGGGGCCTGCTGTTGAAAGGGGAGGAAATTAAAAACCTATTAGGTATGTTTAATCATTTGGGTGCATCTGATGTAGTTCTTTTGATCCTGGCTTGTGTGAGTCAGCTACAATTTTATACCCAATTACTTAAGAGTAAGTCCTAGTGAACTCTGCGAACTTAAATCTGAGTAAGTATTGTAAAGCATATTTAGGTTCAACTGAGAGAGATTTAAGCATACCAATCCCATTGAGAATTAAGGTCTTATAGTCTCTTAGTTTTTGGCTAGATCATGCCTTCATTAAATCAGAATTTAGGCTACTGAACATGTGTTTTTTATTAAATTTTGTATAACATTTTTAATTATAAGCTTGTGATAGGTGGTCATAATTTTCTTCTACACTTGTTTTATCTTTGTATATTTTATGTGGCCATGATAAGTAGCCATTCACGTGAAATGCAGTTAAGACAACACCCATCTCTAACGCACATTAAGTAACAGCCTAGCTTTTTCTACTCAAAAACATATTTCATAATCTATTGCAATTTAGTGCTCCACTTCCAGGTTTTGTGTGTATGCATGACTGTCAAACAGTGCATTTCATTAAATAAATAAAGGCCTTCTAGTGATTAATCTGAGCAATAAGCTCCCTCCATTCTCACCCATTGTCTCATTTATTCCTACTTTCTTACAGGGAGGATTTTGTTTATGTTTTTACAATGTGTACTAACTTAGCACCATTGGACCTCTCAGCTGCCATTCTGGGATCATGAAATTGCAGGGCTATGGCTAAGGTAGCTGAAGTATGTTTTATCCAAAGCTCTGTAATTTCATGTTCCCAGCATCATACTGATCGGAAGCCCATCTCTGGACTCTCAGCAAGCCACCGTTTTTGGCACATTCATGAGTTTTGTTGGGAGTTATTTGGACAAGCAAGAATAGTGATCCAAATTGTATCTTATTTAAGAAATTTAATGAATTGACAGCTCAAAGAATACTTAGATTTTTGTGTTCATGTGCATGAAAAAGAGAAAGATAATGCACAAGAATTAAGAGCAGAAACTGAAACATGAAATAAGACTACAACAGTGCTGGGGCCTACAACTGTTTTATATTAATTTATTTTTAAAATTAAAGCTAGTCCATGAAAAATTGGGTGGTTCTGCCATATATTTATAAGAGATTTTCATATTCCACTTCTATTTCTTTATTTGCAAACCACACATTGCTACAGAAGTGATTTGTTAAAGCAGTGTTTCCCAACCTTTTTTGGGCAAAGGCACACTTGTTTGATGAAAAAAATCTCGAGGCACACCACCATTACAGCCCCGTGACGTCAGCGCGCAGCGTCGCGCCGGGAGGGACGCACGAAAGTGTAAGTTTCAATTATTTTCCCTCCCCTCCTGTGTAAAGGGGAATGCACTCTGCTAAGTAAAGGCACTTGCCACAGCAGCGTCAACGTCACAGCACCCACCGGCACCCAAGAGAGAAGGGGTCTCAGCAGCCCTTTTGCCAGGAAGAGGAGCAAGAACGAGAGGAGAAGGGGGAAGAGGAAGAGAGTCCCCCCCCAAAAAAAAACATTCTCCTTTTGATCTTCCTTATTTGCAATTCCTCATTGCAAAACAGTGGTTGATATACAGCTGATTTTTTTGTTATTACAGTCCCCACCCCCTCACCTAGAAAAACACCACCTGTCAATTTTATTATATTATTATTATTATTATTATTATTATTATTCCCCGCCACTCTGGGAGGCTGAAGCCCTTTAAGGCTTCCTTCTGTCCACTCTCTGTGAATTACCTGCCCGGAGCGGGTTTCTGGGGGGGGGGGCTGCTGCCGGTGTCCTCCCCGTCGAGTCTCGCCTTGCCCGGCGCGTGGCGGCCGCCCTTTCCCACACTCTGCCGGCTGCGCTGCCAAGCCCCGCGGCTCGGCCTGTCAGCGTTACCGGGCTCGGCGGGCGGTAATTCCCGAAGAAAGCCGGCGGCGCTTGAAGAGCTGGCAAGCCCCCATTTGCATGTCTGTTTTCCGCAGCCCTTGGAGAGGATTAAGTTCCCTCCTTCCTGCCGGGGAACCTCCAAGCTTTGGGGGTGGGGGGGAGGAGGCAGCAAAGCGAGGCAGGAAGGAGAGCGCGGCTTGGCTGGGTGAGCTTTGGCAGGGGCAGGGAATGAGAGCCGCGAGGCGGGCGCTGTGGACGGAGGCGCTGCCCGCCGAGCTCGCAGGCAGCCAGGCAGGCAGACGGCGAGAGCCCCGCGCTGGGCGGCCTCTCCTCGCCGCCGCCGCCCCGCCTCTCGCCGCCCGACTCGCCCGCCTCCCTCCCACGGAGGTAGGCTGGTGTGCCGTGGGAGGGAGGCGGGCGAGGCGGGTGGCGAGCACACGCGGGGCGGCGAGCGAGCTCCCTCCCACATCCCATCGCCACTCGCTTCGGCCGGCCCACTGGGCTGTCGCAGGCGGAAGGCCTGCGCATGCGCGAGGTTTTCGCGCCTTCCTCCAGTAGGCCGGCCGAAGCGAGCGGCGATGGGATGTGGGAGGGAGCTCGCTCGCCGCCCCATGTGTGCTCGCCGCCCCGCCTCTCGCCGCCCGACTCGCCCGCCTCCCTCCCACGGAACACAAGGCAATGTTCCGCGGCACACTAGTGTGCCGCGGAACACCAGTTGGGAAACACTGTGTTAAAGTAACTTATTCACGTATTTGTTCACATTTTCCATCCTACATAGCAACGTCTCTGGTAAATATACACATTGTATTCAGCTAGCTAATAATGTAATAGTAGTAGTAGTAGTAGTAATAATAATAATAATAATAATAATAATAATAATAATAATAATAATTTATTTATACCCCGCCCATCTGGCTGAGTTTCCCCAGCCACTCTGGGCGGCTCCCAATCAGTGTTAAAAACAGTACAGCGTTACATATTAAAAGCTTCCACGAACAGGGCTGCCTTAAGATGTCTTCTGAATGTCAGGTAATTATTTATCTTTTTGACATCTGATGGGAGGGCATCCCACAGGGCGGGCGCCACTACCGAGAAGGCCCTCTGTCTGGTTCCCTGTAGCCTCACTTCTCGCAATGAGGGAACTGCCAGAAGGCCCTCGGCGCTGGATCTCAGTGTCCGGGCTGAACGATGGGGGTGGAGACGCTCCTTCAGGTATACAGGACCGAGGCCATTTAGGGCTTTAAAGGTCAGCACCAACACTTTGAATCGTGCTCGGAAATGTACTGGGAGCCAATGCAGATCTCTCAGAACCGGTGTTATGTGGTCCTGACGGCCAGTCACCAGTCCAGCTGCCGCATTCTGGATTAATTGCAGTTTCTGGGTCACTTTCAAAGGTAGCCCCACGTAGAGCGCGTTGCAGTAGTCCAAGCATGAGATAACCAGAGCATGCACCACTCTGGCGAGACAGTTCGCGGGCAGGTAGGGTCTTAGCATGCGTACCAGGTGGAGCTGGTAGACAGCTGCCCTGGACACAGAGTTAACCTGCGCCTGACTCCCAGGCTGCGCACCTGGTCCTTCAGGGGCACAGTTACCCCATTCAAGACCAGGGAATCCGCCACACCAACCCGCTCCCTGTCCCCCAAAAACAGTACTTCTGTCTTGTCAGGATTCAACCTCAATCTGTTAGCCGCCATCCATCCTCCAACCTCCAATAACATAAACTAGTTTCTTATGTGATCTGCTCAAGAATAATAAAAAAGCACATGAATTTTGCTCTTATTGTTAGGAAACTGGCCTATTTTATGCAGCAGTCCAGAATAAAATATTTGTTTTAGATCTGGTTTTGTTACATGTTTATCTCAGTGACTACATTCCTGATTTGTATAACAATATATACATCAAGAACAACAAGGAAAGAAATCAGAATAATTAGGAATAGTACAAAATTATAACACAGTTTTGTTGGTACATGTACAAAATAATTCAGTGTGTTGTGTAATCTTCAAAGCACTACTGGGGAGAAGATGAGTGGAATTGGGTATCTTCCAGCAGCCAGAAAATAACCATACATATTTGTAATGTTTGGTAGGTCAAACCTGACAATGAAACCTTCATTTTTTAAAAAAATTAGGGGATTCCAGGTTGGGGTGGGGCTGGAAATGGCTCTTCTTGTTGTAACTGGCCGCATCCCTGCAATCATTTTAAAATCACAGTCAGGCAGATGTAACATTGGATATGATCATTGATTGCCACCTATAATACATGACCATTCTTACTTTAGTCATGTTCTTTGCTAGTGTTACAAGAACCTTATTTGTGTCAGCAATATTTTCAAAGCATCTAACTCTATTACATTTTCATTTACACAGTTACTATAACTTAGATGCCGTCAGCCATGACAACATGAACAAGTTCCTTTCAAACCTTGTGGAGAAATCACTCGTTGATCTGGAATACTCTTACTGCATTAAATTAGGGGAGGTAAGGCTAATTTATACTTCATAAAAAGACTGACAAGAACTGGGCAGCAGTAATATTTATTAGGGATTATCTTTCATCCTGATGTTTGTTGAATTATGAAATACATGTAGGCTGCTGTGCGACCTCCCGTTGCAGCTACTGAGGTTTTGCAGTTCCTTTGGCATTTGAACCAGTAACATGCTGTTAAATGTATTTGTGACTCAGATCTCGCTATTGTGAAGTTTTTAAAACATAACACCTCCATTAGAATACTGCATAAAATGTGCTTACCTCCAGGAAGGCACTAAGCACCTTGAATCATATTTATCTAAAATAAATATATTTTCCCCATGTGTAACAGGACGACCACAGCATTGAACCTCTGACTCATGGCCGCATTGCGTCATATTATTATTTGAAGCACCCAACCGTGAGGATGTTCAAGGATCGTTTGAAACCCGAATCTAGTGTTGAAGATCTGCTCTCAATTCTGACAGTAAGTTGCTATTTTGTTTGATTAATTATTGGATTAAATAATTCTTAATCCAAATGAAGTAATTTTTAGCTCATCCAGCACTATAATGATATGGGACATACAGATGTGAAGACCACTCCCCAGGATATTGACGTACCTATTGCAATCATTGGTGGTGTAGCAAAAACTATGAAGACAGTACATTTGCTGGGACAGCCTTGTTTTTCTCCTAGTCCTTCCATTTCTTTGTAAACTAAATGAAGTTCTGAAGTACTGGAGCACTGATGATCACCTGTATGTTCTGGTTAAATCATCTGTTATGTTTGTGTCCAACAATGTCACTCCACTGGTGAAAGGACTCCATCAGGGGAAGACAACTGAGACAATTTTTGACAAATTCCTTTCTTCCTCTCCCCCCACCCACCGTAGAAGCACTCTCCCCTAAATATTTTCTGGAAGGTGAAGGACCCTTCGGATTTGGTTGCTGTAGGGAAAATGGGGAAATTGCAGTAAGATGTCTGCCTACCTTTTCCATTTCTGGAGCAACACAATTGACTGAAACCCTTTACATTTACTTTGCAGCAGACAAGAAAATAATATAGATTCTAGATAAATTGGAATAAATGGTCTTGATCCATTTTAATTTGGGAATCCTTAAAGTAAGGTACAGTGATAGTATTGGGACGCGGGTGGCGCTGTGGGTTAAACCACAGAGTCTAGGACTTGCCAATCAGAAGGTTGGCGGTTCGAAACCCCGCGATAGGGTGAGCTCCCGTTGCTCGGTCCCTGCTCCTGCCAACCTAGCAGTTCAAAAGCGCGTCAAGTGTAAGTAGATAAATAGGTACTGCTCTGGCGGGGAGATAAACGGCATTTCCGTGCACTGCTCTGGTTCACCAGAAGCGGCTTAGTCATGCTGGCCACATGACCCAGAAGCTGTACGCCGGCTCCCTTGGCCAATGGAGCAAGATGAGCGCTGCAACCCCAGAGTTGGTCATGACTGGACCTAATGGTCAGGGGTCCCTTTACCATTACCTTTATCTTTACCTTTACAGTGATAGTACAGAAATGTACAGATGTTGAAAGTAAAGTATTGTTTTCTTGGAGTAATTATCTTGATTACCCTTTTATTCAAAGAAATATTTCACACTGCTGAATATTGTTAGACGTCATGTTGTAATGATGAAATTTCTTTCATGGTTTTAATTTTAAACTATGTCCATGCCAGCTTAATGTATTGTCTGGCAGCCAAAGGCAGCTGTTATGAAAGATGGAGCACATGTTATACAGTAGTATAATTTTCTTTTTAAAAAACCAAAAGCCCTGAAACCTATTGGCCAAGATCCAGAGAGCTACTTTGGGCACACCCTCAGTGGAATTTGTGACTCTTACCCTTTGAACAGCAGAACCCCATTCCATATCACTAACCACTTTTGAAAGGCCCTTCAGTTTCAAAAGAAGTTTCACATGTGTCAGGGATGGCAGTGGGGGAGACATAAAGTTTTATAAATCAAAATCCAAAAGTCCTTTCGGTGTGCTCAACTGCTAGCTGTGTGATTCTGTGGATTTGGTCCATTAATGAGACAATCACTATAATTTCAGCTCCCATTCCCCGCATTGTAACTTGTAGGCTTTCTTTTTGCTATCTGAAGTCCACCTGATCTTTAATTGTAGTTCATCTAGATTGTATGGTTTGACTTTTGACAAGTTGGAATGGACGTTTCTGTCTTGGAAAAGGGCTGAACTAAAATTCATCTTAGTCTCTTGCCCAGTGTGCCTGTGTGCGTTCTCCTATGTGTTGGGAAATTCTGAAATGGTGCAGGACAGTCTAGTATTATGTAAAGTATTATGGGTGATATTCTGCTGATTCTCATCATCTGAAGTCTGCACAAGGACTTCACTTGCACAGTGGTGTTTTCCCACCTCTTTGCCCCACCCTGCATGCTCACTCTAAGATTGGCTCAGTCAGGTGAGAAAAGTGCACAGAGGGGGAAGAGAGGAAGGATTGCTCATCTGGCAAGCAAAAATGCTAGCTCTGATGGAACAATCACTTTAGCACAATGTTGAATTTCTTGCCTAGTATGTGGATGGTGCTAAATAAATAATATGTGACCATCTATATCAGCGGTTCTCAACCTGTTGGTCCCCAGATGTTGTTGAACTACAACTCCCATCACCCCTAGCTAGCAAGGCCAGAGCTCAGGGATGATGGGAGTTGTAGTCCAACAACATCAGGGGACCCACAGGTTGAGAACCGCTGATCCATATTAACCTGCAATGATATGGTAACATCCTTTCCCCAAGTCATATAAGCAACCCAAGGCTGTGGACTGCCTGCAGCATTCAGAGATCTTAAGGGAAGCCCACACAGATGCTCAAGCCATCCTCTGGTGACTTTGCAAGTGTGGATCCTGCTTTGCAAGCAGGGAGAGAATGGATATTTTCAAGCTTGGAACCCCCATGAGACTCATGACTGGAATGTAGAAACTAAGGTGTATAAGCTGTTCAAGAGGAATAGACTAAACAGAAAAGGAGGAGGAAGGACGTGTACACTTGTGAAGAGATCCATGACCTGGAGGGAGGGAGGCAGATAGAAAGTAAATGGATAGAAATTGAGAAGAAGGAAACAGCAGTGAATTTACTGTGAGCACCGCTGTAGACCTTCAAGCCAGACTGAAGACTTGGAGGATGCCTTCCTAGACAAGATTACCAGACATTCAGAAAAGAAAGATATAGTAGTCAGGGGAGACTTCAGTTTCCCTGATATCAGTTGGGACTCAACAGATAACGGGAGCATTCTGCCAAGAATGTAAGGTGCCAAGAATGCAAGGGAGGAACTGATCCATGGAAGTGCTGGGAAACTTGGGAGGAAGTATTCATGTCATCCTGGGTTTCATGATACAGAGGCAAGGGAAAGACATGCACTATGGACTTTAAGAAGGCTGGTTTCAAAAAGTTTAAGGAACTACTGGGGAGATCCCATAGAGATACCATAGAAAAGGGAGTCAAGATTCATGGGACTCTACGGTTCTATGATTTGATGAAATAAAGGCTGACTACTAAGTCCAGCCAAAACTTGTGGCCAAACCTAAGTGAAATATATTGGTAAAAGCCATAAAAAATGAAATAACCTGTAGCTGACCTGGTTTAAAGTCTGCCCAACAATCAATAAGGATTCCTTTTCATCAAACATAGATTGCCACAATTGTTATAAATGAATTAACAGCTGTTATACATGAAGAAATAATGTTTTCCTTCCCATTGAAGAAGTTCAAGTTTTTTGAAAGATTGTTCAGTAAGTTGTTCTAATTTAGGTCTCTGTGCACTGGACAAGAATTTTCAGGATTGTAGTGAAATACATTTTTCATTTTGCTGCATCCTGAAACCCCTCATCTAGTGGGTACACACAGTGGTTGTATTCAAACACTGGCTTTTTGGAGAAATTGTATCATGTTTGCCATGCTTCATCATTCAAACTGGCCCCTCACACCTACTGTTCTTATGAAGACTAAATCTCACATATATGTTGAATATTCAAGTTACTATAAATGTTAACCTAAAAGGTATAATGGCATTGAGTGAAGTATCATTCTACAACAACAATGCATTTATATTGCTTAGATGCCAAAATGGCTTCTAAATGGTTTGTGGTAATAATTTCAACTTAAAGATCTTTTGTAATTATTTTTATATGATGGTTTACATACTTGTTAGGTAAACTATTATCCTAGCTTTTCTGGAAGTTGAGTGAAGTCTTTTTGTGCTAATCATTTCTCTTTCAACCTAAAGTTTAGTTTTTTATCATTTTTATGTTGGTTTTCATAATTATTAGATAAGCTATTCTCCCAGCTTTTTTCTACCAAAGGTACAAATTGGAAGTTATAATTGCAATTGTTTGCTGTGTTGAAGGCATTAGGCACTTTAACAGAATTATCACCAAGCTGTGTTTTTCTCTCTCTCTAAACACTATGCATTAATGAGCTTTATAATTAAGGGAGTCACTTCACACCTCTATTGTTAACCAGTGGCATTGCATCTGCCTTGCTCCATTGATGCCCTTCTCACTTACTTACTGGAGCATTTAACAGTTTTGGCAACAGGGAATTACATGGCATGGGGCAAGTACTCTAATTAGATGCAAGTGAAAGTCCTTGGGGAGATGAATATTTAAAAAGTAATTTGAAGAATCTCTTAATGATGCTAGCAGTGAAAAATGTGGGCCACAGTGAAAAAAGGCATGTCAACATTGCAAAACATGGGTGCAGTAACAGTTGTGTAGTTCACAATCTATTTGTAAGGTTTTTACCTATCTTGAATATGTTAGAGTGAAATGCTTTAACTTCCAGATAGAGTGAATGGTCTCTCTATTTTGTAGCCTTTCAAAACTGAAAACAACTTGTAAAGGATTATCTATATCCTATTAGCAACACACATCACAGAATGCTAATAGCCCTGCATGCTGAGCGCTCACTTGGGCAAGGAGAAATATATCTACCCATGTTGGATCAATCTAGCTTACCCATGTGGAGTGGGTGGGGAGCTGAGCCTCCCTCTTCTCCCATACCTTTCTTTAATGATAGTAACTTAAGGCATAAGGAGATAAGAGAGGCAGGGGAGAAATTAGAGGCATTGATCTTTGTGTTTCCCCTGAGAAACACTAACACATGCACACACCCAGTCTCTCAAGCTAAGCTGCATATTTCTTAATAGCTCCCTGATGTTATCTATTATTTTAACTGTATTTAGCAGTATCTTAAGCAAAGAAGGGCACTGGCTTCATAGAACTGGTCAGGCACACTGATCCTGGAACTTTCAGCAAGCTATAAGTTGTTGATTCCTTGGACTCTGTTATCTATTTACAGTAGCAGTATCTCATTGCCCCAGTAGAACTTAAAGCCCAGGCTGGCAGAATACAGTGAGAGCTGCTCCTTCACATATTTGGGGCCCAAGCCTTTCAGGGATTTTAATGTTAGCATTGGGCCTGGTGGCATATTGGCAGCTAATGCAGTTCATGCAGAATTGATGTTTTATCGTTACAATTAGATACACCACTCACAACTCAGGTGGTCACATTCTACACTAGCTGCAGCTCTGGCTTGCCTCCAGATGCTCATTGCAGTAATATAATCATGAGGTTACTTGGGCATTTATCCATTTTTACCTGCAAAACCAGTGCTCTGGCATCCTCTGGCATACCCGTAGGACCTGGGCATAGGCACCCCATTCCACTGAACCCATCTAAGCTCCAGAGATGGATTGGATCAAGGAATACCCCCCAACTAAAAAAACTGTTCGGTCTCTATATAGGATAGGCTGTTTCCCCAATTTCCAGACATAGTAACCATCTCCCAATAGCACCTAGATATTATTGAAGATTCGCCTTCAGTTTATTAGCCCTCTTCCCTGCTTTCAGAAAATGGTCCAAGCACTTGTACTGCCTCACCTGATTCTGGTGGTTTGGGGAGATGAAGATGGGCATCAACAGCATCCCTATCTGCATTACTATTTGTCAACTGAAGCTAAAGGCGCCATCTTACAAAGTCCATTGAGGGGGTCCAATGTGACATCCTAGCGTTGCTCTGCGCCAGGCTCCGCTTTTGACCTCAACAATGTGGGCCTCAGAAACAAAGACTGAGGGGGCCCAAAGAGCCTCAAAGCCCTGGAACCAGCACCTATGACTGAAACTGTATCAGGCATAACTACTCTATGCCATTGCAGTCACATAACTCACAAAGAGTATGGTGCGTCTTCTATTGACTTAAATGTATAACTAATATTGAAATATTCTGGAACTTTTGAATTCTGCTTAAATCTAGGTACTATAGCTTTTACTGATTTGTAGCTCAGGTTTTGAAATGTGTTTACAATAGTGCTCACACATAAATACATTTGTTTTGGTTTTCCATAATCTGAGTAAATGGGGCAGTTTTCCAAGCTAAAGTCATCTTTCCAGAATATGGTGGCATTGTGTATTTTTCAGTGCATGCATTCCATAGTCCCGTGACCTTAATTCTGAGTGTCTCCCCAGACACAAGTAATTCCATCATTGCTTTTTTCTCCCTTTTAGTTCTAAAGCTAACTTTAAACTAAAAACACCTGGTGTTCTCTGCCTTCCCAGCAAAGCACAATCAGTAGGTAAATCAAGATGACAATGCCCACCACTCATTGCTGACTGAATGTGGCATATCGTATTTTTCATGCAGCACAGAATTCGGGGGCGGTGAGAGGGATGGAGAGAGGAACCAAGTTCAAAAGCACAAAACCCTGACATTTAGGAAACAAAGAATATACATCACCCTTCTATGCTCATTTTTAATTCAGGGTAAACAAATGTTTATCATTCTTTTGCCATGGTCTAATTTCACTTCTCTTTAAACTAGCTGATTTAAAAATAAAGGTAAAAGAATATTGAGATAACGTAAGATGCAAGAGTTTTATGGTGAAATGTCTGACCCATCTGTTTCTCTGTTTCTTATAATGGAGGTCTAGAAGTGATATTAATGCCTGTTGGTAGAATTCATCATAGTGCTAAGTAGGGTGTGTATGCATAGATTCACTTGTGCAATGAAATTTCCCCTCTTCTCCCCCGTGGATCCTCTAAACCCACTGAGCAGATTTGGGGGGGGGTGCTGGGGACATGGAGGAAGACAAGAGATGGAAAGTTCCATTGCAGGAGAAGAGCTTGTTCTATGCACGGGACAATTTAGTTTAATCTCATTCCAGATCTCGCCACCACCACCATTGTCTACCATTACTGGTGACTTAATTAAATGTAACTTTTAGCACAGTATGTTTTCTAAAACGAAAATGTATTGTTAATAGAAATAGGCTATAACCTAATTGCTTTTATAATAGAATGTTATTTTGGCCTTGCTGTTACTTACAAAGCTAGTCTAAAATTCTAAAAGAGCTTGCTGGATTTGTCACTTTACCCATCTTGTGACACATGTTAGTGAAGCATGTTGGGGTTTTTTTTTAAAAAAAGTAGTATGGTCCATTTTCCATGTAAATGTACAAGACTGCCTTGTGCCTTAGACGTGTTTATTTGTAAGTTACTCCCATTGATTTTTGTGAGAATTTGATCCCAAGAAGTTTGCCTGGCATTACCCCTTCCACAAATAAGATAAAATTTGATTAATTTTCAATGCCATCAACTTAATTCCTTCTGTATTGCTTTCACTATATTTCATAGCTTAAATGAACTGCCCCATTCACGACTTGGAGAAGGGTTTCCAGCTTTTGTATGATAGATAAGGTTACATAAATCAGCATCTGCTTGTGACATTTTTGTTTTGGCAGGTGTGTCCAGACACGTAGAAGTTACATGTGTTTTATCAGTCTTTTGAATGCTTTTGTATACTTGCTTTTAACTGTTTCTTACTGAAAATTCTAATGTTTTATTTTATATTTTTGTAAACTGCTTAGAGATTTTCTTGCACTCGAGCCGTGTATACATTTTGTTAAATAAATAAATGTAGAGTACCCCAGAGCAATCGTGTTGGAAATGGTATGATTCTATAGAAAATAGATTAAGCACTTGTAAGTCTTCATTAAAAGATTCTTTTAATATTTATCTAACTGGTTCTAAAATATGTTAGTCGTGAATGCTGTGTGAGCTATAAGAATGCATGCTTGCCTTCTCTCGCTTTGCACAGAGCAGATGGATGCTTGACTGCCTGCTAATCCACAGCTGGAATGGTTTCAGCATTTTCCACGTTGCTGGGTTAGAGTGGCTTTTCTAGTGGACTGAGAGGGCAGCAAGAGAGGGATATCATTATTCATCAGTATCCCAGTGGGATCGCTGCCAGCAGAGATTAATTTTTTCTCTTATGCTTGTAAAACAAGCTCAGGTGGAGTCTCTAATCCTCAGGGCACGGGTGGCAGATCAAGGAAGATGCTACAAAGCTAGTTAATTTTCAGATTCTAGGAGAAACAGAAGCTCTGTTAGATGTATAAATACATGATTGCAAATTTAAGTAGCTCAAATCCAAATGGGATCTTCCCAGACATCTGGTACTGAAAATCTCTTGTTTTTTTTCTTTGTTGTTTTTAATAGAAGTTCTTGCAAGTTTGAATCACAGCAAAAGTAGCTCTCTTCAGTTATCTTCCTCTATTATTCTTGGCAGATCTTGTCTTAATAGTTAGATTTTTTTTTTCTTTTTACAAGTGGCAAATAGAAATGTTAGCTGAGTGGAAATATAGAGCTTACAGGTCTTATCAAATGTCAGTATTGCCAGCCCTTTTACAAAACTGCCAAGTTCCAGGTTATCCCCCTCCCTCCCTCCCCCCCAAAAGTTGCATGTAACCCCATTATTTTAGAAGATATGGCTCAGTGGGAACATACTGTACTCCGAGTAGCTCAAAACACCTAAACTAAGCTAATAGAATAGAGATTTATTCTTTATTTACAGTGCATTATTTTTTCCTTAGGGACGAGGGTGGCGCTGTGGGTTAAACCACAGAGCCTAGGACTTGCCGATCAGAAGGTCGGTGGTTCGAATCCCTGCGACAGGGTGAGCTCCCGTTGCTCGCTCCTTGCTCCTGCCAACCTAGCAGTTTGAAAGCACGTCAAAGTGCAAGTAGATAAATAGGTACTGCTCCGGCGGGAAGGTAAACAGCGTTTCCGTGCACTGCTCTGGTTCGCCAGAAGAGGCTAAATCATGCCGGCCACATGCTGTACGCCGGCTCCCTCAGCTAATAAAGCGAGATGAGCGCCGCAACCCCGGAGTTGATCACGACTGGACCTAATGGTCAGGGGTCCCTTTACCTTTATTTTTTCCTTAAAAGTTTAACATTGCTTTGGATGAAAGCCACTTCCTAATATTGCCTGGTAGCTTGCTTTATGCTCACCAAAACAATGGGCCAAGTTACTGGCTGATTTTAAATTGGTGTCGTTTTGTGAAATTTGGTAGGAAATTTTTGCTATCCTTGGTTTATCTAATAACCCTGACTAGCATTCAGGACTCATATGGAGAGGAAGGTATCAGCACGATCAGGAAGACAAGTAGCACAAGTCATTGGAGTGCTAAATGCAGACACAGGCCCCAACACCAAGCCTGAATGAACTGGATCCTAACTGCCCAGAGTCACCTGGACCCCCTGGAGACAGCACTCCTGAGCAAGATTCCCCTAAGGAACACCAGGGGCCTCAGACTCCCAGACCCAGCAGTGCTCAGAATGGGAACTGGCTGAATGACTGTCCAAATTCAGTTCCTCAGTTCAGGTTTGAGCAGCCAGAAAATGAGGTGAGGAAATAGGAACCGTGGCAAATAGGAGCCAAGACAAAGTCGATAAAAGCTGTGTGTTCAGTGGCCTGAGAGAGACCGGCTGGGTGCTGTTGTGCTAGCAAAGATCAGGCAGCAACTGAGAGATGTTGTGCTAGTACCTATTTACACAGGCATTCCCTGAGTCCAGGATTTCAACCAACCTATTTTTCACTGCTAGTTTCAGGATTTTATCTTTAAAAATAAGTTTGTTTTTTTAAAAAAACTACCTACCTACAGGCAATAGAGACTGTAAGAGAGGGCTAGGGAACCTGACATTATCTAGATTTTGTTGAACTTCAATTAGCATCAGCCACAGTCTGCTTGGTCAATAATAATGAGAATAATAATGAGAATTGTAGTGTGACAAGTTCTGGAGAACCAAGGCTCCCATAACTGCTGTTAAAATATCCTTAATAATGAAGATAATTGTCCATGTTTAGGTTTTCTTTTTACCAGTCCTCAGTAAATAAAAAATAAAAAAAATGCTGGAATGATGTAACTATATGTGTGTGTGTCAACCCTGAAAAACCTTATCTCCATGAGACTCATAGCTCTAAAATAATTTTTCAGTAGACAGTGCTGTCCTGGATATGTTTCTGTTGAAGTAAAATTCATTGGAATGAGTATGTTTAGCATCATAGCGATTGTGGGAAACTAAGAAGTACACTGTATATCATGCCAATTTACGATGTTGGGAGTTGTGATGTTCCCAGCCTGCATCTGAATACTTTGAAACGTATATCTGGCACCATACAGATGCCAAATAAGTTGAGTTCTTCACTTTACCAAGGCATATGCTCTAGTCTGCTTCCCTCTAACTTTCGGTATTTAGTTCAAAGCCTGAAACAAAAAGTTGACCGATTATTTCCTTCTGGGCAGCTGCTAAGCAAATCTGCTGGTACTGCTTTATTACTGTCATCGGTTCATACAAACTGTGCCAAAACAGTCTATTAATCTTAAAAACATGGGCAGACATTCTAATGGAACTGCAGTAAGTTAAAACTTCTTTTTCTCCTGACAAGTCAGCTTAAACCATAAAACCTAGACGCTCTTTTTAAGTGTCCTTGGACACTTTATCAATGTATAATATAATATTGAAAGTTGTTTGGAATAAAATATTGTCAAGGTTCTCAGGGTCTTTTCTGCACCATGGCATTGCGTTCATGTTTTCCAATGAAAAGTGTGGTCTGCTGCTCAAATACATAGCCTTCCCCAAGCTGGTGCCCGGCAGATGTTTTGGACTTTCATTAGTCATGCTAGCTGGGGATGGGTAGAAGATGGAGTCCCAAACATCTGGAGAAGACTGACGTAGGGTGATAAAGATTCATGTCTATGTTTTCCCCCATGTTGAGATTTTTTATGAATACTCTAGATTTTCATATTGCTTGTCCATCACATCTGGTACTCAAAAAGGATATTAACAGAGATTCCATTTAGCTATCATGGATAATAGCAGTTTTGTTGATACTTAGCCAGAAACCTTTCCTCAGATGCTTACAGTCCTTTGCATTCTTAACATCAAAAAGATACTAAAAATGGGGGGGGGGGTATTGTGGCATAGGAATCAGATTGTATCCTAGGCTTATGAAGACTTTATGCTTTATGCTGATATCACTTCAGAACCTTACATTTAATGCAGTGGTTTGTAGGAGCTTGAAAAAGAGTTTAATTTTATGTGAGGAATTAACGAAATTATCACATAAAAGTTTTTCAGAGATTTTCCAGGAGGTTGTAAAAGAAACTACCATGAAATTACTCTTGGTCTGCCTTCAAGCTTCATTCTGATAGGAATTATTCCCTCTCCGTTCAAATACATCCACAGGTGTAGCTTTTTCTTTTACGTGCTTCATTGTGGCAGTGAAACTAATATCTATAAAATGTTTGTGAAAAAGGTTGCTCTAATTGCAGATCTTGTTGTTGATTCTGTGCTAAGTGTTAAATGTCATTTGTACGATATTCTAATTTCTCTATGGTGTAATGCTCATTACAGCATGGCAATTTAAGTTCATACCCCAAAAGAACTCTGAACTTTTGGTCAGTCTGCCTTGCTTTTAACTAAGTTTGACCTTCCTGTGCTCTTTCACAGTGGGAAAGGTCATTTGGATTCCTGATCCCTTGATAATTACAGATGCCATCCATAGTTCTCTGCAGTTAGGTAAGGAGGTAAAGTTGGAAACTAAATAAACGCTCAGGGGGTTTTAAGGAGCCATAGAGATGTCTTGCTGTGCACAAATGTACTTCTCATGAGTGGTGTGTTATTGTTATTTTTAATGTTAATGGGACCAGTGTGTTAAAATATGCATTTAACATGCTTAAAGTATGTGACATGTTATATGCATGGCACAACTTGCAACATAGGCAAGGATGGGAAGATGAATTCTGGCAGCATAATATGCAGCTAAAAAGCAGCGTGCAGTACTTTGTGTTTCTCTGAAACTATTGTGGGGTACTACAATGTACCCATTTCATAAAAAAAGAACCGGTAGTCCTCAGAACCCTCCCACCCAAAAAAAGCAGGCAAAATTACACTTATACTTATGGGGCAGTCAGAGGGGCTTGATGGGAACCAAAAAGGTGTCCAAATGTGCCATACTACTCATGAGCACCATGAGTATACATGGCCTCATGTATATGTGCCACAGTATCTCTACGCACAGTGCTAGAGATTGTATCATCTAACATGAATTTATATGTTTATGTGAGGGAGAACTTCCACAAAAACAAGAAGATGTAGGTTTGGGACAGCATGGAACAATCTGTCTTAGTGCGACCAAGATTTTACATGTATGAAAGGGAATCTTGATGCATAAATGCCATGGTCATATAATAGTAATTCCTAAATCCAGAAAAAGAAAAAGTGGATCATAGCACAGTCTGTTTTCAGCCACGTACTTTTCAAAGTAATGAATTGGAGCAGCTTGACTTACAGAAGTCATTTTCTTACTAAAATACTAAAGGCCGGAAACCAAACTAAGTTTTTAAAAGTTGGCCTGTCTTCTGCCTGAGGCAGGTCCTCCCTCCATGATGGATGGGAGGGTGGAGAAAGGAGTAGGAAAACAAGACTAGAACTGGAGCTCTCCATTTCTTCCCTTCCAGCTTCTTGGCAGGACTTGGGCTACTATATAATGTGTTTCAAAGAGTTACTGTCAGCAACTCCTATATGGCTGCCTTGTTTTCAGCCTTAGTATTCCAACACCACACATTCTCTCAGTTTTCATCTCCTAGAGCTTAGATCCTTCCCACATTCAGTCTCTTGACTGGTTCTGATCACATGTCCTAGTCTAGCTAATGTTACTTCTTTCTTTCTTTCTTTCTTTCTTTCTTTCTTTCTTTCTTTCTTTCTTTCTTTCTTTTTTGTCTAGACAGTAAACTTGTATGATCCAGTTGATACTGACTTTGGGAACATAAAGATTGAATCTCAAACATAAACCTATTTCATGCCCTTTGGACTGGTTTCAGGGTGCTGCAGCTCAGCAAATACTGCTTGGCAGAGGGAAATATTTGATTGTGGCTTTTCCATTCCTGTTTCCAGATTCTCAAAATACAATATGTATATAAGGGCAGCATGAGATGGTGGGAGGAGCACGCATTTCCAAATATTTATTTTTGAAGCGGTGAACTGTAGCAAGGGGAACCATAACCTAGTCTAGTGACCCCAAAGCAGAACCCATTACATTTCTTACCTTCTCTCCCCCATAAGGTACCACGGCAGGTTCAGCAATACAAAAATGCAATGTTAAAATCAGTTTAAAACAGTTTCATCTAGAAGAACAGGAACGTATGGTTTTCTTTAAACCCTTGGAAGAGTTTGCCTTTTCGCTCAGCTTTGCTAAAACATTAATTTCATCTGAGCTTTTTTTAGAAGAAAAAACTTAAAGGCCAACTGGAGCGGAGCTATCCCTTTTACCACTAGCAAAAGGCTAACGGTCATCCACTGCTCGGTGAGGCATGATCCCAACATGACTGAAGAGAGAGCTCTGGTTTCAAGGCCTATTCATATCTTCTATTATGGGCAGTCAGCTCAAAGTATCAGGTTCTCCAGTGCCTCTCTTTCTCATAGGAATAAAATAACAAATGAACTGCACTCCATTTATTTGAATGTGGTATCCCCTAACCAAATGCCACTTGGAGATAGGGGTCCAAAGAAATACTTCATTAAAATAAATGCATTGTCCATTTTGTTTGTACTGCATGCTGTGCCTGGCGCTAACTGGATATGGGAGGTCTGAGACTTGTGTTGGGTAGAGAGCAGGAGCAACACAGTGGGAAATGCTGCCACTCCCGCCACTTCCTTCTGCTGCCACCTGCTCTGCTACACACCCTGCCGCATCCACCACTGGCAAAGAAGCAGCACAGCCATTGGCACTGATTTGGGGCAAGATCACACTGGTTTCAGGTGAGATCTCACCCAAAATGGTTGTGATCTTGCCCAAAATTGGCGCTAATGGCGGCACTTCACCACCCGCTGACGGAGGTGACAGGGCACCCATGGGCATGCTGCCTGGGGGGCTTCTGCTACCTGAAGCAACATCCTCACCCTACCTAATGGCTTAACCAGTACCGGTTGAGAGTTTTCCTTGCCTGTGATGCCTAGACAGGCTCTCAAATGATTTGGTGCTTCCTGAGAGTGATAATGCCAAAGACCTTAAAATCTCCCTAAAGGTACAAACAGCACATTGTTTAATAGAGTCAAAGCAAGAGAAAGCACATGACATGCACATTTATCCCTTAAAACCCTTACAAATTTATATGACACATTCGTATCTGTCCTCAGTTTGAGGGCTGTCCTCACTGTGCTTGAATATGTGCCAGAACAAGCAAAGATTTGTTTATGTGCTTCTAAAACTTCAAAATCCATGTGCAATATAAAGTTGGAACCGGAAGGCCAATCTTTTTTTATGGACTAGAAATAAACTCCTCTGAATAGAAAGTTGTCAGAAGAATTAACTGATACAGACCTAATTTTAACCAGCGGTACTACTTGGTGCCACTGGAACAGCAGCATTCCTTTTGCTAAGTTTGTTTGCTGCTCATAAATCTGTGCCTGACTTAATTCCATCTGCTTTCTAGTACACATATGTGTGGGCTTATAAATCAAGCTTGCACTTAATGTGCTGTCCAAGAGTTGAATGATAAAGTATTGGATGGTAATATGAAGTATTGCTAGTGAATGCGAGTTTTGTGTCAGATGTTTGATGACAAGGGTGGAAAACAGCAAAATCCAAAATGCGCTGTCTTGTTTTGCTTCCTTTCCTCTGAGATAATAAAAGTGAGATCGTACATGTAAAAGCTATTACAACACATTTCTCACTTGCTTTTCTGCTGGGTGGATTGTGCACTGTGTGCGCATCTAGGGGGCAATTGTATGCAAAATGTCAATTGGTTCATGCCTGTACGCAGGTCATACTCAGTTTCGATTGTGCCAAAAAACTGAGCAACGGATTAGAATTGAGCTTTCTCTCAGTGGTTTATCCTTTCTTGTTGCCTCTTTGTTTTCCTTTCCTTTATTTTAAGATACCAGCTAAGGACCCTGTAACACTTTCCCCACAATAATCATCTCCTTTTAGGCTTTAGGCCTCTATCCACACGCATACCCTTATGCTGAGATAATTGGAAGGAGCGGGTTGGATTGAGTGTAGGTGTCCCTCCATGAACTTCTGCAGATTCAGATGGCCCCCTGTGAACCACTAAACATGCAAGCAGATGTCAGGCTTGCTTGTGGTAAGCCACAAAATAAGGTATTCTGAGGGTAAGTCTGAGCTGGCCTGTCTCCACCTTGTGCAGCAGCTGCAGCTCTGTAGAGCTGCAGTGGTGGTGGTGAGGAGTTAAGACTACTCTGTTAGTAAATGTGCTCTAACAATTGCTGTTTGACTGGCTGCGTCTCAGACTAATATAACATTTCTGGGGGTTGATGAGACTGTGTGAATACAAAGGGATGTTAGATTATGCTTAGTACACTTTTAGTCAGTGGAATGTTCAGAGATTAACAGCCTGACATCATTAACAGTCAGAGCCAAGTGTGGCCATCCAGAAGAAAGTAGGCCATTTAGCGTTATGTACGTTTTCCTCAGGCACTTGTGATTTTAAAACTTCCTCTTGGATACATCTTTGTACTCCACCTACTTAATTAAACACTGGCGTTATGTGCATGCTGGATTAATCACAGCTAAAGAAACAGCAAAGTGTATCTCCATTGCAATTTGAGAATTTGAAGCAGTCACACAATCATCACTGATAGGATGAGTTGTGACAAAGCCAGCTCTTGTTGGTTTCACCCTAGAAGTGAGTTTGAAAGCTGCTCTGAAACCTTACTGATTTTACGCTTCAGCTGCCTGGCTCTGTTGTGAAGCCTTTCTCTTTTTAGCGGGGTCATATTGACCCAAAATATTCCCCAGTGTCCAGTGGCGTAGCGTGGGTTGTCAGCACCCGGGGCAAGGCAAGTAATTTGCGCCCCCTAACCCGTGGATTTGCGCCCCCTAACCCTAACCCCCAGGTGTTGCGCCCAGTGCGGCCGGGCCCCCCTGCACCCCCCACGCTACGCCACTGCCAGTGTCTGACATATCTTGACCCCTTATCTAGCACCACCTTTTCATCCATGCATTAAGAACCCACTCCTGGTCCTATATGTAGAACAGGTAGCATTTCTATAAATCGGGTGTTGAACCTGTGACCTTCCTGATGTTGCTGGACTTCATGACAGAGATGCGCAAGCTTGCACATGACATGGGGAAAGTGGAAAGGGAGATGCTAGAACTTGGGGACATCAAATGAAGCTGAATGCTGAAATATTCAGGACACACTGTACAAAAATAGATACTGTACTTCTTCACAAAGCGAGTACTTAAACTGTTTGAGGATTTCCCATAAACATCTGGTTGGCCACTGTGAGAACAGGATGCTGGACTAAGTTGGGCCTTCGGACTAATCCATATTATATAGTCTTATGAATGTTTACTTCCCTGCCTTCCTTGCCCTGTTGCTGAACTCACCTAAGTCCTTAAATTGCCTGACTCCTTACCATCTTCCCAGTGCTTAATTACTGGCGCTCCCTTGGGCTCACAGAGTTTATACACTCCTATGGCTAGTTTGTCCCAGTTCTTTTGCAAGGAATTAGAGTAAGAGGCCTCACTTCAAAAAAAGAGTGCATGGCTACCTTGAAATTCCAAGGCTGATCCAGTTCAGTCGGCTATCTTAGCTGCTACGGACTGCAGAAGACTGCAGTTGCCACTACTACAGGTGCCACATAATACCCATTCTGCATGTGTAAGGATTCCGTTGTTTAGTATGGCATCACCTGCACTTTGGAACTCACTGCCGGTTGAGATCAAGCAGGCACCTTCACTGTACTCTTTTCAGCACCTGCTAAAAACGTTCTTGTTTAGACAAGTCTACCCAGATGCTTAGAAAGTTGAGGTCATTTAAAATATGTTTTAGTATTTTAACTTTTGTATATATATTTTTAATGGTTGTGAATTTTTCTCCATTTTACAGTTTTATCTTTTTGTAAACTGCTTTGAGGTTTTTTTACAATCAAGTGGTGTATAAATTTTATGAAATGAAATAAATTCAACGATTTATGATATTCTGCAGCACATTTGACATTAAATACAATTGACCTTTCGCATTCCTTAAAAAAGAGGGAGGTCCATTAAAAATGTGTAGATTTGATATCACTAAACATCAGCAAGCAGCAAGATATTTCTCTCATGAATACACTACTTTGACATGTGCATACTCTTCTCTTCTTTTCTGCACTGGTAGAGTTTTAAAATGAAACCTGCATCCTAAAATTACATAGATCTAAAACTGCATACATCTGTTGGCAGTGTTGACCTCAAATTCCAATTTAAACATAAGTGAAATCTGAAATCTGCCAATATTTCAATCTCTTGGTAAAGAGGACACTTTTGCACCTTCAGTAGTGGAAACAAGCTCCAGGAATGTGAGAGACTAATTTGGTTTGGCTTAAAAGCCTCAGTGTTACAAATTAATCAGCTTGGTCCGAAAAGTCTAGAACTCATTAACTTTAAAGGCTTTGCCGGTTCTCATAGCTGAACTTAAGTTTTAGCATAAATAAGGCTTTCTTTTGTCACCTGCATCTTCATGGCATCCCACATCTCTTACTCACAGCCTGATCCAGTGCATATTTGCTCATAATTGAGTTCAATGGGACTTATTCCCTAGTTAGCCTGCATAGGATTACAGTCCTGCAGTGTAATTCTAGCATGCCTACTTGGGGGTAAGACTCATTGTATTCAAGCGTGCGAAGGAGTGCAGCCTTAGCCTACTATGAAATGTGTTACCTATTAGCTTTTTATATTTTTGAGCTAGTGTGCTACATTGAATGCTTCGTTTTATTTAAATCACTGGAATAGAAGAATAATCTTACTGAAATAAATAAGAGCTTACATGTGATACCTATTATTTAATTAATTTCACAGTGACTTTTTTCCCAGGCTGTTAAATAAAAGAAAGAAAGCCATGTGTTCTCAGTCCTTCAGATACAATGGAAGGAATTCAACATCACACTAGGGCAATCGTTCCATCTGAACAAGTATTTTGGAGAATCTCCCATCTTCCCCCCTACCCCCCCCCCCCGCTGTGCTGCTCTGGGGCCAATTTCAGGGGCATTTGCGGGGAGAGGAGGGAAAGCCCTCTTACACAAGAGGAAGTCCTTGATCAGCGCTTCTGCTGATGGGACTCAGTTGAGTGCCACACAATGCATCAATAAATTTGCCTTTGTTTGTTTTAAACATAGGCACGGTTGGGAATATGTTTGCATAGTCATAACTTAGAATTAGTCGTATTAGGGATTTTAGGTTAGGCCTTTTAATTTTATTACTGACTGGTTCCAGTGTACCTGTAATCAGTCTTTTAAAAATTGTGCTAACTTTTAGTAAACAAAACATTTTAATTGACAGGCAGTGTTGTTTTTTTTCTGGGGGTACTAAATGATACGCAGTACCAGCACCTCTTTTTCTAGAAGAAAGGCACTGTTGACAGGTAACAGGATGGGAGAAGGTTGAAAAAAGATGATGCTTTGGAGGGCGTTTGTGAAACCTCTAATAAAGGAATGGCAGAGAACCTGTGCCTCATGGGGTGTTGTTGGACTCCAGCTTGCATCAGGCACAGCCAGCATAGCATATGGTCAGTGATTATGGGAGCTGTAACCCACAATATTTGAAGAACCATAGACTCCCTATCTAAGGTTCCACAGTTGATAGAAAGATTTGTGCTAATCTAGGTTTTGTGGTCAATTATTAGCAGTGAAAATGAAAGTGCAAATATTGTAAGCTAGGATGTTGGAAGCCCATTTTTATATTTTTATTCCTATCCTCATTTTGGTCTATGTCATCTTCAGTGTGCTCTTCTTCTCGCCCATATTTCAATTATTATTTTCTGCACTGATCCTCCCCTTTTGCATTCTTTCATGAATCATTCCAAACTGACCTTATTTAGTTACTGAGTAAACTGAGGAGAATCACTCCTCAGTCACTTTGGGGTGAACCTGAAAATGCTTGGATGAGCACATCTGGTAGACAATCATGAATTACTTCCTACTCACCACTGCCTTTTGAGCAGTGACTAGTAGAGATGGACTTGGATGCCCATTAACATATGATGGTGACTTTTAAAAATGTAGTGTGGCCACTGGGATGTCCTTCTGGCACATGGTGAGTCAACTCAGTCCTCAGGCATTTGGAAATCTATAGAAAGGTGATGGGTTGTGTAGTCAGAGTGCTGTAGGTTAGAACTTCCACACAGTAAACTTGGTGACTGCTTAATTAATGGCCCTTGGGTTCCATTCAGCCTGACAAAGAAAGAAGGGGGAGAGGGTGGTGAAGAAGCAAAGTGAGTGTTAAATGTGTCCAGGGCATCTACCTTCAGTTGCCTAACTTTCCCTGCCTCTGGACAAAATATTGACACTATGGGAGAATTGTATGTTATTCCAAGGGGAGTTATCAAAGAGCTTCCAGCTTTTGGAATTGTTCAACTTTCAACTTCATTTGTGTCCTAAATGATAGGACACAAAGCAACATCAGAGAAAACAAGGAAGGATGTTCTTGTCTGTTGTTCCCCTAAAATAGTAAACTTCAGTACCTTGGGTTTTGAAAGTCATTTTATTGCCAACTTTTTGTTGAAATCAATACTCTAATGAAACAAAATATTTTTGTGCTTAGACTGCCATTGTTGAACCCACGGCATTTGCAGACTAGGATAAGGTTTGTACTGAAAAGGGAAACCCAAATGGAAAATACAGAGTGAACAGCCGGGCCTATTTGATTTGATTATGGAGGATGTTTCTTTATTCTGTCTTTCCTTGTGCAATCTGAAAACAGTAGCAGGGGGTTACAAGCAGAGTTCATCATCAGGTTGTCAATCACTGTCATTTAACATTTGCAGTGGGAGATGTCTTTATTCAAGGACAGCTGGGCAAATCAGAAGCACAGATTTGCAGTTAGCAGTCTGTCCTGCCTACACTAAACAAACAGGGACAGGGCAGACAGACCGGCCTCTCGCATAAAAATATAATGGACTGTGCTGACCTTGGTGCCCTCCATTCAGCTTCATTCCCAGTTGTATAAAAGCTTCAGTGCCCATTCTCAATTTCCTTTAATTACTTACATGATGCAGATAAGAAAATGAACTTCACTTACAATCATCCATCACACACAGGAAATGAAGTAGGCAAGTTGTTTGAAACAAGAGGAGTGTTTTGGAAGTAAATAAAACAGGTTGTATTTGCAGGGGGAGGGAAGGAGTCTGGGGAGCTATTTTCTTTTTGCAGAAATACCAGCTAAGCTGCAGCTACTCCTCTGACCCTGCCTCCCCTACTCCAGCCTCTCCCCCCCCCCATCCCGGTCTGTCTCCCAGTTGTAGCTGCTAGGCCGTATTGAGTGGGAGGGGGGAAATCTCCTTGGTAAATATTCTTTAAAATATCTTTAAAAGGGTGCAAGTTAAATAAGAGTGAGGCAAACATGCAGAATTCAATAGGGCTTAAAATGGTGGTGACCTTTAGGTTCAGAAAATAAATGACCACAGTTTTCACAAGAGATCTGGCAGAGACATCAAGGATTAGTTAGCAGTTGTCTTCAGTCAGTCTTTTTATGATGAAGAAGAAAGAAACCTGCTTAAAGAGCATGATTTTTTTAAAGAAACATAAACTTTATTTCGAAGTTTTCCTAAACATCCTTTTACCTTTGGGCAGTAGCATTGCTACAACATGTGATATTGTTTATAATCAGAAGTAATAGTTTTGTTGAATATTAACAGTGGGCTGTCTTTTAGGAACATCTGAAGTTTGGCTAATGTATTTACAGCTTCTTGGGGAGGTGGGGCTTGAAGGAGGATTCATCTGGGCAAACATTTAATTCCTATGGATTTGTGAGAAATGTAGCCGTTTTGTCCCAGAGATCTACAGTTCAAGAAATGATGGAAAACCAGACCATATTAATTGTTTGAAAGTATTTGATTTTGAAAGTATTGATTTTGCCATTGCAAAGCTCTCCCTTGAACATTCTGGTGGAAAACATGCTAGCTTTCATAGTAAATGCAAAAATAGTAGAATATTGTGAACGCTATCCATTCTTCCCCAAGCACTGCTCTTCTCAGTGAGACCTCTTCTGCCCCCACCTCTGGCAGGAGAGCTTTCAGGACACATGTGGAACTTGCCCAATGTCTGCTTCTAGTTGCAGCCTCTTGCAGTACATCAGATGCCATCCAGAGGGTAACCCTGCCCTTGTGAGCAGCTTACTGAAGGACACAATGGCTGTTGTGAAGGGAAGGAGCAGCAACAAAATCTGCAGAAGCAAACTCACAGTCCTGTAGATCACAGCCATCATGTTTTCTGCACTAACATTTTTTCTCTTTCTCTCTCCACCCCCCTTTTTTATTATTAAGGATGCTGAAGAGTATGCAGACCTTCCAGTACGACATAATGAAGATCAAATGAACAGTGAACTGGCCAAACATGTCCCCGTTGAAGTCAATCCGCATTCTTTTGACAGTTCACACACAAAAACCCATCTTCTGATGCAAGCCCATTTTGAACGTGCTGTGTTACCGTGCCCGGATTATGTCACTGATACCAAGACGGTGTTAGACCAGTCAATTAGAATATGTCAGGTACAGTTGCACTCTTATGATCACTTGCCTGGTTTGCTATTGAGAGCTGTCATCATACGGATCCAAGAATGCACAGAGATTGCATTAGTATAGCATTCTAGCACTTTTCTGTACAAAGTATTTTGCAGTTCTTACTTTGTGCACCCTCACAACAGTCCTGTGAGGCAGGTAGACTTTAATGGTTCCATTATGCAGGGAATGTCAGAAGAAGAAGAAGAATGTAGTATGTTAATTGAGGACTGAGATGTAAGCAAAGTCCACGTTGATCCCACAGAAGTTGTGATGAGGCAGACACAGATGGAGACAAGGAAGTGGATGTAAGCCCCGCCCTCAACAGAATGGAATGCACAGGCTGCTCTTCAGATATTTGCGTAACTAGAACAAACATATGAAGGAGGTTTGTAAGCATGTGTAATTGAACACAATTAGAAATCTCCCCACCAATTGGAACCCTGGCTGCTCAGTTTCCAGTGACAGCAATTGTACCTTCAATTGAGCACAATTAAAACTGGGGCTAATGGGAGTTTTTATAGTATCTCGAGGGCACCAGATGGAGAAGGCTGATTAACAGAAACAAGATAATGTTGTGTTTAAACATTAGACTGGATCTGATCTGCACATTCAACAGAATAAAGTAGTATGAAGTGTTAGCATAGAGTGTACTATTTCAGTTCACAGATAGGGGGATCACATTTTTTAAGACTTTACTAGCTGTAAAAAAAATAACTTCTTTTAAAAAGCTTTTAAAAAAGAAATCCTATTAGAGAATGAGCTATAGTGGAAACTTTTTTCTGATATACCAGGGTTTGCTCTCATTTAAAACTTTGAGGGAGTGCTTCTGTACAGTGGAGCATTCAAAATTGTATTCCTCATTTCGCATCTGACATTGATACAGTCTGTTCTATCACTTTATTCTGCTACGTGTGCTAGCCATACTCAGGGGATGCTGAATAGGAGAAATCTATTTCTTGGTCTTTTGCTGGCTTCATATTAAGCCTAAAGCAAGTCATTAATGTTTCTGTGCATTTAAGCACCCAAGAACTTACATTTTCATTATTCTTTGATTCAGCTGCTTAGAAGTCTACATTTTTACTATGGAATTCAGCATTGTTTACAACCAGTAGCACAATAAAGTACCTGAGTAGTTTCCCCCCCAAAAAAAAAACAATATGTGTGCTAAAAAGAATGTTAAATAGTGTTAAAAATAATACTGTGCATGGTTTCTGATCTGTATTGCTGAGCAATTGCATGGCAATAGTTTAAAAAGACTTTCTTGGGGGGGTGCTGAAAAGTTAGCTTCGGTAATTTTAAACCATCATATTATTGGTATTGTACCAGAATATGTGAAATCACTCATTCCTTCTTTGTGTCAAATGCTTTATTACTGCAAGTTCAGTGATTAGTTTTCATTCTGCTGTTTGAAACCGCCTTTTGAATTTGTATTAATTGAAATAGGTAATTGAAGTAGTAATACCTTTCAGTTCTTCACTCGGAGGGCAATCACTTCTTCTGAGAAATAATCTGACAGTTGCCCGCTTTGCATTTTGATTGGCAATGAGCCTCCACTTGTAGAATTGTTGATAAAATATTTTACCATTGCCAAGTAGTGGGGCTGTCATGGTGCTCGGTCTTAACCTTTGAGAAGTGTTTACCCATGGATGAGTTAAGCACATCTCAGTAGGGTACCTGTACATTGAGAGAAGAGAAGGCTTCAGATGTTAGAATTGTATTTCTTGACTGCTTAAGGGAGGTGTTTATGCCTTGACTTTGCACTGCCATGCAACTCCATGGTTTTTATGACTTTTTAATGCCTCATCCGAATCAGAAAACCTACTATACACACGCACAGGAGGGGGGGGGGGACTTTAGATCAGCTTCTCATTTGATAAAAACTCCCATCATTGTGAAGGGCAGGCATGGATAGAAATAATTGTGTTGCCCCTTGTAATAAATGAAAGTAGGAATTCATTTATTTTCCTGCTTTCACTTGCATATATTTTATAGAGAAATTCAGCTGTTTATGCATACCTACCCTTTTATTAGTAGGCAAATTCACATGTGTGTTGTACTTTCAACATACCCATCTGAGTACCCCATATCAAATGAGAAACCATCCTGACGGTGAAATCCAACATGGCACTAAACCTCTCATTCCATCAGCACAAGGATTTCTCCTTGAGCACAGGACCTCTCTCCTGCTCTCCTCTCCCAGCACACCCCATTTATCTGTATTAGGGCATCCTCTCAATCCTCTGGAGAAGATCTGGGAAGGGTATGGGCATGTGGAGGGGGAGGGGGGAGGGGTCACGTTGCGCAAATGAAAATACAGTGACAGAATGCAGTAGTTGGAATAGTGCCCACAGACTATATCGAGATAGCAGTTTCACACACAGTGTAATTTTCGGACAAAATACTAAGTCTATCCAATTATACTTTGAGAGAAATAATAAGCCTGACCTCTGTCACTACTTTGTTGCCTGGCCTCTATTGCTAATTTCTCACTGGCAGTCATTTTTGCACCTCATTGCCAGTCAACTTCCACCTTACAATTTTCTCCTTTATATACCATCCAACTAAGATTTCTCTTCATGCATCTTAAGGCATGCCACAAAGGCACAAGCATAATAACATATTAAGTACATTTGTTAGTATTTATGGTGGGTTTTGCTGCAAAAGATCAACACGGCTCGCCCTCTGCTAATTTTGTATGTCATTAATATAGTGTAAGATATGCATCCTGATGTGCATGTTGCACCTAGTGTGTTGTCTATTTGTTCAATAATTGTTTGCTCTAATGGTGCAATATTTCTGGGCCAATTTAATTCCTCAAAAACTTGATCATCATCTTAGAAATTTTGGAAAGTCATGACTTCAATCCAAAAGTGGATTTGGCAAGTAAAAGCCCTTCCATTCAATCCAGAGTCCCAGTTTTCACCATACATCTTTCTTCTGTGGCCACCATCGCGTTTGGGTGTCTAGCTACATGTTTCGCTTTTGGAATCACTTGGTCATTATTACTGTCTGTTTTCAAACTTTCCATGTGCAAATAATTATTCCTGGGTCTTTCAGATACCTTAGCCTTTTTAAAAAGTCACTTGGTAGAGGGGGTAAATGTGAATATTCTTCCGTGTACCTCTGGTGCATAGCTAATAAATTCAAATGAGCATGTCATTTTTTTTAAAAAAAAAAAATCTTAATTGCCAATACAGAGTTACTTTCCATCTGTCTAAGCTTTTTTCCCCACATGTTTGTTTTTAAAAACCCCAGGTAGCCGTAAGTACTGCTATGTGGTAGTATATTTGGTGACAATTTGATGATACGGTTCTCTCCTTATGTACAATTCTCTCCCCCTCCCCAAAACTCATGACAAATCTTTTCCCAGTTGGCACTGGAGAAAATGACTAATGCTTAACCCATTTGTGTGATCAATTCACTTAAGCAGCTACTGTGAAATGTTAATCACAACTTTAATTTGTACTGCATTAGCATTTTGATTAACTTGTAGGCTTGCTAGCACACTTGAAGCACTTTTACTCATAGTTACTGCTCGGAAATGACTTTTTGATTAATTAAGTTTGTTAGATAGCAGCTGAGCTTCCTGAATGCTAACCTTACGGGGCTAAAAGTTCAGGAGAAAGTTATTGTGAACAACTGTTGCCGTTGAAAAGAATTCTCTGAAACACTATAAATATTTAATTATTTACAAAATATTGAATATTCTAAGGAAATTGACCTTAACTCCCTCCGTCCCTCCCTCCCCCCCCAAAAAAGGTGCAGATGTGACTGGAGAAAAAAGGTTTTAGATTTTCCTTTTCCAAGAATATTGAACGTGGCCTGGCAAGTGGATTAGAATTTTGTAATTTGGTATGCTTTGGGGGTTTTGAAGGAATATTTCTATTTTTTACTTAATCATTGGAAGAAATTGGTTGTGCATGTGGACAAGACTATTGGCTTAAAAATGTGGCGCATGATCTATCCTTGTGGCACATAGACATAGAACTCAGACAAATTGCAAATCAGTTATGCATTATTATAGCTTATGCAGTCTTCGTCCAGGCTTCCCATTCACTTCACTGGAAGGGTCAGCTTTATGTGCACATGTCTTTTCATTCACAGAGGTAATTGGTGGTTGTGGATATGTGGATTTATTATCCTGAACAGCAAATCTTAGCACTGGGCATTTAAGTACCATTCCACTGAAATATAAATTAATTGTTTTAATTTGCTGACTATAATGAATATGTCTATTGAAGAAAGTATCCAGTGATGCATGTTGTGACAAGAGAGATACGTATTTTCAAAATATGTCAGCTTGTGTAATAAATTCTATTTTTTTATTTTTCCTTAATTAAATCTGCTTACCATCTTTATGCAGCTTTGACAGAATAGTAATTACCTGTAAACGATGATTACCTTATAAAAAGAGCACTTCATTTGCTGTTATCTCATATAATTCTTTGCACAATTAATAAGACTCTGAATGCCCAGCTTAAATAATTGTATATAGACAAATATCACAGATATGTTTTTTACATAGTATATCATCTGCTTTAAATGGAGATATGAAGGGCTGGTGGGGGGGAGGACAGAAAAAGCTAGAGAGGAAATTTGGGGAAACACAAGTGGGAATGAAATATGATCTCCAGCGTTAGGGAATGAGAATTCTGACATACATAGCACTCAAATCCAATATAAATTTCTGCACCCAGAAGGTTCTGCCATCTTCATGAGTTGCTTGCTTGTGAATTGCTGCTTACCACCTTCTGGTGACCTTTGATCTAGCTTGGTGATATTAGAAGCAACTGTCCTTTTCTTCTTTTCCTTTGACTTGGCCTCTTCCTTACGGCCAACTTTTCAGCTCTTCCCTCCAGCAGTTCAGGAAACAGCAGCTGTGCTTGAAGAATAAAAACATTAGATGGTAGGAGCAAAACTGCAAAAAAACCAAACCCTTTTGTGGGTGTCAAACCTAAGATGAAGTATCTGGAAGTTTGGATAGAAAGTGAACTCTAACCACGGCTAACAGAAGGAAGTTGACTGCTGCTGAGTATAGTCACAATTTTGCATTAACAAAACTAGGTACTTGTAGCTGTAAATTCCATAAATATGCCAAATAATACAATTTCATATTCTGAGTTGTAAATGATAAATGTTACATTCTTAAAGCAATAAAGTAAGCTTTGGTTTGATTTTTAAAAATTAAGTACTGCATATATTTTAGTCTTTCCACAAACTTTCGATTCCCCCCCCCCTTGGCTTCAAATTTTTCAGAAACTTTAAAACTCTGCCTTTCATTGAAGTTACTTCGCATGATTTAATGCTTCTGTTGCTAGTTGTTGGAGCATCTTCTGTATTAATATAATATAATATAATCACACACAAAGAAATGTGGCTGTTTTATTCAACACATGTGCCTTTCAACCCAAAAGAATTTCACTTAAAATACCGTATTTACTCAAATCTAATGCTCACCTTTTTTTGACCAAATTATGTTGTGAAAATTAAGGTGTGCATTAGATTTGATGGCACATTAGACTCAAGTAAATATGGTAAAACCTGATTTGAAATTTGGAATTTGAATTACTATCTTAGCATGAAAATAATAGAACTTTCAGGCTTTCAAAGTATTCAATCTATTCTGTGTCATTGTAAAAAAGATTCTGCTATTACGCTAAAATATACAATATACCTGCTCCACAACTTGCACTACCATAAGGCAAAACAAGGTGGTTGCTTCAGGTTACAAATTTGGGGCATCATTACAGTATCTAACTCGAGGATGGTACCATTTGAATATTCCATCTTAGGTGTCAGGAATTCATGGTTTAGTAGTCCTTTGTCCCGTTTCAATACAACGACATCTGACATTTCAGTGCTAGATATTAATGGATTGCTATTCATGCCAATAAGAGCAACCTTGGCTGAGGTCATTTTCAAGGCTGCCTGTAGAACCCAATGTTTCTAAGGAGGGTTCTATCTGTGATCCTGTCAGTACAGAGCAGCACAGAGTTAATAGCATCACAAAACATAGTTAAGCATTATGGGAAATGCAGAATAAATATGATATTTTTGTTTCATTTTTTTAAAAGGAAGGACTTTACCTCACCAAAGAAAGTGATATTAGGTTGTCTTTTTTAAAATACCGATTATGGTGATGGCTACAGGTGCAAAATCAGTTTTTACAGAATGGAGTAGATATGTAAAAAATGTTCTCCATTAGTTGCTCCAGTATACATGTGACTGACTGGCTTGGAGAGCGCAAGCAGAATGACTCAATTTGCTACTTTGAGTATTCGAAAGGATTTCATTTTCCATTGATGTGTTAAGCATTTATGCGTGTTGCACTTAGCTAATGAATGAAAATGTGAATGGGTTTCCAAGCAGCAAATGGAAGAAGCTGATCTGGCTACGGTTCTGATTTCTTCACAATGTCCCTGTGCTGGATTTCACACCAGAATAGAGATGCTATGAATAAATATTATGGATGAGAGAACACAGAATAAGAGGGGAAAGAGGATTTGCTGTGTGGGCCTTAGGCACTATGTAGAACACACCCACACACTCAAGCGTTTGTTATTCCTTATTGGATACGAGTAAACGGCTGTCAATTTGTGCAAAGCTCTCTGTGTGGCAGAAGATCCTATAACAAATTTCTGCAGCTGGCAGATTGTAGATTTGCTTGCTCAGGTCCTTATTCCTTTGTAAAAAAAAAAAAATCTGCTTAGTGAGGAAAAACGAAAGAAAAAGCGCCAATAGAATACATTGTGCAGCCCAAAGCCCTCTCTCCTTCACACACTGAATTTGTATATTACACTATAAGAATTTCATCACTACAGCTGTCTATGTGCATAAATTTCAGTACGGTCAGTAGGTGGGGTAAAAGAGTTAAGGCTATCTCGTGTTGATTCAAGCTCAACAAAGCCAGGAAATTGGAAGCTAAGGTTAATGTCTTTAAAGACATGCCCTGTGATCAGTAATAATGTGCAGTGTCACAAATTGTACTTCCTTACCATTTATACTCCATGCACTCACAGTTCTTCTTTTTTTAGCTCTTTTAGACCCAACTCAAGATAGGAAGGATGGAGTGGCTGGGACCAGCAAATGCTTGTCCTCAATTGTCTTATGATGCATCTAAGCATCATTCTGTTGCTAGAGGAAACCTGTTGTGCATTAGCACATGCATGTTTGTTGTTTTACATCAGTAACTGGCAGAATGTGTTAATCAGTGGTGTTCTCTGATGCAGTAATGGTTAATGTGGCAGGTGATGGTGCCAATAATGATAAAGGTCAAAGCAAGTTTTGGAACTAATTCACCCATACATCAATTTTAAAAAGACAACAATGAAAGGTGCATATGGGCAGGGTGGAGGTGGCTAGCATCCCCCCCCCCCAAAGGCAGCTACAGGGATTTACATAGAAAATCAGGGTAGACAATTGACCTCACAAATCTTTGCCCACACATCTTTTCTATTGCAAAGTGGTGTTGGGGTGGGTCCAGTTTAAAGCAATGAAGTGGTGTGCTGAGAGAGGTTTGCTAAACCCTTCTGCGTATTGCTACTTTTCAGCCGCAACCCCAGAAGTATCAGTAGTGAGAAATTACCGCTTTTACAGAATTACGATTCCAGTCAATGCCCTCAATGGTGTTGGATGGTCGGTACGGCAAAGTACAGTATGACGAGAGACTTTGTATATGTGGGCAACCCTGTGTAGAGGATCTGTTCCATTATTTATTGCAATGCCCACTATATATAGATCCAAGAGACCAATTTATAAAACCCCTGCTTACGAATGGAATACACTCTAACAGGGTGGAAAGGGTGAAATGGCTGCTGAGCGATACTGATGACTTTGTAGCTTATAAAGTAGCACTATATGTGTTGGCAGCTAAGAAGATCAGGAGAAAAGAGCTAGATAAAATAGCAGTCAACTGCAAAGGGGATTCGGACATTTAAGATGGCATATTTTACCTGAGATTTCCCTGCTATTCTAACTTATGCAACAAATAATTTCTATGAGACTTGACCGTGGTTTATTGCACTGGTAGTGCTAAATGTTTTTATGGTTATTGCTGTTTTTCCTTTTGTTCCCCTTGTGAATGATGCCATGGCCTTTGGCTAGCGCAATAAAGTCTACGAATGCATGAATGAGAAATTATGCTGATAAGGCTTTTTCAAATGATAGATATTGCATTTTCTGTAAGTACCATGACACCTAAGCTCAGTGAAAGTCTGCATAGTCCAAACTGGTGCTATAAGTAGGCAACTGAAAGTTCAGAAAGAGCCCATTGGGAAAGCTAGGGGGGAAATCGCTCCTCTTCCCACCCACCTCCAGGTCATCCAGGGATGAAAATGTAGTGCTGGCTAGACAGAGTGCATAGCCCATTGTAGGCATGCAATGGTTTGTACTGTTCCATTCTCCCACGGAAGCAGAGAAGTAAGGATCCAACATATGCAAAAAGTCACCCATGCATTTTTCTACTGAGTAGCCCATTCACCCCTTTAAGAAGAATCCTAAAAAGTTGTCCTCCTCAAATTGTATTACATGATTGTGTCAAGAGGAGATTGGAAATCACTATTTTAAAAAATATGAAGTTACCTTCCTGTCCATATTTGTTTTGCCTCCATCTGAAATCCACAGTGTCATGCAATGAGTGTTATGGTAGCAGTGTTGTTGTTTACATACAATCACATTGGACATCATTTTCTCTTATAAAAAAATCAAAAGCCCACAGGACATTGAACCATAGGCAAAATAGTTTTGAACATTGGTCCTTAGCAAACACTAAGCAAACTTGGTCAGAAATAAACCTTTTGAAAGGTAAGCATAAACTACCGTTTCCAAGCTGAATCTCTTCCCCCATGGCTGCCACCAGCTTTGTGTACCTTTTAAACTCAACATTTCTCCAGGATCAGTGTAATTTAATTGAAATAGCTCTGCATGTGTAAACAACTCCTTTGTTTAAAGAAGATTTCGTTGTTTAGTTTGCCTTAAGTAAATGCTGCCTTTTGTTTGTCTGTAAAACATTTGATTAAATGTACAGGCTAATATAGACAGCTTAGCATTCCTCTAGTGGGCTGTACAAGAAGTCTGGAGCATACATTTTAGCATCGAAATGCAGCCTAGATGCTCCCTGTATTTATTTTTTAAATAAAATAAAACAAAAACTTATACTGAAAATAAAAAAACCTTCTGCTTCCAATACTGTCAGTGATTAGCTTTCCAGGTAAATTCATGAAGTGTCAACCTACTAAAGCTTTTCAAACCTCTTTGAATGCTTCTTGTTTTGTCTGGCAGTTGTACACTTGTCGTCATGTACAGTTTAGATAGCCTTTAGCTGCTGCTAATGTCAACATGTGATTTTGATTGTTTTACTTTGGGCAGTGTACTTTCTTGACCTGCTGCAAAGTCTAATATTCTTAGGAGAAATGTATAGGTATACTCCCATGTGATTGCACTTAAAAAACTCTGTATATACGTTAGCCTGATTTAAATATTCTCAACACTGGTGTGACTAATTTCAGTATTGTTCAAAGGAAGTGGTTCACATGGTTGATACTGGCAACAGGGTTGCTTCTCATGCTAACACTGTCCTGGGGACCATTAACAACGGTATGTAAAATCATGCCAACCCCCATAACCCACCTTACTGGAGAAGAGATCTTTTGGAAGACAATTTTATGCTTTCCTTCTTTTCCTCAGGCAAAATGTGACCTGCACTTTTCTTCTTTAAAAAAGATACGCTTATGAACCACTGCACAGGATCTCAATCTAGAAGTACTAATTCTGTTCTCTTGAGTTGTCCAAATGGGGACAAGGAAGTAATAGTGGACAGTCTCACAGAACTACTGTGAAGATAAACAATATCATATTATTTCTCATTATGTGGTTTCCATTGATTGTGTGAGAAATTGATAAGGAGTAACTAAAATTGTTGTCTTCTTGATTTAGGCAATGCTCGATATTGCAGCAAACGAAGGTTGGTTGGTGACTGCTCTAAACATAACCAGTTTGGTACAGATGCTGATTCAGGGGCGATGGATCCACGATTCCTCTTTGCTTACTTTACCAAACGTTGAATACCACCATCTTCACCTCTTCAGGTATGCATTCTTCTTGGGTACAGAATACAGATATTCCCTTGCTTCTCCACACGCGCATAGTGACACGTGAGCCAGAACCATTTCATGAAGTCCTGTTTGTGGGGATTCCCACTACACACTATTCCCCGGCTGAACAGCTACGTTAACACAGATCTTTCCAAGTTTCCAGTCCAACACTTGGGAGTGTATTCACTTGTATCCTTTCCGTAGTACCATATTCTTCCGTGCCTAAGACGAAACTTTTTCCTTAGTAATAATAGGCAAAAATTGTTGCTTGTCTTATACATGTATAGCATCGGCTGTACTTGAGGGACGATTCCAACAGATTCCATGCGAAAAACGCTTATGTCCCTGCAGAGATGGCAGCACGGAATCAGTGGTGCATGCCCTCCTCATGTGCACTCCTTACAAAGACCTGAGGAACAAGATTATTACGCCTCTTTTATTTAACATTCCGGGTCGCCCAACCACTGCCACAGTGTCGTTTCTCCTGGCAGATCAAAAGGAGCAGATGACTGCAAAGGTTGCAAGGTTTTTAGCTGGGGCAGTCAGAATAAGGTCCACTATTTGACTGCTGATTCAGGACCCTAAAGTGTGTTTTATATAATCAACTTTTTATTTCGTTCTGTGTATATCACAATTTTTTTTGTTGCTATGGCCGATGGCTGACGCAAATAAAGTTTCATTTATTCATGTATAGCAGAGGGGGGCCGGACGATTGGTGGCAGCAGCCAGCAGGAGATTAGCAGCAGTGATAGGGCATGCTATCGTCTGTTGTTGCATTGAGTGGTCAGGTGGGCTTTTTGTGGCAAGTGTCTGTGGCGATGCGATTTACAGTGGCGGGCAAGCTGCAGAGCGATTGGCGGGGGGTGCTCCCCCCCCCAAAAAAAGCTCACTAACTCTGGGCAATCTCCCCCACAAAAAGGCTCAACAACTTTGGGCAATTTCCCCCCAAAAACAATTTGTTGCAGTCCCAAAAAATGGGGTTGTCTTATACATGGGGGCGTGTTATACAGGAGAAAATATGGTAATCTGCTGATAGATACACATAAGTTTCTGGGTGGTGGTCTTCAGAGTGGAGTACTAATTTGTATAAGTGGACCACTACACTCGCCTTATAGGGATGCGGGTGGCACTGTGGGTTAAACCACAGAGCCTAGGGCTTGCCTATCAGAAGGTTGGCGGTTCGAATCCCTACGATGGGGTGAGCTCCCGTTGCTCGGTCCCTGCTCCTGCCAACCTAACAGTTCGAAAGTGCAAGTAGATAAATAGGTACCTCTCCCGCGGGAAAGTAAATGGCGTTTCCGTGCGCTGCTCTGGTTCACCAGAAGTGGCTTAGTCATGCTGGCCACATGACCCGGAAGCTGTATGCCGGTTCCATCGGCCAGTAAAGCGAGATGAGCGCTGCAACCCCAGAGTCAGTCATGACTGGACCTAATGGTCAGGGGTCCCTTTACCTTTACACTCACCTTAGTTGTAGATGCATAAGGATATGTGCAGAGATGGTCATCTTTTTTAATTTTAAATGGTAAATTGAAATAAATAATGTTAATCTGCATGGTATTTTCTTCCTTATTAAACTAGTTTAAAGCAAGAGGGTAACTACTTAATGTTATTTGACCTTGGACTGTGGTATATGCAGTCTCTCATTTACCCTGTTTTTAAACTATGAAGCTTGCAGTAATGGTGGTGTTTGTGCAACTTGTATTTCAAATTCAATAAAACATAAGGCTATGGATGTGAACCTCTAAGACAAAGCCCCACTTAAAATAGATTTTGCCTTCTTTTATCTTAAAATGTGTATTTCTAGTTTCACCTTCTCAACTTTCCTTTTTCCTTTCTTTTTTATCTCCTTTCCTGAGCTTCAATTCTTAACTGGATATATCTTTACTGTTTTACTAGGAAATGGAACCAAGGGAAAAGGAAAAGTGGTTACCAAGGGCCTATTGAATGTCTTCCTGAACTGATTGCTGCATGTGATGGAAAAGAGACTGTTTTTGCTTCTATTGTAGACCACGATTTCCATGCCACACAAATTACACAGGTAACATTTTCTCTCATGGGTACAGTTTAAAGTTATTGGGTCAATATATATGGAAAAAATCCACTTGACACACTTTCAGTGGAGCAACATGATTTTTGCAAACATATATATTTAATCCACCTAAAATTAAAACCTAAGATTTCAACAATTGGTGCAGAAAAGCTTAATTCAATCTAACGTGTTCCGTGCTTCAAACACACACAGTTTTGACCAGATATTCAGGACTGAAGCCTAAATGTATTTGCCATAATCTCAGGTAACAAGATAATGGCACACATTTTGTCTTCTGCACACACTTTGTCTTGATCGGCTTGCTCTGCCACAGGTCCTGGCTGCCTCAAATGCCCATGAACCATTTGTGTACACCATGCTTTCCAATTTCTGAAAGCTCCAAGAGGTTGCTGAGGGGATTGTCAGTCAGTACCATGGAGCATAGATGTTTCTTGCCTGCTGCATGTGCAGCATGTGTGTCAAGATTGTCTTTGCAGAGGTTGATTTTGTTTCTGGGGTGTGTGTGTGTGTGTGTGTAGTGGTTCCTTGGGTTAAGTACTTAATTCATTCCGGAGGTCCGTTCTTAACCTAAAACTGTTCTTAACCTGAAGCACCACTTTAGCTAATGGGGCCTCCTGCTGCTGCCATGCCGCCAGAGCTCAATTTCTGTTCTCATCCTGAAGCAAAGTTCTTAACCTGAAGCACTATTTCTGGGTTAGCGGAGTTTGTTACCTGAAGTGTATGTAACCTGAAGCGTATGTAACTCGAGGTACCACTGTATGTGATAAGTTTTTGTTTCATGTAACAGAAGCAAATATATTTAGATATAATAGACCCTAATATATTAATCAGCAAATAGTGTTTGCATAGCAGAGCTAGTATTCTGTGGCATTCTAGGGCTGATGCAGGTGAACTCCAGGATGAAAAGTGGTTCGTGTGTGTGTGTGTGTCTGTAAGCAGAGCTGTTTGTTTTGGTCAATGGTAGCCACCATACACGAATCGCCCACCACAAAGGTGTGTTTAAAGTTGCTGCACAGGGCTGGGGGTTTTTATGTATGTGGGTCCTCCATATCTTGTACTTGGGTGTACCTGCACACAGTTGATATAAAATGCATGTCAGTGAGAAATGGTATGCTATAGTATTTTGAAGAAGAAAATGCTGCTGAAATTAATTTAGTTTAGTATTCCAAGGCAACTCAAGTGTAGCAGAACTGTGACTAGAGACATTCTAACATTTTTTTGAATTCACCCTTAAATCAGAGGGATCTGCCACCTGTGTTTTTAGAGAGGAAAAGAAAAATACTTTGTTAAAAGATTGCGTATGTTATAGCATTGTCGCAAGCTGAAGCATTTTCTGGGTTCAGGAATGTCAGGTTAAACTGAAGGTGCTAACTAAAAATAAAATCTTCAAGTTTTATTTCAGGTACCCTAAGGCTGCAATCCTAACCCCACTTACATGAGAGTAAGCCCCATTGAATTCTTAGTAAACATAGTTAGATTGCACGGTTAGTGACTTACCTAAATATAATCCTTTGTCCTTTGCACTTATCTCCTTAATTTCAGATAAGCTAAAATTTTGCTTCCAAACAAATGGTAACTATTTTAATGTCCATTACTAACACCTGTATTTATATATAAAATGTCTATCAAAATTGTGAGTAAAAATGCATTAAGATCAAAACAAAACCTTCTTTAACAACAGATTTCTAACATAATATACAATTGACTTAAGTCCAAGTTGTAGATGTGTTGAAAAATTAGAACATTGTTATAATTAGTTCAGGGAAAACTCAGAAGTAAACTAACTTAATTTATTTGCATAAATTGCCGTTCTGTTATCTTTAAAACCAAATGCAAATTGGCTCTGTCTGATACGATGATGGTTATTTGGCTCAAAAGTGCTTCAATTTGCGTAGCAATCTGGTGTCGTCTCTGCAGTGAGACGATCCCAGGTAACATACAAATCCTGAATTATTCCAGAAATTAGTATGTTTAAAGCATCAATTTAAGTGCTAATTGCAGTAGTAATGAGAAAAAGCAGTACTACTGTGAGATTTGCATCTCCCTCCCCATCAGTATGCCTGGAACAGCGGCTGACTGGCAGAGGATTTGGCTGCTAATTAAATAATTGTATGCATGGTAGTGTTCGCGTCTGATTCAATAGATGAAGATTAATCCTCAGATAAATATGTTTGGCTGGTATTGAAATGTCTTAGCAGTTTCTTCAAAAATAGCTTTTGTGTATGTGGTGTGCCCATATATTTCATGTGTCTGTTTAATATGTCAATAACATAAACTCTGCTTACACTATACATCTAGATGCATGTAAGTGTAAATAAATACATTATATTACAACGTAGAAGGAAACGCTCAGCAGAGTTCGAAGTGGCCATGCAACATATCTGTATGAAGTCCATGAATGTGCTTTGCAGGCCCAAATAAAAATATGCTTCTGAAACATTTGTCATTATTTTTAAAAAAGAAACTATCACAGAAATAAGTTGCAGGGCTTAATTGGGCTTAATTTTTCATTTGCCTCTTTCTAAACCAAATAAATAAGAAGCCAAAGAAAATACGAATTACCTGTGAAAATGAACCTACAGTAATCTGAATGGGCAAGAGTGACTCTCAACACAGGTCCAGCATCCATAGGCAGAAGTTTCTCCTCCTCACCATCACTTACACACGGTAGACAGCATGTTTGGGGGATTGGAAGCCTCTTGTGTGCTGGATGGACACAAGGTAAATATACCTACCGATCTCCCACAGTCCCCTTAACATTCCAGTAAAGGAGTGTGAGATAGAATCCTATTGGAACCCTGCACAAGCAGGTGCTTCACCCTCAGTAAAGTAGATCCTGCCCACTGTTTTGTTGTACAGTTTTTCAAAAGCACATCACTTTATATGGCCCAAAACTCTAAGACAATACAGTGGTACCTCAGGTTACATACGCTTCAGGTTACAGACTCTGCTAACCCAGAAATAGTATCTCGGGTTAAGAACTTTGCTTCAGGATGAGAACAGAAATCGTGCTCCAGCAGCGCGGCAGCAGCAGGAGGCTCCATTAGCTAAAGTGGTGCTTCAGGTTAAGAACAGTTTCAGGTTAAAAACAGACCTCCGGAATGAATTAAGTACTTAACCCAAGGTACCACTGTACGTAGTTCCCGCGAAGAGTTTGCTGCACTTCAATTTTGTCAAGGGTACAGAAGTTTGATATAGGTACCTAGATTTCAACATGCAGGCTTTTTCTCTCTCCCTTCTTGTTGCAGCAGAGGCAGTGGGGTAGGGGAGGAATGAAGAAGAGAAACCTTTCACACACACAAAACAACAACCCACCAGTGCTTCTCCTTCAGACCTCCATGATTTGAAGGAGAAACTGTAGGGGATGGGGGGGTTGAAAATGCATTTTCACCCCACCCCATCAGCTGACAAGAGGGTAGGAGCATGGATTTTTCAAGGCCTTCAAAAATAAAACCCACCCCCACATTTCTGCTTCAAACTTCCATGAAGATTCAAAATAGAATTGTGGGGGGCATTTAAAAGCCCTTTATAAACATCCCCCAGTGCCAGGTAATTGAAAGGGGGTGGCCCTGCCCCCCTGTGAACTTTGGCCTATCAGGGGTGAGGGATATAAAGATGTAGGCTTCTGGCCAAGAACGGTTCTCCACTCCTGATTTGCAATATCTGCAACAGATCTATATCTGGTTTCCTTGAAAACTATCATTGTCTTGAAATATAGATTAAAGCTATCAAAGTTGCAGTTGCAGTTAAGGGACTTGTAAAATCATTTTTTTAAGAAAGACATTTTGACTGTGATGGATTAGGCAGTAATGGCCAGTGCCCATTTCCCAGCAGGCTGTCACTGAGTGCTTCCCACAAGCATCTGACTGGACACTGTGAGAACAGGGAGTCACACAAGTACCATGCAACTGGCACAGAGGAAAAGCTTTTTAACCCTGTCCAAGTGAGAACTATAACAGAAGTTGTGTCAGAATTCCCCCCTTGCATCCCTCGGCTGCCCAGTTCTGTACAAGCCAAGTCACAGAAAATAAGTGAGCCGTTAAGGGACTAAGCTGAGAATTCTGAAGGAACCTTGTTTGCTGTACTCAGTGGAATAAGGAAATGGTTAAAGAGTGTGTGCCTGTGTCAGCATCAGTGCCAGCATTGGGGGGAGGGGGGTTGAACATGGTCAGGCATCTCCCAAGGACCTTCATCCCAGCAAAGGGCCCACTGATTATCTCTGTCAAGTTGCTGCAGAGTGAAAAGTGGGGGGACCAGTAGTTGTTGTTGTTATTGTTGTTGTTGTTGTTGTTGTTGTTGTTATTACCCCACCCATCTGGCTGGGTTTCTCCAGCCACTCTGGTCAGCCTCCAGCAAAACATCAAAATACAATAATTAATTCATCAGATATTAAAAGCTTCCCTAAACAGGGCTGCCTTCAGGTGTCTTCTAAAAGTCAGACAGTTGTTTATTTCTTTGACATCTGATGGGAGGGCGTTCCACAGGGCAGGCGCCACTACCGAGAAGGCCCTCTGCCTGGTTCCCTGTAGCTTTGCTTCTCGCAATGAGGGAATCGCCAGAAGGTGCTCGGTGCTGGACCTCAGTGTCTGGGCTGAACAATGGGGGTGGAGACGCTCCTTCAGGTATACATAGAGACTGTCTTGCCCAAAACCCAGAGCAAGCACTAGCTAGCACATATAGAAGTGAATCTCTGGGCACAGCCAAAGCTACTCAAGGCTTAGTAGCCCTTGCTCACTTCAAACTATAGCTCCAGTTTGAAATACAAAGCTGATCTGGAATGTAAGGAACTTTTGATTTTGAGGAAGTCCTGAAAACTGCCAAGTATAGAAAAAGTGATAGTCGCTAACTATTTTAAGGACATTATTCAATCCACTTTGGTTGCAGTAAGCAACTTTGAATGTGGATAACTTTCCATAAGAATTTGAACTTTTGGGTAATTATCTGAACTGATCCTCTGAACTCTCTGTGGTTTGCCTTATCACTAATTAGCACTTCAGTGACTCACTCATTATGGATTATGTTGGGAAGATTTAATTCAGAATGTAATTATAAGTAGTTTTCAGTGGCTTATAGAAGAATAGTTTAATCAGTAGGGGTAAGACAATTTTTTACATAAAAAATGGACATAAAATAATCTTTCTAAAGCATGTGTAGTACTCTTCAGGGGTTTCATATTTGCTTTGTTTGTGCTGGCAAAGTCAAATTAAGGAGTGAAATATTTATGGTGACAATTCTAGCAGTCATGTTAAAACAAACAGACCCATTGACTCTTACGGAAATGGGGAAATATCCCTAAAGCACTGGAGATCGATTTTGGAGGGATTCAGGAATGATCTACCCTTGATCCATGTTTCTTTCCTCTCTCTTGGTCTACCATGGCAGTTGTGACATGTAGCTCCAGCCCATATCCTTGTGTGAAAGACACATGGGTGGATGTTTCTGAAACATCTATTTTTGTACCTTAAGGCTATGTTTCACAGAGTGCTGGTGTCCAGTCTTGGTTTTGTGTGTTTATGGATCTTCCATGTTTCTGAGCTCTTGAAAAGCCAGATAAGCCATTTAATTTTTGTGTGTCCGTTTAATGTAATGGTGTGTAGTATCCGCTTGTATGTTCAAACATGCATGTGCATGTTTTGTTTTGATCACAGCCTGTGAGCTGTGTCCAGCCTGGCATGTGTTTTTCTGTGTCCCCTTCTTTGCCCATCAGTGGGTAATGATGCCACATCAGGATGTATCTTGGGGACTGACTGAAATTCTCAGTTCTATGAGAGGCTGAATAAGCTGGCCCCTGAGTTAGTGGGTGTGAAAGCTTAGTCCCCCAGACCTCTAATCTGCCCACCCCTGATTTAAATTAAGTTTGTTCCACCTGGAGGATAGCAAACCTAGCTACTTGTTCTTTTTATGGTTCTAACCATTTCCCTGTTGCCCCTCAGCTTCAATCATTGCTCACCATACACCCATGATTAACAGGAATGCAATTAGGGCCAAGAGAGTTGACCCCCCTGTTGCTTCTTCCACCTTCTGGGAAATGAAATTGTTAGTGACACAATTGAGGGATTTGTTGGACCTTATATTCTTGGCAGAGCCTGAGTTCCAACAGACATCAGAGTGGTTGAGTTTTGGGGTACCGTCTGTGACAGAGTGGAATATTGTGTGGCAGGTTGCGATAACCCAGGGGAATAATTTTTAAAATGGAATACTCTGCATTGCACAAGCAAAAGGGCCTTCCATTAAATCAAAGCCACGATGGAAGAAAACCTGGTGTCACATGGCAGGGAGCGCTTCATGCAAGAAGGCAGATGCATGCACTAGCTTAAGACAAAGTAGGTGTTTTCTTCAAATTTATTGTTTTGGTCATATGCAGGTTTAATTTATTGATGGTTGTGTTTTCTTCAATATTGTTGTAGTCAAATTATGCATATGTAATTAATTGATGGTTCAATTAAAACTATTTAATTGGTTAAGTTTCTTTAATCAGGCAACATTAATTATTTATTAATTCATTAGCTGTTCATTAACATACATGCCCTACAATCCAAACAGCATATAGAGTAGCATTACATTCAGAGGAGCCTCCCTTAAACTAGTGGTATAAGATGTCTTTCAGGTACGCAACGCTTGGCATGTAGGATTTTGGGCCAAAATTAAAAGTGGAGAGATCTCTCTATCTTCTTCCCTACCCAGCAGTTGTCCTGTGGTAATACCAATAGATTCAGTACTAAGGGAAGCTGAGCAGCTGAAAAAGGGAATAATTTGGGTACCGTTGATATAATATGAGTGCCCATTGCAGATAGCACTTTTCTGCAAATCTTTCAATCTGATCTGTTGAACTCTAGAGTAAGTAGGTATCAGAGCCTGGTATCCCAATGCAGCAGAGGAGCCAAATAAAAAAGGCTGATAACAGAGCAGGGGTGGGAATCCTGCAGCCCACAGGACAAAGTTGGCCCAGTACAGGTCCCTGTTTGGCCCACAAGGCCATTTTTGCCAAACCACACCTTATATGATATGGGTAGAGACACAGTTAGATCAGCTGCATGTCTTGAGTTCCCCCTGGGGATCTCGATCACACAGCTGGTTCCTATAGTAAGCAGCTTTGCCAGCCTTGTGCTTGCCACTTTGTCAAGCCTGGGGCTGGCGAATCACCCTGCTCTGCATTTCCCAAATGCCTGCCAACTGAGTGATGTTCAGATGCATGGAAAATGCTGCACAAAGGACTTAGGCAGGTGGGTGAGACAACACACTTGCCAATCATAAGGTGTCCTAATGTCAATGTTGGCCCATAGAGGTGGGGACTGATCATGATCTGACCCACCAGGCCAAAAGGGTTCCCCACCCCTGCAATGGAAAGTTAAGACCTGCGAAGGAATAATGGACAGCAGTTTTGTAATATACAAAAATCCAGAATGAAACTCATAATTACAGAATGAGATTTTGCACGTAAAATGGAAAAACAAAAACAGTTGAGAATGTTTGGGAGATGGTTTTATTTTTTGTGTTTTTCCTACTCTACAGGCTTGGCATTTCTTGTCCCACTTGCCCGTTATAGAAGTTAATATGACTATTAAAGGTGGCTCGGATGATGCAGTTCAAGAACAGAATGAAGTACCTGTCCCAATGCTGGCAACAAACATGCGGGATAACAAAAAGTGGATCAAGTTGGATGCGGACCAAGAATATGTCCTCCAAATAAACTTGAGGAGATTGCATGTGGGTTACACCAAGGTAGAATTGTTTTGCTTTTCTTTGTCCCTGTCCCTCTCACTGGTGCCTAATGCCCATTTCTTGTCCTCCTTTTGGATATCTTAGAGTCATCATGGTATGGCTCCATCAGGTCAATTTCATATGATGACTATTTTGCTTGAAAAATCACATGGTAGGGCTTTTCTAAGCCCAATGTGGATGGTCACAGCTGTATAATAATCAAGAGGTCGAGATTCAACCAACTAGCTGTATTCACTCATCACATGTGCCATGTGGTTAGGACTCTGTGCATATGAGACCTCCCATATGTGGATATATGACATAGTGAAAGAGGTGGTTCCAGTTGGTGTGAACCTAACACTCCCTGACCACATGCTCAGCTATAAGGCATTAAATCATGTACAGACTCAAAGACATTCTCTACACGGCTATTGTATTTTCTTGATGTGGTATATACCAGATCTCTCCGAGACCAGGTCTAGAAGCTCCATGTGTTGCAAACTGCTGCAGCTAGACTGTTGGTGGGAACAGACGGTTGCTAGCACATACCTCTGCTGCTTAAAAGTGTGCACCAGCTGCCCATATATATTACTGGGTCAAGTTCAAAGTTCTTCTATTAGTTTACAAGGCCCCTAGCAACTTTGATGCAGGATAGCTTAAGGCAGGCATAGGCAAACTCAGCCCTCCAAATGTTTTGGGACTACAACTCCCATCATCCCTGACCACTGGTCCTGTTAGCTAGGGATGATGGGAGTTGTAGTCCCAAAACATCTGGAGGGACAAGTTTGCCTATGCCTGGCTTAAGGATTGCCTGTTTCCTTATATTCCTGCCCAATCAATGGGAACATTGGGGCGAGTCTGTATTAGTGGTTACCCATGACTCAGATAAACAGCTCATATCCACCAGGAGTCATGCACTCAGTATTGTAGCCCCAACCCTGTGGAAGTCCCTCCTGGCCAGGATTAGACAGGCCACCTCCCTGCTGAACTTCTAGTACTTGACAAATACCTTTCTATTTCAGCTTAAAATGCCCATATTAAGTCCACGTTCTGTTTTTACAATTAATTTTGATTTTGCCCACTGTGCTTTTTTAAACCGTTGCGCACAACTTAGAAATTTTGGGTGGTCATTCCATAAATGTGCATTTTCTTCCTTCCAGGGCAGGCAAGACAGCAAAGCCATTGCACCGCGGTTCCCCAAGACTAAAGACGAAGGGTGGTTCTTGATCCTAGGAGAAGTGGACAAAAAGGAACTTGTTGCTTTGAAAAGAGTTGGATATGTCAGAAATCAGAGTGCGGTTTCAGTTGCTTTTTACACCCCAGAAATTCCTGGAAAGTAAGATATTACTGAATGAAAGCTGTTTTGGTTTTGAAACTGGGACTTCTTTTTGTGGGAGTGAAACAAACTGATATCCTTTTCTTTCACTTTATCACAGGTATATCTACACATTGTATCTTATGAGTGACAGCTACCTCGGAATGGACCAACAGTATGACATTTATCTGAATACACTACCAACCAATACGTCAGCACAGGTCAACACAGAGATCTCTGGTGCCTTAAATGACCTGGCTCTGAACTAACATGGCCTTTGTACTCACCTGTGCCCACATGTTCATTCTGGGAAAGGGAATTGTGTTTGCCCAAGTGCAATCAGCATCCAACTTCGACACCTAGGAAATTGAAAGTGACTACTGTATTGATTCTGATAACACAGAGTTAGCCACAGTGGCCTTTTACCCAATAAAAGGGTTGCATTTTTTAAAATAAATCATTTTCTAGGTTTCTTGCAAAGCGACTCTGTTTTCCTATTAATGTGTATTGCCACTGTTGGTTTTGGCAGGTCAGGAAATGAAAGGAGCAGATACTTTGATTTGCAAAAACTTAACCTTTTCATTAGTGTTCCTGAAATCATCATTGCAGCCACTTTCTGTGATCCAAACACACCATTTATGTGTAAGTAAGCTGGAGATTCCAAACTAGCTCTCAAAGAGGCAAGACAGTTCCAGCTGCATGGATGGTTTGTGCATGAATGAAGTATTTCAGTCACAGCCACTCTGTGTAAATGGTCCTTTCCCCCCTTTAATTTATAAGACATGGTGATGGAGGAACTTTGCTGAGGTACATTGCAAGGTTTTGTACTGAAGACAATGCCTGTGGCACATTTTGTCATCTCAGAATTTTCTGTGTAAAATGTATAGGAAATAGTAATAAAGTTCAGCACTTAAGCACATCATACATTTGAAAAGTCATTGTACCCACGGGCCTTTTAAATGACTTCAGTATTGCCTGTACATTCAATAGGCTGTGGCGTTTCAAGTTACATACAAAGGGGTTCGAGCTGAAATTAGGAATGTAAAGGAGCAATGCATGTTTAATGTCTGTAGAGTGACTTGTACTGCAGTGGATAATACTGGTAAGTTTATTAGGGGGGGGTCTAAAAAATTCCTCATTAAAACAACACTGCTACTGTACTTGATAAATGTATTTAGAAAGGCCTAATTAATAGCTAGTACAAAACGATGTTAATAGGTATATTTGTTTGTTTGTTTCTGGGTGGCATATAAAGTTATCTGGGCAGCTTACGATAATAAAGCACAAAGAAATACATTCAGTAGGTTTGCGATATAAAAATCAAGAATTTAAAAAGCTGGAGAAAGTAAAAGGGGTTCTCTCTGTTGCCAAAAATACAGCAAAGTGTGTGCTCTGGGGAGAGCATTCCACTCCCAAGGTGCTGCCACTGAAAAGCCCCTTCCCCAATGCCAAACTTTACTTGGTGGGGGTCCATGAAGAAGGGCCTCCAAAAGTGGTCTCCTGATATGTGTTGGCCCATAAGGGAAAAGTCTGTCCTTCAGGTAACCTATGTCCAAGATGTTTGGAGCTTTATAATGTTAAAGCCAGAATGTTGAATTGGACCTGGAAGCGGACTGGAATCCAGGACAGCTGACAAAGCAATGGTGTAATATGAGCTAATTGCACAGTCCCAGGTAAGTGGTGCCCCCTATTCTTGACCAACTGAGGCTCCTGGATCATTTTCAAAAGCAACTCCATTGCAGTAATCAAAGCAGGAGGCTACCAGCACTGATAACTGAAGGAAGGCTGTCTCCATACAGATGTGGCTGTGGTTGGTATATCAACTAAAGTTAACAAAAGGCTGTTTGCACTGCAAAAGCCACTTGTGTCTCTACCAACAAGGTGGCATCAGTGAACATCTCCCAAGCTGCAAACCCTGATCCTTTAGGGGCAATGTAAACCCCTCCAGAGCAGGATGAACCTGCATCTGCATTGATGCACCACATCTAAAACTATTTCCATCTTGTCTGGATTGAACCAGTGGCGGAGAACCGTGTGCTTTGTTTTTGGTGAGCCCAGGTATTGCCCAAGAACAGCAGCTATAGCGGTTCGCTTTACCCATTTAACAAGCCAGCAACAGCAGCAGGGAGCTAGATAGAAAGCACCACAATATTCAGTATTAAGGTTTTCCACCGTTTCAGAAAAATGTGCTTTGTTTCCAATGTCAGTATAATTACGTTATTATTTTTATGTTCACCTACCTCACCATACAAGTTTAATAAATAAATATGGAATGACATGCCAATAATAGTTCTATTCTCCTACCTTTTGTATCACAACTAAATGAGGTTGCTGAGACCTGTCTAATATTCCGAGATAAAGCTCTTAAACTATTTTGTTGCAAACAGAATAATTAATATACAGATATCATGCTCATTTGGTCACATTGGTTGGGGTGCAGCATATTTGCTCATTGCCTTTGAAATCCTGCTATTTAATGTAACATATTTATGGGTTTGAGAGCCTATTCAAGGACTCTCAGCTTTGCAATACTGGGTGCTTTTGTTCTTTACCTGAAAGTACTTCTATTTCCTTGGAGGGTATTTTTACATAAATGTTCACTGTGCTTCAGATAAGTTAACACAGAGAATACGGAAGGGTATTTCTGAACGCCTTCCATAGAAAGGAAACATCTACCTGATTTTTTCATTATCCCTGCGCACACAATGGGCTGGATAGTTTCAAAGGGTCAGCTCCTCAGTGAAAAATAACCCTTTCAAATTCATTTTTTTAAACATACCCACTAGAATGCTCTAATTTTTGAGAGAGTCTGGGAAATATATCCAGTCATTTTGAACTTCCTCAGAGAGCTGCAGATAGTTTTTATTGTGCTCAGCTTGCATCCAAACCTACATTTTTGAAAAGGCTATGATATTTTAACTATACACCTCATGGTGCCAGGAAATAAATTGAATGGCTTTGCAATGCCCACAGCTGTAAAGCAATTGCTTCATAGAATTAAATCAGTGTGATGCATAATTAGCTGAATAGTGGTAATACAACAAAAAAAGTTGTTAATATCTATCTTAATTTCCCCCCCATTAAGAGTAGGACCAGTGTACGGAGATGCAGGGGTGAACTGTCTCAAGAAATTAACTATATCCTTGGAGTGCTTTTGAGTTTGAGTTTTACATTGTGGCTATACCTCTATTTCACCAGGCAGTGAAATACTTTTAAAAAATCAACACCAATCTGGTGAAGCGAAGCCCCATACAGGACTGAGCTGGAAATGGACTAGACAGTTAAGAATAAAACTTGACTTCCATTAGCAGCATTGTTCTATCCATTAAATGTGGATTATGTGGAAACTACATGCCATATATAAATATGTAATGAAGCGGGTTTGTTGTTTGCTATGTTTTTAGGGCATTAGATTTTCAAAATATGTCTGAAATGCCCTTGTTGCGAAAAAAATAATTGGCTTTGTAAAATAAATTCAGTCTACCTAACGGAGGCAAATTTATTGCTATCAGCTTTATATAAAATAGATCCTAAGCAAACTTTATATATATATATTCCAGACAGCAGGCTGTGCAACCATAATCAATCAGGAGAATTTTAAACCAAGGAAAAATATATATATTCTAAACATCTGACGTGGTAGTTATTTATGTGTGGTGTGTGTGTGTTTTTTTTACTGTTCCCTGATACACCTTGCAGGTTAAAGGCAAAGTATAATTCTATGTGACAGGCATTTTTCCAATATTATGAGAATATCTTGGAACAAATGACAATGAATTAGGGTGTGATCATATAACTAACGATGGTGATTTAGAAAATGGCAAGAGATGTTGAAAATGACATCTTAATCAACCAACAGCTAAAACCTCAGGCGCCACATGGAGAGAGAGAAAATGAAGATGGAAACCAAAGATGTTTGGGAAGCCATTATAGAGCTGAAAGATGATATTCATGCACTGGAAAATGTCACTGAAGTGCTGTCATTTTAATGCTATCAAGGGGAGAGATAAAGAACATCAGAACAGTTTCCCAAGCCAATCTGCAGATCTCAAAACTTAATAAGTAGTTATTCCAGCTTGTATAATGCGGTTTTTCACCAAACTAGTCCCAAGCTCATTGCTTTATAACCTTATATTTAAAATGTAATGCAACATTTTATTTTATTTTTATTTATTTATTTTTATAAACTTTATTGTAACATTTTAAAACAATTGCCAAGCATAAAGTGTTGTATTCCAGGACAAATGCATGAATAGATGTTAAGTCTTTGTTTTTTAAAAAAAAAAGTGGCGGAGAGTGTTTGGGTTTATTTGGATGTCTCAGTTCTTCTGAAGTAGAGTAATACATGGTCCATTACAATCATACTTTGGACAGAAACCATAGAAATTGAGGGCCAAAGTTCACTGAACTGTTTGTAAGATTGCATATGATATGAGAGCACATTTGCGCAGTAAGAAGCATGACCCTTTCCATTCTGAGCCACATACTTAAATTCTAAAAACATGGTTTCTATTTGAGCATACTAGCCTAGATTTAATTAAGGAAGACCATTCTGTAGAATAGTGTTTCCCAACCTTTGGTCGCCAGCTGTTTTTGGACTACATCTCCCATCATCCCTAGCTAGCAAGACCAGTGGTCAAGGATGATGGGAACTGTAGTCCAAAAACAGCTGGAGACCAAAGGTTGGGAAACACTGCCAAAGGCTTGTCTTCTCCAGCAGTGTCCCTTGGGAAATGTATTGTGATTAGTGACCCCTTCTTGTTTGTTGCCAGCATTTAGTGATGACCACTTTTGGTTCTTAAATTGCAACACCAACTCCTCTAAAAATGTCAGTAGTTCATGTTAAATTGTGATTATGAGGAAGCATTTTTAAAGTGCAGTGTTGGGATTTGAAGTTTGAATTCCAAGTAACATTTAAAGAATGGAAAAAGAATTTATCAGCACCTCTCGTGCCACGGTGCAGTCATGAGAAATGATAGAAAATAATTTATGATAGAAAATAGAATAACAATTTTTTAAAAATAAAAATCAATTCAGAAGCATCAGCCCCACAATCTGAAACATAACTTTGTCTTGTGTATTTTAGCATGCATTGTTGGATCTGAGACACAACCAGCCTGCACTGAAGAAAATCTGTAGGTTTTTTATTTTGCAAATCCATAAGGAAGACTGGCAGCAGGATGAGGTTAAACAACTGGGCCTTTAAGTGAGCGAGTATAATTTCCCTTCTAGGAATTCTTTTGAGAAAGATCTCTTGCAAATCTCCCACTTGGATCTCTATGTCAGTTACTTTATGGAGAATTTCTTACTATAGACAGAAAATAATCCCTTTACAAGAAAGATTATCCACAGTTATTACATTGCATAACAATTAAATATATTAGTAAGAGTCCTGAATTGTATCTCCTAATGAAGCTCTAGGTTTCTCATTTTAACATGGCTCCACCATCCTCCGCATTGATGAGGCCTCCCTCCTAATGAACGTTGTATGGTTGCAATTGTATCTGCTGCTGGCCACTGAAGAAAGCTCAAATCTTTTCTTGCACTTCACATTGCTTAGTAGTTCCCGTTATAAATTGCAAATGCACACACAGAAGTGCTTATTTGTAAAAGCCGCATATCATTTCAAAATTCTACTCAGTAATCTGCAGTTAAGGACCTGTAATTTTTCCTAATAACTTTGGAACAGGGCTGGGGAACCTCAGGCCCATACATCCCTCTGATCTTCTCTGTCTGGCCCTTGAATTTCTTCCCTAGGCCATATCCCTTACCACCCACCCCTACTTTGCATCTTTCTTGGGTGTTTTTACTTGGTTGTAATGAGTGATTGACTCCTGATGGTGCTTCTTGCTTTGATGGGTGGCTGGAGGCTAGTGGGGGTGTAGACACTAGCCTACCTGTGTAAAAGTAACAATTCACTTTTGTTGCTCTGCTCACTTTTTCCTCTGGCCCTGCCCTGCTAGTGCCATGCGTCTTCTAGAAAGGAATGCATCCCAAGGGATGAAAAGGGTTTCCTGGTCCCTGCTTTGGAAGATACTGAAGGAACTAAAATTTCTGCCTCAGAACTTGCATTTTGTTTATTTTAAAGTCATTCCAATTCTTGTTTGGCGTTCGTCTTGCATAAAAATTCAAAAGAACGTGAATTTGGGTGAACAACTGATGTGGTGAGAAAATCTTGGCAATTTATTTTACTGCTTCAAGAAAGTTTTTGAACAGATCCTGGATACATAATTGGTTCAAGCGGTCATTCTAATCATGGCACAAGTCAAATTATGTGTTTTTCAAGGACTTGATGAATCCTACCCTTACTTTTGGAGGGCAGACCAGTCAATGGCTACTGCACTGCTTTTGTCATCTCCATGTTCAGATCTGGGTTCCTGATACAGGGCCAGTTGCCTTCAATCTTTATCTAAAAGCAATTTGTGTAATCCCAGTGCACAAATGCAAGTTCATTTCAAAATGAATTGTGTAGGAGTCAGAGGAGATCGAAGTTAAAAGTGGCTGCATAGCCATTTTCCAAATAGCTGTTGACATGTTTAGCTCGACTTCAGAAAAGAATGTGGAAAGTGATGTTTGAAAGTCAAAATCATCACCAATAGTTAACTTACTTGCAAATAAGAAAAAGAATTCCACCCTCCAACAAAATATCTGGGTGGTACACTGCAATATACGCTTTTTAAAAGTATTAAAAGCAGTACAGAGCAATTATTCAAATGTATGGCTACTTAAGAAAAAATTAAACTGCATGGGCCTGTAGGGAAAAATAGTCTTCAAGAGATGCCTGAAAGTCAAAAGCGAGGATGCCTGCCAAATATCTGCTGGAAGAGAGCATCAGACCAGCGATATTAAATGCCTGGCTTCCAGTGGAGGCCAGTCACGCTTCTGTTACATGTGGGACAACTAGCAGCCCCCCTCTGGACGATCTGAGTGCTCAGACTGTGACATATCCCTGTGTGCATCCCTACATTTATATATAAACTTAATATATTGCTGTCATTACATGTCCCTTCAAATGTGAAGCACTGCTTTTCCTTTGCTGCTTATTAACATATTAGAAGCCATTGTTGCAAACTAGATTTTTCGGACCATGAGCATTCACACCTTGAAGCAGTAGTGCAGCCCATTAATTGGCGCAGACTGAGAGATGCTTTCACACTGTGCTTCCAGTGGTATCTTTCCTCCCTGTTGCTAAGTGTTAAAACTCTTCCGTTTAGAACAAACTTCTGTTGCCAATTACACTTGGTGGAAGGTTGCTGGAGGGGTTTTCACCCAACTTTGTTTATTTGCCGTCATTAGGGATTAATTACTCTGTGTAATATCGCTCCCAGTGTCAGTTTCTGACTATCATTTATCTGGATTTTTTTGAGAATGTGAAAGTTAAGTTTCACTTAAATTCCTGTGTAGGAATTGGACAGTCAAGGGAATGTGTGTGTGTGTATGTTAATGCTGTTCACTGAAGCTGCTTGGGTTTTCAAATTATTTCCACTATTCCTCTTGTATTTTTACCATTCAGATTCAGCTCATTTGTTTTTTTAGTTTCACTTTGTGTTTCAGGAAAAAGAAGATGAAGATGAACCTCTGAAATGGGCTGGGTGGCAGCCTCCCCAAACAAGAATCATGTTGCCCTTTGAGTCATTGGAGAAGGTAGTTTTGTGCCCCCGTCAGGAATTTAGAAATAGTAGGGTTGTGTTTGTTCTCAGTGCAAGTTACTGGAAATGCTGACTGGCATTTGCCACAAAAAGTGTTTGCTGTTATTAACGGAGCCATATAATATAAACACAAACCACAAGTGACAACTTTGTTCCAATGCAACAGTGATAACTAATGTGAGATATGATATGAGACCAACCAGAAATGCCTATGCACCATTGTTGTTGTTGTTGTTGTTTAGTCATTCAGTTGTGTCCGACTCTTCGTGACCCCATCGACCAGAGCACGCCAGGCACTCCTGTCTTCCACTGCCTCCCGCAGTTTGGTCAAACTCATGCTGGTAGCTTCGAAGACACTGTCCAACCATCTTGTCCTCTGTCGTCCCTTTCTCCTTGTCACCTCAATCTGTCCCATCATCAGGGTCTTTTCCAGGGAGTCTTCTCTTCTCATGAGGTGGCCAAAATATTGGAGCCTCAGCTTCACGATCTGTCCTTCCAGTGAGCACTCAGGGCTGATTTGCTTAAGAATGGAGAGGTTTGATCTTCTTGCAGTCCATGGGACTCTCAAGAGTCTCCTCCAGCACCATAATTCAAAAGCATCAATTCTTCGGCAATCAGCCTTCTTTATGGTCCAGCTCTCACTTCCGTACATCACTACTGGGAAAACCATAGCTTTTACTATACGGACCTTTGTTAGCAAGGCGATGTCTCTGCTTTTTAAGATGCTGTCTAAGTTTGTCATAGCTTTTCTCCCAAGAAGAAGAAGAGTTTGGACTTGATATCCCGCCTTTCACTCCCTTTAAGGAGTCTCAAAGCGGCTAACATTCTCCTTTCCCTTCCTCCCCCACAACAAACACTCTGTGAGGTGAGTGGGGCTGAGAGACTTCAAAGAGGTGTGACTGGCCCAAGGTCACCCAGCAGTTGCATGTGGAGGAGCGGAGACTCAAACCCGGTTCCCCAGATTACGAGACTACCGCTCTTAACCACTACACCATACTGGCTCTCAAAAGAAGCAGGTGTCTTTTAATTTCATGGCTGCTGTCACCATCTGCAGTGATCACGGAGCCCAAGAAAGTAAAATCTCTCACTGCCTCCATTTCTTCGCCTTCTATTTGCCAGGAGGTGATGGGACCAGTGGCCATGATCTTCGTATTTTTGATGTTGAGCTTCAAACCATATTTTGCGCTCTCCTCTTTCACCCTCATTAAAAGGTTCTTTAATTCCTCCTCACTTTCTGCCATCAACGTTGTGTCATCTGCATATCTGAGGTTGTTGATATTTCTTCCGACAATCTTAATTCCGGCTAGGGATTCATCCAGCCCAGCCTTTCGCATGATGAATTCTGCATATACTGTTTATGAATTCCCATTACACAATCATAGTTGTATAATGGGAACCATGTTATAACATATGGCACTGCTTACATGCTGAACAACAGTAATCTGTACATCTAGTCAAGTCAGAGAGCTCTGGGTCCTATGTCATGGAGCTTACTAGGATCATGGCTCTGTTAAGTAACAAAGATACTGGTTTTGTTACCAGCCCTTGGCCTAGGCTGTGAAAAGATCACGTGGAAGGTATATTCTCAGACCATAGCTGGGTCAGTCAATGCCAGGGAAGATGGAGGAGGCTTCCGTCCTGTTATAAGGCTGCTTCCTAAGTATCAAATAAAATTAAAGCACAAAATACAAAGATTTGAAGAAAAAAATGAAATTTTGTCAGTTTGCTTGCAGACACAGAAAACACAAAGCAGATTAAGCTCTTTATCACTAGTATTAGCAGGAGAAGGAGGAGTAACAAATGGAAACAGCAATGAAAATGTTGCTGAGAGTTCTGTTCAGAGTGTCAGCCAGCCCTCTTCCAATAGATTCCATTCCATTCTCCCTCTCCTGGTTTTTTCTGAATTTTCCCAATAGTCAGGATTCATTGCTCATTGGCCTGTTTTGGGAGGCAGCTGTTCTTTCAAACAACTGTCCTTCTACAAAGCTTGAGCATGCACACCCCCTTGAAGATGTATCTCTCTTCTGCATGGGGGGTACCATTCTGGCAATTTCATATTTGTATGCTAATTTCCCAAGAACCACGTTGAGGTCAAAGCAGCTGACAAGAACAATAAAGCATGAACAGATACAAACAACAATTCCTAAACACAGAAAAAATCCAATAAAGATATAAGTAAAATAAATGATTCAGAACAATGTATTTAAAATGAATGAAATACATGAATCAGAACAGTTATCGATCACAAAATATGAATTCCTCGTGCTAGCTATATGTCAGAAACAGCAACTGACCGTGCTGGTACTCATCCATGGAAGTCATACCTCAGGTTAAAGTCGCTTTGGGTTAAATGTTTTCAGGTTGCATCCCGCAGCAACCCGGAAGTAATGGAAAGGTTCACTTTCAGGTTTCGCCACTCAAGCATGTGCAGATGCTCAAAATGGCGTCACGCACATGTGCAGAAGCGGCGAATCGCGACCCGCGGATGCGTAGACACGTGTTGTGTTCTGCTCAGGTTGCGAACGGGGCTCCAGAATGGATCCTGTTCGCAACCAGATGTACCACTGTAGTTAACAAAATGTTGCTGTATATTTTCACCTTGTAGCCGGCACCTTCCTCTTTGCCCATAAATTGTGCAGTTTAAGCAGGGGATTCCATCCCTGCTCCCAATTCTCATTTTTCCTTTTCCAGCTGATGCTCAACATTCCACTGCCATTATGCAAGCCCAATCTTCATGGACTTTTTGTACTTCTGCAAACCTCCTTCGTACCCATTGCTTCTCAGCGGCCCTGTTTGGCTTTTTTTCTACCACCAAAAGTTCACAACAATGCCATTTCATTAGTTTAGTAGTAGCTGTTTGATGCATAATGCAGTTATTGAACTGCAATTCAAGCCACACCCGCCTTGAGGCTGGCTGAAACCCTCCAGATCTGACTGGCAATATGTAAAAAAGAATGCTTAGCAAGATTGGGAGACGTAACCCGTTGAAGGATTAAACTCTTGCTATACTCTTACTTTGAAAGTCCTGCTGCTTTAGGGTTGCCATATTTCAACCCCAAAAATTGAGCATATATATAATCTGATTTTTCGATTGACTTGCCTAAGATCCAGGACAAAGCCACCTTTTCATAAATCCCCCCCGACATCAACTCCACCTTTGAAAACCCAGTAATGTCCAGGAAAACCCGGACGTATGACAGCCCTATGCCACTTACCTGTGTGGTGCCTGTAGCACCCCTGTAAATACCTGCCCAGCCTGCACAGATGATTACAAAGATGCAATGTCTTGCCCATCTTCTCTCCTCTGAAGTTCCACTTGGGGAAGCACTAATTGTTTTTCACTGGAGCATCTTCTTGTTTCCAGAGTACAGCAAGCCTACTGGGCTGCTCCAGATCAAGTTTTACTGCAGCTGCTGACCGCTTACCCAATCCAAATGTGATTCAGCTTCCATATTTTGCTGATCCTCATCCACGCTTGTGTTTTTTCTGCTGCTACAGAAGCGCCTTCTTTCATAAGGGACCAAATTCAGTGCATTTCTCAGCTATTATTATTATCATTATTATCATTATCTGAGAGCTGCATTTGGGGGGGACCCCTGAAGCTCAATGGATAGTAGCCTATGTGTATATTTTGACGTGGACAGACACTCCCTTTTGTGCTTCTCCGTGCACAGAATGCAAAACTCTTAACATCTTTGATTTAAAACAAGGAAACCCCTACGTAAAGACCTGATCTTGGGAAGGAAGATAATGCAGGCAATTTCCAACACTGAGGCTTGTTACTCGGTGTCATGCAGAGTCAGGAGTTGCCATGGAATCCATTTGCTTCTAAACCAGCTCCTCCTGCTGGAATACTTTCTCATTATCATTTCTACCAGGAACAGCAAAAGGTGCTGAGTAGAAGAAAAACGCTATCAGAGGGCAAAGGCAGTTGTACATCTGGATTGAGTATAGAAATCTAAAATCTACATTCAAAATGGGCTCTCAGCTCCGGGTTACAAGAATGCAAATTGTAGATGTTCCTTAGAAGTTTGGAATAAATAAATAAAACTTCAAATAGCATAGAGCGCAAGCAATATGTTGTATCGGGTGTAGCATTCATTTCCTCAAGAGAACAGACTACTCTTCCCATTTTAGGGCTAGGGAACTGAGGCTAAAATATAATATTATAAACAAAGTAACACAGTGAGTACAGTTAGAACCCAGTTCTCTCTTCTTTGTATATATCTTACTTCTCTTCCGAACAGTTATTTTAAAAAATACATATATTATTGTTTTTGTATTTGCATGAGCTGGGGACAACTGTCACAGGGAGCAATGGTGTTATTTTATTATTTTTAGTAGCAGTAATTACTTGCTGTATCCTATTTTTTTCTCCTGGCCCAATCCTCACACATTGACCTTTGGGTTCAAGGGCTATCTTCATCCTCGAAAGCCAGTGTGGTGTCGTGGTTAAGAGCGGTAGTCTCATAATCTGGGGAACCGGGTTCGCTTCCCCGCTCCTCCACATGCAGCTGCTGGGTGACCTTGGGCCAGTCACACTTCTTTGAAGTCTCTCAGCCCCTCTCACCTCACAGAGTGTTTGTTGTGGGGGAGGAAGGGAAAGGAGAATGTTAGCCGCTTTGAGACTCCTTAAAGGGAGTGAAAGGCGGGATATCAAATCCAAACTCCTCCTCTTCTTCTTCTTCTTCTTCTTCTTCTTCTTCTTCTTCTTCTTCTTCTGACAGCTGTGATTGACCCAAGGACAGCAAGGAACTTTACCAATGAGTAGCAATTTGAGCCTAGGTATTTCTAGTCTAAGTCTAGGGTTTTTTCCACTATATACCACACACCTGCTCAAGAGCAGCCTACAAATGCTTTACTCATGGCTTCCCACCGAGGCAGACTTCTTTATCTTAAATAATAGAATTACATCATGGGCTTTCAGACTACTCCTTGGGACATTAGGAACACAATTCAGAAGAGATTAGGCAACCTTAAGTATTATTAATGCAAATGGTGCTTGATCACAGACTTGAATAGTTGTATGCAATCCCATTGATATTTTGAAACAGGTAGACCTAGTCTTGGAGAGATTGTATCCTATGCATCCCATTGCAAGAGTCCAGAAGCACTCTCTCCAAAAATACAATTCTACCTGAGACTAGTGAAATGAGTGACCCACCCTTTTCTTCTGAATCAAGGTTCCTGTTCCTTCAGAAATCAAATGAGATCCCAAGTGTTCCTGCTATAACTAGAAAAAAAACTTCAAGCCAAACCCAAAGTATGTGGGAATGTTGAGGGTGGCAGGAGAGGATATATTGTTTATTAATACCCTTCCTAACTTGCGCTAGCAAATTCCTTTACTTAGCAGAGTGCATTCCCCTTCTTACGCAGCAGAAAACAAGTTGCTGACTCGTCTGAGCCTTTTACTATTATACAATTCAATCTAGCTCAGACTGAATTGTGTGTTCCTGGTAAGATCCCCTTTTGAATCCCTCCTAAAAGAATAAAGACACCACAGTCTTATTCATAAGTAACAAAAGTAGTTTTACCTACAATCAGGCAGAGCACAGTGTGATTCCTGAAGGCAGGCTTTAGGCTTACAGTTACAAACATGTACAAATAGGTTTACCCCATATGGGAGTTGACCTAGTGACTGTAGGCTAGCAGTCCAGGAAGTTTGCAGGTTGAAAGGGAAGATGGAAGAGAGAAAGGTGGCAGTGTGACTGGACCTTTAGCTAGGTCTGGAAAGGTCATGCCCACCTACAAGTCACATGCAAAGAAGGATGGTGGGCAGCAGATAGCTTGTGTGTGTTGCAACTTGTGCTTGTGCTGCTGCTTACCTTGTGGCCTGCCAGTAACATTTTTTAGGCAACAGCAAATGTAGTGTATGTACTGTGGGTCTTTAGAATGGGAACATATTTCAGAATTGGGTACTGTGCACCCTGAGCCTATTTACACAACAGCAAGTCCTACTGCAGGTGGGAAAGTGTGCATAGGATGGCAAGTTAACAGTGGACATGTCTACTCCCAGTACGTTTCTGAGCACAATTCGGGACCGCCTCTCCTGGTATGCCCCACAGAGAAACCTACGGTCTTCAAATAAAAACCTCTTGAAGGTCCCAGGCCACAGAGAAGTTAGGCTGGCCTCAACTAGAGCTAGGGCTTTTTCGGCTGTGGCTCCGATCTGGTGGAACACTCTGTCACAAGAGACCAGGGCCCTGCAGGACTTGACATCCTTCCGCAGGGCCTGCAAGACAGAGCTGTTCCACCAGGCCTTTGGCCAGGGCACAGCCTGACTCCCTCCCTCGGCAATCTTCGCAGAGCTCTGGCCCAATGGTTGCTAGTGGCTTGAATTAATTAATTTTTATAATGAATGATTTTAGAATGTTGTTTATGTTGTACTTTTGTACTGTTTTATTGTTGTTAGCCGCCCTGAGCCCGGCTTCGGCTGGGGAGGGCGGGATATAAATAAAATTTATTATTATTATTATTATTAATTCAAAGTGTTGGTGCTGACCTTTAAAGCCCTAAACGGCCTCAGTCCAGTATACCTGAAGGACCGTCTCCACCTCCATCGTTCTGCCCGGACACTGAGGTCCAGCGCCGAGGGCCTTATGGCGGTTCCCTCACTACGAGAAGCCAATTTACAGGGAACCAGGCAGAGGGCCTTCTCGGTAGTGGCACCCACCCTGTGGAATGCCCTCCCACCAGATGTCAAAGAGAAAAATAACTACCAAACTTTTAGAAGACATCTAAAGGCAGCCCTCTTTAGGGAAGCTATTAATGTTTAATAGGTTATTGTATTTTAGTGTTTTGTTGGAAGCCGCCCAGAGTGGCTGGGGAAACCCAGCCAGATGGGTGAGGTATAAATAAATTATTATTATTATTATTATTATTATTATTATTATTATTATTATTATTATTCAGATGAAAGCCCCATCAGGTTTAATGAAATTTATTCCCATTTCTATGACTGCAGCCTAAAGTTGGACAGTTTTTGCCCACAGTTCCACAAAACAGTATTTTGGTCCAGCTATATTTGTCGACAAAGTGTTGCCACACAGGCATCTTTTGGATTCCCCACCTTTCCTTTTTCTTCTTCCCTGCAACCAGTGAATGGGAAGCTTGTGCATTATTTTATGTTGTTATCTCTTTTCCTGTGATTTTGTTACAATTTTGGCATGACTATGACCTGCATTGTGTTCTGTTCAAAAGCATAAAACTGGGCTATACATTTAAACATAAATGGGTGGCATCTAAGAATGTAAGGGTTGAGTGTCCCTTTGTTTTAGGATGGGAATAGGATTCATTTTGGCTGTGATTCCAGTATTCCAGTTTAGCTTGCGTGTGAGATAAAAACGAATCAAAACTACCACCTAAGGAGAAGCACTGCTAGAACCGAAAAGGGCAGCTTTTCAAGAAAATCTGTCAGTAATTCTGCTGTCTTTTACTTAGAAGAACGGGTTGGAAACTTGGTTTTCTGACACCTCCTAAAAGGCATCAATGAACTTTTTGGAACCTCCACCCATTGGCAACAACTCACAACCCAAAGTAATGTGGGCAGTCTTCAAAGCAGGATTGACTATGGTGAGAGTTAGAGGACCAGGGCAGGTACTTTTCCTTGGTGCTAAGCCCCCCACTGCCCTCCATGGGATTCCCTTCTTTCCAGGCAGCCTAAATTGCACATTTCTCTGCATTGGGTCAATGATGTCAAGGGCTCCTCTCAGCAGAATGAATAGGAGAGCCCCCCACCTCCACCCCAAGGCAGCATGGCTAGCCGTCATCTCTTTTTTCTGAAGAACGGGGGTGTAAAACCATTAAGCCCAGAGCCTAAAGCTCCATAACTGCACCACGGCAATATATGGGAAATATATCCCACTTCATTTAATCAGACTGACACCAGTGCAGCAATGTTTAATTCCTCAAAGGAGGGGTGTTGGGGTTTGATCCGTTTCCTGGCTGGGCATCACTCCTTTTTCCCCAAGGACCCAGAAATCAGGCAGCTGTTCGAAGCTTGGGAAGTCCCCTGAAACACAGATCCAAATGAACGCAGCTCCGTCATCTGAAGCTCCTGGGTCGCTCCGTGAGTTGTGGATCGGACTGACTGTCAGCGTTGCTTGCTAAGAGGACCCCTTCGGCTGCTCGTCTGTTTCAAAAACTGAAGCGATGCAACTGATCTTGCGCGCTGTCCCAGGGCTGTCAGCTAAAAAGGAGAGCCCTGCGTGCGTCCTTTGTGCATCTCTAGAAAGCTGTGTGTGTGTGTGTGTGTGTGTGTGTGTGTGTGAGAGAGAGAGAGAGAGAGAGAGAGAGAGAGAGAGAGAGAGAGAGAGAGAGAAGGCACTGGGTGGCAGTGCCCAGTGCCGTAGGCCCAGCATTTTGCAGCCACGCTGGAAAGCCAGCACAGCAATTCAAGGACAATTTGCAGCCAAAGTTTAAGGCGCTTAAAAGAGTTGGCAGTGCTGAAGCTAGCAACGTAAGCATATTTCTTTCTTCTTGTTTTGTATGAGAGCCTTCTTCAAATATCTTAAGGGCTGTCACGTGGAAGATGGAGCAAGTTTGTTTTCTCCTGCTCCTGAGGTTAGGACCCGAACCAATGACTTCAAGTGACAAGAAAGGAGATTCTGACTAAACATCAGGAAGAACTTTCTGACAGGAAGAGCAGTTCTACGGTGGTGTGGACGCCCTTGGAAGGTTGTGGACTCTCCTTCCTTAGAGGCTTTTAAGCAGAGGTTGGATGGCCACCTGTCATGTATGATCTAGTCGAGATTCTTGCATTGCAGGGGGTTGAGCTAGACGACCCTGACGGTTCCTTACATCTCTACAATTCTATTATTCTGTTTAAACCCGCAAGCCCAAAGTACCAATGAATTGATTAATTCTATTATTGTTAGTGGTGTTGTTGTTGTTGCTGCTGCTGCTGCTTGCTGCTGCTGGTAGCCGTGGTGTTTGTTCTTATTTTATTACCCCGTCCTCACCCTAAAGTCCCAGGCTACAACAATTTAAAGCACAATATTAGAACCTTCCCCCAGGGCCTTAGTGAAGCCCCAATCCACTGGCACCGTTTCCCGTCCTTTCCCCTCTCCAAGTAGCCAAATCCCCACAGATACCCGACGCCTTGTCGTTTCGCGGCGGACAGACTTGCGGGCTTCAACCGCGAATCAAGGCGGCCAAACGGCCGTCGAAAGTTGTGACGGGGAGCAGCAGGTCCCAGGGCGCATTGGCACACTCGGTGGGGACTGAGCCCCCCTGACCTCAGTGGGGTCTCTTTTCGGGGGAAGCCTCCTGCAGGCCGCCCTGTCCCTCGCAGCGACTGAAGGATCCTTCTGAGCTCAGGCTCGCGCGTTTCAATCTCCTAGACGGCCTCGCAAGTGACAACGTACGAGGGGGTGGGATGGCGCGGCACTGACGTGGTTTTCGCCCCTCTGTCGATCAGAGGGTTTGCTGCGAGCGACGGGAGAGTGGAAGGGAGGAAAAGACGCAATGGAAACGTCTCTCTCCCGCCCCCGATCGGTGGCCTTAATCGCAGGTCCGCGAAGGACTCGTCGGGGGACAAGGAATTAATGGCACTTCCTTTCCTATCTCTAACGAAATCATCTCCTCCACCAGTCTGTTACTGGAGCGATTATAGCTTCGTTTGGGAGCTGCGTCTTCGCTGCCCGACCCCCACCCTGGCTAAACTCCACGACTGGAATTGAAACCGATTCCCCCCACCCCTTATTAAGAGCTCAGTACAGTGCTGGGCAGAGCGTCTAGATCGGCCCACAGAGAAGGAATGGCATTGCCTCTCTTATTTATCTCTCCTGGACCGTCCACTCCTTTCCCACCCACCCAACTTAAAGCTGTACGCGTTGAATTCTGTTTTGTTTTGGTTTTTAAAGAAGGCCATTGGTTTCTTATTGATATCACTTTTGCATCTGGCAAAACAAACAAACTAAAGATTACCACCCTCTTGAGGATAGAATAAATTTACCACCATTAGGCTCGGCTGTAAACTGCCAAGGTGCAAGCCAGTCCCAAACACTTTGACTCACGCAAGTCCCACAGACTTAACTCCCTCATAGGAATGCATTAGGATTGGAGCCTATTGGCAAATAGGCTTTCCCACTACAGGTAAATGTATTTCGAGTTCAGGCGCCTGCTCCCTTGGAAGGCACGTTGCCCCAGAGCGCATTTAACTTGGAAGCTGTGATCTCTTCCTGCATCCGTTTAGGGCTGGAAGAAAGGGAAAGCTGGTCTCCGCTATCTTTGGAAGCTTAAAGGCTCCAAGATCTGGGTTCATATTAAGCGATAGCTTGGGGGCATTTTTTGGAATAATTATATTGATTATGTTTAGGTCTTGCCTGTGTCCAAAGTTTCAAGGCGAGGGCCATTTAGAAAAGGGGGAATCCAAACACAGTTTTTCAAAATAAAAATATTCCGGATAAATCCACATTTTCCTTCTTTTATGACGTACAAATCTCTAAGCCACGGGGAACGCCTCTGTAGAAGGACTTTTTTCCCCCATCCGAAAACTCCACCTGCATAACATTTAGCCGTTGTCAGACAAACAAAACAGCAGATCAGGGTAGATTAAACACTTAACGGCATTAAATCAAGGATCATGTCCCCAAGTATGCGCTCTCTCTCTCTCTGTATATATAGAGAGAGGAACAGGACTCTGGTGCTTTTAATAGTTGTGCAAAAGAAGGAAATTCTTTTGCCACTAGTCGCCTTAGCAAAACATTGTCTTCCGGGCCTGGCCGTGAAATTTTAGTAGCCAGTGGCTGCTTAGTCAGTTGCCCCCCCTGAGCATGCACATAATTGGCTTTAGAGGCACGTTTCATTTCAGATGAGGAGAGAGAGCAAACACAATCCACACTACTGTGCCGCCTGCCTGCTCTTCCCATAGGGTTGAATAGATGAACCCAAAAGACCAGATATAAAAGATATGCTTTAAGTATATCCTGTGGGTTTAGACAGGCTTCGTCCACCTCACCCCCTTCCCTGCATTTATCCCTGAGAAATTACTTGTGCAGTTTGATCCTATCCATATTGGAAACGGGTTGCGCGTGTTCGGGATCCAGCGTCTGAGGCCTCGCTTTCCCTAACCGTTCTGCGCCTTGGTGATCCTTAAAAGAAACAGCCTCTCTGAGTCGTCTTCCAAAGGCAAGCAGAGCCATGGCTCTATTTAGCTAGTCCCTTAAAAACCCGTAGAGATGATGTTTTTAATCCAAACATCTAACGGAAACTAAGGGAATTTTAGCTGGGCTTTTAAAGCACTGCTGGATAACAACTAATGAATAGCGCAACCTTTGACGTGTCCCATTGACACGCACAGCCCAGACAAATGTATACAATAGGTTGGCAGCAGAATAAGCCTATGCGTGTTTACTCGGAGGTAAGTCCCACTGTGTTCTATTAGCCTTGCCTTATTGTAATGTAAGGCAACAGACGCATCCCGTGTAACCAGGCAGGTGTGTGTGTGTGTATAGATAGAGATACACACACACACACACACCTGTACATTACCTCTCTGCACATTTACACATTTTATTTGCTCATTTTCGGTGCTTATTTACTTAAAACGAGAGAAGTTGTAATCCCTCCACCACCAGGCGAAAACTTGCGTGGCAGACCTTGGCTAAGGGAGCCTTGACAATCACGTTCTTTTGCTTCTGAAACTGAAACACTTTCAGGCTGCCGTCCGAAAACACACGAAGTGAGGGAACGATGTGTTGAGGATTGCGGGGTTTAATTCTCTCTTCTAGGATTTGGCCAGCCCTCCAGTTGTATGTGTGCGTATTTTCTTCACTTCCAGGTCTGAATCCTCCTCTACTATCATCAGCTCTCAAGACTTCTTCTTCTTCTTCTTCTTCTTCTTCTTCTTCTTCTTCTTCTTCTTCTTCGTGCAGTTCGCCCCACTTTCTGCCAACAGATAATTTAAAGCTGATTCCTGTTTTATTGAATCGTCAAGAGTGGCGCGCCGCGTCCCAACGTGTGACTGTCCTTCAAACCGACACGAGAGCGCATTAAGGAGGCGTGGGTTGTACAGATCCTAAACAATTACTACTCTGCTCTGTTATTAAACAATTACTACTCTGCTCTGTTATCTATTTCTAGAGGAGGCTAGTAAACCTCTGTCCTAAACTCTGACAATAAATTGGTCCTATAGAAATTCGTGAAAATATATTTCCAAATAATGTGCTCGAATTTGGGTCAGCAATCCTCAAACTGATCACTCGGAAGGAAACCCGTTGACAACAGAAGTGGATACGGTTTATTTTTAAACGCCGGCCAATAGGTTTTGGGTCTGACTCTGAGGCCATTGAACGTTTTCACTCTTCCTTGAGTTTCCCACGGGCGTTATTTGCGTTCGATGCCTCCAAGTTCACAGGCACAAGGGATCTGCCTCTTTGGAAGAGCGCTGGTCCAGCGGGGACCATGACTCCCAAAACCTTCCTTTTTCTCCAGTTGCAAGAAGCAAAGTGGTTTAACAGGAGCCTGGCGCGAGCAGAAATAGGAGCGGGGTGCTCTTTCCCCAGGACTGTCGAAGAGCTGCCGTCGGGGTGCTTTCCTTCTCATCTCCCTGGGATCCCGGAGCGGAGCGATCCAGCCGCTTCTTGGCGCGTCCCCTCCTTCGGAGCGCGGAGGTCAGAAACCGGACGCGGCGCGCGCAAGGGTAAAAAGGGGTGTGTCCGACATGCGGTGACGTCACTGCGCCGCTCAGCCAGTGAGAGGCCGGTCTTTCGGAGCCCCGTTCCAATAGGAAGCGAGCTAGCTCTGTGAGTGGCATTAAGGCCGGGCTAGAAGAAAGCAGGACTGAGAAATGAAGTTGTGCTAAAAAGCCCTTTTGGCTATCCAGAAGTTTATTAGGCATTTCTCAGCCGGAAATTAAGGGATCTTCATTAATAGCCCCTCTTCATCCCAGATTAGAGCCCAGGGCGAAGCTGGGAGAAACCGAAGCGAGATGGGACGGAGGAAAACTCCATCGCCCTCGGCAGGGGAAGCTAACTTCTTCTCCACCTTGGGAGGATCTTCCTGAGTTTCATTCAAGCGCCGAGATTGTCACCTTGGGCGCGGGAACAGAAGGTAAGTGGCCGAAGGGCACGCGAGAGGGCGGAGGGGGTGGCGAGGGCCCCCGAGGCTGTTTTGGGGAGCGGGGAGGTGCGATCCCTTCGGACTTGGCCAAACATCATCCGGACTCCCCCCCCCCCCCAATGTGGCGCTCAGATAAAGGTTAGCTGATGCTCTCCCTTGCTGCGAAAGTCTGTTCTGGGGGGAAGCGGGTGGGAGAACTCCCTTCGAAGGAGCTCTGCGTAGCAGTGCAAGAGAATGATTTTGGAAGGAGCGTTTGCAAGGGACCCGAACGGGATCAGCTGCGGAGGGTTCTCCAAGGGCAGAGCGACAGAGGTCTCTGTTTGATCCTACCATTCCCCCCCCCCGTCCATATTGAGATCCAAATAGAGGGAGGGAGGGAGAGGAGGGACTAGCTGATTTCATTATCCACGGATGCCGCCATCCTCAAAGTGTTTAAGCCAGAGTGCCGGATTTAATAGCCGAACTGGTTCAAATGGGTTTCAAACAAGACCGGACACTACGTTAAACGAAGGAATCCGGCCTAACTCGTTTCTGGATCGGAAGCACCGTTTGAATTGCAGGGGGTTGGACTAGATGACCCTCGGTATCGGTGTCCCTTCCAACTCTACAATTCTTTCTGGCTGTATCATTGATTGTATTTTTCTCCTAAGAACTGGTTGCTAGGAGGAAATGGGAGAATGCCACCATAGTAATAATTAATAATATCAGCAACAAGGGGCGCAAATTATTTGGGGAAATCTGCGCGAATCCTTTTAAAATGAACGGAATCTGAGAAACACTGATATCAGCAGAGTGTGATAAGAGCATCTGCATAGGACTGGGCCCTAAATAATAATGGTGGTGGTGGTGATTCCTTTTTGTTTTTACTTGGTTAAAGACTCTGCATCTGCGATGTATTGTTTAATGGAGTTACGCAGAGCCGAAGCGTCCCCCCTGGTTTCGATTATTCGGAGGAATGGGCACCACTTGAAACAGTGCCTCTTCCGAGGGAGGCCATCTGATCCCTTCTCCTCCTCCCATTCCCAATGCTGAAAGCGACACTCACTGGCCCCAGTTGCAGTCCTCGGAAGCTAGTCCCGCTGGGCTCGACGGGGCTTACACCCAAGGAAGTGTGCGCAGGATTGCGCAAGCTTGCAATCCTACAGGTGCCTGACTCCAAAATCAAGCCTCCGCTGAGTTCAGTGGGACTCACTGCCAGGGAAGGATGCCCAGATGGATGTCAGCCTCATTCCCTCCGGGGAAAGGCTTTACTTACTCACACACCGCAGAATGCTTCCAAGGTGCGATGTTTTCCCTTGAGAATTAAACCCTTCGACCTCCCCGTCTCACCTCCCTGCCGTTGTTGTCTTCACAGTAGCCTGAAGGAGCGGTCCCTGAGTCTGCAGATTCCCGGCCACTTTTTTTCCGCAAAGGGAGAGGAAGAGCTAGAGAGGCCTGGAGATTCTCAAACGTTTGAAGAGACGCTACCATGTCTCTTTTGCCCGGAATTACATTTTCAGCCACGACAGGAAGAAAGCATCAAGGACCCCCTGACTGGATTGCTGAGCTCTGAAGCTGAGCTCTGAAGCCATCTTGCCGCTCTCCTCTCTGCCAGTCGCTTTTGGATTCCCAGAGCTGGATTCGCAACTTTTACAGCCCATTGATAATCAGCTCCTTAATAATAATAATAATAATAATAATAATAATAATAATAATAATAATAATTGATGGTCTTGCACCTATCACCATCCCGCACCCTGAAGCTTAAGCATTCGCGCGCCCGCATTTTAAAATGATTTTGTGATTTCAAAACAAAGCAACAAACAATTTCACGATGCTTTGCTGGAACTGACCGAGGCGCCCGCCCGCACACTTTTGTTTATTTTTTTGGATGCATCTGTGGAGCTTACACTGTCAGAAAGAAAGGGGAAGAAACCACCATGAAAGAGAAGTCCAAAAATGCGGCCCGGACTAGGCGGGAGAAAGAAAACAGCGAGTTTTACGAACTGGCCAAACTGCTGCCTTTGCCTTCCGCCATCACCTCGCAGCTGGATAAAGCCTCCATCATTAGGCTCACCACCAGCTACCTGAAGATGCGGGTGGTTTTTCCCGAAGGTAGGTGCCCACTGTCGCGGGATTCAGCTACCCACCCCTATTTCCTAATCAGCGGGGGGGGGGAGGTCCTTGATAGCCCAGGAGACCTTCAGATCTGGCCTCTTCCTCCTCTCATCTGGTCCAGTAGTTTAAGAGCGGACTAGGGGAGCCGTCGAGGGGGAGTCGCCTCGTGGCCCTGTTCCTCTGGCCTGTGTAGTTTTCGCACCAGACGGCTCTCTGGAGTGGTTCCCCACTCTCTTTCAAAAATAAATCTTTCTCTTCTCTCGCTCCCCCTCTATCCCTCCCTGCCCATAAACACTTTCCCCTTTGGAACATAGGATGTGTTTGGCTGGGAACCGCCGGCACCTTTGTCAACACGTCGAGGCTCAGAGCTCAGCTGCTTGTTCCAGTAAAACAAACAATGCATTTTCTCTCTCCGCCCCGCGTCTCCCTCCCGGCGAAGCCACGTGCGTTGCTCAAAAGGGCAATTCTCTCATATTTATTATAGATAAATTGGGCAGGAGGGAGGAGAAGGTGGGGGAAATGAATTAATACGAGGCTAAATATTTGCATGGATGGATCGACAGCGCGCAGCCCCTGGGCTTCTGTGCCGAGCAAAAAAAGGGAGGCAGCCGCGGACAGATGCGTCGCGTCGCGATGGGGAAAGGTGCGGGGGCGGAGGAAGGAGCCGACGAATTTAAATGCCTCTTTTGAATATGCATGAACGTGGCACATCTGGAACTGATGTCGAGGGTCCAGGTTTTTGAGAAGGCATGAATCAAGGCCGTCGGTGTAGTCAGCGAAAAACAAAAACAGTCTTTCCTGGTGTTAAAAGTTCTTCGTAAGAAGCAAGGCCGCGTTAACTGCCCGTTCTGGGTGATCAGGATGGGGTAAATAGCTGGAGTGTTTTTTCTGGAGTAGTGTGATTAAAAAAAGGGGGGGAGGGAGAACAGGATTCCTTAATAATAAGGTATGACAAACTTCAAACGGGGGGGGGGAATCCAAAGAAAAGCCAGGAACATCGGCCTCGATCCCCTCTGGCAATGGCTTTTAAGAGGAAATTCCCATTGCCTGGCTGAATGTTCGGCTTGCTTTTTTGTTTTTTAAAGATCAGACTGTTACTCTAGGATCCTGTGTACTTTAAAAACGGCAGTAAGCCAAGGGTTTTTCTCCTGTGAAACCCGGATCCCAAATATGTTGGGACTGAACTCGGAAGAGAATCGTGGGACTTCCTTGCGTAGCTCCAAACTCTTCTTTGGATTAAGGGCCCCTCGTCTTTTCTGCTGTCACCAAATGAGACTCCCTTTCCCGTCTACATGGAATCGGGATATGAATATGATCCCGATTAATCTAAAATATATATTTGGCGTTATAAGATCAGTGGCTATTTTTAAATCAGGCAAGGGGTTAGAAAACTTCACTAAGGATGATACCAATATTTTGTAAAGATAAACAGGAACCAGGGGATATAGGGAAATGGGGGGACGGAACTTCTCCCGGCGGAGTTAACGAAAACAAATCATTAGGATAGCTATAGCCTTTAGAGCATCTGTAGTTTTATTGGGGAAGTGAGGCGATGGCATCCACAGGATATTTCAGTTTTGAAATCGAGGAGAACACAAGCGCAAGGTGTTTGTTTTTTACAGAAAGTCAGCCCCAACCGAATTTACTTTGAAATAAGTTGAAGTGGAATTTATTTCCCAGAAAGCCTACAATCATACTTGCTCAGAAAACGTTCCTTTGAAATTGAGGGGACTTCAAAATAACTGGCTTGTGACCCAGCTGTGCGTTCTGCATATTTTGCAACGTGCAGTTGAATTTATTAATATGTGCATTAGGCTGTTTTCGTAAAACAGGATCCAAGTTTCATTCTTTTTAGCTTCCGCAGATTTCGAAAGCGGGGGAGCTAAACACATGCTCAGAGAGCAGCAAAAGAAACCAGAGGGATTTAAATGCAATTAACTTTGGCTGGATCGCACCCATACTTTGCAACATGTAACTTGCTGTTATTTATACAAGCATTAGATGAAACCAAGGCAGTTTGGGATGGGATGGTGATTATTATTTTCCCTTTACCGTCCTGCACATACCAAAGCACCTCCAAATTCTCATTCTGCACGTACATATTTTCGTTTGTTTGCAAAGAAGTTCCCTTGATTTCAAGTTGGGCCTGATCCAGCCAGAGCCCGGTAACTTCACCAGCATACACAACACGTGCCGCACTCCTTTCTGCCGCGGTCGATGGGATTAAAGCGCGCTCCATTTCGGCTGGATAGTGCTCTGTGTTTGGGAAAGCAATCCAGCCTCTGTGTGTGTTGTACACTGAGCCGCTGCTCCCAATTGTCCGTGTTTAGGAGAAGGGTGCTAATCACTCTTGCGGTAAAGGGGGAGAAGATGCAAAGGCGATGAAGTCACCTTTTCATTCCGGCGCACAGTTTTTGGAGACCTTTTATCCTCACCCTCCCTTCCTAATTTCCCCCTTTCGAAAAGGCGGCTCCTTTCGACTGTCCACGCGGAACTTGTGGAAGTATTGGGCCCGTGGGGGGCCCTTGGGGTTCCTCCAAAGATGATTAGCCACGATTTGCCCGCTTCCTCGGTCCCGGCGGGCTTCCTCCGGAGCGTGCTTTGCAGCAGCTCTGCGCAATTACCGGCGCCTCCCTCGCGGGCTTGTGCGATCAGAAGAAGCATATGGTGTTGCTTGTCGGCTGCGAGCAATCAGAGGAGGCAAAGAAGGGCTGATCCTCTGTCCCAGCTTCCCCCTGGCTTGTAAGCCGGCGAATGTCTGGAAAGAGAAAGGAAAGGGGTGGGGGGAGAGGAGAGAGAGCGAAAGCCGCCAGGGAATTGAGGTGGTCAAGGGCAAAGCGAGCCAGATCCGCTGCTGGGATAATGGCCCCAGCGTCTGCCACACTCGGAGGCAGCGAGAGAAGTTCTTGGGGCTCGGGCTCCCTTTATCTCTGTTGCCTCTTTCTCTTTTGCTTATTTTTCTTGTTTTCTATCTTAGGTAGCTGTGATCTTCTTGCATTGTATGGGGAAATCTCAATAAAAACCTTAGTGAAAGGTGTTCAGCTCCAGCTACGGATGGCTAAGGGTCCTGGATTTTGGCTCCGGTGCTTGCCCGAAGTGGGCTCCCCCCACATTATTTATTTATTTATTTTTAATTATTAAGGTCGATCTTAAACGTGCTGGGCACCGCGCGACACCCAGGAGCTTCCAAGCCCATTGCAGTCACTAGACAGCAAGCCTAAATCCAGCGATTAGGAAATAAATCCCACCTCAGGCGAGGGGAATTTAACTTCTTCCTGAGCACGCACCCGCTTCTATCTCCCTCATTCTCTCGCTTTCTCCCCACCCCCATCTCAACCGTCCTCTTTATATGGGTGGGCTAAGGTAGGGAAGGGTTATGGGGAAGGCGTCTTATGTGATGGCTTGCGTTTTGGTTAAAATCACTGCATATCTTAATTTTGGGAAAGGGGCGCAGAGAGAATTAGCCTGCAAGAGGCTAATTCCTTACTTCCTTACTTCTTCCAAGCACGTTGGCAGGGATCAGGGCCTACACGCCTGAGCCTAGCCGCCTAGATGAAGCCCCATCGATTTCAGTGGCGCCAAGCAGGGTCTCGGGCACAGCTGCCTGTCTGTGTGTGGTCCGGACTGAGCATGTTCAGGATTGCCACTTGAAGGAAGGCAAGGAAGGAGAACAGCAGTGGGGTGAGGAAAGCGAGCTCTAGAAGCAGACGCAGAAACAAACCAGCGGTGTCCAAACCATTATTGTTACTATGGCAAGGCGGAGATGGGGGAGTCGGTGGCCCTTCAGATCCTAGATGACAACTCCCATCACCTCTGGCTGTTGGACATTGGGCTGATGGGAGCTGGAGTCTAGCAGCCGTTGGAGGGCCACGGGCTCACCGCCCCCTTCCCCCATATTATCAAGCCATCTCTTTCCGCTGAAGTACACGTGGCACCATCAGCAACCCATCAACTGTGCTGGTCCTCTGACCTAAAGCCGCCTGGCAGACTTAGCCCGGCTGAACAACGTAGGACTAGTTTCCCCAGGTCTAAGGGCGCTCTCTCTCCCTCTCCCTCTTCCTCAAGTACCTTGGGATCGAAGCCTTAGCACATCAAAGGCCAGCAGGTTCACTTAAAAGAGGGCTACCGCTGGTTTCTGGATTTTGACTTGTTTTTCTTGGCTGGTTCTTGAAGACAGGCCTCTCTTCCGAATTTTTCACAGGGACTGAAATGCTCAGCGGAATAGGGTGGGATCTACTTAGAATCCGGGTCTGGGCGTGTTGTGAGAATGGACGCGCCATGACACGCAATCGCAGACAGTAGTAGGTGATTTATTTATTTTTGCACCAATTCTTTTTTTTGGGGGGGGGGGATGGACGAACCTTCTGCCTTTTCCTGAGCTCTCCAGATGTTGCGTTAAGGCAAGGAAAGGAAATGCCAGACCTCGCTAAACCTACCGCATCTCTCTCCTTCCGAGTCCCCAGAGATCATAAGTGAATTCGTATTCACGCCGGTTTGGAGGGCAAAGGTCAAATTCAGGACTCCGTTTCGCCTTCCTGTGTTTATGGACGAGCTCTGGCCTTGATCCTTTTACAAATAAATGGGAGAGGGGGGACATCCCTCCTCCTCTTCTCACCCCCTCCTCTCCTCCAAGGACAAAAGCGCATTTAAAGGTGAGAAGCCGGCTAACTTCCTCCCCAGAAACAAGCAGTGACGGAGCGAGTGACGGAGCCAAACGAGAGAATGAGGCCATGGCGGAGCCTTGCTAGGCTTTCTACGTCAGCGCCCAGTTCGGGGACCGTCTGTTAGGGATCGAAGGACTTTTGGCTGAGCCAAATCAGGCCAAGTAGCTGAACGACAGAAACATTTTAAAAGGAACCCTGCTGCAAGGGTTGAATTATTCGCAGAATGAAATACAGCAAAAGACCAACAAGCCTGTCTTGCTTTCATGCCCCATCTTTTGTAGAGAGTTGTTGTTGCGGTTGTTGTTTCCCCAAACATTACTAAAGTTTGGTAAAATATTTTAAGGAGAGAAACACAGCTCAGCGATTTAGGAGCATGCCACGCGTCTTTTCGTCTCTCTGACTAAAATATTTCCTAAGCAGCGTTTGCATTCAGATGCTTGAGGGCCACCAGTTATTACCTACGTAGCTGTTGCTTTACACCTGTGCAAGAATAGATCGAACGGCCCGAGGTCCTCCAGATAGTGAAGGGTTTACAAACCATAGCTGATAGATTTCTAGAAACGTTTTAATCCGGTGTCCAAACCAAGGAGTGGCTTTCGTTGCTTTAAAGACGGGGCAAGGAGGTGTCTTCAGAATCAAGTCCCACTGAAGCCATGGGGGCTGTCCCTCAGTGAAGTTTTGGTAATCTAAATAGGATATTAACTATAGACCCAGTTACATTGGTTTGCGGAAAGCATGCAATAGCTGCCCAAGTACATAAAACGGCTCTTTTGACTGGTGAGTCCGAGGGGCAGGTAGACAGAAGGGCCGAGGAGGGTCCACGCAGGAAACGCCGAGAGGTCTGGGGAACGAATATTAGAGCTCACCTTGAAACACAAAGTGCGGGTTTTCGCCCGCCGGTTGGTTGCGATGGAAAGGTTCGTTGGTTGTCAGTATTTTTCTGCGTGCGCGCTTGATATTTCTCTCGCTTATTTCGTAATTTATTTATTTTTTATGATCCAGTAGGAGTCTTGCTTAAAAATTGCAACTGAAACTGTGCAGGGTTTGATTCATTTTTTTTCCCTTCACCTGTTTTTCAAGAGGAGAGAACTCAAGTACATGGGAACAAAATAAAAAAAAATTTAAAAAATTCCTTCCAGTAGCACCTTAGAGACCAACTAAGTTAGTTATTGGTATGAGTTTTCGTGTGCATGCACACTTCTTCAGATACGAACGAAAGCTGTTTAGGTGTGCGGAATGGGCGGGTGTGGACTGGACGGAGCTGGATTGCGCCGTTCTTTGAAAAGGGCTACAAGAATTGGACCACTAGGAAGGAGAATAGCGGTCCAAAAGTCCAGAGTTTTTGCCTCCAAGTATTCATTTCTTGTCTAGAACAATCGTTTGTTGCTGTTGTTTTCAAAAAGAGATGTAAGGTTAACGACAGCAAGAGTGAGCTAGGCAATCCTTCCCGCAGGCCTTGCATCGAAAAAGGGCTTGCTAACTTTCTTGTTGTACTTCTTTTGCGATGTTTCAAAAGTAAAAGTGCAAGTTAAAACAGCAGCAACGCGTGGAGGGAATTTCCGCGCGGATCTCACGTCGATGATAATTATGAAAATGTTCATTGATTTCAACTCCCCCAGTGTTCTCCTATTTTTCCGATTGTGTGTGTGTGTGCGTGCGTGCACTGTGCGTGCGTGGGTGTATCTGTGTGTACGTTATGCACTACGTGACCAGAAACACACACACACACACACACACACACACCCTACCGAAATCATCCCATCTCCGTTGGGGTGGGCGGGCTGGCGGATTAAACAGGCGCTTGACATCATTTTTTGATAGTAAAAATAAGGAAATGCGAGGATTCTGAAAACATATATATTTAGATGTACTGTCACTCCATCACTAGTTGGATTCTGGACGCTGCGATCAGGCTGCAATCCTATATCCACTTACCAAGCAGTAAGCCCCATTAAACTGAATGGGACATGCGTTTTGAACAGGCACCGGCAGCTTCTTGCCGCTCCGCGTAGGGTTACTCAAAATCGCTTAGCAATGCAGCTCGACAGTTCTACACTCCATAATTTTGCAGCTACTATTTTGTTAAATAAATAAATGCGTTTAGCGTTTCAGTACTGAAATCCATTGCCTTGTTTTAGTTGGGAGGCGGTATTTAAAACAAAAACAACAAAGGGGAGAAAAGGAAGAAAAAACAACAACCCCCTTTCCCACGTGGATCGGTGATTTAATGCTGTTTTTCTTGCTGCTGAGGGAAATGATTGAGCATTGGGTTTCAGTGTTTATTTTCTTACAGACGTTTTTCTCATTTAAAAGCCTTTAAGCTGCCTCCCTTTGTTTGATTCCAGTTTTGATGTGGACTTGAAATGTGAAGTGCAGAACGAAAGCCCCGGCATAACTGCTCCAAAAGCAGATTTATGGCTGAGAAAAGCAGAGGTCAGGCTGATTGGCAAAAACCGTAATTTCTTCGCGGAAAGCCGCCTCGATCGCCAGAATAAAATAATGATGGTGGTGGTGGTGGTAATAATGGTATTAATTAATAAGCTGTTTGCAGATATTTTCATCAGTCGTGAGGCTAGTAGATGGTGAAATAATTCATCCTCACCCCCTTCCCCAAGGATTTCAGGACGAAATGTTAATTTCCCCCCTCCTCTGTTGTTATGGTTAGCATGGAAAACGGAATCGTTTTATGGGTCTGATTAACAGAGCAATACTATAGAGTTTAATGGGACTTTTCCCCCAGGTAAGTGAGCATATGATTCATCCTTAATCGGGTTGTCTATTTTCCTGGTAAAATACGATTCTGCTTGCCAAGGCTGAATGAATCCATATCTGTTCTGCTTCCTAACGATTTTCTTTTTAAAAAACATATGGCAGTGGGGTTTGTGTAGATAAAACATTTTACAGATATACCGTTTATTGATATTATTTAAATCACAGCATATTAAACCACCGGATTCCACTTATTATTAAAGACAAGCAGCACTTTGTTTCTGCGTACATTTTTATATGCACGTAAAACAGAGCTGATTTGTGCTTTTTAATGGGCAGGGTCGTAAATTTTGTAGAGGTCGCTAGCAACTGATGGTTCTGTAAGGCCGAGTCTGAGCCGATCCAGCGTAAAGTTAGTTAACAAATATCGTGAACTGGATGCCTAAATATGGCAGAACCCGGGTCTGTTGAAATGAAAAGTCAGTCTCCTCGGTGTGGGGCTTTGGTTTTTGTTCTCAGTAATCAGAGCACACACACCCCTCACACATACACACCATCCTAAATAAATACACGGAAACGAGGAAATTTGAGGTCCCTTGGAACGATGGCTTAAAAGGACTGACAGTCCAAGTCCCCTTTCCTCCGACTGTGTCATTTACAGCCCAGTCCTATGCACGTCTACTCAGCAGTAAATCCCAATGAGACTTACTCTCGGCCCGGGTAAATGTGTATAGGACTGCGGCATTTCTCAATAATCCCAGTTTCCCCAATAATCCGGCCGGTGGTGTCGGAGGCATGCCTGATTTTGTCGAGGTTGCTCCAGCCTCTAGGATTCGAATACTCGAATTTGTGTGTTTCAGTTCAACCCAGTTCGAAGTCAAGCGCTTCTTTGCGGGGAGGGGGGAGGACACTGGATAATATCGCTGGGTAGAATTAGTATTAATCCTCGAAGCTGTAAAATAAGCGAGAAAGTGGTGAAGTGTCTGCTGAGGGGGGTTAAAAGGTGCTCATTTTCTAAGCTGCAGGCTGAAATGGCCGCCTGATGACCAGGGTCTCCTCGACAAACCGAGAGGCTGAAGGGCCGCCACGTGGTGAGGGAAATGGGTTGGGTCAAAGACTGCGCATGCCTCTGCCAAGCCTGGGATGTGGCAAACTCCACTCAGTCCTTCCTCGTCTGGAGCCTTCAGGGAGACTGAGCCGAGTCTGAGTAAGCAGATGCGCCACAGTTGTCCTCGCTGCTCTCCTCTGAGTCCAGAGCGGAGGAGAGACAGATTAATATGTATTGTTATTTTTAATGTGAGCATTAATAAGCAAAAGAGTCAATCAGTAAACTTCCGAGATGCGCAGAATGCATTCTCAGAAGACCTCCTCCTCACGTGGGACCTTGGCTCCATAGGAAGACTCTATATCGATATTGACAGTCTTAGACGCGAATTTAGCTGGGTGTAAGTCTCACGTTCTGAGCAGGCATGTATAGGACTGCACAGTTTAAACGCAAACTTGCGTGTTTCAGGGCAGACTTGGTGGGCGAGGTGAGGATGATCGAGATGAAAACAACCACCATCCTGGATTTGGACCAGGTTTTCGTTTGGTGAGCTGTCTCCAAACGAGGGACACACTCCTGTAAGGAATCTCAACAGTCAACCCGAGAGCGCTGACCTCAGAGAACAAGCGAGGGGAAAAACCCTTCCCAGAGACTGGGATTGAAAGCGATACAGTCGGCCAAATGTCTGTAAGATTGCCTGCCTGCTCCTTGGAGAAATCCAATGTGGTTCATGGGACTTTTAGCTTTAGGCTGCAGTTCTGACTGAAGTTGCATTAGCTTGGGAGAAACTCAGTGGGATTTAACTTCCGAGTAGACCCGCGCGGGCTTGTTCCTGCTTTCTGTCTCTCGTGAACCCGGATCGATGGATTTGGAAGCGCCTTGGCAACCTGAACCAGAAAGTGCCGCGCATGCCAGCCCTGAATCTCCTGTTGCTGTTGCTGCCGAGAGTAAAAGCAGATCAGGCCATCTGGAAAGATGGCATTATTTAAGCACTCAGTAGAAGGGAGGGAGAGAGGGAAAAAAAAAACTTCCGTAACTCCTTTCTCATCAACAACAATCCAATTAAGAAGCAATACTTGGGTTTAGGTCAAGGTGGGCTGCACGCGCCTTCCCCCTATCTCCTGCGAGCCTGGTTTGTAGCACAAGGGCCGTGACTCAGCGGTAAAGCAGAGAAGAGGCGCTCTTAGGGGGCCTTGGCTAGACTAGAGGTCCGAGTGGGCCAAGACAGGTGGTTGCTTCAGTCCAGCTTTTGAGGGTCCAGGGCAGACACGGAGAGTGGCTCTCAAGTATATGACTGTTGCTGGAGAATTGGAAGGCTAGAGTGACCACAGCAGCGCGATCCGCAACCCGCTCAGGTAGTCGGCCCGCGGCTCTTCGGCTAGAAAGAACGTGACAAGCTTTTCTTCTGTAGATTAGGAAAAATCCACGGCGGGCTGACTACCTGAGAAGGTATCGAGATGTCTACTGCAGCCACTTCCTTTGGTCCAGGGTTGAACTGTGTCCGCATTCAAGAGCAGATCGTGCTGCAGTGTGTTTGCTGAGCGAAACTCATTCTGATATACGTATAACGTTGGGTGCTGCTGCTTGCATCTCATGAAGTAGCTGTACCACTTCAGGCTGCTCACCTGATGGAATGCTCCCCCGTCTCTCTAAACCAGGGGTGACGAGCCTTTTTTCCTCCTCCAGATGTGGCTGAACTAGAACTCCCATCACCTCTGGGCATTGGCCGGGCTTTTGGGGGCTGATGGGAGTTGTAGTTCATCAACACCCTAGTGGGCCAAATATTCCCCACACCTGCTCTAAATAAAACACCTGTATATAGATAGAGATTGTGTCAGGGAGAACCACTTAACTTTAGGGTAATTTTATTATTGTGCGTTATTTATTTATGGCTTTGTTTGTTGCATTTATATTCCATCTTCTCCTCCAAGGAGCTAACGGTGGTACAAATAATTCTCCCCTCTTCATTTTATCCTCACAACAACGTTGTGGGTGGGGTAGGTCAGGCTGGGAGGCAGTGACTGGTTCAAGATCACCTCGTGAGCTTCGTAGCCCACCGAGGATTTGAACCCAGGACTCCCAGAGCCTAGACTTGGGCACAGCCCTTAGTACAAACTCGACCCAAGAGTGAAATAAGTCCAAAGGTGCACTAGATCTACCAAAGCAAGTTCCATGCATTCTGCCTTAATTAGTTTGATGACAGCATTTTTTCAAAGAATGTGTTTGTTGGATAATTGTCCTTCAATTAACAAACCGACGGTCCTAACTGTGGCTCCGAAGCCCAGGGTCTCATCCCTGCCTGCCTGCTTCCCACCGAACCTGCTTCATACTAATAAACGCGGCGGCAGGATTCTGCTCATTTTAACCCAAGTCCTGCCTTTCCGGTCTTGCGTTCCTCATTGTTTATTTCAGATTGTAAACTCCGTGGAGGCAGGGACCTGTCCATTTATTATTATTATTATTTTGCTTATCGGTATGTAAAGAGCCCTGCACTGTAGCAATGGTAACAACATTTTTTCTCAGGGCTGTGGGACGAAATTATGCTTGATCTAGAAAGGTGCCGGAAATGAAGGTTTGCAGGAAGCCAACGCTGCAATTTCCAAGGGCAGCGAACTACTCTAGATAAGAAAGATGGGTGGAAAGATCACTGCACAGTCGGATGGTACGAAGAGAAATGAGGTTATTCCCCGCGGTCTATTAATAAATAAAGGTTGGATTCTGGCTAGGTGTAATGCAGAGCGTTGACACACAGGTAGTGAGTGTACTGTGGAGTCTTGGAGGACACGCAGCTCTTAGGCCCTCCGCTGAAATATATGAGGACTGTGGTACTGGCCTGCCTTGAGGTGTTGTTGTAAGAATGTGTACGGGACGCGCTTTGAATACAAACAAAAACACTACACTATAAGACATGTTAAATATTAGCCTCATCCTTCAATAACCCCTTAAAAGGCCACTGGATATAGAAACAACTCAAAGTAGAAAATCACATTTGCAAATCGGAATATTTTGGGGGGTTGGGGTCCTGAAAAAATAACGTTCAGAGCAATCCTTGACGTGTTTACTCAGATATATAAGCCAATGGGCTTTTCTTCCAGCATGCATAGGATCGCAGCCTATCGGTGCTACTGTATGCTTACGAGGAAGTTAGTCTCCCTGAGGCCATTAGGACTTCCTCGCAGGGTTTCAGCGCAGGTTTGTCCGAGCTGGTTTACCCTCTGCTCCTAATTTGAAAGAGCCGTTTGGGGACCCAAACCCTTCGCTCCAGGTTTCCGAATGCGCCTAACATGCGTCCGACCACCACCTCTTTTTCGAATGACCCACCTGGGAGGGTGAAGTGCAGCGACAGAGTGGAGCTTCTTTCTCCCTGTCCCCCTTCCCAACATTTCTGAATGGAGCCACTAACCCACCTTTCCGAAGTACTGGGTTCAATGATACTTGCTTCCCCTTCCAGCCAGTGGGTTAAGGACCCCGCCTAAACCAGTTCTTTAATCTGGCAGTGGGTGGCATTTGGAGTTTTAAATGCACCAGCAAAAGCTGAACTGAGTCCCGTTTGGAGAAGCGCGCTTTACCTTGAGATGCGGGCTCAGAGAGACGCCGAATTGGGAAAGTAATAAAGCTACATTTAGTAAAGGAAGTTTGATGGGAACGTTCATCGCTCTAATCTGGGGTGGCGATGCACAAAGAGCCATGCTTGCTCTTTGTTCTCAGCGGGAGAGGCCTACAAAGATGTCTCCTCTCCCAAGCTGAGGATGACGGAGGAGGAAATTAGGTCAGCAGCGCTAAGAGTTTCCCTCCAGCAGCTGAAGGAATGTCAACGCAGGTCGAAGGACAGTCTAGGATGCTTGCAGATTCTTCTATCTACTCTACTCTTTCCCATGCAAAGCCAACAACCTATAGGCAAGCTGTGTTGCATCTCAACACTTCCTGCAGGAGCTGGGATTAACAGGGTTATGGGTGGGGTTTTATGTTGCAGCTTTCTATATGTTATTACCTGGGAGTAGGCCTCAACTGAAATTTGTAGAGCTAATTTCTGAGTTTCGGACTGCAGTCATTATGCCCGCTTACCTGGGAACAAGACCCATTTTGTCTACTTTGGGATGAATTGCCTTGGAATAAGAAGTGTGGAGGTGGCGGTGAAATGATGAGCCAATTCAAATTTCCCCACAGCTGCTGACTGGGTAGGTGGCCTTTGTTAGGCTTTTTAGGGCACTGGGTGCATAGCAAATAGAACAATCTGTTCTGGATGACTACAAAAGGAAAGCAGATTTTGTTGTTGATTCCTGAAATCCAGATCAGAATCCCTCAGGATAGGTGGGAAACTGTGGAACAGAGGCAGATAAAATCCAGATCACAATATTTGTTAACGTTAGCATTGCACACAGACAATAATTCTAGGTTGGCTTGGTGTGGGGCAAGTAAGATTCTCCCAGATCCTAAGAAGAATTCCTCTGGCATAAATAAGACTAAAAACTTGTTTTGCTTCTTATATCCCTCCTGCTGTGGGGCAGGCTGTAGTAGGCAACACAAACCATTTCATAATAAAATAATAAAAATAAATGCTATCAGCTATTATTACTGGAAAATACTGCAGTGAGAAACATGGGCAGCGCTGCTACTACAGGGACACTAATGTTGTAGCAGATTTTTAGTAATTTTTAGTAGTAGTACAGCAATGGACTACAGCTTCCCCTACACTTGCATAGGTGTTTTCTCAGCTTTTAATGTTACTATCACTATTGTAGCGGTTTCCTCATAGATTTACCTGCTGCATGGAACTGCATTCTTGAAGTTGCAAACACAGGAGAAAATGTTTTCTGGGTGTTAGTGATTCATTATAATGGAAGTAAATGTAATAATATACATTTAAAAATGTAAAAATATAGTTTGTGACTTTAATAATAGATATGTGGTTATTTTTGTTTGCTAAAACCAAAGTGATACAGACATTGGAAAAAATAACAATCTTATATGTTTTAAAACAAAAAACAAAAAAACCACACCAGGTTTAAGTTCTTGTTAAATGAACTCTTTCCCATTATTTATTTGTAACTGGTAGAATCCCGCTGGGTGAGGGAGGAGAGGCCAGCCCAAACACTTGGTCCTGGCTTCTCTCCCTCGTCTGGGGCTGGCTTTCCCTAGGACTGTGTTTGGTCTTCCACTGTCATACTGTAAGCACACGAATCCGAGTGAGGAATCTTAGATCGGGTGGGTTGCGGGGGCGGGGGGAAGGAGAGAAACCAGTCGGACTAGAAGAGATCCATTCTGCGGAGGCCCCTTTTAGTTCTGCACATCTTGCCTGCAGCGCGCACCTTGTCTACTTTGAAAAGATTTCCTCTTGTCTTTTTATTCTCGGCAGAGGCTGCTTCCAAATGTGGTTTCTCTGCTCGAGCAGTAGGCAAGGTTGCAAGAAACCCGATTTCTGAATGTTAATGGCCGCGCGCCGGTGAGCGACTTGGGAAGAGGAGAGAGGGAAGGGAATGAGAAAGAAAGAGAGAGACTTTCTTAGTTTGCGTTGCACAGACCAGCACAATGGTGTGTGCTTTATCGAATCGGTTTCTGTCAGTTAGCTTCACCCGGACCAAACGGGGAAAAAAGAAGGCCGGACGGCGACACATCTCCACGCAAGCCCTCTCTGGTAGCCCACACTTTTGTGCAAGATTGTGCCACTGGAAGTGGAGAGCGTCTAGGATGGCAGCTCAGAGGCATTCTTAATCCGGATCGAAATTCAGTCTCGAGGGTTCAGAGATCAGAAGACGACCCTAGGGCCAGAGAAGTGGCTCAAAAAACGCCATCCTCCTGCCCCACTCCGCGCGGCTCTCCCCCAAGCGCGATCGATGCTCGTCGTCCGGCCAGCGATGCCGGCAGCTGCCTGGTCGCCTCTGGAGGGGGCAGGAGGGGTGGCTGTTCGCCGTCCTCCCGCCTGCCTAGTCAACGGTGCCTGTGGGATTAGGTCAATTGGTGTGGATCTCCTTCGCCTCATTTGGTTACTAATTGGTTTCTTGTTTTAGAAATCGAAATCTCATTTCCAGAAATCACAAAGCCTCGGTAGGCAGGCCGTGAAGGTAATCCGGGGGTGGGATGATGGGAAAGATGCAGGCGAGCAGGGGGCGGGGGGGGGAGAGAGGAGTCTGCCTTCAAACAGAATCGCGAGGAAAGCAGCAGTGGAACTTCGCCCGGCTTTTCAAGCGAAATGTGAGCTCGTTAGAGCCATAATAGATACATCCCACCCACTTCTTAAGGCTACTTATGTAAATATGATAAACCAGGCTTGTCGGAGCGCGGAACGGAGATCCCCCCCTTTTTTTTTACCTAGGAAGGTTAATGTAGCGTAGCTTGGAAATCTTCCAAAATAGATTATGTTTTCCCTTTTTATCTTCCACCACTTTAGCCGGGAAAATCCCCCCTTCAGATTCCAAGCTCCTTCTTCATCTCTTCCAATTCTCGCTCCTTCTTCTTCTTCCTCTGCTTCAGCGAGGCTCTCCAAATTGCAAGAAGAAACCTTTACATCTCCTGACTAACCTAATCCCAAAGGCAAAGAGAGAGGGGGAGAGGATCTGGGTTTCTCACTTTTTAAAAAGAAGAAGAAAATGCAATCAGACTACAGTATTTGAAGGGGTGGGGATTGGCTGCGGTAGGTCAAGTGCATCCCAAGCAACTTTACTCAACGTTAAAATCGGGGGGGGGGGCATACTTTAAAAATAAAAGATACCGAACTATAATGTATCTGAAGCTGCAGTTTTCCAGTACCCCCTTTTAACTCATCGTGTCTTAACGCGCAATAAATGCAAGCGGAAGACTTAGTTGAAACGTTTCGAATTAAGTCCAAGCTTGACTCCAAAGGAACTGTCATTACGATAAGTATTTTAGGACCCGTGGGTTAAAATGTTGTTCATTTCAGAGGAAGAGAGGGGTGCAGGGTAGGGGGGAAACTAAACTGACAAGGGCTTGCTTCTGAGTAGTCGCGATTAGGATTGCGCTGCAACTTCCGGGTGAACATGTCCAGCCACATGATTGCGATCCAAACGCATTTAGGGGGCAAGCCTATCCACTCTCTCCTTGGCCTCTGTCTCCTTTGATTCTGCGCGATTCAGTTCTGAGTAGACGCTCGTAGGATCCCCATGTTCCTGTAGCGCTAAGTGCTAATGGGGCGTTTTAGACCGGAGCAACTAGGGGAGATCAGTCAGTTTGAGATGTCAGTGTTACTCAGCTTGAGTCGCAGTGCAAGTCTATCACCACCCGTCAATTAAATTTGTTGGTCACCTCTTTACCAAGGTAACTCAAAGTGACTTACAATACACTGGCAACTAAGTCTCCTTGAGCTCAGTGGGGCTTCTTCTCTCAATAAGCGGATAGGACGGCGGCCTCGACGCCCTCCACCTCCCCTGGCTTGTGGATTGAAAAAGCTGAAAGTCGCCCACCCACCACCGCGGCGAGGTTTTAAGGAATCCCAGAGACCAAAGGATTGGAGAATGGTCAGATGGCGGCCAGTCATTCATGGGAAAGGATGGAGACATCTGGCCAGTAGAAGGCTCTCGCTCCCTGCCCCCCCCCCCTAAATCTCACGTGGCTCAGTTTGGAAGAGAAGTGCTCGGAAGGGCGAGCAAAGCGCTTGTTTAGAAAATATTAACTTGGCTCGGCTGGAGGGAGGAGTTCACCCGGAACAGGAGCAAAAGAGCTGCAGAGCAGGGCGGGGAGGCGGGAGAGAATAGAATTGCGGATTCTGCCCAAAAGTTAACCTGTAATGCAGGCAGGCTATTCATTAACCCGCCGGGGCAGGATCTGCTGCTCCACTTTTAGTAGCCTAAGAGAAATAGGAGGCCCCCCTCTCCCCCCGCTTTTGCATTCAGATTAATCAGCAACTGGGAAAAGCGCAGAGACTGGAATGGGAACGTCTGGATCGCCCAGAGAGGGTCTCGTGAGTCGACAGGTGTGTCTGCGTGTATGCCCACAGACAGCGTTACTCTCGTTGCTTGTTTAAATCCAGACATCCTTAATACGTTTCTGTAGATCTGCACATCCAGCAGCCCCCCCCCAAAAGTATTTACGTCTTTCTTCTTAATTCCGCTAATAAACACATCCAAACGAAAGGAACCCGTGAATGTCTGAGACCTTCCCGCTTCCCTCGGCCCGTCAGGCTTCGGTACAGTACTTTCAGTTTCCCGAAGAAGAGAAAAAAACACACTACAGGAGTTGGTTGTTGTTGTTGCTTTAAAAAAAACAGAGGATCCAATACTCATTTAAGCCGGCAGCTACGTCTATCTGGATGTAGCTGGGTAGCCACGCCCTTTCTCTTAATCGTGGCGCTGAGGGAGCGCATAAACTCAAACCTCGACGCACGAGCCCTTTTTAAAAAATCCAACCAACAACTTAGGCACACAGGGGACTTGAGCCACAGGGGACTCCCTTCTAAAGGAAGCAAACACGCACGGATTTGAACTTCCAGGCTGAAACCCTCAGGAGGGAGCGCCACTAAATCCAAAGACAGGCGTTTCCAAATGCGCATCAATCCAGTCATTCTAGGCGCCCCGGGATTCAGGAAGCTTCCTTGAGCCACGCTGAACTTTACTTCCGAGCAAGGATCAGCTTGGAGCCTTCCCTGACAGCCACTTCCGTCGTCGCCCCCACTCCCCCAAGTCTGATTCCCACGTGTAGGCGGCCAGGTGGGATTTAGGAAGGAGTGTTCTCTGAAATCCGCTGGGATCTCGTCCTCCCAATATTTGGTAGCGCGCGCGTGTGTGTAGCACCCAGCTCCTAGACATTTAAAAGTTGTGCAGAAGACAAGAGCGGAGGGCTTGGTAAATCACGCATCTGATAGCCTTTCCGCTTCTGAGCCACTACGAAAGGTTCAGGCGTCTTGCCTTCTTGCGCACCTGGGCCACCTGCGCGAGATCCCCAGCCATTAGGCGTGTCCCAACAGACATGAAGTCGGGAGAGAGAAGAGCTGGACACGTACATTGTTACGGAATTCAAGAAGACCTGCCCAAGTCAGGCGCAGAGGGTCCGATGCCCCTGTGCGCGTTCACTGTCAGAGGAATCGGAGGACGCAGTTAGAATGCAGAAAGTTCAGCTAGGTCGTTTTATACTCTGGAATTAATGCCCCCTTTAAAGATTTACTTCATAATCTATCCAGCTTTGCTCATATCAAATGCGGTGAGCCAAAACTGCGGTGAGCTCAGTTTTGGGAGTCCTCCTGCTCTTCTCGCTCTGTGGGGCCCCGGACTTCCGCCGGAAAGTCTGATGAAGAATCCGGGTTCACACTCTGGAAGCTTCAGGTGTTTTGTTTTATTTATCGGTACCATTTCTTACCTGCCCGTCACCTGAAGGTCCCAGGGCTGGGTACAGCAATAGAAAACACAATGTTAAAACCAAATAAAACCATCACAATACTATAACAGAACGGTTCCAAAAGGAACCGCTGAAAACACTGCTGTCAAGATTTAGGCAGTCGATGCCCGTCCTTATGGACCATATAGAGCTGGAAAGACCTATGCTAGAAACAGAGGTGCCAACCTGAATAAAATATTAGGGGGGGAGGGGCAAGTAAGCCCCGCCCCACGTAATCACAAGACGCGGCACACGCACACTATGTGAATGGCACTGCCCATCAACTTGCGGGAGGAGCCTGCCCCCTCAAATATATTTTTTTTGGAGAGGCGAAGGGGCCTAAATTCCTAGGGTCTAGCTCCAGTGGTTTCATGTCATGGTTGCTATTAGAATAGAAGAGGCAGTCTTATATATGCTACAGGTGAACTCCTGCGAGGACTCGCCTGTCCTGTTCCATTTGGCGAGTCCGAGGCTAGGCCGGCGAGGAGGCCGAGTGGATTCCGGGAAAATCTGAACGGGGTGGCTTCAGGTCCGCTTTCCCCTTCGTTGGCACCGTCCTCGGTCTTTTTGGCAAAGTGAAATACGACTTCGATTGCCCTCGGGCTTAGCTTTGAATAATCGCTGGGCTCTAGGGACTTCGGCTGTATCCCACTTACTTGGGAGTCAATTCCATTGAATTCGATTAGGCTTGCTTTTGAGTAAACATGCCTAGAGCTGACGGCTCCCAGTTGGGGGACCGTGTGTGTTTGTGTGTGTGTGTGTGTGTGTGTGCGTGAGAGAGAGAGAGAGAGAGAGAGAGAGAGAGAGAGAGAGAAAGAGAAAGCAAAAAGAACCTATAAAGGCCAAACGACTTGATTATCACGGCTCAGGTTTTTAGGCGGCTTACCCCGCTGACCTTGAACATCTGGATGTATGGTCCGCTGACGTGTGTATATGTGCATGTGTAAATCATGGGCGTGTAAATTATAGATCTAAGGCGTAAATCCAACGCACACTTTCCTGGGAATTGAGTCCCGTTTGGATACAGTGGGACTGAGTCGGGAGTCAACGTGGGTAGGGTTGTGCTGTGCACGTCTACCTGGGAGTAATCTTCACAGAGGAATTGCTCAGAATGTGCAGTCAATCGGCTTAGATTCAAGCGCTCTTGGGTTTAACCGAGTTGTAGACAGGTCTGAGTCCGGAGCGGATCCTCTCCAGTGTTTTACAGCACCACTGCTAAAGCACTGAACGTATAAATTGCCATCTTATATGAGCGCCTGCCACAATTGTTAGCTAGCTCAGCTTCTGCCCTCGCGTTTCCTCAGGCTCGGTCGCTTTCACGAGTTTTCACGTGCTTGTGAACGCGAGCGAGTCCCTGGAAACGCGTGGGAGGCTCTCTGGCAGAAGAGTGGGCCGGAGGGGGGAGGCGAAGAAAGGGGAAGGGCGAAGGCTTGTGCGAAGAAGGCCCGGTGTTTGCGTAGCGCGGGCGCGATCGTTAGCGGGATTTAGCTGCATCAACAACAAGAGGCGGCTCTTGGGCCGCTTGCTTTCCATTCTAAGCCCACTTAGGGGGTGTAATGGGATGAGGCGGCATCGAGGGCACTTGCAAGGAAACGTGCATTGGAATCCAGGCGCGAGAGAATCTGAATGAGCAACAGAGGAGGCGTGTCCGGGGTTGTATACGATCCACAACCCAGCTGAGCCACCACGCCCTTGGACCCCTTCCCTCCCCCCTTTGATACCCGCATCCTCTCAGTAATTCTACTGGCACTTCGAGCTCAGGTGTGTCTTAGTTTAGCAAAGCACCCCGGATCCACAGCGCACAGGTTCTGCTTGAGGTTGTTGATGATTGTGACCACTAGTTGGTTTGGCATAAACTGTTCTTGGCACCGCGGGTCCAATCCAATGGTTTCAATTTAAATCGGGAGCTGTAGCCGTTTCAGAAGTATTGTCAGAAAAAGACAACAAGGTGGAGGGAGGGGAGATAAGGAGGAATGCCAGAAACAAGGGCGTTGCAGACAAAGAAAAAAACCCGCGATTTCACGCACACATTAACGTCCTTTCCTACACGCAGGCGACGTTTAAGCGTTGTTCCAGGAGGTTTTTCGGATCATTTACCTGGTTCTGCCTCCGCTTGAGGAGGAGGCCGGTCTCCTTCCCACTAGAGGGAACAATTCCCGACACAGGGGGCCTGGAAGAGACCATTGGGGGGAGGAAAAGTGGGGTGGAGGTGGTGGAATTAATTCACCAGGAGACGCTCTCAGACGTCATGCAGCCCCACAGTTTTAACTGGGATTTGTAAGTCGATCCTATGACTTTCCCTCCGAATAACGTTCCTTCCAGAACCAGGACTAACGCCCAGAGGAGGGGAAATTTCAAGGCTTCCTTCGTGGCTGGGGAGCAGCCCTTCGCCTCCCAAATAAAATTTTCTCCATTTGAAATCTGCAAAAAAGACGCGACGAAGTTATTAACTATAATAACCGCTTTTGCTTTTATTCTTTTATTTTATTCGGAGAGCTGAATGGCCACACGACGGTTTGTGTGTTTACAGGAGCTGGCTGCTTGTTCACACCCAGTTTGATGTTTTTTAAACATTGAACAGAATAGTCGTGGCTAAGCTGAGCACCCGCGTTATGTTCGTTTCCACGGCATTTCTCTTTCCAGGGCCCTCCAAAGGGAATGGGTTTAGTTGTTCCCCACATTTCTGGCAGAAAAACTAGTTTCTGGGTACCAGAAATTGGTTCGTTGTGTGTGAAACGGATGTGTGAATGTGGGAAGAATTTTTTCCAGAGAGCCAGTTGGTAGGATTTCAATGATTCGAGAAGCAAAAGCATTCCAGGCCACGAGTCAGAGCAGAGGTTGTTATATTTAATCCAGAAAAACATAAACCCGCATTTATTTCAATCGAATTATCATTCAAGAAAGTGGTTTCTGGTTGGAACGTCTGAAGTCCAGTCAATGGAAGCGCAACTGAGCTGGAAAGTAGAGAGGGGGGAGATCTTTATAGTTTCATTATTCGTGACCCCTCCCCATCTCCCCTTGTACTGTCAGGTAGAAACCACAGAATAATTATTCTTGTTTAATTAATATATACCGCTCATTGCCAGATCAGGCATTAGGACCCTGGTGCCCTGTCTCTCTTTTATTATTACTATTATTTTATAAATTTGTATACCGCCCTTCATCCGAAGATCTCGAATAACGCGGCGATGTCTCCACAGGACTTGGAGAAGCCTGGGGACACGCGAGTCGAACCAGCCCTCTGGACAACGTTGGGCGCGAGCTGGGATCTCACCTTTTGCAGGTACTAGTCCGGAATGCAGCTCCTTAAGGTTTTGTAGGGAGAGCCCGGGCAACCCAATCGAGATAGCGGCAGACTGGGAAGGAAGGCTATAGAAGGCTCGTGATAGAAGACAAACACGGGCTTGATGCTCTTTCCTACGAGTTCCTGAACCAGACACAAGGTTTGCAGGCGATCGAAACGGTCCCCTGGGGAGCGACCTGCAGATCTGTTGGGCCCCAGCCATGTAAAATGTCCTTTCTCTCCCTGATAAATAAGGGGAAACGTCGCGTTGACTTCAGTGGTGGGCCTATGGCAACTCTGTTTCAGGATTTGCTGGAGGGTGGGGTCATATTTCGGCCCCTGTCGTTGCCAGTTTAATAGTGCCAGGGAGCAGGTGACAGAAAAGGCCCTTCCGCCTGGGATTCTGGACACTTTCCGAGAAGACAATCGTGATTTAAAGGGGCAAGGCAAACAATCTGTCTCATATGATCTCCGGAGATACTGGAAGGTTGTTAATGATCATTATGTGTTTTTATATAATTCAAAACCATGTCGTCCAGAATAGTAATATGGGTAAGGGTACGTCAGCAACGTTTGAATCAATGCACGACTGAGATAAGCACCGGTACTGATTCTGACTCCATTTAAAATCAGTGGGATAGTTTCAATTCCGCTGAGGGTTCTGAAAAAGGGAGTGAGTTTATATCTACACTACAAGATGAAGTCAGATCTCTACTGCTATATATTCCCCAAAGAGTCCTGTGAACTGTTGGTTAATGGGAGATTCTCTGAAAGAGAGCTTGGAGATGAGAGACCCCTTTAGGGGAGAGAGAGAGAGAGAGAAACTAAAGGTGTCTCCTCCTCCCAAGGTGGGACCAAGAAGGAGGAGGAAGTGGGAAGTGAGGTCAGCAACTCTGAGAGTATCACATCAGAAGGAAGGTATACAGTCTACACAGTTGGGTCAGAAAGACAGTCTAGGAAATTTGGTTCTTCTCCTTGTCCACTTTCTCCCCATGCAAATCCCATCAGCCTAAATACAGGAAAAGGATTCCCTGGGGACAAGGATGATTGTGGATTTAGGATCAGATTTTTAACTGTGATGGCAATTGAATGAAGGCCTGTCTTTTGTATTTCACACTCATTATCAAACCATTTTTGTCCCTGACAGTGCAATCCTATACATTTCCATTCACAGGTAAGCCCCACTGAGTTCAGTGGTACTTACTCCCAGGTAAGTGTGTATAAGGATTGCAGCCTGAAAGTCGAGGCTGCTCCTCACTCCTCACTTGTTAAGGCCTGGAGGAGAGAGCAAAGAAGGGTTGGCGAGGACCAACATCTCATAAACCAGACTTGACACACAGCTCTTTTCTGCCCCTTTCCTTGCAGACTTTGGACGGTTTCATATTTGTGGTAGCTCCGGATGGCAAGATCATGTACATCTCCGAAACCGCCTCTGTTCATTTGGGTTTGTCGCAGGTATGCTATGAATGTGCAGGCATGCACAGGATCCAGGCAAAGAGGGAGGGGGAGCTAGTTTGATGAGCAGCATTCAAGGCCAGGAACCTCACATGCAAGACCTGAACACTTCACCTCCACTGCTTCTGGCGAGCAAGGCAGGTGAAGCCAAGCCTGTTCGCCAGTGCAAATCCTAGCCCCATTTACTAGTCCGTCCCATTCATTTGGAGGAGTGTTTTTTTAAGCACATCCTTTCAAACTCAGTAAGATGTACTTTTGAGTCAACATGCACAGGGTGGTGCTTTCAAGTCACATTGAAGATGACTTCAGTGCAATCCTAAGAGCCTGATCCTAAATGCACTTATTAATTAAATTTGTATACCACCCTTCATCCACAGATCTCAGGGTGATGTACTTTTTGGGAAGCCTCACTGGGTTCAGAGGAACATGAACAGGACTGGAGCTTAGCCAACATTTCCATTGCGCTGGAAGTCCATTTCATTAAACACTCACATAGTGTTTAATTGAATAGACCTGGGGCATGCTGGCACTCAGTGGCATAGTGTGGGTTGCCAGCACCCAGGGCCATGAGGAGGGGTGGGTGGGAGGAAAATGGATGGAGTACGCATGCACATTCAACTGTTTAACAGTGTCTAGGAGTTTGCAGCCACAGAGATAAGAAGAGTTGTTCAGTTGTCTGGAGAGGTCACTTCCTGGTTCACATGGAGAAGCTGTTGCCAATGGAGCCTAGCAAAAGAAGCATGCAACTATATTGAGGCAGCACCGGGTGTTGAAATTTTACATCCTTAACAATTTTGTGCCTGGGGCAACTGCTCCTGTGGCCCCCCCATGCTATGCTACCGCTGGCACGCCCATAGTACAATTCCAGAAATCTCTGTTCAGAAGATTGGCTGAGCTCCTGTGCATGATGAATTCTGTGATGACAAGGAGATGAAGCATTGACGCATCTTGCATCCTGGGCTCCTTCAAGAGAAAGACTAGGATATACATTCAATTAACAAAATAATAATAATAATAATAATAATAATAATAATAATAATAATAATATTTATACCCCACCCATCTGGCTGAATTTCCCCATATTTCCCTTTACAGCTCAGGCAAAGCTTCACCTGTTGAATTTCTAGTCACATTTAAAGGCACAGCAAACCTGCTGAAGATTGGCAACCATGCCTCTTACCTGCTGCCAGTCTTGTGCATGTTTACTCAGAAATAAGTTTTCCTTCAGTGGGGGTGTGCTCAGCCTTAGGTCCAAGGCTGGATGTGGAATCTGTGGCCGCCCAGCTGAACTCCAGCTCCCATCATCCCTGTCCAATGGCCATGCTGGTTGCGGCTGATGGGAACTGGAGTCCAACAACGTCTGGACAGGACCACCCCATTATTGGTTTAAGGTATCCAATTGCTTGGTGCAGATGCCATTTTGCAACTGAACCTGAACTGTCCATCTAATCTGAAGGAGCCTTGTTCCTTTTCATGGTGTGAATTGACGTCCTTCGTGGGTGCTTCAGATTCCAGACCAGAACCCGAAGAGAGAAGAGGATCAATTCTGTCGAGTGGCTTAAGGGGCTGAAGGTGGCTGAGATCACCCTGGGCATAGAATGGGCATAGCAGGGGGTTGAACACTAAATGACCCATTGGGTTCCTTCCAACTCTACAATTCTATTGTTTTCTTTCCCCTGCCCCCGATGACTCCCTCTTGCAGGTTGAGCTGACAGGCAACAGCATTTACGAGTACATCCACCCAGCCGACCACGACGAGATGACCGCCGTCCTCACCGCCCACCAGCCGTACCATTCCCATTTCGTTCAGGGTAAAGTTCACCGAGTAAAGCAGCGGGTGGGAAGGAAGGCAGTGGCCGGCGGCAGAGAGCAGCCTCTTCCCTGACATGCGCATTGTGCCCCCTTGTTTACTAGAGTACGAGATCGAGCGCTCCTTCTTCCTAAGGATGAAATGCGTCTTGGCCAAGAGGAACGCCGGGCTGACTTGCGGAGGCTACAAGGTAGGTGGGCTTACGAGCGCCAACTAGCGGCAGAGCAAAGAACTGTTTGCGCCCGGAATTGCGTACAAAGACAAGGGTGCTTTGAAACCTTCACTGAATACAGTAATCGGGACCAGTTGGAGCTGTGTAGCGCTGCATGTTTCCACCTCGATTTGAAGCGCATTTACTTGGCAGCCAGTCCCACCCGTTTCCCTGGGACTTGATCCCAGTGAAGGCTGAGATTCCTTGCGTACTTGTTTGGGAGAAAGCCCCACGCAGCGGGACTCACCTCTGGGTAAACAGGCATAGGATTATTCCGTGAGCCAGCAATCCTCTGCATATTTGGGAGTAAGACCCTCAAAATCCCAGTAATTGCTTTCGGTAAGACTTAAAGTCTGTGCAAATCCTCTGCATAGAGAAAAGAAGGCTAGAAACGGCAGAAGGGGAGAGTGCTCTCGTGCGCCGGCCCTGCTTGCAAGTTTCCCACAGGCCCCTAGGGGGCCACAGTGAGAACTGGATGCTGGACTAGATGGGTCACCGGCCTGATCCAGCAGGCTCTTTTTATGTAGTTATGCTGACCAGCTTACCATAGACTAAGTCCCTTGGAGGTCAATGGTTGGAATTTACTTCCAAGTAAATGCACATAGGCTCTCACTGTAAGTGTTCTGGGCCTGGAGATTTTGGGGGGCTGTAGGGACACGGGTGGCGCTGTGGGTTAAACCACAGAGCCTAGGACTTGACGATCAGAAGGTCGGCGGTTCGAATCCCCGCGACGGGGTGAGCTCCCGTTGCTCGGTCCCTGCTCCTGCCAACCTAGCAGTTCGAAAGCACCTCAAAGTGCAAGTAGATAAATTGGTACCGCTCCAGCGGGAAGATAAATGCCATTTCCGTGCGCTGCTCTGGTTTGCCAGAAGCAGCTTAGTCATGCTGGCCACATGACCCAGAAGCTGTACGCTGGCTCCCTCGGCCAATAAAGCGAGATGAGCGCTGCAACCCCAGAGTCGGCCACGACTGGACCTAATGGTCAGGGGTCCCTTTACCTTTAAGCTCCAGTGAGGTCAATGGCACTTACTCCCAACTAAGTTGCCAAAGTCCAAGCTAGTGCTGTCAGTGGAAGGCATTTCAGAGTAAACATATTTAGGATAGGTTGTTGGCTTGCTTCAGGTCTAAACCACTGAGCCTCTTGGGCCTCCTGATAGGAAGGTTGCGGTTTGAATCCAGGCAACGGGGTGAGCTCCCGTTGCTCTGTCCCAGCTCCTGCTAACCTAGCAGTTTGAAAGCACGCCTGTGCAAGTAGATAAATAGGTACCACTGCAGCAGGAAGGTAAATGGTGTTTCGGTGCGCTCTGATTTCCATCACTAGAAGTGGTTTAGTCATGCTGGCTACATGACCCGGAAAGATGACTGTGGACAAACGTCAGCTCCCTCAGCCTGAAAGCGAGATGAGCGCTGCAACCCAAAGTCACCTTTGACTGGACTTAACTGTGCAGGGGTCCTTTACCTTTTACCTTTACCTTACATATTTTCAGTGGCGAAGTGATACCTTCTGAAGTGCAGGCGCACTTCATGATAACTCCCCATAGCCAAACCACAGTTGACCAATGAGGACATTATGGCTTCAGTTACCATGCCAGCTTTTTAAAATTCAGCCTCAGGAAGAGTTCAGGAGGACTCCATCGCTTGCTCACGATGGCTTAACGTTTTGGTTGACCACAAAAAAGGGTCTTTGGAATTTTCCAACAAAAAGGGTGCCGGTTTACCCTTTAGCCCCATATGCTGATGTCACCTCTCTCTTCCTCTGCTTAGTGGATGGCTTTCTCTCTGAAGAAAGCTTATTTTACAGACAGAGGGTTGGCCAACAGCGTCCTAGGAGATGACGCCATCGCGTCCGGTGACATCAGTGGTAGCGCTTCCTCCCTGCTCTCCTACAGACTTTTTTGTGTTGGCTTGCTGAAGTCTGCAATCATATACACTGCTTTCTAGGAACAAATCCCGGTGAACTTTCCCCCAAGTAGATATGCCTAAAAGGTAAAGGGACCCTGACCATGAGGTCCAGTCGTGGCTGACTCTGGGGTTGCAGTGCTCATCTCGCTTTATTGGCCGAGGAAGCCAGCGTACAGGTTCCAGGTCATGTGGCCAGCACGACTAAGCCACTTCTGGTGAACCAGAGCAGCGCACAGAAACGCTGTTTACCTTCCCACCAGAGTGGTACCTATTTATCTACTTGCACTTTGAGGTGCTTTCAAACTGCTAGGTTGGCAGGAGCAGGGACCGAGCAACGGGAGCTCACCCCATTGTGGGGATTCAAACCGCTGACCTTCTGATCGGCAAGCCCTAGGCTCTGTGGTTTAACCCCCTAGGGAGGCGCTTTAAGAGACCTCAGAGTGCCCGCCTGTCATAACGCAGCAGCTTACCTTGTTGGGCTGCAATATTCACTCCTGAGAGTAACCCCCACTGAATTCAATAGGATTTACTTCTGAGTAGGCATGGTTAGGATTGCTATTGCAGTGTTTTCCAAGAGCCTTGTGTTTTCTGGAAGAAAACTCCTTGAATTTCGGGGCTAACTTAGTTTGGGGCAAGTCTGTTGAGCACTAAATCACGTGCATAATATTCGACTGCGGGGAATTTAGTTGTGTGAATAATTGCGTAGTTTCCGAAGGAGGAAAGGCCTGTTTTCCGATATTTTACTTGCTTCCGGGCTGTGCCTAATTCTGTCGAGGACGCCTTTCTTGAGAGGCTTGAGAACTAACTGCCCCTCCGGCTGCAAGGTAGCCCACGTAATTCAAAGGGAGGCTGCCAAGCAATCGCCCTGTGACTCCGTCCTACTGACTCTCCAGTAATTCCAAGTGTTTTGCCAGCCGATCTATATCGGGCACACGCAGAGAGATGTAGTAATAGATTTTGTCATCGCAAATAAACCACGCGACCAAGTTGGGTGAGAGAGTTTGTCTACTCAGAACTAAGTCCCATTGAGTTTGGTGGAGCTTACACCCGGGTAAGTGGGCATAGGATGCAGCCCAAGGCTTTAATCCTATCCACGTTTATCTGGGAGTGAGCCCCAGTGAACAAATTCACTTCCTCGGAAACACGTGAAAGCGCGCACCCCAATCCTATGAATATTGACCTCTCGCCAGAGGCAATTAAAGGGGGGGGGGAATCGCCCTGCACAGACCTCAAACGCAATACATTTAAGTTTACACTGTTCTCACGTTCTGCTGAGTGTCAATAGGTGTAGATAATAAGCCTCGTAATTGCGGGTTGGTTGGAGGATGCAGGCACCCCACTTGATCACAGAGGAAGATGAGTGGCAGGTGAACGTCACCTGGTTTCATTCGGATGACTGAGAGGGAGTAGCGCGTTGATCCAGAAGAAGAAAGAAAAGATCATTCGGAGGCTGGCACGCTCCTTACGACCAACTAAATGGGGACCCGGAAAAGCGGCCTGCAAATAGACACAAGAGAGCGTGCAAGCTTATTTCCCTGAGAAGCATCGGTTGTAAACTGATAAACAAAGTCCTGCCTGGCCGCCGTGGCCCCTTCAGGCGCGCAAAATCAACCCTTGGCGCTGTAGTCCCAACCAGACGATTAACAGGGACCGAAAAGGAGGGGAGGGGAGACCAGCCGCGCGATCCTCTGCGCGTTTACTACATTGAGGCACATCCGTGGTGTCGAGTGGGGCTCCCACACTCCCTCTTTCGCGGGTTTACTGTTTGACAGTCTCCGTCCCGGAGAGTTTAGTGTTTTCGCGCGAGTTGTTTCGCAGATCGCTGACCACGAAGGGCAACTCGAACAGCCCTCTCGACTTGAGCGGATTTCTGTGTCTCCCCAACAGGTCATTCACTGCAGCGGCTACTTGAAGATCCGCCAGTACAGCCTGGACATGTCTCCCTTCGACGGCTGCTACCAAAACGTCGGCCTGGTGGCGGTCGGCCATTCCCTGCCCCCCAGCGCCGTGACGGAGATCAAGCTGCACAGCAATATGTTCATGTTCCGGGCCAGCCTGGATATGAAGCTCATTTTCCTCGATTCCCGGTAGGTCGGCGTCGGGGCTTCCTCTCCCCTCGCCCTAACAGCACCGACGTGCCAAATCAAAGCAACCGACCGGCTTTCTCTCTCTTTCTCTGTGTCTCTCTCTTTCCTGGCAGGGTAGCCGAGCTGACCGGTTACGAGCCTCAGGACCTGATCGAGAAGACGCTTTACCACCACGTCCACGGCTGCGACACTTTCCATTTGCGCTGCGCTCATCACCTGCGTAAGGAGCCTCTCCTCTTAGCACGCTTGAAGCCCCTCGCCTAGGCAGGTCGCGCTGAGTTCCCTGGGCCTTACTCCCAAGTCATAGTGGGCTGGCTGGTGGGCTGTCTTACTTGGGTATTTTCCACGTAGCTGCGTGCGATCCTAATCAAGCTTGATGGAAGTCGTGCTGCGTTCATGGGGACAAGCATGCATAGGATTGCGGTAGCTGCTGGGAGCCGGGGGGAAAGAAAGAGTAGGCAGCACGATTGAAACATTTCCCCAAAGCACCATTCCATTGACATAAGACCTCAGGGAGGAAAAGTCTCCAACACAAAGCAAATTTGTCTCCACCGCAGCCCTTTAACCATAAGCCAGGCATAGGCAAACTCGGCCCTCCAGATGTCTTGGGACTACAACTTCCATCACCCCCAGCTAACAGGACCAGTTGTCAGGGATGATGGGAGTTGTAGTTCCAAAACATCTGGAGGGCCGAGTTTGCCTATGCCTGCCTTAAGCACACGATGGGACAGTTTGCACTCCACTTGACAAAAGGGTATCTTTTCTTTCATAGTTTGAAGGGATGATGTATTTGGGATTAGGGGTTGAGATTCCATCTGAGTCCAAGAGGACCAGGGTTCCTGCACCTTGTCATCATCTTGCAGAAATTGGGGATTCCGCCTTGCAAACCATACCTGTTGAAAGCCCCTCTCCTGCACTGTGATGGTAAGGCACAGAGGCCCTGGTCCTCTTTTGCGTTGGTCACGCCACCACTATGGTGCTTGATTATACTGCAAGCTAAAGGAATAGATGTGCTTCATGGATAATCAACTTGACTTTTGTGTAGGAGGGGGGATGTGTAGATGAGTTTCCCCATGTCATTCCTTAACTCCAAAATAATCTCAGGCCTATTAAGGTAATAAGAGACCCAACTCCACCCCTCTAGGTTTATTTTTAGAAAGCAACAAAGGATATGCACTTCCCTCATGCCTTCTGCTGAACTGCTTTATGATGTGTTAATGGTGGGTGATGGAATAGATTTGGCTTGAATAAATGACATGGTTTGAGAAAGGGCTGTGAGAAATCGCCTCTCAAGCCTGGTATGAGTGGGAATGCAACTTCTTAACAGAAGAACACTTCGGGTTTGGTCTTCAAATCAATTACAATTTTTTAAATTTTTGTTAAGTGATTTTGATGGGAAATCCATACTACCTCCTTGCCAACGTTTAATTTTGGGTTCTCTCTTTCAGTGTGTTGGTCCCTGATTCTAATTATATTTACAAGGGTGTGAATCCTATAAGGTTCGTTTTAATTTAGGGCAGGGCTTCAAAGAATCATCTGATGTTAGTGGCTTGGAATGCACTTTTCCAGAGCAGATCCTCATCACTGCTTAAACCGGCTTGCTGCTTAGTTTGCTCTTTCCTAGCTCCGTGCTTGTAACTGTAATACATACTGCAATTGTGATAGAGACAGAAATTCAGCTGGCGAAAGGTATTCTGTAACTACATCTCCTTGCTGGGGAAAGTGGGTACTGTTAAAGGTGGGTTATGTCTTTCCAAAACACACAAAGAGTTAGCCCTACCTGCTACTGCAGACTTCAGACTAAATAGAAGTGATCGCGAAATTGTTCTTAAGTTGGAGACACTGCACAGGAAGGACTGGGGTTTTGTGTCACTTTAACTGCACAATCCTACACGTTTCCACAAAGAAGGGAATCCAACTGAGTTCAGTGAGGTTTTCTCCCAGGTAAGTGGGCACAGAATGCAGTTTAATGGTGCAATCCTGTGCCCTTTTCTAGACACACACAACTCCCAGTTTGGGAGAGGTGATGAAAGGGGATTGGTTTATGACAGTTCAGTGGACATAAATTTACCTTGGGCTTGTTGTAGGTGGGGTGGCAGGGGTGTGGCTGGTACGGCGCTAGAACCTTCTAGATCTTCCCGTGGCATGCCCCTGAGCTGCCCTGCACTGCAGTGCTAGGGGATCAAAGATCTGATAGGGGATCATCCTCTCTGAGGAGGTCTGATTTATTCTATTACCTCTGGCCATATGAATGCAACATAAAAGTCTTAAATCCAATTAATCCAGGTTGTTTTGGTTATGGTCCACAGCTTTTGGGACCCATCCTAATTAAATCTATAAGTCTATAGCTTTAAATGTGTGTTGCACTTTTAATTGCTGCCATTCTGTACACGCTGACTTGAAAGCGCCACTGAAAACAATGAGACATTTAAGTAAACATGGTAAAGGCAGGCTTGCAAAATATTTTGTTAATTCTGAGTCTCAGATTTTGAGTGTTCAGTCTAAATTCTAATATATTTAACAAAATTTGGGACAAGGGTGAGCTCTCAATATCTGCATTACAAAGACAGTGTCAAATTTGTTAGTTAAAGTTTGGTAATTCATAGTTAGGAAGCTTTACAGTACAATCTTTTATGGCTGCTCAGAAGTAATTCCCACTAAGTTCAGTGGGTCTTACTCCCAGGTAAGTGTGTATAGAACTGTAGCTCAGTCTGCTTTCAGAATTGCTATGTTGATGTTTGACAGAGAAGGAGGTCATGACAGCTGAACTCTTTAGTAGTGTAGACACTACAAAGCCTTTTGTCTCTCTCATGACTGCCAGGAAAAGGCATTTTCACTAGAGACCATAAGAATGCCTTTTAATCTAACTGCTGACACTTGTGAACTCCTGTAACATAATAATCACATGCCAGAGATTCATTTTAAATTTGATTGACACCCTGGCTGTGAAGTAGACTGACTTTTGCTGTTAATGATTGATTGTGCTTTTGAGTTGCCATGCCCTTACAGTAAAGCATTACGTTTCTACCATCTGCCACCACTTTGGTCAGAATTATAATGGGAAGTGCGGCTTCTTTCAAAATAGGTGGAGGACCACAACTCCCACCATCCTTGGCCACGCTGGCTGGGGCTGATGGGAGGTTGAGTCCAACAACTTATGGAGGACCACAGTGTAAGTCGATGTGGTGGTCTGGAGAGGTGCCACTCTTGAAAAGACATAATGTGCCCAATGACCTTAATGTACATCAACACTAATATAGAGGACTGGTAAAACCACATTCTATTTCTTTGCTGAGAAACACCGACAACATCCCTCCGAGTTCACTTCTAATTGGTCTTACTCAACACTATTCAACTTTGTTGAAGCGAAAGGGAAGTAGTTCTGGATAAGAGACCACCTGGTTGCCCAGAGCTTTCTAAAAAGCAGGGCACAAGTTAAATCACTGAAATATAATAAAGAAAATGGAGCCCTTGTAGAGATTTGTTAGAGTTCCTCTTTGAAGGTAAAACAGAAATGGAGTAACTGCTCATTAAATAAATCAGCCCTTCTATTTCTTTTTCAGTGCTAGTGAAAGGTCAAGTTACCACAAAATACTACCGCTTCTTGGCGAAGCAAGGTGGCTGGGTCTGGGTGCAGAGCTACGCCACCATTGTCCACAACAGCCGATCTTCACGGCCTCATTGCATCGTCAGCGTCAATTACGTGCTCACGTAAGTACTAAATCCCACGAGGTTTCTTGTTACTCCCCAGCAGAGTGCCTGTGTCAACTCACATGAACATTGGGGCATTGCACACCAAAGTTCTGCTAAGGTGCCAGTCCCATGAGTATTGGAGAAGGGCTGTTGGAGAAAAATAAGTGCTTGATGGATTGCATCAAAGGTGCTCTTCTTTTTATTATGCCTGTCATGGAAGTGCTTTAAGTGGGGGGTCATAAAAAAAGGCAAATATTTCAGTCCTGCCAAGAAAACTCTCTTTGGCCCAGGGCTTGAGTTGACAAGGCCCATCCTTCTCCACGAGCTTGGTAGGAATCCACAAAGTTCTTTCATCTGCCTGAAAGCTTTTCCTTCCTGTCTTCTTCTGTTTCCCTAGAGGGGAAAGAACAAGATTTAGGGCTTTGTCACCCCTTGAGTTTGCTCCTTCTCCGCCTTTTTACAGTTGAAGGGGGCACCCTGCATTAAATAAAGTTTAATGCAGCGTAAAAGAAAGGTTTCAACGTACGGAGTTATTTATACTTAACAAACAGGACATCTGTTTTTCTTTTGCTCCCAAAAAGGGGGGGAAAAACCTGGGAGTTTGAAGTTCTTAATTTTATCCAGAGTCTCTATCAAAGCCCCATGATTTCTTTCTTGTTCAAAGGGATGGAGACTTGCATGGAACTAGGTGGGGTGACCAGAAGGGGTTCAGTTAGCAAACTAATAAAATATAGGGGGGAAAGGGGGAGGAAGAGTAATGAAAATGTTGACTTTTGCCCTCACTCTTTATCCCATCATTGTTAATATTTAGGCACTGCCAGAGGTAGAGGTCTACATGGATGGTATTAGACAGCATACTCAAGGTGACTCCCATGTGAATTTGTTACCTCTTAATGCAGTGCACAGAGCAATCCCTAGGTATATTAACTCATAAGTACATCCCACTGTGTTCAATAGATAAACACTCATACAGGAGTGCAGACTTATTTGCTTTCTGTTTTCAGGAGTAGAGTTGTTAAAGGGTAGTTAAGGGGAGATTCTCTCCCACCATCTGTAATTTATTTCTGGCTGTACTGGTTTACCTGTCAATAAAGTCCCATTGCTCTCAATGGGACTCATTTCTGAACAGACATGTCTAGGGTTGCTTTTATGCAAGGTGACATAGAAAGTACTATGTGATTTGTCTCACTTGTGTGATGTTTTTATGTTACAAAAAGGTAAAAGTAGCCAAGGTCCATATTAGAGCAGGAATACCTATAGTAGGCCAACCCAAGTCATGTGCTTTCGATGAAGAGAGTGAGAGAGACCATATATTCAAAGCACACTGCTTTCCCCCAAAGAATCTGGGGAACAATAATTTGAGCTTCACAGAGCTACAATTCCCAGCACCCTTAATGAACTTACGATTCTTGGGGGAAGACATGTGCTTTAGATGTGTGGTGAGGGTGTAGTCAGAGAGACAGAGAGAAAAGCTGGTAATGCTGGAAGCTAGCATAGAAATCCGATAAAAGCAGCCCTTTCGGTACCATTGTATTAAATTTAAGGAAGTTGGTGGTACTGCAGCACAATCAATAGATATGGATCCAGATGAGGGGAACAGTATTTGATGGGGGCACAGAAGAGGGGAAGTATATTTATAGGGGAGGGAGAGCCTGTGAAAAGCACCTTTCCTTCAAGTGACCATAGGGGTCTACCAATGGGGAGCAGGGAACGGACTGTGTGTGGGGGGGAGCACTTTCCCTCCATTTTCCCTCTGGTCAGCCTATGCCCTAAGGTGCACCCAGAGCTCAGCACTTCTTTTTGTCTCAACAAGATGCTTTGACCATAAGGAATCTGAATAACAACACTTCTGTTAAAATTGGTGGGACAGTGAATGTTTTGCCCACTCCTTTTTACACCCTCTCCCCACGATTTTCCTTCCTTGTGCTGCTTTAGGTATTGGTTCCAGTCTGCCTTGCTAATTCTGAATACTTAGAGAATCTAGGTGTGGTAATTATTTTAGATTACTTGATTTGGATTGTGTATCCCCAGCCCACAGGCTTGCTAATTGAGAAAGTTCAGGTGCTTCTTTTGTTGCTAATAATGTTGTCACTGCGGTGATTAAAAAGCCACATCCTGTGGCTGCTGATGGAGTGATCACAGTTGCTGGTTATAGCGGTTTACCTGGCACATCTGGTGGGCCAGTGGGCTGGCTCGTTTCTCGTTACTGCCAATTAAGTAGATTTTTTGCATTGATTCTCTTCTCTCTCCTTTGCTTTGACAGAATTGCTTTGCTCTGTTTTGAAGGGGGGGCATGGCCAGGAGAAGGAGTAATAAGCAAGTGACCTTTGGTTCTACTGTAAAACCTCACGAACTTGCAAATGCCCTAGGACACTGTTTCCCAAACTTGGGTCTCTGGCTGTGTTGGACTACAACTCCCACCATCCCTAGCTAGCAGGACCAGTGGTCAGGGGTAATGGGAATTGTTGTCCAAAAACAGCTGAAGACCCAAGTTTGGGAAACACTGCTCTAGGAGATCCCTATTGCACAGGCTGCCTCATTCCCAGGGATGCCAACAGGATTTCCTGCTAAGGCAGTGTCTATTTTTGCCAAGTAGATTTATTTATATGGATCATAAAAAATCATTGTTGCCGTTTGAATGGGATTTAAGGTTGACTTGGATGTGGACTTTTGGTGCCCACCAGATGATGTTGGACAACAGCCCCATTAGTCCATGGGCATTTGCTATTCTGGCAGAGGCTGATGGGATTTTGGGTCAAACAACATAGAGAGGGGGCCACAGGTTCCCCAACCCTGATTCACATGGTTGCAGTCTGGGAAGGAAACCCAAGGTTTCCCCAAAGCATTTATTTATTTAGAGCACTTTTACCCCACTCTTAAAGAAACTTCCTAAACAGATTACAATCCCACACTTGGGCTTGCAATCTAAAGGACAGGACACAATAGGAAAGTGGATTGGGAGAAAATAGGAAGAAAAAGCAAACCCAGGAATATAACAACAACAATAATTTTATTATTTATACCCCACTCATCTGGCTGGATTTCTCCTGCCATTCATTCTTACAAAGTTCTTCCAAGGGTCAGCTGGAATGGAAACAGTGCAAGGAGAGGAGAAGCCAGCAGATTCTAGTCTCTTGGCTTTTGGTCCAGCTTCCCACATCTCCCTCTGCCACAGACTGTCAGTTGATGGAGGAAGGAGCCTTATGGAGCTGCTATCTTGTTAAGAGCTGATGGAGTGGTCCTGATTTCCTTCTCTTGCCCTGCTGCAACTGATAGAATGACAATTGCTCAATGGTGTCACTGGGGAGGAAAAGGCGGATTGGACTGTACAATGACTTACCAATAACTGAATATGACAGAGGCAGAAAACAAGGAGCTGACATTTAAAAATATGTTACCTGTCAGGGATGATCATATGCTTTCACCTTTAGGGGAAAATATGGTGATAATGCTCTTCTCGCAGTTTGTTTTCTGATGATAGAATGTGATGGAACCCTGGGAACTGTTCATTTAAAAGGAATAACTGAAGGTATTATGTGTAATCTAAAGATAAACTTATTTGGCTTTTCAAGTAATGACAGATAAAACAAACCTTTCAGGACGCTGGAAAGATTTCACTGTATATTTTGTTGTTGTTTCCAAGTGCTTAAAACCTCCTTGGACTGTTATGGGCTACACAGGGTCAATAGGTGGGTACAAAATAAACATTTCTATAATTCTAGGGATCTAGAGGCAAAATTCTGCAAGTTGAGAGGCAAGTGTGGGCAGGGCAGTGGATGTGACCTTTGTACAATAGGTTACATTACAGCCATACAAAAGCCGGTTGGTTTTTTCTACACATCCACAATCTCTTCTTCCTTCAGGCAAGCAAGACACTTGATCACATTTCAAGGACACATTGGAGCCAGGCAAAAGGACTTGAGGAGGGTCCAGAGCAGGACTGGAGATATGCGTCGCTTGAGGGGGGAGGCTTGGGGAGCACCCTGAGGATTACATAGAGAGGCCTGAGGTTCTCCTTAAAATAACTGCCAGTGCAACGGTTACTGATTCAACAGGAAAGTGCATTTGCTGATATTAGGAATCTTAGGCTGCATACACACCATGTATTCAAAGCATACCCTCCCCAAGTATCCTCGGAACTGTAGTTTTTTAAAGGATGCTGGAAATTTAGCTGTGGGGGGGGGGATAAACTACAGTTCCCATAAATCTTTTCTTCATTTTTTTGGACAGTGTGTGCTTTCAATGTGTGTATGGGGTGTACACAGCCTTCATTGGCATCAGATTATCTTGCTTTGGCACCATAGATGATGTACATTGGACTGCCCATTTATGATCTTAAGGAAGAGTCTGTTTTCTTGAATTATAGGTTTTGCAGTTTTATATCCCCCATCCCTAACTTTCTCACTAGGGGCACACCAGATGCTGACCCCTCAAATTCCTTCTATGATTCCTCCCTCCACCTCTGCTACTGTTAGGTACACAATAACAATTGCATTTATATATTCAAAGTCCAAATCTCACATTTATTTTACCAGTTTAAATAAGGGTGCTGAATGTATATTTAGTCAAGCATTACAGCACCCAGGGCTTAAGCAGATTAGAAATGAATAAATCCAATTAAAGACCATGTCTGTGAAATTTGATAGGTCACCAGCATGAATGAACTGTTTGCACAGTAACAATAAAAACCCCATTAATGATTAGCAACTTAAAAGAGGTTTAATCAAGGATCAAATATATAAGATGTAAAATATTTAGATTAAAAAGAGAGAAGATTTTGAATTCATACCAATAAATATAACTGTTTAATGATGTCTGTCTTTCTTTGGATGGTCATATTGCTGTTATGGGTCTTTTGCTGGTTACTCATCATCATAAGCTGTAATGAACCTCTGGGGTTGTCTGCCCAAGATCTTGAAGTATACAAGAACTAATAGATGTTTATTCAGTTCTGTCTCAAAAACCTTCCAGGAATGGAACCTACAGATTCACTGGGAATTATTCTTACTATTCACTAGGTTCCACTGTTCCTTGCACACAAAACATATGCTTCCCAGCCACTTCTCAGCTATGTATCAATGTCAAGGAACTGCAACTTATTTTCCATTTTCACTTAGGAACACTTTTAAATGGGAAGAGCTGTAGCACATGCAGGAAGTCCCAGGTTCCATGCATGGCATCTCCAGGTATGGGGTCTGAAATTGGCATTTCAGTGTCCAATCTGCCTAATACAGCAGTATTGAAGTTTAACGTAATTATGAAGCAAACAGAGCTGGTTACTTTACACTGAAGTCTTAGGTTGGTTATAGATTGGGCCATGAAACCAAAAGATCCAGCAGCAGCTTCCTGAGACATATTTGAGTTTCTGTGGCGTTAACCCAGTTGGAGTCAATGGGACTGTGAACTGACCTAAATCCTCATGTTTTCATTAGCTCCAATAAAGTTCCATTCACAGAAATATTAACACAGTAGGTTTCTATGCTGCTTCTTAGCTGAAGCTTCCAAACCAGCTCACATCCTCCATGAAATAAAAAGTGTGTTGTAACAATACCATCTCTTGATTCTTTTTGCATCAAGGCCAATGGTGAAATCTCCACTGTAAGGTTTAACTATCAGCTGTGATGGGAGCCCAGGTTAGCTCCATGTCAAGTGCTTCCAAAAGTCTCATACAGAATGACTAGCCCAAGATCATTTGAGATTCTTATCGTAACAGAAAGAGAAATTGAACTTGGATCTTGTGATGCTCAATCCAACAGCACTCGTATTAATGGTCCCCCCTCCCAACATGTAAAAAAGATTGCCTTGAAGATTGAGGTGAAAATGTCTAGTCTGGGAAACAGCTGGGGGTCCCTATTAACTTTGCATGTAATGGGGGATGCTCTCCTACTGGTGTGTGAGGATTTACATTTCTGTGCTATTAATACAAATAAGAGATACTGTTTATGCATAAATGCTTGGATATTAAAGTAGAAATGCAAAGGTTGGCTTTGGGAAGATGCATTCTTAAAGGAAAGATGGGAGGTGTTGAAATTGGCTGTTTTATCTCTCATCTAATAGGCTTTCAGTGTATTCTCTGCAGACATGCTGCTAAAAAGCACCTATGAATTTAAAGTAATGGGAAATTATGCTATATATAAAAAAACAACCAACACGCTAGCTTGCCCAGTGTTAACATTGCAGGATTCAGGGGCACCACCTTCTCCAAAGGATTGAAGGGGCCCGTGTGTGATGTCACACGGGGCCCTTCTGAACATTGAGGAAGCCTGGTCCCTTAAAAAAATGGGCGGCACAGTGCCTTGGCCCCCAAGAGCTGGCACCCTTGGCAGGATTACACCAAGTTAAAAGGGTATTGTTTCATCTGAAACATTGAATCAAGTTTCTCTCTTTATAACTTTGGTGCCAATTCAGGGTGATGTTGAGGGGTTTTGTGGAACAAAAAGTTGGCTAACATTTAAATGCCTTTGTGAACTGTCTGAAGTGTCCTTTGGAATGCTTCATGTACCTTGGTGCCTGCCCATACAAGGAGCCTAGATGAGAGAGTAGGGTAATGTAAGCTGGCTCCAGGAATCTTCTTTATTGGGAGATCGGGGGCAGGGGGGAGATCTTTGAAATTGTTTGGACCCTAGTTGAGAGCCAGGAGGCTCTTGAGCAGGGAGATGTGTCAGAAGGAGAAGGAATTGATATTGGTCTATGTTTCTGAATAATTTATATTAATGGGGGTTTCCATAATGTATTTGTAACTACTGTTGTTTTTCGTTTTCTGCACACCACATTATTCTTAGATACCATGTGGTATAGAAATGGTCTAAATAAGTACCTACTACTTCTGATTTGCTTGGATAGCTCAGCTGGTTATAGCATGGTGCTGATAATGCCAAGGCTGCAAGTTTGATCCTCGTATGGGACTGCTGCATAATCCTGGATTGCAGAGGGTGGGCTAGATGAGCCTCAGGGTCCCTTCCAACTCTACAGTTCTATGGAACATCAGTTGGACTTGCAAATCTCTCTTCTGAAGAAGCTAAGGCTGAAATCACTGCAGCTTGCAGCATCTCACCTATCTACCCTCTTGCTTTCGAAAAAGAGCATCTCTTTCTATGTGTGTTTTCACATTGCTTATGCCTCTTCCCATGTATATGTAACTTTATAACTGGCCTTTAAAGTGAGATGATCGCCGCAACCCCAGGGTTGGTCACGACTGGACCTAATGGTAAGGGGTGCCTTTACCTTTTTAATTAGCCTTTATGTGTTTAAATTTTCAGTTTGTCACGACAGTATTGGCTTTTGTTATTGGTCACTGTTATTGCCAGGGTTTTTGCTAGCTGATTGGGCAGAGACAGCAAGTTAAACGGTGCTTTTTTTGCTTTTGGTGTAAATTTAGTCGCCAGCCTGCAGTGTCTGTGTTTATGGAAAGGCAGTAAAATACACAAAAAGGCGGCGGTGGCAGGGGGGGGGGAATCTGCAGTGATTGGTACAATAACTCAGCTTCTCTCCTGAGATCAACCTATTTCTTGAGCACAGTGATTTATTCCTCCTAGAGCCCACAGTTCAATTTCTCTAACTGGGTGGCTCCAGGGTGAAGGAACTGGAGTTGGCAGAACAAGAGCCTCTTTTTCCAGGTGTAACATTTGCCAGACTGCTGTGCAGCAGGAAAGTGGTATTCAGAAAGGTTTTGCCTCTCCTGAAGTAGTCGAGTCCATTCTACCACTTCCAAACTCAACTCATTAATTCTGCTGCATGTGAAGCTACAGTGGGGCTATAGAATTTGCTGCTGTAAGAAGTGGTGATGGTTGGTTCCCACCCCTTTAGAAGGGGATTAGACAAATTAATGGAGGATAAGACTATCAATGGCTACTACCACCTCCAGAATCAGAGGCACCATGCCTTTGATCAGTCTCTGAGAAAGAGGCCTCTTGGCCTTGTGTCCTGCTTTTGGACTTCCTTTAAGCATCTGGTTGACTACTTTAGGAAAGCAGGATCCTGGATTTTGGTCTGATCCACCAGGGCTTGTCCTATGTTCTTAATGTAGGTTATGAAGGTAAGCCAGGCCATTGTACAAAACTTCCATTATGTCTCGACACCCATTCCATTGAAATAAACACCAACGGACACAAGGCAGAAACCTGACAAATGACCAGAAGCATTTGTATATTCAGATTGATTGTACCTCATCTGTCAATCTCTAGACAAGCCAACTTTTCAAACCACCACAATAGTTTATAGTGCTCCGTGTATTCCCAGTTATAAATATTTTTGCATGTGGTATAATATAGACTAGACCTGTCACTTTTATACTGGAGGTTCTTGGCTTTGCCCAATTCCAGTTAATGAGCCACTGTTCTTGGCTTGTTTAAAGTTATGTAATGAATTAACTCTAAACTAATGAGTTATCCATCAAATGTGGATTGTCTATATTGAGACCCACACTGCTGTCATTTTAATATATATAGTGGCCTGCACCACAAACACTTCAGGTGGATTTCCCCCTCAGGTCTCATGTGTAGATTATAATAAATGAATCCTCTTGTTTGTCCTTTGAAAAGCCTCAGAAATTTGGATATATTCTTAGTGATTGTGTACTCTTTGTTGTCTTAGACCATTTTGTGACTATGTACTGTTATAAATCTTTCCTTCCAATGGATGGTTTCAATTGTATCTATTTATTGCCTTCATTAATGCTTGATGCTCTTTGTTGTGCCATCTGCATTCAGTGACTCCTTATTGACATATGGAGCACTGGGCATGAAATTTAACTATGCTCATCACTACATTTGAAGAATGCTCTGTATGAATAGACAGTCTCCACTGCTCATGTGGAGCATTCTCTTGTCCAGGGAAGACTGTTTGATGTGTACCTTTGCTATTCTCTATTTTATTTATTCCTGAGCCGCTGCCTTCCCTTTCCACTTTTCTTCTGTAGTCTGGAAAGAGACTCACATTTCCTACAGGTATGTATATTTTATGGGATGATTTCTTACAAAAGGGATCAAGACACTGCATAAAATGAAAGCTATACAAGTTAACCCCAAGTTGTCTTGGATGGTATTAATTTCGCCTTATTCCTTTTATCCAGGGATACAGAATATAAAGGACTACAGCTCTCATTGGATCAAGTTTCAGCAACAAAGCCATCATTCCCATATGCAAACTCAACACCAACAATCACTGACAACAGAAAAGGAAGCAAGTCACGTCTGCCGAGCACAAAGTCAAAATCTAGGACATCTCCATATCCACAGGTATGAATAACATGATTTTTTCATTATTATGGTCGTGCTTCATATGTTTTAAAGAAGGTCTAACTCAATATAAGGGAGTTTCCTATGCTCCCATGTCTTGGAGAGACCCCATCTGAAGCTCTGGAGATCCATTGCCAGTTGAGTGTAGACAGTATCGAGCTAACTGGATCAACAGGTCTGATTTGGAGCAAGGCAGCTTCCCCTGCAACATATATTCTATGTTCATGTGGAAAATAAATTATCTGGGGCCACAACTGAAAATATTTTCTTGGTGTCCCTGTCTGTTAATCTTACTTTGTAAACCTAATAATATGTGTGTGTGTGTGTGCGTGTGTGTGTGTGTAATAAACAAATGTGTGTGGTGTGTGGGTGATTAGGACATATGGAGGAAATTCCATCATATCCTTGCAGCTCTCCTGGAGAAGAGAGCATCTCTACTTAATGGAAGCTGCCTGCATGGTTTTGAACTCTGGTAGATTAAATGATGAGGAAAAACTGAACATATGAGGTGCGAGCAGGTAGTGAGCAGAGAGTATTATGAAGGTCTGTGGGCAGGGCTAGCTCTTCCATTAAGCTGAGTAAGGCGGTTGTCTCAGATGGCAGGTACTAAGTGTTGGTGCAGAGAGTAGAGTTGGAGAGGTAGATGTGCTTGGTTTATTATATGAAATAAAAGTGATAGAATACATCAATGCTGTTTCAGACAGTAAAATTTCAAATTAAGCAGGCAGCAAATCCTACCATACCTACATAACCTTGATCTAAAGAATGGAAGAAACCCCATCTATTCTCAAAAGCCTCCAGAAGTGAGCATGGCAATTTTGCCAGCAGGACTCACACTAATAGTAAATTAAGAAATGCAGAGGAGGGGAGAAATAGCATAGCTGTCCTTAAGAGTGTGTGTGTTCCTTCCTTGTGAACACTGATTGAAGGTCCTCGCTGGAGCTAGGAGAGCCAGCTGACTTTTTGAAACCTGGGGGATTTATACCATTTTGGTTAAGGTGTTCCAACAGAAAAGAGAGGAAGGCCTTGAGATGAGCAATTTCTACAATTTCCAATAGTTCTGCTGCCTTTTCCCCAGAGTTCCTGCCCAGCTCCACCTGGTCCATTTTGAAGATTAAGTGTTTGAAAGGAAATCACCCTGGTGGGGTGTGACTGAACTGATTATCTTTTGTCTGCTCACTGTCTTCAAATTATCAAATTATCAGGTGGTGAATAAACTGTATGTACCGGCAACTAAATGTACATGTGCTGACCTTTATGCAAAGTGTGAGGAATTCAGGGTGTTTCCTGAATGCCCTCAGGGCATGTTTTGAGATCAAACTTGTACCGAGGTCACCAGAGTTCATCATGTCATATTAGAGCTATGTCAATTTTCTTACCTATGCTATGATCTACAGTAATAAACAACTGAATAAGTACAGATTGACACACACCTATTCCCAGTACAGCAGAAATTGACAAGAGGTATTATTGATAATGATCATCTGAATGTAATCTTTCCTTACAATGACCGTATAATGAAAAGTACTCTTTCTATAATGGAAACACTTGGTCAGCATCTGGCATGACCTTTCAGGGGTTCTTCTGTAATTCATTTTTTCATGCTGTTGGAGAATTGTATTTAAGCCACTGATTGGAATGTTATTTGCAGCTGTTTAACTCCAAACTTATTTACTGTAATAGCCTTGGCTGATGAGTGTCAATGAAATACTGCTAAGCTTTCATGTGATGAATATTGATATCTCCTCCAAAAGCTAACCATCTCATACTGCAGCCTGTTACTTTCATTTAGAAACTTCTGTTTCGTTGATTAAAAAGGACTGTATAAATAATGGGTTGGATCCAAAGGTGGCTTTGCAGAAAGGGCTTCTTACATAAATTAGGATATCTGTTTTTTGTTTGTTTTGTTTTTGCCAATCCCACCACCACCACTCTCCAAAATACACTTCCAAAGTCTGGGGAACAAAGAGTAGAAAGGAATAAAATATGACATGGCAGGATAGCTGCAGTACTTGGGTGGTGTGTGAGGGGGTCAGATTAGTGATAATCCAGTATCCACTATGGCAAAGTTGCCATAAGATACCACTCAACACATTCAGCCCACCAGATTTCATACCAATAGACCCATACAAATCTTTTCCAACTCTGAAAAACACAAGGGAGAATCTCTCCATTTTCTATTGCTAAAAGTAACCCCCAAACTGGCATTGGCTCACTAGCAGCAGAGGTTAGTTTAATGGTTGTGCTGTTACTTTAATCTAAGCCTTTTGCCATCTGTTCTGCCTACAACAGTGAATGCAAAATGAACATACGTAAGATTTCAGAGTTACATTAGTAAAAAGCAAGATAAAAGTGATTTAAAAGCATGCATATGTTCTCAGCACAGTGCAGACTGCATCTGTGATTCCCCCTCAAGTTTCAGGCACAAATTAAGAAAGTTGAAAATGGCCAGTACTGCAGAAACCTTTCATAGCAAAGGAGACTTTATTGAGAAGGCTTTTCTCTCCCTCCTCCTTTGTAAGAGCAGTTGTGTTGCCCAGGAATTGAAATAAGAGTCACATAGGTTGTAGCACACATTTGACTTTGGGTGTGAAGCCTGGTTCTGTTGTCCTTGGCCAGACTGGCACTGAGACCTATCAAGGTCTGATGGGAAGGGTTTGTGTGCTGTTGCCCCAAGCCAGCCGGCAAGAATGTGCTAGCGCTTAGCAGCTTAATAAAGTTACAACCCGGCGCATACTGATGCATGCTTAAGTTCCCCTGAAATCTACCGCGTGCATTCTCAGTTTTCTCAGCCTCTCTTCTTAACCTAAGTGTTTTACAGCTTTGTAACTGGTAAGCCGATCTGTTCCCCTGAAGCAGCTTGCGTTGTAAAAGCCTGAAAATGTAAGCTTTGCAGCTCTTTCAACAAGAAAAGGAGGGAGTGGGGAGCTAGACTCTCGTAAAATGTATTGATTTTCCTATTTTGTTTCTGTATTTATATAAAGCTTAGGTAAAAAGAGAGACCATGAAAGACTTTACCTCCTTTTGGCTGCTGTCCAGAAACCACTTAGAGCCGACTCACATGATCTGCCCTTTCACTGCATGGGGATTTTTTGTAGCCACCTTGCCAGGGTGATATATAAAGAACCTGATATATATATATATATATATATATATATATGCTATAATGCATAACTTAATCTGAGCCAGGGTGCTCAGTTACAGAACCTGTTCTTAATGCCAGGGATTGACATCATTATTATACAAGATTTATATACTGCTTACTAGAACAAAAGATCTCTAAGCAGCTTACGGAATACAGTCTATAATATTTATTTTAAAACACCAATAAAAAATAAACATAGAAACAAACAAAATATAAAATAACACTGGTAATTCAATTACATTCCTGGGCCATGGGCATAGCCAGGATTGGTGGGGGAGGGTAGCCAAAGTTGTTGAACTTTACTGAAAAAATAAGGGTAAAAATACCCCATAAACAGGGCATGGGGGGGGATTCTGCTGGAGAGGGGGCAGAACCTCTGATAACTGAGTACTTTCAAAGCTTTTCAATAATATTTGTGGATCTAGCCCCCCCCCCCCCATTTATGCACATGACCTGGATAGGGATGACCTTGAATGATTTTTAGCCAGGTTGAGTATTTTTGAGCATACTCCTGCCCTGCTTTGTGATAAATGGTCTGGAGGGTAGGACTTGAACCAATGGGTTCAAGTTACAAGAAAGGAGATTTGGACTGAACATCAGGAAGAACTTTCTGACAGTAAGAGCTGTTCGACAGTGGAATAGACTACCTCCGAGATGCTGTACTTTCCTTCATTGTAGGTTTTTAAGCAGCAGTTGGATGGCCATCTGTCTTGAATGCTTTAGTTGAGATTTCTGCATCTCAGGGCGTTGGACCAGATGACCCTAGGGGATCCCTTCCAACTTTACAATTCTATGATTCCAAATACCATCAAATATCACATATCTGAGGCAAAACCTCCAAATCAGGGGGCTGGAACATACAAGGAGAGTTTCAGACCAGCTATGATTGGGAGCTCCCAGGCTTTAAAAAAGAATCTAATGATTGCTGTCTGGAGGAGCTGCTGTTGTTGTTTAGTCGTTTAGTCGTGTCTGACTCTTCATGACCCCATGGACCAGAGCACGCCAGGCACTCCTGTCTTCCACTGCCTCCCACAGTTTGGTCAAACTCATGCTGGTAGCTTCGAGAACACTGTCCAACACCTCGTCCTCTTCTTCTTGTGCCCTCCATCTTTCCCAACATCAGGGTCTTTTCCAGGGAGTCTTCTCTTCTCATGAGGTGGCCAAAGTATTGGAGCCTCAGCTTCACGATCTGTCCTTCCAGTGAGCACTCCGGGCTGATTTCCTTAAGAATGGATAGGTTTGATCTTGCAGTCCATGGGACTCTCAAGAGTCTCCTCCAGCACCATAATTCAAAAGCATCAATTCTTTGGCGATCAGCCTTCTTTATGGTCCAGCTCTCACTTCCACACATCACTACTGGGAAAACCATAGCTTTAACTATACGGACCTTTGTTGGCAAGGTGATGTCTCTACTTTTTAAGATGCTGTCTAGGTTTGTCATTGCTTTTCCCCCAAGGGAGGAGCTGCTATAGCATAACAAATGCAGGACAAAGATAGAGCAGAACATTTGTGGGTATAATAAGCTATGAGGTTTTAGCAGGAGGTTTTGGGGTATGCACAGTGTGGCCACCAGAGAACTTTTGCACTTGCAAACTATATTGAAAGCAATATAGTTATATGTGTGACTGCCTCAGTAGCTTCACGAGTAGCTTCACGAGTAGTTATATGTGTGACTGCCTCAGTAGCTTCACGAGTGCAAATAATCATGAATGCACAATAAAAAAACACTTCTGGAGGGTGCGCTTAGAAGTCTGAGCACCAGGGTGCCAACTTGAATGAAATATTGGGTAAGCCCCACCCTGCATAATCAATCACACATGCCATTTGAATAGCAATGCCCATCAGCTTTGCAGGGGGGGCAGATATTGGCTCCTATGCTGAGCGCCTTTGGTGTAAACAGCAGTCAGGTAGGCGGTGACTTCCTGCAGAAAACTGGCAAGGAGTTTCTGATTCAGATCAGACCATATTCCAGATTGTACCCCATGGCTTTCCCCAAAATAAATGTGGGTAAAGCACACTTATTTAAACATGGGATCGAGGCTGGTGAAGTACAGCTTGCATTATACTTAAGCAGTACTATTATTGCAACTTTTGTGTGCTTAAGCAACAGGGCAAAAACACAATGCAAGCTGTCCCTAATATGAAGCACTATGGATGATTCTAGTAATGCCATCCTTGGTCAATGCTCACTCCCCCATCTCTTGTCATTCTGCTGGCACACTGGATAAGCACACTGGATGTCAACTCTTGTTCCAGGAACTGCCAGTCCCTCCCGTTGGAAGCTATCAGTACAACAGGAAGAACCGGGCTGACTGGAGATGATCAGAAATAGATCATATGAACTCTCTGGTGCTCCTTTACTGCCAGTAGTCCTTTTAGTTTTGGAAAGTGGTGACTGATTTCAGGAGCGACTTCAGGCCAAATAAGCTCTTAGTGTTTGTCCCAAGTTTTATCTTGTAATTTGACTAGACAAGTCATGTTAACAGCTGTAGAAGAGTTGACAGGAGGAAAATGAGAAGAAACCACTTCCAAATATGGTTGGAATTGGTCAAGAGCATGCTTCTATTTTGGCCTCATATTTCTCCCCCTCTCTTTTGATTTCATTTCTTCTTCATGAGAACTTAATTTGGTTTCCTGCCCCCAAATATACCTTCACCTTCTTCTTATTTGTTTGTGGAGAGGTGAAATTAAGGTGCATCAAAGCAATTGTTATCTCACACTTTCTGGTGCATTTTCCCACCACTCTCCTTATTGCAAAAAGTATTATATTTTGGGAAGTAGGTTTGTTATGGAAGACTTTAGCATTATTTACCTGAGATACTTGTACACCAGAAGCAAATGTTAAAAACAAACAAACAAACAAACAAACAAACAAACAAACTGTAACTTCACAACCTGAATATGTGATTGAATTCCACCAGAAAATAGTGACAGTCTAGAAGTGCCATGAATACTACTGTTGAACTACCAGTAAGTTGAACTTGTGTTTCAGCAAATGTACATAGAATTGCACTGTGATCATAATACCAGTGATTCCTAAAAAACTTCTGCTTAAGAGCCTTTTAAGTACATGGCTGTGGATTCTAGGGAAGCAATAAACTTAGAAACAAGTGTTTGCAGGTGAGAAGGGGAAAATGACTGCCCAAACATAGTTTTCTGGCCTCTATAAGCACTTGGGAAATGGTGTCTTCATTTGCCACTTTTAAACCTGAGAGCCAGCAAATAAGTATTAAGGGTGGAGATCAAACTAAGAAGGAAACTTCTTAGCTTGTTGAGTTTAACTGAAACATCATATTGGTACAGTAAGCCCATAAAGCAGAGTGAGTGTTGCTGTTACAGCAGTATCACTAGACACAACAGAGCACTATTGTGAAAAGCTCTTGCATAACATGGGATTATATGGAGAGGGCTAGAGGTGGCAGTGGGTCTGATGCCACTTCATGGAGTCTTAAAAGGATTTTGGCCATTGGGATTGTGGCTGAATAGACAAAAACAGTCCCATTTGACTTCTATAGCTTTTACATTTATGATTTCAATCAGGGGTTTTTTCCAGCTGGAACTCACCGGAACTTAGTTCCCGCACTTCTCAGGTGGGTGTCATTGGTATTATAAGAGAGCAAGGGAGGTGTTCCTGATGAGTTCTGGCACCTCTTTTTCTTGAAAAATAGTGCTAGTTTCAATGCAGAAAGCTTTGTAGTGCTATGTAGCCGTGAGAAAGCAGGCATTCTGATTCACAGCCTAGTTATGGATGCAACTTGTCTTAGTCCTTCTTCAGTTCTAACTCCTCTGTTTTGTGAATTGGGTTCCGAGTTTTCAGTAAATCAAATTGCTTCTTAGACCGTATCCCACCGTTAATGTCTTCTTTCCCCTTTTTCTTTGTATCGCAGTATTCTGGATTTCATACAGAAAGATCTGAATCAGACCATGAAAGCCAGTGGGGTGGCAGCCCACTGACCGACACTGCCTCTCCACAATTGATGGATCCCATTGAAAGGCCAAACTCTCAGCATCACAATGTCTCCTGTGCCTATAGACAATACTCAGACCGCAGTGCTCTCTGCTATGGTTTTGCACTTGACCATTCCAGGTTGGCTGATGACAGACACTTCCACACTCAGGCCTGTGAAGGCAGCAGGTGTGAGGCCGGCCGATACTTCCTTGGCACACCACAGTCTGGGAGGGAAGCGTGGTGGGGTTCCCGATCTGGCCTTCCCTTAACCAAATCTTCTCCTGAGAGCAGAGAAGCCTATGAAAACAGCATGCCTCATATAACTTCCATACACCGAATTCACGGTAAGTGGTAAATGTACTGGAAGGCAGGTTGTGGTAGCAACATTGAGCCAGGGTTTGAAAGGCCTGCCTTGAATGGTCTCAAGTTGACCATTTATGGACCTAACAATGGAGTTAGGAGATATCTGTGGTCTGTTTGTTGACTAGCACCTTACCTGGAAGTAGGGATGGGGGAGAATTTCAATTTGGGTCACATTTAAAGGTGAATCTATCCAATTCAGACATTCCAAAACTGTGTGAGCACCAAAACACAGCCATCCTTCAAAATTCACACTTATCCAAATTTTGCAATGCAGTTCTCCAACCAACCAGTGGTTACAAAAATGCATATATTAAGGGAAAGTGTGTGTAAAAATAATTAATTTCTGTACCACTTAATATATAAAAATAATTCTAAATCGTGTGTAGAAAACTAAAGTATCAGCAACAGGCAACTTAAACAACAATCAAATGTTGCAAAAATACAGTTCCATAAACAAATAATACCTTAATGCAAATTGTGAATAAATACAGACCAAAATCAACATCTTCTTTGTCTAATACACCTCCCTCTCAGCCTCCTGGCTCTCACCTAGAGCCCAAACAAACTCACTGCTCACCCTCATAATCTCACAAAAAAAGAAGACTCTTGGAAACTAGATATTAGTGAGAATGACAAACAAAATACATTATATTTGGAAAAATTGATTTTACCCATCAATATTCAGGACACTGGGGTGTGTGTGTGTGTGTGTGTGTGTGTGTGTGTGTGTGAGAGAGAGAGAGAGAGAGAGAGGTTTTTAAAGGACCATTTCAGCCAGTCAATTGTTATTATTCTGCATTATAATTATTGTAATGTATTTATGGCCCACATTTCCCCCAAGTTGGGATTCAAGGTGGCTTGCAACATTTAAAACAACATGATAAAATACAATTAATAAAAAAAATGTTTGAAATACAACAGAACACATTTAACATCAACAAATTATATGGCTACTTGTAAGTTAATTCTGCTTGCACAGTAGGACTTCCAAAAGTGTGACCATGATTGAAGTGTCAAGCATCTTTAAAATTAGGGAATATTTTTTCTATCAGAAATGAAGTTTTACATTCATTGACCATATTTGACAAGTGGGGGCATCCCCTGTCAATCATTTAATACCATAATATGGCATCAGGTGGATCTGATCTTTGCAGAAAGCAATGGGACTTGTATTTGGTGCAAAATTTAAATAGTGCTGAATGCAAGCCAATTATAATAATAAAAAAGCCTTCCAATACAGGGCTGCCTTCGGATGTCTTCTAAAAGTTGTGTAATTCTTTATCTCCTTGACATCTGAAGGGAGGGTGTTCCACAGGGAGGGTGCCACTACCAAGAAGCCTATAACAAAAGAATGATGAGGAGTCCACTCTAAACTGTGCATTTTTTGTTGTTCTTTGGCAGCTGTGGCTTTACCTGTTCCACACCTGATGTTAGGCGTGTGTGATAGGCAGGCATGGCTAGCCAAAAATCACTTTGTGGGACAAATTGGACAGCTGATTTGGTGGGCCTAGAGTGACCCATTAGCTGCAGGTTCCCCACCTCTGCCCTAGAATCTAAACCAGAATTCCCCAACTTGGTGCGATGTTTTGAACTATAGATTCCACAATCCCTGACCACTGGTCGTACTGTCTGGGATTGAAGGTTGCTAGAGCCTAAGAAGATCATGGCCACTGGGCCCATCACCTCCTGGCAAATAGATGGGGAAGAAATGGAGGCAGTGAGAGATTTTACTTTCTTAGGCTCCATGATCAGTGCAGATGGTGACAGCAGTCACGAAATTAAAAGACGCCTGCTCCTTGGGAGAAAGGCGATGGCAAACCTAGACAACATCTTAAAAAGCAGAGACATCACCTTGCCAACAAAGGTCCGTATAGTAAAAGCCATGGTTTTCCCAGTAGTGATGTATGGAAGTGAGAGCTGGACCATAAAGAAGGCTGATCGCCGAAGAATTGATGCTTTTGAATTATGGTGCTGGAGGAGACTCTTGAGAGTCCCATGGACTGCAAGAAGATCAAACCTATCCATTCTGAAGGAAATCAGCCCTGAGTGCTCACTGGAAGGACAGATCGTGAAGCTGAGGCTCCAATACTTTGGCCACCTCATGAGAAGAGAGGACTCCCTGGAAAAGACCCTGATGTTGGGAAAGATGGAGGGCACAAGGAGAAGGGGACGACAGAGAATGAGATGGTTGGATGGTGTTCTTGAAGCTACTAGCATGAGTTTGATCAAACTGCGGGAGGCAGTGGAGGACAGAAGTGCCTGGCGTGCTCTGGTCCATGGGGTCACGAAGAGTCGGACACGACTAAACGACTAAACAACAACAACAACAGAGCCTAAGAAGATCTAGGTTGGCAAAGGCTGACTTGGACCGTGACAGGGGAGTTCTGTCAGTTGTGCCCTTCTGCTGATACTTCAGTGTTGTGAACTGGTCACAAGGTCAAAGAAACAGGTGGTGGGGAGGCTTAATTTCACCATTTCATGGTTGCAGAAGACTTGTAGTTATTATAAGAGTTATATTCCCACTGGGCGTGCATAAGGTCTGAATGTTCTGCTGTTCTCTGACTGTATACAGCCCATTGCTGATTGCTTCTCTCCTTTGTTTTACCCCACTTTCTAGGAAGAGGGCACTGGGATGAAGAAAGCGTTGTCAGTTCCCCAGACCCTGGTTCTGCTAGTGAATCAGGTGACCGATACCACTCTGAGCAGTATCAGGGCAGCCCACACGAGCCCAGCAAAATTGAGACTCTCATAAGAGCGACTCAGCAAATGATTAAAGAAGAAGAAAACAGGCTGCAGTTGCGGAAGTCGACTCCCGATCAGCTGGTTTCCATTAACGGAGCAGGGAAAAAGCACTCTGTTTGCTTTGCAAGCTACCACCACCACCAGCAGCAACAGCTGAGAGGAGATGCCTGCAGGGTCCCTAGTGTCACCAACACATCTCCCTGCGAACACACACAGCAACAAGATGGGAAGATGATGAGCCCCCATGACAATGACTATGACAACAGCCCCACGGCACTGTCTAGAATAAGCAGCCCCAATTCTGACCGAATTTCTAAATCCAGTTTGATACTGGCTAAGGACTGCCTTCAGTCAGAAGTGTCGCCTCATCAAACTCCAGGGGATAGCTCAGCAGAATCCCCAAACTATTACAATTCCCATCGGCAGTACTTTGATAAGCATGCATACACGCTAACAGGATATGCTCTGGAGCACCTTTACGACAGCGAAACCATCAGGAACTATTCTTTGGGTTGCAATGGGTCACACTTTGATGTGACGTCTCACCTACGGATGCAGCAAGATCCAGCACAGGGACATAAGGGGACATCTGTTATAATAACCAATGGGAGCTGATGGGTGTTTCCCAACCCCCTTTTCATTTCTCTTCTTTTTTAAAAAAGTTTGTGCTAGGAAAATATCTTTGCAGTAGTAACAGCAGGCACACATGTTTTGATACCCTTGCTGTTACTGGCATTTGATAAAACTACAATGCACTAGAGAGAATACTTGTAAGGTACTGGGGAAGTGTTGCTTTATCTAAGTTACTGTTGAAAATGCACTGGTCTCAGTTAAGGTTACAGTAGTCAGTTGAATCACAAAGCTGATGCTACATTGTGGTGGTGGAGAACGATTCTGGGAGCTTCTGGGGTACATCAAGGGGGCAGATTTTAAATTGTGTGGAAATGTATGAGGATGTAGAGAGAGCGACTGAATTTCTAAGCCTCTGGCTACCTGCCACACCCTCATAAGACAAAAACTGCTATGCACTCTTTCCATGAAAAAGAAAGTGAAATGCAGCCCCCCCATTTTAAAGCAAAGCTATCTGTGCAGTTTCATATTTATGCTGGTCCTGCTTCTCCAGTGACTGCACTGGACTGCTAGATAAAAGTTATAGGGCCGGCGTGGTTCTTTGATAGGGTATTGGCTATTATATGGGTATCTGACCTCGAAGCTGACTTGCTGGACAACAAACACAGACAGGAAGAGAACCGCTTGCTGAGGTCATGTGACAAGGGAGAGACAGAAGGGCGATGAGCCATTCTTATCCTGGTTTGGAGTAGCAGAAGAGATGTAACTGCCAAGGCCATTGACTCCTGGGGCCTGGGGCACCGTGGGGCCCCCAATCATTTTTTTGAAGTGACAGGGCCCCCTCAATGTTCAGAAGGGGCCCCTGTGCAATGTCAGGACGTTGAGTGCTGCTGCGCATAGGTCCCTTCAATCTTCTGGAAACTGCATAGTTATACAGGAGAGGAGACTATCAGATTGTGATCACTTTGTGGGAAATGGTTACATTCTGGGAAGGAGCTTAGTAGAAGATAGAGCATAGTGGAAGTTAAGCAAGAAAAGGAAGAGCATTCAAACATAATTCATTTCCCACAACTTGGCATGCCCTGTCCTCGGTCTAAGAATGACTGAGTTGTGTGTGGAGAGAGAACTTCCTGATTTGCTAAAATAGATGAGGGGAACATTTGGCCCTCCAAAATGGTGCTGAACTGCAACTCCCATAATCACTAGCCATTGGCCAGGCTTCCTGGGGCTGATGGGAGCTGTAGTTCAGCTACATCCTACCTGTGCTAAAAAAATAGAAGGGATTGTGGAAAAGTCCAACAGAAGTGATGTTAGAGAGGCTGAGGGTCAGAAACACAGGTGTGTCAGTAAAACAGAAACACAACTTGGAGGTGGGGAGAAAGGAGGGAAAATTCAGCAAAAGTGTGGAGAATGGTTGCCTTGCCCAGTTTCAGAAAATTCTGAAAATGCATCAAAGCTGGCAGGGATGATAAGAAACAGGCCAGTGAAGTGCAACTTTCAATGGTCCCATGAGAGCTCTTTGGGAATGATTGGGGCTTATGCAGAGGCCCCAATGGTTGCCGTGAAAATGTTTTGCTATCGTACAAGTATCAACACAGTGTAATGCCTCCTCTGTCACATGCAGAGTTGGTCAAGCAAGTGGACTAATCATGAGACCTCGTATTGATTTGATTATTCCTAATGTTTAAAATTATCAACCACAACTTTGCCGTGACACCGGGAAGCTTTGTGAATTACTGCCACCTGGTTTCTGAGGTATCTTCCAGAGAGATTAGTCAATGTTGGCTATTTAATGAGCATTTATCTTGCTTTGTCTGTGGGGTGGTAGGACGGCACTGCATCAAGAACGTGTTATCCCTCACTTTCCACTACATGCCCCATCACTTTCCTTATTAGAAAAGGTCTGATCTTTGGGGGGAGTGTGTTTTGCAAGATGAATTTTCCAGGATGTATTTGAATCCCACTCAAAAATTATGATGGTCTGGAAGTACGCTGGGTCTTTAGCATACTATGCCCTGATGTTTCTAAGCCTTTCCTCATAGCCGAAAGTGTGAAATCCACTCACAATGGCACTGCAGTAATGATGCTTTGGACTGGGCTGTGTTTATGATATTCTGCATCATGCAGTATCCTCTATGCTTCTGACTAGCTTTGAAATCCCTGTGACAGGTGCCTAGCCCAGACTCCAGAGCCCCTAAAACGCTCCACATAATGTAGTTGAGATTCCTGCATTGCAAGGGATTGGACTAGATGACTCTCAAGGTCCCTTTCAACTCTACAACTCTATGATTCTATGTATCCCTTCCAGCCATGTGGAAGAAGTGATGCCTAATGTGATACAACCATGTTACTGAATACAGCCTTTGATGATCACAGTATGAGTCTGGCAGCCCATTCCCCCCACCCACATACTGCTTACATAAATCACTCTGAAGAAGTGCCACTGGCAAACATGGTTGTGCTGGGTTAGATCTTACATGATGCATCCATGTGTATGCTCTGGGTGGAAGGTTTTACAGTGTCTGCACATTCTGTCCAAATGTCTGAAGAGTATGATGCTGCAGTCTAAATCTACCTTCTACCCACTCTCCTCTTTCAGTGTAGATTCATTTAGGGTTATGGTAGCAGTGTGCGTATAAAAAGAAAAAAAGGAAGCTGAGATTCTATGGATCCCAACAAGAGTTGTCAGAGTCCGATAGTGCACCCTAGAGTCTGTTTAAGACCTGAAAGGTAATCCATTTGGTGCAGCTGTTTAAGCTAGAAAGTCCATATGCTTGAGCCTCAGCTAGATCTCTTCACAATGAAGTGCTTATGCAATGCCTCTGCCTGGTTATGACAACGGCCACCTGTTAATTTTAAATGGTTATGTGTTCTATCAAATTTTAAATAAAAATTACATGCTGTTGTACAGCATATTTTACAAAAAGGATAGGAGAGGATTGAAGGAATAGGCTGTCTTGTGCATAAATGAATTTGGTCTTATTTTCAGAGCTTTAATGCCCCCACCCCCAATTAATATTGCGAAATGGTGCATTAATACACCCAAAAGGTGGGTATTTGGTTTAAGATTCAATGCTCCAAATCAGTTGAAACGTGTGCTACGATTTTGGAGTGCTTAACAAATACTGCAAAATGCATGTTGACGTGATGCTCTTCCTCATCTGGAAGACTTCCTGGGGGGTGCTTGATTTTTTTTGTTTTGTTTTTGTTTTAAAACAACAACTAAATGGTTATTTGCTTTCTTTTGCTAATTGGACACTTGCTTTCTTTTCACTGAAACTCAAGTGTTTTTCATCACAGTTTGAACATTCTTTCATGTATCTGCCAAAACCTGGAATCTATCCCCAGAGCTAAAATGCACTTAAAATTAAAGCACGAAATCCAAAATCCAGCCTTTCTGTTGATTTTGAGCTTATATGCAGTCAGTTTCCTCTAACGTTCATGTTTGCTATATAGTTTTGGTGCAGTTGCCTTCTGTAGAATGATCTGCTCCCAGGAAAACCACAGACTGTGTTTAGCTCTGGCCTGGGTGATTCTGATAGAAATTATATTACTTTATTTGTTTATGCATTTAAAAGTTTTCTTATTTCGTCACATGGCTTTCCTCTGATCTTTCCAAGAATCTGGAAACAATGCAAGTAAAACAGCAAGGCTACTCATTCCCATCAAAATAGCATAAACTGCCATCTATCTGAGGCTGTTCTTTTATTTATGGTTGACTGTTACCTCCAGAATGTGCCTCAACAGAAAATTAAATATTTTGATAGAGAAATTCAGAAGCTTTTGTTGTTTTTGCAGAATAGGCACTGCAATGCATTTTTATTTTGCATAATAAAACAATATCGTGTATTTATCATGGAGACTACCGTAGGACAAGCTAAGGACAGCTGATGCTCACTTCAAAGACAGAAAAGTCTTGTGGTTTAATCTTGGCTTCAGATGGGAAGAATATACCTGCTGATGAAAGATGGCTCGTTTATGAGTTGTGGCACTCTTCATCGTAGGAAACAGTAAAGCTGGCATTAAAGACAAAGGCTTGGAATTCAGAAGGTGGCAGAATGAGCATTAGATGCCTTTGCTCACGCAGTTTTGGTAGCCACCCTTTCTGCTGCAGTTGCCTTGCCATGTGCTCTTCTATTCTGAACCCGTTTTGTTTGTTTGTATGTATGTATGTATGTGTGTTGAGGGTGTGAGGGCTTCAGAGGGAAGGAGAAGGCAGGAGAGTCCTGTTCTGTGAATGGAACATGTTACAGTCCAAGCCAAAGTGTCTTGTCCTAGCCAAGTTAGGTGCACTTAAGCCACTGAAATCATACCCTTAATTGCACCCAGCTTGGCCACGACTGGGCTGAAAAATTGAAGTGTCCCGTTCTAGTCACTGCTACTAACCTCTCTTTTTAACAGCGAAAACAAATATGCTCAATTATTATTGTAGTCATTTAAGCTATTTATAAAAACAAACTCTTATTTATTTTTAATGCATGTGGCTTACTTTTCAAATGAAAAAAAGTGTTCTTAAAACCAAGCAATTACATAAGCTTATTATGAAAGAACAGTGTTTTACTTTAAGAAGAAAAGAGAAATTAATATGCACAACTATTTTCTGTTAAGTATTGATATGGTCTTATTTTTCCTTAAAGGGATTTTTCAAAGGTCAAACATAACTGCATCCAAGAGCACTTCTAAGATAACGATGCATTTTGCTTTGTTTTTTTCACGGATATGCAGACACCCTGTTTCTAAACCAATTGGGTGGTATTCCATTGGCGCAAGGGCATGGGCTTTGAATTCATCAGGGAGGGGTCTGCTAATGGTAAACAGATTTCTGTGGGGACTGCAGGGTGGAGGGGACATCAGCAAAAAACCCTCCCCTCCTCGTATTCCAGTAGTGGATGCCTTCAGCAACAGGAGGACCAGCCGAATTCTACCCACTGACTTAAAAGCAGGTCCCATTTATTCTAAAAGAAATCAATTCCAAATAAGCATGCTCAGGTTCAGTGAATAAGGTGATTACTATAAGCATATTTACTTGGAGTTCCACCAAAATCAAAAGGTCTTTTATCCCATATGATAATGTGTCTGATCCAGCACTCTAAGGCACATACTGAGCTCCTTTTGCGCTCACAGGCATTTCCAATAGCTCAATGGAATGGGCTGCTCTATGCATGTAAAGGAATGTAGACGTCCTCCATTGAAGTGAATGGGGAAGCTCTGCGGAGCACTTCAGAGCAAATTGTAAAACTGAAGAAAATGTGTTTAGGATCAGGAAGGCCGAAAGGATTACTCGCTGGTATGGCAAAAGTGCAAAGTTGCCAACATCACAAACACCACGACTTGCAATGTTCATGTTCTAGTGACATTGTAGCATAACATCTGTAATTTGAAGTTCTCCTTTGGAATGTAACGTAGGAAACCCAACTTAGCTATGTCACCAATATCTTGAAAATTGTTTCCATTTATAATTATTTATATTGTAAATAGATTTCTGAAGTAAATTTGAAGTCAATGTGTATAAGATGTATTTATTATGTGAAGAAATTTTTCTTTAAAAAATACAGCTACCAATATGTAGTCTCCGTCTGGTTTCTTGATTTTTTTTTTGCAGTTAAACCCTTATCCTTTGCACAAAGGCAATTACCTGTGCAGCATCTCACTCACCTTCTGTCATATCTAAACTAGGTAACTGTGTGCCCAGTATTAGTTTACAATATGATATCTGCCCAGGCCACAGTTATGATTATGCTGCATGAGAACTTAAGACAACCCAGTTCACACAGATTTTAAATTAGACCTGAGGCTGTTGGGGAAAATATTTCTGAAGCAATACCATTGTTATCTAACTGAGAGCCCACTCCAAAGAAGTCTCTACAGTTAAGAGAGTCTACTTTGAGCTGCCACCACAACTATGGTAAGCAAGGGTGAGAGTCAAGTTTGTTTCCTAACTTGTTTATTACTGATAAAGTTGAAAGGAGGGTTGTTATCTTAGTGGCAACTGGGGATGCCTAAGGCTACTAGGACTCCAAATGTATAAATGCATTTAGCACAAAAGAAACATCTCGGTTATCCTGAAGGCGATGATCAGACAGGCTGCTTGAAGAAAAACAGCTGATTCTGATTTTTTAAAAAGGGGATAGCTTGGCTTCCTGTGATCAATCTTCCAAAGTATGGTAGTAAATATGCTAAACTGCAGGTGCCAGCAGGCTTTGAGGCAAATAACTTAATATGGTTCTGCTTTGTAGTGTTGTCAAAATAACTAGGCACAAGTACAACTTCGTTATTTCATGATTCTCCATTATGAATGAATATGAATGATGTTTACTGTTGGAAACTGATAGCATGTGGGAGCAATGCAAACATATCACCACTGGAGGAATTCATACAGAATATATATTTTAAATAATATTTGTTCCTGGGCCAGCTTTGCGGCACGGAGTAATTCCATATGGCAGCTTGAATTGAGCTTACTCCAAAGTTAACTTAAAAATGTATCTTGGCAAAATGCAGTTGCCCCATCAGGAAACCATTCTCAGCTTCTTCTGAGGATTTCCGGTAGCTTTCTTTAGTGTGTGTTCCTGCTTCCAAATCTCCTTAATTTTTTTTTAAAAAAAAACCATATAGTGTCTTCAAGGTTCATTTGGAAATAGGCAAATACCACTTACTTTGGAAGCTGTACAAACAGAGTCTGAGAGATCTGATGCACTCAGTATCATTTAGGGTCACCATACTGATTACATTTTTAGGCAAGCACCTAAGATATATTGTGCAAGATCCAGTGATGTCTGTCTAATCGTACAACATGCGTCCATTTGCACAATGAGACCTTCAGTTTTTCTTATCCTTCCATTAGTCCCAAATCTGCAAATGCTCCAGAGAGAACCCAAATCCCACCCCCAGAGCAGATTTTGGAATTGCAGGTGGGAGAAGAGGAAGGAGAAGCCCTGTTATGCAAAGGGACATCTGGCTGCATTATGCTGGATGTCTCCCTCTAAAGTATACATTTTAAAAGGTAAAGTGTGAATGCACTAAATATGTGTACTGTAGAGTTGTAATTGCCTGTAGCATAGGCATTAATTGACTTTTGTATTTTAAAAGGGTGGTTCTCTAAGAAAAGGCTTATTTCTTTAATAAAATTTACACAGCGCTTGATGGTTAAAAAACCTCAAAGCTGTCCACAAAAGATAAAAAAGTAAAGTAAAACGACAACAACAACCTTCCTTTGAAATATACAAAATGTAATGAGATCATTGAAAAAATATTGGATGTTTCTTCAAAACACAGACAGCAACCAAAAAGACAAGCAGATGTGGAAACATCCAACAACCATCTAAAGGGGGTGGGAGTTAAAAGAAAATAAATAAGCACTTGTTCAAATCCCCCCTCTGTTATTCAGCTGAACTGTTTCAAGTAAGAATCAAAAGCCTGTGATATAACTGCAGATAAAGTGCAGTTATTGCATTAAGGTTGCTTCTGAAATGACACTCGGGGTAAATTTCTGAATGAAAGGGCAGCTGATTCATTGAGGGCTAGAAAATTCAAAATAAACTGTTTTTGGAAAGAGTCCCTGAGCACAACTGCAAGCTGACAGTATTCAGACCATGCAGCTGGCTTTGCAAAATTAACTGGTGTAACTTATTAAAAACTCTTAGCATTTATATAGCGTTCAGTGTGTACAAATCCTTATAAACCCCCTGTAAGGTAGTATTGCTATTATCCTTCCAGATTCCAGTTACAGTACCTAGGTGCAAGTGAGTTGCATAAGGATGAAATTCCATAGCTTCATTAAACTCAATGGGATGTACTTATCCGGATATATGTACAGGATTGCACAGTAATGCTATTAAGGATCTCATAACGAGGAGAGATTCATACACAGGACTTCCTAGTTTACAGCTCAGGCTCTGTCATCCATTAAGCCGCATGACCTCTAGCTGTCGAGGAAAGGCATGCATTTATATCATTCCACCCAAGAATTCTCCTTATGGCTGAAAGAAATGTGTCTGTGGCCCTCATCTAAAAGGAAAGAAGCTGTGTACCAACATAATGGCATCAATATTCTTAAGAAAAGCGTAAAGTACAAGATGAAGGGAAAAGTCTTGTACTCATTTGGTCATGGAAGATGTTTTCAAAGGCATCATGATCTATCACAAGATATTTGGTTGCTGCCAGGCACCAATATCTATTTTTATTGGACACCCCCCAAAACTTGCATAATGCAGCACTTTGTTTTGGAATTAAATCTTAGACTACCACGTTGGTAAGATGTGCTGCAATTGTTGCTAGTTCATTTAATGATAGGCAATACATGAGAGAGGGCTTGTGTTTTAAACAGAACACCCAGTAGCCTTCCTACAGATGAAGCATTTAGTGAAAAATTACAATTTGTAACATGCCAGAGTCAGGGAAATGAATGGTGGGTGGGGAAGGAAGGAATTTTGGTTGCTAAAAGCAATTAATTCCCTGAAACTTCCGGACAGACAAATTTCTGTTTTGGTTATTGATGTGGATGACTTGTTTATGTTTAAATGAACTTAAAACTCCTTATTTACCATTAAATCTTCAAAGCACAAGGGCCAGCCAATCAACGCTCAGCACAGCCACACGGGGTAGGGAAGGAGAAAAGGAAGTAGCTTCATGGTTTTCATAGAGGTTGGACAACAGCTCTCTGCGCAGGCAGATTCTCCTACAAATAGAGAGAAAAGGTTGGTTCTGAACATTATTATGCTAGGAATGCTGTAACCTTTGCCCTAAAACACTGAAAATGGATGTGTAGTGGGATCACGACCCAAGTTACATACATCAGTAGTCAGCACTGAGTTTGGTGTGACTTGTTTCTCTAGTATGGGTACTTTATATTAAGAATATAAAACTGTGCCTATAAGCACTTGTTCCAAGAGGTAGCAGCTCCTCTGAAATCTAGGCCCCACATTTAAAGCAGTGTCATATCATTTTAAATGGTCATGAGTCCCCCCCAAAGAATCATGAGAACTGTAGCTGGTTAAGGGTGCTGGGAGTTGTTAGGCAATTCCATTTTCTACTGACAAACCTACGGTTTCCACCAATCCCTGGGATCAGGGATTGACTCTTGAGTCACTCTGAAAGTTGTAGCTCTGCGAGGGAAATAGAGTCTACTAACACATACCCTCCAACAGTTCTCCAAGGAAAATAGGGATGTCCGATTTCATAATAATAATTTTACTATTTAAACCCCTCCCACCTGACTGGGTTGTCCATATATAAAAACATAATAAAACATTAAACATTTTAAAAAACCCTTCCTTATACAGGGCTGCCTTCAAATTGCTCGGGAGTCATATAATTCCATACCCACCAGCATTTCTCTAATGAAAATAGGGATGTTCTGAGGAAAAGCGGGACATTCTGGGTGTCAAATCAGAAAGTGGGACAGCTTCTGTAAATCCAGGACTGTCCTTGGAAAATAGGGACACTTGGAGTGTCTGCTAACAACTCTTAGCACCTCAGTGCTCTTAACAAGCTATAGTTCCCAGGATTCTTTGGGTATCATGTTGCTTTAAAAGTACAGTGCAGATGGGACCTATTTAAGACCCAGCATAGAACTCAGCAACCTGAAGGAGTTTACTGGTATCTCCTTACCCTACTAACAATCTGAGATCAGTTGAGACGGCCCCCTGGTTGCACCATCACCGCATAAAGTCCAGGTAACTGTAGCTCAGTACTAGCTCTAGTTAGTTTTGGTGCCAGCTGGGAGCATTTCTCTTTCACCCAGTCTTTTGCAATTATAATGTTGGCTAGCATGATGGGTGTGACAGCTGGAGGGATCAGTGTGTAGTGTAGTAAAATTTATTGGCATTTATTGCTCAATTGCATTTAGTTTCTCAATGGTGTGACCCACCCTGAGATCATTTCACAGTAACATTTAAAGCTATTAAATAAATACTAGTTGCTTGTCCACTACTCTAGGTTCCAGATACATATCTGCAAAATTTCTGGCCCCTAAGGCTAACTGTATGATTTTAAGTATGTTTACTCAGATGTATCACTGATGTCAAGGGAATAATTGTGCTGTATTGGTTTAACCAGAGTCAAAGCAATGCTTTGTGCATTCTCCAACCACAGCTCAAATATTTACAAAGATGGTAGTAAATCAAAAGTGTTGAGCCTAGATTGACAACACAAGCAAATTTGTACCCACTTTTGCATTACCTGAGCAGTGCAGTAGCAAGATAACCAACTCTTTATGGTTCTGACAAATGCTTAGCTGCTAACATCTGTTTTTATGCGGTTAAGGGTAAACAAGATAATGAGTTGTAATCTGCTAAATACTACGCAGAGTAGCCCAGCTGAAATGAATGAACCTAACCTAACCATGCCCATTAACTCCAATGGGCCTACTCTGAGTAGGACTAGGGTAGTCTTGGCCTTACAGCTCTGTGGCCTTTTCACAAAACTAAAATCCCCAGGATTTGATGGGGGGATGCCCTGGCCATTAAAATGACTAAATTTTCATTATCATCATCATCATCATAATCATCATCATCATTATTATTCATTTCATTTCTATAAAAATCTCAAAGTGGTTTACAACCTACATTAAAACATCAGATGTGAAACATTACAGAAGAAAGCCAAATACACATTCAAAGCAACGTAATTAACAGGAAACTAAATATTATCTTAAAGATTTCAAAATAAAATATTACTAAGGTGATCAAGTACAGAATGCACATTTAACACAGCAAAGTTAATAAAAAAAATCTCTTAACGTTTTAAAAGAAAACATTTCTAAAGGAAGTCAAATATAAAATGCACATTTAAAGGAGTGCAATTAGCATGAAAATAAAATATCCCCAAGCCACACAATCAATAATTTTTAAAATATAATTTATGAATATTTTTTTCAAATAAAATACCGAGCCTTTTAAATACAGACACATGGTTTCCATTCAGCTGCAGTTAGGTTTTGCTGCTCAGGAGAATTTTTGAGCAACTTGGCACAAATGGCTGCTGTTTAAAGGAAATAAATGCAAAAAGCTCTTCAAATTAAAAGATGGTGTGATCCTATGCATGTTTATTCAGCCATACTGTGTTCAATGGGTCTTACTTGCTGCTCAGATTGCTGCCCCGCAAGATTGTGTTCTCCACCAACTCAGTATCGGCACAGGACATCGCTGGTGTTAATCCGCAATTTCATTTTACTATGCTTGCACTTGTGTTTACAACAGTTTTGTTTTTACATGATTTTTTACCTCTATTGTGATTATGATTGTTTAACTTTCTTGTCACCAGTTCCAGAATGTGCTGCTTGGGAAAGCAGGTGAGAAAGTTTAATGAACATATTTTTTGTGAAAGCCTTTTTTTTACCCTGAGGCTTGTTTAGCTTTTAGTTTTAGGGGTTTTTCCCTCTCATTCACCAGACTTTGCACTTAAGGTATCTATTTTAGTGCCACAATCAAGGGTGCCATAATATTGTCTTCATAAACAGTCCCAGCTTCAGAATCCAAATGTAATTAGCACAAAGTTATTCATGGCGCACACCAGACATTATTGCAACAGCAATATAAATTCCACAAAATGATGCATAACCTAGAAAAAGGCTGCAAATTTATCATGCTGTGGTGCTTTTGCAATATGGATTGCACTTATCTTTTTATTTTCCACTGACAGCATAAGTTATGTGTAACAGGATGGTGATCCATATACTTTAGCATCTGTGCAATACTATAAATTACAGAGTTCTCCGTACACTAGAGGAAATGAGAAGTTACCAGCATCCAGCTCAGTAATTTTGATGGGAAAAGGAAGGCTGTACAAAAAGCTTTAAAACTGATGATGAATTGAACCTAAGAGGCTGAGATGTTCCTTTCAGGCCTGACAAACCCTGAGATGAAACTTTATCCATTAAAATAAGTTTTCCCACCCTCTTAATTGGGATCTGAACTACACCACCACTGTCAAATACTCATAAATCCTTCCCTCATCTTATTAACAGAAGTCAAAGGAAAAATTTAAACCCATCTTAGGGGTCTCTAGCTACAGGCAGAACTCAGGGCACTTCCAGGTGACATGTCTATTGAGCATTCATCCTGATTTGTTTGCAGAGATTAGATGGCATTGGCTAATGAATGAGCTTTGTTTGTGGGGAGGCCAGATGATGTTTTGTCAAAACAAGTGCTGCCCCACATTTTCCCCATCACTTTTCTTCTCACAAAAAGTCAGATCTTTAGGGGAGGTGGGCTGGTCCTCCCAGTCAGCTGCAATTGCACAGCTTCCACACCTAGCCCAAAGCTGATGCCAGACACTTCGTCCTGAGAGGATGAGTCAGATGCTCTACAGGCCAAGGCCCTTAAGGACTCCTCCTTGACTGGATGCACCTCCCTCCTCACTGCTACCACCACTATCCATTTACTTAGAATCTTAGAATTGTAGAGTTGGAAGGGACCACGAGGGTAACTTAATCCAACCCCCTGCAGCACAGGAATCTCGGATTGCCATCTCTCTTTGGGCCCAAATGACATGGATGTCTTCAAGGAGAGGACAAAGTGAAAGGAGGTTGCTGTTTCTCCTCCTTGCTCTTCTTACTGCTCACTTCCTTAGAGGGGACAGGTGAACCATCGGGGCGGCCTGTGTTTCAGCACCTGAGGCAAAATGCCCTGCTGCCACCCCTATAGTGTGGTGGGAGGGCTTCACCTGGCCACACTTCTGGGGGGTGGAGGTGGGGAGTGTTGGAATATTCCGTTCCACCTTAAGAACAGACGTGTGGAATTGTTGTATGTCACATGTCTGTTTACACTCCAGCACAGCTTGCTGGGAACTTCCGTTTGTGTATTGCTTTTGCTTATGCTGTCTTGCATTGGACACGAAGGAGACTAGACATGTTTTCCTTTTGTCCTACTGTATGCTGAATAAACTGCTTGTAAACATGCTCACACAACTTCTCCTGCCACTTCTGGATCTCCCCTCCGGCCTGGCAGCAAAGCTGGGTGATGGAACGCCTCCCCTCTCACCAAGTCAGCAGGAGGGAAGGCATCCCACATATCTTTACTGCTGGTCCCTATCTGCCCTAGAAGCTGGGGAGATGGGTGGCAAAGTTGGGTGGCTGAATAGAGGTGCCACCTCTTGAGGGGTGCTTCTTGAGGAGGCCACTGCACTATGCCTCATAGGCAGGCTGACTCTGGGTGAACCTGTAGAGGCAGCAAGCAGGACTGTGAGCCCTGGCAGATGTCCAACAACGCTGACGTCTGCTGCCAGCCCTTGTAGAGCTTAGTATCCTAAACAGCTGTTGTGCACACACATAGGGAAACTCTAGCCTGAATGCACACAGAAAGAGGAGATGCAGCATATATACCCTCAGAGATCTAGGGCTAGTTTTGCAAGTATTTCTCAGGCACAAATCCTGGGCCTTTTATGGCAAGAACTGGCAATCATATTGAGGGTGGTATGCAACTAGGGCGGATCTCCACCACATTTCAAGCACACCCAATGCACCTGACTTTCCCCAAAGAATCCTTGGAACTGTAGTTTGTTACGGGTGCTGAGAAATATAGCTCTTTGGGAAGGGGAAACTACAGTTTCCAGGAATCATTGGGGAAAGTAGTTTGCTCTAAATGTGTGTTAGATGTGTCTGAAATGTATGGTCTAGGTACCAAGAGCACAGTTCCCTTTCTTCCCACTTTGACTGACAGCTGCTAAAAATAGGGTTGCCATACATCCGGAATTTTGTGGACATACCCAGAATACTGCAGTCGGAAGCAGTGTCTGGGCAGAAATCGTCAAAAACATCTGGGAAAATCTGGACGTATGGCAATCCAATCTTCCTTAAAAAAGCTTTTGTGTTCGGATTTTCACTTTTTGAATTATGGCAACCCTAGCTAGAAATATGGAGGGGATGGGGAATCTCAAACCTGGGGGGACCTCTAGGTCTCTCTCCCTCTGGCCCACAGGACTCTCCCCACAACATGTCTCCTTCGCAGCCACCCTGGGCCACACTCCTCACTGACTGTGCTTTGCATCCTCTTACCTGGCTGGGATGTGTCCTTGAACTCTAATTATGTTGTCTGGATGGTGGGGAGAAGGGTATGTAGATCCATTGCTCCTCCCACTTTTGCCTGTGGTCCATCCTACCACTGGCATATGACCCCTGGGAAGTTGCCTAGAAGGGTAGCCCTCAGGCTGAAAAAGCTTCCCCACCCCTGAAATCAAAGTTGGGAGTTGGGAAGGATCCCCAAGTCTAATTGCCTGCAATGTAGGGATTGCAAGTAAAGAACCCCTGATTCTTCACTCAGGGGGAAACAAAGCTTCACTCATAAAAATGATGGCAAAGATTTCCCCAAGATCTGTCTCCTTGCACAGATGGAATGACTCTTAACTGTTCTAACAGTGATCTTCAGTTGTTGGAGCATTATTGTGCATTTGTGCATTGTGGTTAAAGCATCACTGTTAGAATAAAGTTGAACTTGTTGAACCTGTCAAAGCCCATACAAAAACAAGTAGGCAGGCAGATCGCTCATGTTTTATTTGTATCTGCTCCGTTCCAAAGCCTCTGCATGCTTTATACAAATAGTTAACATTTTACACTGAAAAAGACAAAAGGAAACAAACAAATGCTATTTCCCTTGGTGCTCTTCCCTTCCTGCTGAATGGCAGAAAAATGCCACTTCCCATCAGGGGGGATGTTATCTCCTCTAGGCGGTGATGGGGGTAGATTGACCTTTCTTGGGCCTCTGAAGCCACAGGGCAACCCTGTGTGTGCACGTTGAAGCGAAGGTTCAGTTATCTGCTGGAAAAGTGTGCTGACGTTCACTTCCTCGTAGTTCCAGCGACTTCAGAACCTGCTCTTACATGGATCTGTTTTTTGAACTGCTTTGGTGTTGCCTCCAAAGAATCCCACTGATGCAAGTGATGAAGCCTTTGACAGCAACACCCACAAGGACGCACTAAACCACAGCAATTGTAAATCAAGCCACATATGCTTCTAATGGATCGAATTATCCTTGCTAATTTTAACTTTGTCATTGCCAGATCTGAGGAAAGCTAGATGGATTGCTGAAAAAGGAGAGAGTGAGAAGGAAGGAATTAGAAAGGTTTGAGGCATCCAACTTTAGATGCTGAAAATGAAAACATGACTTCCTCCTAGCCTGAGCTGACTCTACGCAGCTCTCTGTTTAAAAATGGTTCTTTCCATCACTAAGTGAAGAAAGTGGTTAGTATATTATGTTTTTATTGGCTGCAATTGTGCAGAGATTCCCACAGGCAGATTCTACCTGTCCCCCAGCACCACCTCCCACACTCTTTTGGAGGGTATCTGAATCCTTCAGATCAGAATTTGTCAGGGGAGGCAGCTGCAGCAGGAAAGAAATTTCCCTACCCCCTCCACCAGCAGGAGTCTCTGCAGGATTGGAGCCATTTTAGATTATTTTATTTTCATACGTCTTTTTCAAAAGCATACTTTTTTTTTTACAGCCTGGTCCTTTAGAATAGGAAGACATAAACACTTCAACAAATGCAGTTTGTTCAGCAATTGTGGAAATCATGCACTAGATCAAGAAGGATTTTGGACTCTCAATTGCTAAACAATGGCAGCAACAAAATGACTCACTCCTCTCAAATTTATTTGAAGAAAGTTGGCATGGGACATGTGTGTGTAAGGACTGTGACCACAGCTCAGTTCAGTTCAGGTATTAAAAACAAATCTCTGGACTCAAGAGTTCTATAATTCTAAATGGATCTGGCTTGTGTTTTAGTAAAAAAGAAAAAGTAGCTGCCAGCCACTAGTCTGCAGCTGAAGACAATGAGCAACTATTCAAGTGAGTTTTCAAAACTTCAGATGCTCTGGGGGAAAGGGGGGAAATGAAGAGGGAAAACATGAGGAGATGTTTTGTGTAGCTGCCCTGTGAACAAAGTGTGGCTATTCCATAGCAGGAAGCAGTCTTTATTGTATGTTCAGTTCTTTATCTGGCAACCTGTTCCAGTTACTTAAAAAGGACTTACTCTCAGGTAAGTGGATGTAGGATTGCAGCCTGCATCTGGCATCTTTGATTTGTGCTTCTGAACTGATGAGATATGCTCACTCTTACGTTACACAACCCAGGAACTCAGGGTGCTACTGTGGCTTGATGACTGTTCCTCAGAATGGTTGTTGTTTTGTTACCTGTGTATGCACCATATCCTTAAAGCACTTTAGTTTGTTCAGTGTGTTGGGAATTGTAGCTCTTTGAAGGGTATACTACAGTTCCCATGATTCTTTTTGGGGTAGGGGTAGGAAGGAGTATGTGCACTGAATGTGCTTTTAAAATATTCTGTGTATAACACTTCACAGGATTAAACAATTAGAGAACAAATACTACTTCCATTCTAGCAGATGCAATACATATATGGAAACAATATTAGATATTTTATTTTTGGGTGGTGAGAAGAAAGGGAATGTAATTAATAACTGCCCCCCCCCAATTGAGCTGATTTCTCTTTTGAGGTATAGAATGGATCAAATTTTTAATATCCACTTCCTATGATTGGCTAGGAAAACAAATATCAAAATACCACAAGAAAGACTCTCCTTGCATCATTTCCAGAAAGCACAGGAAATACCAGCTGGTATAGAACAGCTTCCAATCTCCAGTAGTTAATTTACTGGATATGTTTCAGAGGATTTTCATAAGATAATTAGGGATACTTCCTGTGTGGAAAGGAAAATAGTCAAGATTTGATTTAAATGACGGGGGATATTGAAAAAGCTCAGTCCAGAGCCAGCTACGTTGAAAAGTTTTAAAGACAATTTGTTCTCAATGAAGTCAATTGAGTTATGTTGGCTTATATTCTTCAACGACAGTTTGCATGGTCCTTGATGGATCATGCAACTTGGAATGATTGTACTCTTCCTTAGCCTTCTCAGATTTTAGTGGTGTGTTGTTACATTCCTGAAAAAGCACTGGATAGGCAATTCTGAAAACTGGTACTTCTGTAAATTTTTCATTCTTACACAACCACTTATGTACAATGGCATTGGTTCAATGTGCTTTACAAAACAAGCAAGCAACCAACCAACCAACAAAAGCCGACCCTGAAATTAACTTACAATTAATTTTTCTTTATGAATCTATAAATCTTATATAAGTTACATAGTAAAATCCTTTGTGTCGTTATAACAGGAAGGCCTCTTTATAGTGCACTGGGCAATGTGAGGGTATTGTGTGTACAATAACAACAACCCCTGCTGCAAGTATCTTATTTTCTTCTATGGGTAGGACAGCAATGAATCCCTCTCCCCAAACATAGCTGCTACAACCATCTTAATACCCTGCAACTGCATTTCCCTTTAAAAATCCACAACACACCAAGAAAATTAACACTGCACTGTGCTGTAGGATAACAATGGCTCTTATTTCAATTAGCATTAGCAGGGTAATTTTTAAATGTTTACATTCTCAGAATGTTTCATGCCCAAAATTAAAAATGAGTTAGAAATAGAATTAACTCTAGTTAAGCGATGGCATTTGCTCCCTTAAGAGGTAGTGATGGCCACCATCTTGGGCGGCTTTGAAAAGGATTAGATACATTCATGAAGGAGGCGGCTATTATGGGCTACTAGCCACGATGTCTATGTTCTGCCTCCACTGTTGGATGCAGAATGCATCTGTATCAGAAATGGGAAGGGGGCTATTTCACTTGGCTCCTGCTGCAGGCTTCCCATGGTTGGCCACTGTGTGAAAACCGGGTGCTAGATTAGATGGTCCTTTGGCCTGGATGCCTCTGATGTGAGGAGGGTCATGTGAGAGAGGGAGAAGAATAGGCAATCTGGGTGTGACATGGGTTGTCAAACCTGTTTGGTGGGCTTTTGAAAAAAAAAACCATTAACAGGATGACTTACAACATTGCCTCCTCAAACTCAGAACCGTACAACCCATCAGCAGCTGTGCAGATGCTTTCCTCTTCTGTGGGTTCCATAGATCTCCAGCGGGTCGACGTCAATATTACTGATATTTCTTGGTTTTGTAGAACTTGCTAATGAATCGACTATGCATTGTTGAAAGTCAGCATGTTTACAGCCAAGCTAGTGCTTTGTAGTTTTGTAGCACTGATTTTTTTTGAATTGGGCAATAAATGTTCTTCGTTCCATAACCACATAATTAGGATAATAAATCTCCCTTCTTCGAAACGAAAACTTGTGAATGTGATAATGACTTCTGATTCCCCCAGTAAGAACAGAAGGAAGTTTTGGATATCCAAGATCAAAGATTCATGCTTCTGCTGTTAAACTGTTGTCCTCTGGGAAGGAACTTGTATTAGGTTTCAGGATGTGCTGTAATATGCACTACGTTTCACATATAAAAGTCTTTTTATCTCTGGATCTAAAAACAAATGTGAAAATATGTAAACACAAGGTCCTGAGAAATAGGTTTACTACACTGCATCCCAATGAAACAGACATTTTAAAATAATAATAATAAATAATAGACATACTGCTCAGGTTTTTTAAAAAAACAATAAAGCAAATAGAGCATATATCAACCAATATGAATATCCATATTGCTTCTTTATATATATTCCTAAATTTATAAGACCATACAAGATTACTATACCTTATCTCCCAGGATACATTTGAATCCTTCATTGATTTATATATAATTATTAAACACTAAGTTATATATCAGGTTCAGTGTAATTAACTGCATAGCAATGGACAGTGGAGCAAAACACCACCACCGCATCACTAAGCAAATGTATTTTCTTGAGTGTAAACTGGTAGTGACTAACCAGGAAAGAAATTGCTGGGTCCATGGTGGATAGCTCAATGAAAATAACAATTTGGTATGCGGCATCTGTACAAAAGACTAATTCCATGCTAAGGGGTATTAGAAAAGGAACTGAAAATAAAACTGTGAGGTTTATAATGCCTGGGCAATCATATTTAGAATACTGAGTATAGTTATGGATGCCCTATCTCAAAAAGGATGTTGTCAAGCTGGCAAAGATGCAGAAATGGAGAATTAAAATGATAAGTAAGTCTGATGACTTTCCAAGTAAGGAAAAATAGCATTTGGGACTGTTTAGCTCAGAGAAAAACCATTAATATGTTTTGATCTAGAGCATGATGGCAAAGCTAGATATTCTATCAGGCATGGAGTTTCTGCCAATCCATGCTCTTTTTTCCTTGTGACATCTAGCAAAAGCAATGTGATGTCATTCTCTGTGTCTCTACGCACTCCATTCTCTACCAAGCAATTGTGTGAAGTATGGGTGAACAGCCCCATGTCACATAAAGTTTATTAGTAATAGATGTTGCAAGGAAACAGAGTTCAAAGTATTGACACAGATCAATGGCAGCACTCCATGTTTTTCAAAACATCTAGTTTGTCTCTCAGTAACATGCCTCCGAGGTTGTATGATCTGTAAGGCAAGGTCATTCTAGGTCATTCTGCCCAGAACAGTCTGCACCTGAACATATTTAATGAGTATTACATGAGTGTAAAGGAACGTGGGTGGTGCTGTGGTGTAAACCACTGAGCCTAGGGCTTGCCAATCGGAAGGTCGGCAGTTCGAATCCCCACGACGGGGTGAGCTCCCATTGCTCGGTCCCAGCTCCTGCCAACCTAGTAGTTTGAAAGCACATCAAAGTGCACCCCAACAGGAAGGTGCTGCTGCTCTGGTTTCGCCAGAAGCGGCTTAGTCATGCTAGCCACATGACCTGGAAAAACTGTCTGCAGACAAACATCGGCTCCCTCCACCAGTAAAGCAAGATCAGCGCCACAACCCCAGAGTCGTTCACAACTGGACTTAACTGTCAGGGGTCCTTTACCTTTTTACATGAGTGACACATTGTGCCAGGCTTTGTTTCATGAGCAATAAATGCAGGGCTTTTACAAAATGAAAAAAGAAAAAAGAAAAATACAAAATAAAAATAGTTAAAAACAATCTTTCCGTTACTTATCTTTCATTTGCTTGTTTCGCAGACCTCCTTGCACCTCCCTTTTTTGTATTCCAATTCAGCTTGTTAGTTCAGCAAATCCTTCCCCTCTTGTTATCCTAGTCTTTAATCTTAAAATATTGTAGCATTACATTTTTACCTATTAATAATCCATTTTTCATATTCCCTTATAATATTACAGCTAAAAACCACTTAATTTCTATCCAACATCATTCTAACATTCATTAATTTTGCAGTATTTCTGTAAGTAGTCTTTTCCCATTCTTTCTTTCACCAATTAATCATCCACTTTTACTTTATTTACTCTTATTTCTCTTAAAACTTATATATCTAAGCTTATTCTTAAAACATTTCCCCTAGGGTCAGAAAAAATTCCATTCCACGATTTTCCCATCTCACATTAAAAAATAAAAGGAAAAAAAAAACAAATTATAATATATACATTTTAAATTCCCAATTTTCTTTCACCAACTCCCCTCCCCGGTTTCGGCCCCTAGCGATAGTTCCATCAATCTCGGAAAACCATCAACCCGGAGATCTTAAGTCCGAGGCTCTTAAATCTCTTTCATGTCCCCTCTGCCGGTCTTTTTGGTAGTCTTTGGTGTAAAAAAACAGATCTCGGTGAAGCTCCAACCCGTCGGTAGTCATATTCCTTCTTAGCAGGTATGCCAGACTTCCGTAGTTAGAAGTAGGGCCTATAGGATATTCCAAATCTTGTTTCACACTCCTTTCAAATCCAAATGCCCTAAAAACTCCAGCCGCCACCTGACTCAGATTTGTGTCCCAAAAGTCATTTAATCTCCACATAGGGTGATCTCTCCATCTTTCATTTTCCAAACCAAGCCGGGCTTCCGTTTCCAAAAACTGGCTCCTCCTAGTTGCCATGATGTAAGGCCTCAAGTTATAGTCCACCATTTGCCTCTGTAGGGCTACGGCTCCCCCTTGTATCACTTTAATCACAACAGATTCCTCCTTCTCAGATTCTTCAATTTGTTCAGTTGGAAAAAATTCTTGTGCCGGATTCTTGTCAACTTCTTTACTAATGCCCACTTTTGTTCCCAAGGTTACAACATTGGTAGCCATAACATTTATCTGGTCTTGCAGCTTTCCCAACAAATAAAATGTTCTATTCAATTGACACTCGACTTCCTTCCTGACCGCCATCCTTAAGAAGTCCAAGGTCAAAACTAATTTCTCAGAACTTTTATCTTAAACAATTTCCCAGCTGCATCCTTACGACAGTATCCCAGAGCTCCCTCTAGAGGGACACAAGTTCCTTTTATCACTCCTTCCAGCACAGTCCCAAAGGTCCCAAATGTAAGATTGTAACAATTCCTTCCTTCTTTTTAAATACTGAAACGGACAGTAGAAACAAAGTCCTTCTTTTATATCTTAATAGCAAGCTTGTATCTTGACAGCTAACTTGACAGCTGTCAGATTTATCCGTCAACGGGCTCTCACAGACTGCTCCCGGTTTTAGGGAAATGGCGCTTCAGTTCCCAAATTTTAACCCTCACCTGCAGGCTTCCCTGCTTCTAAGAAAATATTGATAGTAGTTTCAATCAGTGGAGTTTAGATCCTTTACGTAAGACTTTCCACGACCTTAGTTAACAAGTTCTTTGCTTCAGTTTATTTACAGAAAGGGGAGGTGGACTTCCTGTTTAGACCTTCCCCGTTCGGTGCCAATTTAAAAATACTTTAAAAACAGGTAGGTAGCTGTGTTGGTCTGTCATAGTCAAAGCAAAATAAAAAAATTCCTTCCAGTAGGACCTTAGAGACCAACTAAGTTTGCTATTGGTATGAGCTTTCATGTGCATGCACACTTCTTCTTCCTCCTATCTGAAGAAGTGTTCATGCACACGAAAGCTCATACCAATAACAAACTTAGTTGGTCTCTAAGGTGCTACTGGAGGAAATTTTTTACAGTGGTACCTCGAGTTACAGACACTTCAGGTTACAGACTCCGCTAACCCAGAAATAGTACCTCGGGTTAAGAACTTTGCTTCAGGATGAGAACAGAAATTGCATGGCGGCAGCAGTGGGAGGCCCCATTAGCTAAAGTGGTACCTCAGGTTAAGAACAGTTTCAGGTTAAGAACGGACCTCCAGAACGAATTAAATTCTTAACCTGAGGTACCACTGTATTTTGTTTCTGTGAAGTTACCCAATAACTCTATGGGCATGGGGTGGATTATACAGTTTTACTTCTCAGTCATCATTTGTAGTTATAAGTGGCACTTATTGATTAGACAACAAAAGGCACGTTTACAAATGGCTCCCATTTGTGTTTTTATCTTGGCATCAGTTTCCCAGTCATCTCCCTCCAAGTGATACTTGCTCTTTCCATTAGTTTACTGGTACAGGTGGCTACCATTTGTAGGGTGATCAATTTCTCTGCCTGTTTAAAAGCACCTATTATTTAAGCCAGTCCCTGCTTATCCTCTTTTTTATTCATTTGGACAAGAGGTGCTGCAAAACATTTTAAATAGCTTGAGATAAAGGTTAAGCTTCAGGATCCCGTGTTATCATGCACAGTCTCAAAATAAATGGGTTAAGTCTGTTCCAACACAATGTTCAGAAATTGTGTCTTTAATGTGCATTTAATTTGTGCCCTTCTTTCAGATGTGAAAACATAAGCCAAGCTAAGAAAGCTATGGCCCATAAAGAAAATCATCTGCAACAGGTTAAAAAGTGCACGATGTGCTTTTTGCCCTGGCCTTTTACAGAGGATCATACAGATCTTTAAAACCTTTTAAAGATGTTTATGGCTACATAAGTGTGTGTGTGTTTTCCCCCTTACTGGATATGTTTCTCAGTGGAGAAGTGTGATTATTCAGAGTTGTATATTTATTTCAGGTATAATTTTTTTAGAAGGCTTCATATTAGAATTAATGGCTGGTTCACAGCCCTGGTTACAAACTATAAATTATCACTTCATGTCTTGCCGTAGAAAGAGATTACTTAGCCATTCACCATTTGCCATCGGATGCTCTCCAGATGTGGTGTATGCAGCTTTCTGAATTTTTACCGGCATATGACCAAGTTAATATGTTGCTTAGGCACCAAAGAAATGGTAAACTATCACGGAACTTTGCAGGAGCCGACATATTTCTGTTTACATTTGTAGGGGTGGGGAAATGATCTTTCTGTGCTCTAATCCTGGAATAGCTCTTTAACAATGCTCCACTGTTGCATTGCAGTTGTTTTTGTCCTCCACAGCATAATTTTATGCTAATCCTTGAGCTGTTGAGGAGGCATTCGCTTTCTTGGCTGCCTTTTACTTGGAATTCAAGTAGTCACCCATGTCTTACTATGTCTAACCGTTCCTTCTGACTACTGGAATTGTGATGGTGTAAGAATGGCTGTTTCTTCTATCTACTGTAAATATAGCACACATATGATCCAGTTGATGAAAGAACTGGGCTTTCATCTCTGTGTTGGAATAAGGCCCAGATAACGCATTTCAAAGCCGCTAAAAGGGAAGACAATCATGTTACCTTAAGTCCCAGTTCAAATAATTCCAGACTCTATGCTAAAACGCAAATGTTGACCTTGCTGGAGCACCCTGTCAACCTCCAGAATAACCCATAAAGCTTTGAAAGATGTCCCAACATATTTCTGAAAAGATTTTTTTCCAGGGTGGGGGGCTGATGTTAGCAAAATATCTTTGGGTTGCCCTTAGTTTTGCTTAAATCCTGTGGAAATATTCCAAGCTCCATGGTGTCTTCAGCACTTTGGAGAAATGGCTCATCTTGGCTCCGACTGCATGATTGCTTGTGTACTTTAACCCACCCCCCCTTATTTTTCCTGGTTCACTATCAGGCTAGGCAGCTCTGTCAACTCAAAAAGACATTCTTTTTACAAACTATTGATCTCTGTTGCTCTTCCAAATCCGTTAGTATTGGCCCTTAGGATTACTATAATGCTATAATCATTTTGTTAAGGATTCAGATTCATGGTGGACTAAAAGATGGTAACATCAAAAGGATTGAAATGCCCTTGAAGAAATCAATTTTTGTTCATCAAATACAAATGCTGAGAGGCTGCTTTCAGCTAATAATTTATAACTGAATTAATGACACATGGGTTCTCTCAGTAATGGGCTTTCTCTCTTTTTTCCGCTCTCCTCTCTCCTTCCCCTCCCCATCTCTTTGGGAACCTTTTGCGCTATGATCTGATTTTATATTCTGTGAATGAAAATCAGAATTTAACAAGAATCATGGCCTGTGATATGAAATGCTTTTGTGTGTGTGTGTGTGTGTGTGTATACGCACACACACACAGATGTGTATGTGTGTCTTCCTTCCTGATTCACTATGGTATTGATATAGGCCATTTACTTTGGAAAATGGAATTCTTAAACATATTTTAATTAATACCACTGATGTCCTCTGGTGTTTATGCCTATGAGATCGCCTTTATTTTCACTGAGATTTATACAGAAGCAACTTCTCTAATTCATTACCCTTTTTTATATCCTTCTTTTGTTAACTTGTTCCTGTGAACCAATACTGATAGACACATCACTTTTCCTTCTTTCAAAGACCAATTAAATGTTAGTACAGCATAAAACAGGCCAGGCCACAAGGCTTTTTCTGATGTCAAAAAGAAGAAGAAGTAGAAGAAGGCTCTAGAAGAAAACAAGAATAATCCTGCTGCATATTTTTGTTATTACTTGCCATCAAAAGAAATGCTTTTGAACTAGAGATATTATCACAATTCATAATTACATAGTTGCTTCACAATATGAATTAGTTCAGATCAACATTCGGCTATATTACAAATTGAATGTTGTTTCCCCCAGTTCTTCTCTGCCAGCCAACCAGACACCCAAAGCTAGCACTATAAATCTGTGCACCAACATTTGATCATGTTAAACTCCTTACATTTTCGTAGTGTTGGATACAACCCCAAATGTTAATTTCAAAATATTAGATGTTAATGTTGAGGTAAAATGTTGACTCCAAAATATTTCAAATTTTGGAATTCTGTCAAATTATGAACTATTTTAAAAGCTTTGGCTTGGGCGTCACACTGGTAACCTTTTTGGACCTTATAACATTTTACTTTGAAATGTAATTTCCCTTCTCTCCACATTAATGCTTGGTCATCAAATATGCTTGTGTTGCTAAGGAGGCACATTGTAGTTTCCTTGTGTTTAATTAGGGATTGTCTGAGTAGCTTATTTTCATCCTGTTTCAGTTTCTCTGGTGCTCAGTCACCCCATTTAGTGCAGATAATTTGGGAAACACAATGCATTTGAATTGTATGCATTTTGTACAAACATTTTATGTAAATTAAACCTTTTGTAGGATTTTGTTGTTGCTGTTGCAGAAAATGCCTATTTTTGTGTGCACTTTTAGTTCACCCAAACTTCACCACAAAATATGGAGAAGTGCACAACCCAGCTGGGAGTTGCATTTTGATCCGGAAGCAAGTTTGGGAGCATTGGGTCAGTGGTCACAAGGGAGGCCCAGGGACTGCCTGCAAAGCCGCCTAACCAAGAAGGGCTGAATGGACATCTCAAAGAGATTTTCTGTATCAGTATGGAGAGCTGATTTACACTTGCACATCCATAACCTGTCACAGTTTGATATTTGTTAACTCACAGCTGACCATGTGAACTGTTTCCACTGAAAATCATAATGTTTAAGATGATGTGACATGGGCATGAAAGCTCTGTCTGTATATTTTCTCCTTCATTTGGGGCTTGTCAGACGACTAGGATTTCCTTTGAGTCTAAACCTTCCTTCAGCTGCCCATGGCACACCCCAATCTGCAAGGCACTGGAGCTTCCATATTGGTAGGGCAGGAACTGTGGAAGCTTCTTTTGTGGCAGGAAGTGGCATCGGAAAGAGTATCTTTTTCTCAGTCTCTGCCTTCAGAATGGGAAATCTAGTGCTTTCTATGCCCCCTGCGGCACCTACCTAGGAAAAGAATTGGCTTCTGCTACAAGATGGCAGAAGGTCTGTGTTAGATTGTGGCTTCAATGTACATCTGTGTGAAAAGTCCCCCTGGAGCTTGCTGATGTGACACCATTATAAGAAGTGCTGGATTGGCCTACTTACAACTAAATAAAGAATACTCTCCAGGAAGATCAAAGCTCAAATTAGACTTCGGGGAGGGGGGAATCATTCTATTATCATATACATTGAAGATATAGAACTCTGACTCAAAATCAATAGACCAAATTTTTCTAAGTGCTAAGAGGCCTTGTGTTTCTTTCAAGTCATATTTTTAAGATTTAAAAAGTTATAAATAGTAAAACAAACTTAAACTCAAGTCCCTGTAAAAACTCCATACACCCCATTTTGACTGCCTAAAAAGAACATAGAGTATTTTTAAAAAATTATCTAATGCATTTAAAGTTATTCCAAATAGAAGTTACAAAATAGCTAAACAATTATAATGAAAATGGGCCATTAAAAAAGCTTTTAAACTAATTGAAAACATCATAACATTAACCTCTATGACAACCATGTTTTTTTTGTAAAAAAAGAAGAAGAAGCCAAACATGTAGTGTTTGGCAAGCAACTTATTTTAAAATCTCTCCCACCCAACTGTTTAATACTTTCCAAATGTCTTTCTTTTGTCTCTTTGGTCTTCCCTCCCACAACTAGATGTAGGGACCATATCACCTCCAGTAGCCCATATTGTTCCTGTGAGGTACTCACAGTCTTTTACTGATACAGTCATTTGCTAAGCTCTTTCTACTTCAGAAATATTTATGAGATTAATGACGCCAATGCTTCAAGTACGGCAGATGTTTAAGGTATGGGAGGGGAAGCTGTGGTGGTCCTCCAAATGTTGTTGGACTCCAACTCCCATCAGCTCCAGGCAGTATGGCCAAGGATCAGGGATGACGAGAGTTGTAATCTAGAAACTTCTGTAGAGTCACATGTTACCCATCTCTGACGTAGGGTCTGATCCAGGGGCAGCCAATATGGTGCTCTCCAGATGTTGCTGGAGAATGCAGCTCCCATCATTCTTAACCAAGTCACTTACTATTCCAATTTATTTCTGAAATTGCTGTTAACCTCATTTGCCTGCATGCCAGTAGTATGGGGCATGTGATTCTGAGTGCTGCAGTAGTGGCCAAAGGCTGTAGCACAAATGATGATCAGATAGCAGCACAGACCTCATGGCAGCTTCTTGTTTAGCTCTAGGGACTGTCATCATGCAAACACGTGTGAGGAACACTTGTTTGGGTCTGATTGCAGCTGATGTCTGAAAGGCCCTGAAGCCCTGACAGGCAGAGTTCTTGTACTTTTCTCATTTATCATTCAAATGAGGAACATTTTTGGAATCTTCTCACCACTGGAAGTTCTTTTTGCAACAAACTCAAGGTTATTAAAAAAACCTTTCCCCCCCCCCACCCCCGTGCTTCTGATTCTGACTAGCAAAACAGTTCTGGAAGAGAACATGGGCAGGCAGACCTGAAAGTGGGGTATTATTTTAGTTAACCCAAACTCACCCAATGAGCACTCACATAGCAAAGAATGTGCTTGCTCCTCATAAGAAGGCATAAGGCCAACAGCTGTGCTGAGTGTAGCAGCTACAAGGCTGTAAAAACCCAGTTGATGAGCCTCACAATCACTTTGTGGTATGAGCTCAGCGAGGCAGTTTTACTAACTGTAGTATATCAGTGATGACTGAAGAAATGTATGAGAGTGATTTATTTTACTTACAACCCCCTTCCTGTTACTTAACCCCCCAAATAGCACTTCTATCCTATTTGTCTCCATTAAGGTATGCCAATAAGGTTTTAAGGCAAAATCTGCTGAATGCATTCTTGGGAGTAAGTCCCACTGCAGTCAGTTGTACTTTACTTCCGAACAAAGAAGCATAAAATCATGCTAGAAGTCTGAAACCATATGCACATTTTATTGGGAGAATGTCAGACTGAACTTTGCATTGTTTACCTCTGAGTAAACTTTCATAGAGGCACACTATGCAGGTCAAGTTGTAAGCTCACATATTAGAGAGCTTGAAGCTTATTGAACTTTCAGTAAGACATATTTCCAAGTAAACATCTACGGAGCTGTTAGACCAGGGCTGGCTAATTGGCATCCTTCCAGGTGCTGTTTTGACTCCAAGTCCCATTAGTTAGCATGGCCAATAGTTGGGGACAATGGGAGTTGTAGTCTGGCAACATCTGGAGGGACACATGTTAGCCAACCTGTGTGAGCCTGTAAACCTAAACTCAATGTTAAATTTTCACTACCCTGCATATATATTGGATTTGGATTGGATTTGATATCCCGCTTTATCACTACCCGAAGGAGTCTCAAAGCGGCTAACATTCTCCTTTCCCTTCCTCCCCCACAACAAACACTCTGTGAGGTGAGTGGGGCTGAGAGACTTCAAAGAAGTGTGACTGGCCCAAGGTCACCCAGCAGCTGCATGTGGAGGAGCGGAGACACGAACCCGGTTCCCCAGATTACGAGTCCACTGCTCTTAACCACTACACCACACTGGGAAATGGTGACAATGACTGAAATACAATAAAATATTGAAACAGATTCACATCCTTAATTTATGCAATTATTTTAACTCTGCCCACTTTGTGCTCATTTTCTTTTTAAAAACCCCAACACAACTCAACTAGTCACACAGGGTTTTGTACTTTATTTCTGAAGATGTGGGTCCAAGAGAGTGTGCTACTGCTTTGTGATTACACATTTGCTCTGACAAGACCCTGCATTGCTGCTGGTTGTCACCTGTGTACACATTACACACCCTAGCCACATATCTTTCATAGCATTGGAGAATGTTCTCTGAGCAGAAACATATGGGGTCACAACTTTGACTTCTTCCAATAGATACTGTCAGAGCTGCTTCCAGATCCTAGCTCACAGAGGATCACGCTAGCCAGCAATCACTTTGTAAAAGTCTTTATTGAGTTACAGTTTCCATTCTCCAGCTGCTGCGTGCAACTCTACGTCTTATGGGTTAGACCGGCGAAGCTCCGTCTGAGTCTCCGCCCCTTGTACACCAACTTAATATCCTAGCCTTACTCCACCTTTTCCACCTGACTGTTCTTCTCTGGGTCCCTCTGCCCCCCGGGGTCTCTTCCTTCCTGGATTCTTCTGACGCCGACCCCCCGGACCCTCCTGCCTTCTTGCGCCGGGCTTTAGGACCTGGCTCCCTTTCCGGGCTGCTTACTGCGCCACCTTCCTGTGCATTTGAACTTGGCGCGCGCGCCCAACCTTCCACTTTCCGTCTGACCGTTTCTTCGCTCCCCGATGGAGGTGTGGCCACTCCTGACTCGTGCCCTCCCTCCTGTTGTGAGCTGCCAGCGCTTGATGCCTGACGCCCTTCCTCTCCCCTGCTCTCTGTTGGTGACGCTGGTCCCGATTTCCAACTGCTCCCCTCTGAGCCCCCTCTGGCCCTTTCCTCCTGGGGTGTCCCCCTAGGCTCCCCCCTTGCCCTGGCCACTGGTGCTCCTTTCTGTGAATCTTCTGATTCACTGGAAAGACTCGGAGATCTCGGGTCGTCGTCATCACTCATCCTTTCTTCTGCCTCCTCCCCCTCGCTCTCTGTTTCCTCCCTTGCCCTTGCCTCTGCTCCTGAACCCCTGACAGATACATTCTCTGAGTGGCCCAGAGTTTTCCCTTTCAGTTTAACCCAGTGATGACCAAACTTGGCCCTCCAGCTGTTTTTGGAGTACAACTCCCATCATCCCTAGCTAACAGGACCAGTGGTCAGGGATGGTGGGAACTGTAGTCCCAAAACAGCTGGAGGGCCAAATTTGGCCATCACTGGAACTTTAATCCTACACTGTATGGGAGCTGTTGTCCCATACTTTAACAAATGAAAGCTGCAATCCAGAGCTCTCCTAATCTCATGGAGTTTGACAAAGCTCTTCTCAAGTAGCTGGGCTATGCCTTAGAGCCAAAGCAACACAGATTCAAGACCATCGTTCTAGGACAACGTAACTGAACATGATATGACTATTTAACATGATATTTAACATGATATGATATTTAAAATATGTGGAATACTTCTCTAGTGAGCGATTTTTAGAAGTTAGCCCCCAATATCTTCTCCTGCAGCTTAAGCAACAGATCTTTGCTTAAGACCTTGGGCCTGCCACTGTTTCTGCCTAATTTACCTTACACAGCTGTTGTGGGGATAAAGTGGGAAGTGGGCGAACCAAATATGCCACCTTGGGTTCCCTTGGAGGACAAGGTGGGATATAAAATATTTAAAATGATGATGATGATGATGATGATGATGATCCTGTCGTAGGTTTAGAACTTCAGCAGTACAGTGGAACCTCGGGTTATGTACCATCTTCCTTACGAACGCTTCGGGTAACGGTAACTAACCTGGAAGTAGATGCTCCTTGTTGTGAACTTTGCCCCAGGATGTGAGTGGAAGCTGCATGGTGGCATTGGGAGGCCCCACTAGTGAAAGCACGCCTCATGTTAAGAATGGTTTTGGGTTAAGAATGGACCTCCAGAACGAATTAAGTTCGTAACCGGAGATACCACTGTAGTTTAGCAAATGGAATGCCACCAGAGAAGAGACCCTATTCTAAGCAAACTTCCCCTAATCATGGGAAGCAGATAAGAGCTTGCCTCGCAAATCACAGGGCAAAGGTCAGCAACACAGTGCCCACAGGTGCTAGTGTGCCAGCCAATGCGTCAGTTGGTGCCCACATAATGTCTTAGTAAATATCCCCTGTATCTCAGGGAGAATCTTGAAATCTGAATAAGTCTTTCTGTCCTATCCTTATTTTTCATTCATTATGAATTAAAATTAATGAATTTACAGGCAAAAGCTGTTGGTTGCTTTTGCGTTTAATGTTTTGTACATGCATTGTTTAAATTTGTACAGAGGTCATCATTCCTAAATCAGAAGTACCAGCTTAGTGAGCCTTTAAAAAAACCTGGCCAAAATTCTCCCCAAACTATTTTTTCTAATTCCCCTGAACACCAAACTGCTTTCTCCCTCCCCACTTTTGTTTTTAAGCTTTCAGTTGATTTCCCCAGTGGATGTGAAGTAGCAGCATCTTTTAAACTTTGGGTAACTGGTTTTTCCTGGTGTTTTCTTCCCTTAGTCTTTGTAAATGGATATCTTTCTGAGCTTGTAGCCTTGAGTTTCTCATGTGATATTTATCTATCTGAGATAGTGATACTGCTGACATTTCTGAAACAATCTGAGATCTCTATGCTACATTTCTGCAGGTGCCAGATTACTTATCTTGGAGGAGTTTAGAATTGTCTGATAACGTCAATATTTGGCTACTACAGAAGCTTTACAGTAGTTAACAAAAGAGAGAGAAAGTAGAAGATCTGTCTTCTCCCTTATCTCAAGGTATTGACTAACAGCCCAGTACATAGCTTTGTTAAGTGAAAACACTAGAATCAAAAGTAATGGGCTCAGAAACACAAACACAAAAACACAAACCACACAAATGCAAACTTTCCCTGCTAACCTGTCTGAGACTTATTTTTCCATCTGTGGTCTGATGAAAATGCCAATGTGATCTGTTTTTCATACATGGATATTAAGACTTTTCAAATTCTAACTTATTTATTTCATTTATATTCCACTTTTCCTCCAATGTGCTGAAGATAGCATAGTTAGTTCCTCCTACGACTTTTATTCAGCCAGAACTCAGTTCTGGCACCTCTCAGGTGGGCGCCATTGCCATTATAAGAGAACAAGGGGGGTATTCATTTCAGAACCTCTTTTTCTAGAAAAATAGCACTGGTTCTCCTCTTCCTCATTTTATATTCACAATAACACTGTGAGGTAGGTTGGGCTAAGAGACAGTGACTGGCCCAAGGTCACGCAGTGAGCTTCGTGGCTGAGTAAGGATTCGAAGCCTGGTCTCCTAGGTCATAGACCAACACCCTAACCATTATATAGCAATGGATGGATGACTTATGAGAGGCATTTAGTTGACTTGCAAAATGTCTCAAAGAGAAGAATGCACATAGCATCCTCCCTCAGCTGTTGTTCACAGAAGCAGCCAAAATGATTAGGCCACAGTGACAAGGAGTGCTTCCCACCACCCCACTTTGGCTGGTTTACTAGGAATAATGTAGCCTCAAGGAAGTACTGCTGTTCTACGGATAATCCATTTTCCCATCAGTCCAATTGTATTCCCCCCGCTTCCACTGGGAACATGAATTTTTTGATGCTGGAGAAATGCACTTTCTCCTCAACTCATTCCTCTACCTTGGCATTGAGTGTTGCGTTGAATGTAGGCACCCAAGTATCAGGCACCTATTTTATAGCACGTTTATGAGGAGTGATACAATGCCCCTTGCCGCCATCATTTAAAGTTGTGTTTTTTACGTGAGTGGCTCAACTATGTCTGCCATTAAGGCCATCTTTTGCAGCTTTGAAAATAATTTAGATAAGCAATGGAATGTACATATCTCTTTTTTAAGCAGCAACACATCAACTTTCTTCATGCATTTGTAAGAATGCATGTGGATGTAAAATGTGTGAGGTGGCAATGGTAAGTAAGCATGCACCACCTTGCCTCAATATTCCCATATGATCCTGGTTGAATCTGCACCATCCTCAGCCTACCTGCATGTGTGGCAAGATCTGAAGGGGCTTCTAACTTTCTTCAGCTAATAATGCCAGACTCCAGATCCATGGGGACGCTTTGCACCCATTCACCTTCTTTTGAATGTATGGATAGGGCTAATACTTCCTTGTTGACCTTTGCTGACCCTTCCATTATGAAGCAACAGGTTACCACATTAACCAAATTCACTGTACAGTCGTAGCTTGGATCCCGAATGCCTTGGTAGTCAGATGTTTTGGCTCCTGAACACCACAAACCCGGAAGTGAGTGTTGGAACCTGAACATCCAATGGGGCTTCTGCGGCTTCCGATTGGCCAATCAGAAGCCGTGCTTTGGTTTCCTAATGGTTTGGAAGTTGAACGGACTTCCGGAACGGATTCCCTTCAACTTCCAAGGTACGACTGTATTTATATCAACACATAGTTATATATGAATAACATATATAGGTTTACTCACATGGAGAGGTTTACTCACTGCTGGTTAAAGCCAAATATTCTTGCCTTGGGAATGCTTTGGTCTCATTAAATCAGTAGGACCAAACTGGCTCTGTGCCAAGTGTTTCAGCTTCACTGGGTGGTGGACAGGGTTGCTGTTTTGTGAAATATTGCTGTGCAGAGCAGTTGAAGAAAACCCTTTCAATGGTAAAGATATTTAAAAGGCCACACTCATTTCAACTTGGCACAGGAAGAAAGTTTTTAAATGGAATTTTCTTCCTTTGAAAATCTTCTCCTAAATTTCTAAATGCCTTGTGCGAGGATTGTAATGGATTCATCCCTTAAGTAGAATAATCATAGATGGTCCTATTTACCTGAACTGGAAGCTGGATGACAACCCCCACCCCAAAAACGGAAACCTGAAAAGCATCATTGGCAGAATTCTGTCATGGGAAAACAAAGAAATAAAATAAAATAAAGGTCAGTTTTCTATGCTGGGAGAGTGGAGAGGGGGAAGATATATTAAATTATGGCAACTGGCCATTTTGGCAAAGCTTTAAAAAACTCAAAGTACTTCCACTCTTTAAAAGCAGCACACACATCCATATATTATCTATTTTTTTTCTTTAATGTGAAAGTCAGAAATATGTTTGTACATTGTCCCTGGGCAAATTTTCAAGAACCTCTTTAAATATAGTAAGCAATTAAGAGCCTCAGTGGAGCAGTATAAGGTGATACTGTGACAAACAGATTGGAAAAATTCAACCATGACAAGTACTGAGGGAATTACTGTTATGGAATTCTTGGGAATTGTGATGGAATGACCATTTCTTATTAAGCCAAAATCAGAGCAACTTAAATGGGGATATGAGATAGTGTGAGTTACATATTAGTAGGAGAATGTAAATGGCAGTAACTTTACCCAAGAAAGATAGCCAACGGGACTGCTTGCAAAACCAATATTTATATATTTGTTTAAAATTCTATCCTGCCATCCCCAAAGGCAAAATATAAAATGAGCAGCCTGCCTCTTCTCCTGTTTTATCACGTTGTTATCATCAACTTCTTGCATGCAGTTTTCCCATCTGTTGTTCTAGATTTCATCATTTCCAGGCCCACTGCTTCTTTGTGATTTGACAGAGATGATGGGCATGGCCTAGCCCAGGGATGGGCAACGTGTAGCCCTCCAGATGCAGATGGACTGCAGCTCTCCTCATTCCTTGTTGGTCGTGCTAGGTGGGGCTGAGGGGAGTTTGACTGGAGGACCACAGGTTTCACACCCCTGGCTTAGCTAAACTTAAGGCTCTCTGACTGATTTCAGTGTGTTGGCATTGACCATATGATTAAAATTTGACGCATTGAAATCATTGCAATTATAGGTGCTTACTTTTGGTTGGATTCTCCCCCAAATCCACAATGCAACACAGAGTTCAGCATCAGAGTTATGGCAAATGATTGCTGTTGAGAAAGCAAATGCTTTCTCCTGTAGTAACCTGTCTAAAATATAAAGCACCAAACCCTTAGGAGAGAAAATGGGGAACCTGTAGTCCTCTGGGGGGTGTTGAACTTCAGCTCCATCAGTCCCAACTAGTCTGCCAATGGTTGGAGAGATGAGAAGTGTAGTCCAACCCACTGTGGAAGGCAGCAGGTTCCCCATCCCCACTCTAGCACATCAGGGAGACATATCCTAACCTAGCCTGTTCCATCTTTAGCTAGTTTCTTCTTGCATGATAGTGGTATCTCCAGCTTCAAGGCATTGTGAACACATTTGCTTCTGCTGTCACTTGCAGTCTTACAGTGGCAACAACTGAAAACACCTTAGGACAACATTTAGAAGCCCTTGAGGGGAAAAACAGTGGGTGAAATTTCTCTGGCCAAAAATAGGGTGGAGAATTTTGCAAGACTGTGCACAGCTCACCAATCATTTTAAAAGGCTTTGAGATCTAGTCTATGTATATTTTGAATTTATTTTACATATTCTGTTTATGGAAACTTGTTTATACATGACTTGATGCTTTCATTAAGGCCAGACAATCATAAACTCCAATTAGCTGAAAGTTGATTTGTGCACTCTTCAGCAGCATGTACATATGGACTCATGCATGCACATACAACAGAGAGCCCACAGCCTATCGTAGAAGAGTAGCCATGTAAGTCTGTTGCACCAAAATTCCATGAGGATGTGGCATCTTAAAAACCGATAGATTTATTGTGGCACGAGCTTTTCTGGACCACTCCATCAGATCCCAGTTCTTTGTGTGCATGAGTTACATTCTTATGAGAACATGTAAAATATTTTCTTTGTACCCATAAAGTGTAGTGTGTGAAATGACCCTTAACTCTCATTTAAATATTCTTGCTCATTCTTTTAAAGAACACTCAGCTTTACCATGTTAACACTGTATTGGGTTCCAGTATTTGGAACACAAGCTGGTTGAATACCAAATCTCATTGGCCATGGTTCATCTGCTGCTTTCCAGTGTTCTGAAGATTTGCAAGGACCAGGCCAGCAGACTTATTCTCACAGGGATGTTGGTTTGCTGCCATGGGAAGTAACTGAGTGTCATGAGCATAATGGCTCATATCCAACTAAAAATGGATTGCACTGAAGAAATCAATGGAAATCAATGGAAACGTTAAGAGCCACAAACTTTAGTCTGATGGATTTCAGTGAACCTCCTAAACACAACAAACTTTAGTTGGGTGTGTGTGATGTGGGGAAAACCACATTGCAGGCCAGCTTGGACCCTCTCTAGCAGGCCAAGATTGACCCATGGGGTGGAGTATACTCCCACCCCTGGTATGGAGTATACACCAAGTATAGAGTATTGTGGTATAGAGCATCCTCCACATCTTTGTTTGTCTTCTCCCATTCCCAATGCCCCCCATGCTTAGGACTCTCAATCTTGGGAATGATTCTAATCACATTCACCACATTCTTTTAAGCACATGGGTAGGGTAGGGTTTCTGTATTTACAAGCTACAAGTGCTAGGCTGTGTATGAAAGATCAGATGTAAGATCAGTGCAATCCACTTCTATACGTTGTGTATACTTATTCGCTGATAATCTCTGTCACACACAGAGATGACTGAAAACCAAACAAACCAAAATACCAAGTGGCTGTGTAGTGCCAAATCCTTTGTTTATTTACTATATATGTCTCCTATTTTAATGATCATATTTTCCTAGAATATGCATCCTACTCAAATATGCATTAATAATTAGAAAGTTAAACAAAAACATCTGGAACTGATGGAAATGTTCTATAACAGTGAATAAGTATTATATAGAATCAGCTGTAGCACACCAGTACATAGATATTCATATGAAACCTTAAATCAGCATGCCAGTCTCTTAAATAAAACCTTCCATTGAAATTCTACATGAGCACTGTCTGGCTATATATTGTGCAATGTTCCAACACTATCACCAATCTAAACTTAAATTGTCACAACACAAAAATGTGTGAAATGGAAAATGCATATATAAGCTGCATAAGGTCTCCCCCCCCTTTTTTGAACTAGGAGATTTAAAGACCTGGACAATCAATTCAGGCCAGCTTCAAAGTGGGTGTTTTGTTTTTATATATTTGTGTACAGATTCTTTTCATTCTGCAATATAGGAAGAACAGAAACGCTGAACAGATCTGTAAAGAACAGCCGAACAAAGGGGGAGACAGCTCTGGTGGACATTAACGAATCTCAAAGGAGGTGAAAAGGTGAAAAAGACAGAAAACTCTGTTCTGGGGAAGGAACAGTGCTTTGTTTTTTAAATATCACTAACTGAAAATAATATTTCAATGAAAGCATTTCTGTCCCAGTTGGTCAGAATGATTTGTGCCATTCCCTAACTAGTTGTTCAGAGCTTACATAGTTAGAATAGAGAAGCAGAAGAATCTTGAGACTGAACACAGTGACAAATTAGAAACACACACACAGGCCTATGTGCTAGAAGCACTGTGGTCAAGGGAGCCATGGTCTCCCACCTTTGAAAGCTTCCTGTACAATGAACATATGAAAGAGGGTGCAGGGAAGTGGCTCTAGCTATGCCTGTATTTTTGTCTGCCTTTGAAGGCCAGTTCAATACATTTTGGCACATGTGAACCACAGAATGACCGCTCCCCACATTAAATGGGGAGCACCCTTTGTGTGGTCACTCGCAGCCCCCTGGACCCTATGCGGCACCATTAGCATAGGCTTGGCTTCGCCATCCCCAGGTGAGATACTGGAGGTCTCCGCCTACCTCAGCCTGTTGCCCAATCCCACCTGGGGAGGCGTTGCCAAGGTGATCAGGCCAGGTAGGGAGAGGGACCACACAATAGGGGAAGGATCTTACCAGGGAATCGTCAGTTGGCTCCAGAGCTTCTCCCACTCTACCCGCCCTCAGTTAAGACTTCTTTTGCAGGTTAACCTTTTCTCCACAGGTACACGGGCACTGCTACATCAAGGTCACTGTTGAAGGGCCAGAAAGGAATTCTCCTGCATTGGCAGGTTTGCCTTTCCCGTAGCAAAACGTCACAACTTTGGTGGTATCAGGCCTTGGGCAGAATCCTTTAGTCTATCTTCCCTAAATGGCGGTGGGCATGTAGCGGTGACCCACACCCCCTCCTTTTTGCGGCGGTGATACCAGGGTTCCCCGTTAAAAGGGTTTTGAGGGGAGGCTTTGGCCGTATGACTAGAGGTTGTCATTACTCTCTCCTGCAATGGCAACGTAATGGGGGTGGGCTCTCTCTGCTTGAACATATGTTCTCCAGAGCCAGCCCATCCCCCACAAACACTGGATAACCCTGATGTTCCCCAGATCCCCGGCGGGGGACTGGGAGGGATAAATGCCCAATGCCTGAGCCAAGGTCTACCCACATCTGAAACATAATAAAGTTGAGGCAAATTTTAATCCCATAGCATGTTGTCTTGAGTTGTTATTCCACACGGGTTTGGAGGACTCCACCTGTCCACACAATGGCAGCTCTCTCCCTGCAGGGAAGAAGAGGTTAGTGAAAATCTGCAGCAGGGACATGAGGGGAATAAGGTCTATGTCGGGATCCACTATCCCTGTGGATCCTGCTGTCTGAGGCAGTCAATTCACCTTGCCTCCTAGGTGGGTCAGCCCTACTTTCACACCACTCCTGAAACTTCATTGCAAACTGTGTTCACAAGGCTGTCATTGGTTTCTGAGGAATGTTGATCGGGGATGGTAGCGTCAGATTCTGATGGGGTTCGAGATGTATGTTCACAGTTGTGTATGTATTAATTTAAGGATTTGTCTGCCACCTTTAAGAAACAAAAACTTTTCTTAAAGTTGCTTAAGCAGTTGGTCCCTTACCTTTCCCGCCCCGATCTGGCCACAGTGATCCATGCGACAGTCACCTCCAGGCTTGACTACTGTAATTCTCTCTATGCGGGGCTGCCCTTGAAACTGTCCCACAAACTCCAGCGGGTGCAGAATGCTGCAGCGAGGCTCCTCATGGGGTCCCTGCCATGGAAGCATATTCACCCAGTGCTTTACCAGTTGCACTGGCTCCGGTGGAGTATAGGGTCAGGTTCAAGGTGCTGGTTTTGACCTTTAAAGCCCTTTGTGGCTTAGGGCCCTCATATTTACGGGACTGCCTCTCTTGGTATGCCCCACAGAGGACCTTAATGTCCATGAATAACCATAGTTTAGAGGTTCTGGGCCCTAAGGAAGTCAGAATATCATCCACCAGGGCCAGGGCCTTTTCAGTGATGGCTCCAATCTGGTGGAATGCTCTGTCCCATTAGACTAGGGCCCTACAGAATTTAACTTCCTTTCACTGGGCCTGTAGGACAGGGGTATTCCGCCTGGCCTTTAATTTGAATTTGAAAAGCCTGATCTTTTATTTCCCTTCTCTTCCCTCCCCCTCCCCTTTTATGAAGATTACCCACTCTGAGGCCCCACAGCTAATTCTCCCTTGGCCTCCTGGCTGGCCCAAGTAGGACTAATTCAGCCAGCTAGCCCTGGTGACTATCTAATCTTTATTGGATGGATTTCTCCCAATTTGATTTTTGAACTTTGAATTTTATTGTCATTCATGCTTTTATACTGTATTTTGTGCTGCTTCTATGTTGCATTACAATTAAGTGTTTTAAATTTGTTGTTAGACACCCTGAGCCCGGTTTTCTGAACCGGGAAAGGCGGGGTATAAATAAAAATGTATTATGATTTATTATTTATTATTATGAACAATACCATAAAAACCATTTGGAATATATATGTACATATAAAAACTAAAACTGAAGAAGAGCTGCATAAATAAATCCTGACCAAAAAAACTGAGAATTGATACAGGCTTCTAAAAACTATTTCAATGGCACCATAATCCCAAATATACATTAGACTTTGCAACAGACTTGACAGAGTAGACATGATGGGAGCAGGGAGTTGTGTCTGTATCTCTGCTCTGTGGTTTATTGTTGATGGTGAGTAGATGTTTTAAGTTGGGAGGAGGGATGTCTGTAAGCAAGTACAAGGGCTTTCAGAGGGAAGTGGATCAATCTGTGCACTGGGGAGTTCCTATTGTTGGCTGCAGAACGAGTCTTTTATCTTCAATAGCCAATAATGAAACTTTTGGATTGTGAATAATGTGTTTAGGACTGGAAAATATTTGCATTAGTGCCCAATCCAGAAGCCACTTAGATTTAAACCAATTAAGTCTAACGGTAGTCAATAATGCTAATAGCCTCAACCTCAGTGCAGAATGTGAACATGTGATTGGTTTCAACTTCCAGGCAATGACTCAGGGTGCCAAAACATTTAAATCCACGTACTTAAATTTAAGCAGCTTGTAGACTTTTAGGAAATAAAAGTCTTGCTTGCTGGCTCACAGTTGTATTTTGCTTAGTGAAAAATAATGTGCAAAAGATAAGTACTCTTACAATATGGATTTTGTCCACTATCCCACAGCATTGTTTTTTATGGGGGGGGGAGCAGACACAGGAATTTGCTTTACAGCATTGGTCCATCTAGTCAGGGCCAGCCATACTATTGGGCAGCCTCTGGTAGTTGATTTTGGGTGCCACAAAGGGGCAGCAGATTGTTACTATTGCATTTTTATTGCCAGGGTGAGGAGTAGAATTTTTTGTGGGACTGTTTCAGGTATCTAAATAACTTGGCCAGCATTGAGTACTCTGCACTATAACTATGGCCGAGGGGTGGGGATGGGAGCACCATTTGCTGCCTTGCCTCAGGCAATGAAATGACTTGGGTTGACCCAGCATCAAGCTCAACATTGTCTACAGTGACTTGCAGCAGCCTTTAAGAATTTTGATGCTTCTCAGCCCTTTTCAAATATCCCAAGGACTGATCCCGTGACTTTCTGCATGCAAAGCATGTACTCTTATTACAGAAATACAGTCCCTCTCCTGAGGGGCCTGAGGTAGAAGCAGAATCCATATATAGATCCCTCCTTCCCAGTGTAGACTGCCCATGTTTCAGCAGGGTGCAAGTTTAATTGGTAATTACAAATGACAGGCTGTGTACAACGTATACCTTTAAAGCACACTCAGTTTCTGGGCACTGTAGTTTATCTCTTACTTCGAAAGGTAAAGTGTGTCTGCAGTCCCAGTAGAATACTTCTGTCTAGAACAGGGGTAGGGAACCCAAGGCCCATGGGCCACAAGCAGCCCACGAGGGTCGTTTAACCGGCCCACAAGCTGCCCCTGAACCGAGCTTCCCGCTCAGCGAGTCCCCGTGCGCTGCGCTAAATCGGCGCAATGCAGCACGGAGACTCGCTTCTGTGGCACCAGAAATTGCGTCTGCGCAGACGCAGACACCAGAAATCACAGGTGTGCACGCTCAGACACATGCACAATCCAGCCCACGGAGGGATTTCTGCTGGAGTGAAACTGGCCCCTGGTCTAGAAGGACTGGCACCTTCCTGTCATAGCAGGCAAAATTCAGCTGGTAAAGCTTTCCCCCTCACAGCATCTTACAAATGCTTTAAGCTGTTATGGGCACATGAATCCTGCCTGTTTGAATAAAGGTGAATGATCTCACCACATATATGTGAGCTCTCTCTCTCTCTCTCTCTCTCTCTCTCTCTCTCTCTCTCTCTCTGTCTTCCCCCCATCTCGGTGTCATTAATGGCAGTCGTTTGAGCAGAAAAGTGCCCCAGAGTGTGACACTACAGGAAAACAGTGTGGAAAAAAGGAGAAAAACAAACATCTTAGGAAAGAATGTGTTCAGACTTTCAAATGCATTCTTTGTCAAACATTGAAAGAATTTTGATTTAGTGGGACTCTCAAGTATGCCATTGGCAGCCTTTCTTTCTGAATGGGTTAGTTAAAATACACACCATGCCTGCCACCTTAATATTATTTTGAAATGCAAATGTTCACTGTTTAGTTTGCTTTTTTGATTAGGCAGTTTCAGTTCCAACAACCCCAACTAACCTAGAGTTTTGTTTGCTCTGGATTCATTCGGCCCTCCCGGTAAAGAATAGCTATCATCCATTCAATTGTCCTTTCTCTTTGCTTTGCTTGCTCACTGCTATGACACTTTCTCCTCAAACAGCTCTCTCTCTTTGCCAATCCATATCCTTTGTCATTCTGAAAACAATAAGCATGAGGAATGAAGTTTTCTTTTCCAGAATCTAATGGGATTCTAGCCCCCAGCCCAACTGTGGTTTCTTTGACTGCAGATTGCAAACCTTATTTTTACTCAAGATAGCAGGCATTTCTTGGCTCTGTGTTTTGTAATCTTCTCTAGATAAAATGAACAGGATCAGTGTTTGCACTTACACTAGAAAAAGCTAAAGTAAGGACAAAGAAACCCCCATGTTTAGAAGCTGTCTGTCACAGAGCCTGTGCCATCAAACTCCGTATAGTTTTCGCTGACTGGCCGTGGTATTTCTGAGTTTCAGATCAGACTGTTTGCCAGCCTTATTCGTAGATGCCCGTGACTGAACCTTGGCTCTTTGGCCTGCAAAGTGGATGCTCTACTGCTGAGCTACAGCCCTGCCTCAAAGCTATGACCCTTCCCATAATCTTTGGAGCAAGATAGAGAAAGATAGAAGAAACAAGGGTAGCGTGTAGTGGCTCTTTCCCGTCCTGGTGTCCTTCAGATGTTTTACACTACAACTCCCATCCTCAGTGACCATCAGCAATTCTGACTTGGGCTGATGGGAGCTGTATTCTAAAAAATCTAGAAGGCACCTGTTTCAGGAAGTGTGGTGTTCAGGAAGAGGAAAAAGGGGAAATTGCATGCAAGGTACGAGCTTCTTTTCTTCCCAAGGCCAGAGCAGGTAAAACAGAATAACCCACAACTATTATTGCTATCTCAGACCTTCTGAGATTACACACAGTATGGTGGTAACTTCAGGTTGCCTTATTTTACAGCTGTGCCTTTGTGTCTGTCTGTCTGGTGCCTCATTTGTGCATCAGTGTATGAATATACACCACTGTCTTTAGGGTGCTTTCTTATACATTGCCATGCTAAGATTAATATGGTCAAGATGTGGCCAATATAAACACTAAGAAATGCCACTGATTTCAGTAGGAGAAATATGTGCTCAAGCCAAAATCAGTGGGACTAACCGTACTTAAGATTTAGACTGACCCCGTATATTTCAAGCTTAAATATTCTGTACAAACTTTGAAGGTGTGTATATATATATGTGTGTGTATGTGTGTGTGTATATATATATATATAAAGGTAAAGGTACCCCTGCCCGAACGGGCCAGTCTTGACAGACTCTGGGGTTTGTGCGCCCATCTCACATCTATTGGCCGGGGGCCAGCGCTGTCCGCAGACACTTCCGGGTCACGTGGCCAGCGTGACAACGCTGCTCTGGCGAGCCAGAGCCGCACACGGAACGCCATTTACCTTCCCGCTGGTAAGCGGTACCTATTTATCTACTTGCCCCCGGGGGTGCTTTCGAACTGCTAGGTGGGCAGGCGCTGGGACCGAGCAGCGGGAGCGCACCCCGCCGCGGGGATTCGAACCGCCGACCTTTCGATCGGCAAGCCCTAGGCGCTGAGGCTTTAGCCCACAGCGCCACCCGCGTCCCTTTTTTATATATATATATATATATATATATATATATATATATATATATATATATTTGCTTTCGTAGATTTTCACGGGTACAGGAATGCAGGTTTTGGTATCTTCGGGTGTCTTCCCGTGTAAGAGTAGGGGTGTCTGGGCGACGTTTCGACGAGGTCTCACTCGTCATCTTCAGGCTGGTGCTTTCGGCTTCTTGTTACTGGAACAGAGCAGAGTCTGGTGTTTGAGTTCCTATAAATACTGTTGAGGGGTGTGGTGTATAGCCTCCAACGTTCTGGGCAGAGAGGAAGTTCCTAGATTAGTGTGCCTTTTCTTCTTTTGTTCCTTAATTACTTGAGGGATATCTTGGGTGATTTCATGAGGGATATTCTGAATACCACTGGGTGGGTCATTAAGTGTAGATTAGTTGCTAAAGCTTTTGTGTCTTGACCTCTTGAGCTTGTGAAGAGTTTTTCTGAGAAGATGGCTGTGCTGCATTTAGTTGTGCTCTGGCTTGGCTTCGTGTATAGGGGCGAGCTGTGGTTTTGTGCCTTGTGCCAGCCAGATCTGTGTAGGGATTGCAGGGGGGTGCAGCATCCGGAGGTGCCACTATAGTTTGGCTACTGGATGGAGTCTGTAATATGTCTGTGGAGAGGGTCTGGGTTTGGGTCTGGTGTGGTTGATTGGTGACGGCGTTCTGTGTGCCTCTGGTTCTGGTGTCGGTTTTTGTGGGGAGGGCTAATTTCCAGATGTCTGGCAGGCGGGACGTGTCGTCACGCTTGTTCATGTTGTGAGGGTGTTTCTCTATCTCGATGGCTTCCATGATTATTCTCTTGTGGTGATGTTCCATGTTAAAGAGCAATTTGGAATCTGCAAAATTAATTTCGTGTCCTGTTTCTTTCATGTGTTGGAAAAGAGAGGAAGTTTTTTCTTCTTTTTTGACGGCATTCTTGTGTTCTGCGATACGTGCATTTATTCGTCTGTTTGTTTGTCCAATGTACGTGGCTGGGCAGACTTTGCAGGGTATTTCATAGACCCCTTGGTTTTCCAGCTGGATTTTGTCTTTTGGGTTTCTGAGGATATTGGCTATTTTTTGGTTGGTGCAGAAGGCTGTTTTGATATTGTGTTTATGGAGGATTTTGCTGATTTTGTCTGTAGTGCCCTTGATATAAGGAAGGAGGGCCATGCCATTGTTTTCTTCTGTGTCTTGGTTTTTGGCATGGCCCTCCTTCCTTATATCAAGGGCACTACAGACAAAATCAGCAAAATCCTCCATAAACACAATATCAAAACAGCCTTCTGCACCAACCAAAAAATAGCACCCCCCTGCAATCCCTACACAGATCTGGCTGGCACAAGGCACAAAACCACAGCTCGCCCCTATACACGAAGCCAAGCCAGAGCACAACTAAATGCAGCACAGCCATCTTCTCAGAAAAACTCTTCACAAGCTCAAGAGGTCAAGACACAAAAGCTTTAGCAACTAATCTACACTTAATGACCCACCCAGTGGTATTCAGAATATCCCTCATGAAATCACCCAAGATATCCCTCAAGTAATTAAGGAACAAAAGAAGAAAAGGCACACTAATCTAGGAACTTCCTCTCTGCCCAGAACGTTGGAGGCTATACACCACACCCCTCAACAGTATTTATAGGAACTCAAACACCAGACTCTGCTCTGTTCCAGTAACAAGAAGCCGAAAGCACCAGCCTGAAGATGACGAGTGAGACCTCGTCGAAACGTCGCCCAGACACCCCTACTCTTACACGGGAAGACACCCGAAGATACCAAAACCTGCATATATATATATATATATATATATATATATATATATATATATATATATTTGCTTTCGTAGATTTTCGTCATCTTCAGGCTGGTGCTTTCGGCTTCTTGTTACGAAAGCACCAGCCTGAAGATGACGAGTGAGACCTCGTCGAAACGTCGCACAGACACCCCGACTCTTACACGGGAAGACACCCGAAGACACCAAAACCTGCATTCCTGTACCCGTGAAAATCTACGAAAGCAAATATATATATATATATATATATATATATATATATATATATATATATTCTCTTTCCCCCCACCCCTTTTTAAAAGAAGTATATGATTTGTTTCTGCTGTTCAAGTTCAAAGAATGTTCAATGCAAAATGAAAATGAAAGTACAGAAGAAGTACTGATGAAGTGAGGCTGCCTGGAGGCTCACTTGTGAACACAGGGGACATTGAAGGGAGTGGGGAGAGCTAAAGAAGAGATTGCATGCGTGGAGCACTGTGCGCACATAGGATCCCCATGGAGCTTTGAATCTCTGCCAATGTGTGTGTATATTTCTAAGCTGGGCAGCATCAGGCACAGCAGGCAGCAAAAAGGTGCAGTTCTGCCGCATTAATCATTGGCTTATTCTGGGATTAATTTGAATCAAGGCTCACCAGGGCTTAGCTGCGGTAATTGTTTCAATTGCAAGGCTCAGCTCTGGGACGTTAGATGTAATAATAATGAAAAGTAGAAACAATGCTGGTGAGCATGTACAGGCTGCCTTGGCAGTGTGCAATCACAGCGTGTGGAGAAAACACAAGGCTTTTCAAAAACTATGCAATAAAGTTCAATTTTTCCAGCCTCGTCTCCCTCCCTCCCTCCCTCCTTTTTCACATATAGGCATTCTAGAGCAAAGGGAAGCAGACTTCAGGCTTGTGGGATCAACTTTGTGTGTTAGGAGAGCCCTGGGATCCACCAACTGGAGCCTGGTGCAAAAGGCACACACTTAGAGTGCCACTCATTGGGAAGCTGCTGTAAGTATAATCAGGGCTTGTCAATCTATCTGCGTCAATTAAAATGATGCAATGCAGCCGAGGAATGTTTTATTCTACAATACAGTAATACACCAGCACCTATTATCTGCCACACAATACAGGCTTCTAATTATTCAGTTTTAAAAGTTTAATGTTGTGCGCATACAATGGAGAATTCAGTTGGAAAGAATACAGTGGCTTAAATGGAGTTATTCTCCGGTGTTTGTTTAAAAAGCAAAATGTAGCCCCCTAGGGATTGCTTTGTCATTTTGTTTTGGTTTTTCTAGGACTTGATATCTCTGCTATTGATATCAGGTTGTTCCCATATTTCAAGACTGAATTGAAATTCAAGCTGGGGAGTGCCAAGAGTAGCAGTAGCCTTTAACTGTTCCCCAGAGCTCCCATTTGTCTAGTTTGGAATCAGGAAGAGGGCAATGGCAGGCTGCAATCTATTTCCTTTTCGTTATAGCTTCTTATATGCTGCTAAAACCAATCCACTGGTACAGGGTACATATATATCATACATAACATTCCATGTATGTATATTCCACCTATATACATACATTCCATCTATATTTGCCTGCCTGCCTGCCTTCTTTTTTCCTTTCTCTTCCTGGTTATGGATAGCATCAAAAACAGGTAAGTTCAACACATACTGCAACTATCTCTGGAAAATGTGCCTTGCTGATTACAGTAGCAATTCAAGAACCTGCAAAACTCCCCAGAAGTGACAGTGGATGTCTGGTGAGTGTGTGCAGTATAGCTCATGATACCTCTGTCATTCCAGTTCCAACTTTCTTAAAAACTGTTTTTTGTCTCAGTCGTGTAGTGCGTTGATTATGTCAGCTCTGTCTGCACTCATTCATAACTCCCCTGTTCCTCCTTAAACCCACTTTTATTTAGGAAGTTTGATTTATTGATCTGAAATTTATAGACAACAACAATGCTATCCAGCAAGTCTGGTTCCCAGGCAGCATACAATGTGATAATTTCAGTGGGACTTCTGTGGGAGCCTTATCTGGCTCCAAGCCGCCGTTTCAGCAGAAAGAAAATCTAATTGATCTCCTGGAAGGAATCAACTATGCACCACAGTGGCATATCATCAATATCACTACCTATTTTGTTCTTGTTGTTCTTGTTTGGAAGGAGCTGTTTCCACACAACATATCTAGTTACATGGGAACGCGTCAAAAGGCCTGATATTTCCCCAGCAAATCCAAATATATGTTTGTAAAAATATCCTGAGATGGGGGCAGAGAGTCTTTTGAAGCACCTTCCTCAAGTTTTATGACTCCCTGGGAGCTTTTTCGGCCAAACTCATCTGTTCAACGGACTTCTTTATTTATTGTTCCAGAGCGGTGTAGATATCACTTTAAACCACTGTGCTCTCTCTCTCTCTCTCTCTCTCTCTCTCTCTCTCTGTGTGTGTGTGTGTGTGTGTTACTACCATATGGAACTCATTTTTTTCAACAGGAGAAAGTAGCCCTTCATTCAGCTTGTGAGGGAGATATATCAAGGTAACTTGGCCTCATCATGCAGTGTGCTTACTCAGAACACACAACACACAGCCCTTAATGATACCAGCAGCTCCAGTGTTTCCCATGACTGATGGGACTGTGTCATTTGCTCCCCCCCCCCCTCTTTGGTCAGTGGCCTGATTTTGTCCTGAGTGTGGCTTGGCAGACAAGGGCCAAGAAAACACAAATGTAAAAGGACAGGCTCATCAAAGTTGCCTTTAATTCACTGTAAATTATTGCAGTTCTGTTTATTCCTGTTTCACATTCCCCCCATCCGGTGTCTCTTTCCCATTCCAAAGCAATTGTGTCATTTGCAGCCTTTGCCTTCGCTCAACTCAGTGACAGCTGTGCGAACAAAGGCAAACCAACAGAAAGTGTTCCAGTCTTGCCATTGTTTGCCTTGCTCAGCTGATGGCTAAACAGCGATGTTGAAACCAAACTGCTTATCTACAGGAGAAGAGAACTGGGCCATTTCCACCTTGATTATCATCTCCATTGTGTTTGCCAGCTACATGGGCAAAAAGAGTTCCTCCTGATAACTGGGTGTCTTTTTGCAGGATCTAAATTTTTATCTGCCCGTGCTCATATGGTTGTTTATTAATATTTACCTTCTTAAGGACAATTCTCCCATTGTTGCTGCAACCTGATCAACGTTATTTTCCCTTGGGGGTCGGTGGGTTGGGGAACAGTGCTTTTGATTGTGTGGACAATTTCTTTCTGCAACATGCCATATCAGATCTGGTATTTTGGTCAAGTTGGAGAGGTGGAATCTGAAAATGACTTCAGCCTAAATACTTTGACCACAAGCCAGTGCGGAGCGAAAACAGATTATTAGCTTTAAATGCAAGGGTTCCCCATTTCAGGCATGAAGCTCATTGGGAAGCCAGTATCTCTTAATCTAAGGGTGCATCGAAACATGCATCCTTTGAGCAAGGGAGCTATAGTAGCAACACATTTTACGTTCTTATTAAAAAAGGATTAGACAAATTCACAGAGAAGGCCATCAAAGGCTACTAGCCATGACAGCTATGTACCAACTCCACAGAGACAATGTGCCCCTGAATACCAGTTGTCACTGTTGAACTTATGCCCTGCTTGTGGGTTTCCCATAGGCATCTGGTTGACCACTTGTGCTGGATTGATGGGCCTCTGGTCTGACCCAGCAGGGCTTTCCTTATGTACTTGCTCACCCTGTTTAGTTCATATGTATACTTTTCTCCCTAGAATGGAGTTGAAGGAAACCTTAGCTCTGTGTGTTTGGGGCAGAAGCTGGTGCTACACTGTGCTGGATAGCCAAGGACTTGTGATGCTCTTGAACTTTTTGAAATTTGAGCTCTTAAAAAAATGCAGAACAATATATCCAATAAACTGGGAAAGGGGTACTTTCAAAAATTAAAAAGGTGGTTACTCACCCAAAAACACATGGAAAGGTGCAAGATAGGTTGCTTGATCAGCATAACATTTGCTGAGAGGCATATCTACTGAAACATTAGGACAGCAAGGAGAAGCTGGGCTTGATCCTACATCAAGGGAGGCATTTGACTTACAAGACCCCATCCAACTCTATGATTCTAAGGCTGTGCACACACCATACATTTAAAGCACATTGAAAGAACATTACTTCCCCACCCCCACCCCAGAATTCTGGGAACTGTAGTTAACAAGAGGTTGCTGGGAATCTCTGAGGAGTAAACTACAATTCCCAAGATTCTTTGGGGGGAAGGCATGTGCTTTAAATGTATGGTGCGCACACAGCCTGTGGTTCAATAATGCTCAGGAGAGGGGGAAAACCTTCAGAAAACATTTCTGTTAAGGTACGACATCCCTTGGAGGCTACCTCAGAGGGCGCTCTAGTCACTTTGTTGCCACGGCAAAAAAGGCAACAAATAAATGTAATTAAATAATTAATAATTTGTGAGCATGCAGGTAGGATCTTGTATACGTTTTATTTTATAAACTGCATGGCATGTGGATAAGTGATAATGATTTAAGAAAACAAAATTAAACCAGAATAAAACAAATGCAAACAGTATTATTATTTTTAAAAGAAAGCCAAGTTAATCCTTCACCACTCATACAGCTGTTGGCTCTTTTGATATCTTCTGCTTGTTCTGTCCAGGCTAGGGAAGCCCACACCTTGTAGGCAGATGTGTGTATATAAGGATCTGAATGAGTCACATATGCAAACACAACTGTTTACACAGGGCCACCTTGTATGACTTTTTAACTTTGCCCTCTTAGGACTAGAGTATGAGTTACAAGCACCGTACATGAAAGAATAATTTTAACAGACAAGTGATCTTGTGAACTGTGTCAAGCAATCTCTGCTGGGAACAGCCTTCCAACCATCAATAATGCAATGCCTGGTATTTCCATTGGAAATGGCAAATTCTTTTCACCCAGCAATTGCATGACAGGTCAAGATTTTAAAAACACACACACAAAAAAACACCATAATAAGTGGGAGCAATTTGTAAAATTGTCTGAAGAGCTGCCCTAGCCTTTCTGAAGAGTTTAATATGTAAAATTGGTGGTACCAGGTTTCCTATCTGCAAAAGGTGAGCTTGTTCTTCCCTTCTAGATCGTGTTCGCTTATTTTACAGTACTGAGGTCAGGCAGAGCAATCCCAACCCCTATATACTAGATCTGCTGGCTGAATGGTGTTAGAAAGACACAGCAATGTTTCAGTGGTTTGAGAAAAGCCTGGGCAGGTCCATAACTATGCCCACAGACAGCTTTTAATAGGTTAGGTATGTTTTTATGAGGGTGCCATGCTGTAAGTGGCATGTACCCCAACTTAGGAACAAGTGTGAAATTTGTTTGATAGGCTGTCATATGATTCTGGAGTCTCTGGTACTGTGACAAAGACATAATGTCCTCAAATCTGTGGTGGGAATTAAGAAGTACAGATCAACAGCAATTGCTGGTTTCATTCTTTATTTCTATAAGTTTTCATTTCTGAACATACTTTAACCAAATGAGCATCCCCTACCATGATCTCAATAGATCCTCAAAAGAGCATTCCTTCATTGTTTTAACCACATGCTTTATCTGTGTGTCTTTCACTATTTTTGCCAGGAGACACGTTGCCCATGCCGACTTTTACTTTAAAGTACACATTGCTCGGATCCTTGCAGTCATCTCGGCCAATTCCATATAGTTCATCAATTGCGTCTGCCAATCCTCCAGTGTGGGAGAAGAGGCAATGGAGGAGGACTGGAAAAAATTTAAAGACTATTTGCAAAAGTATTATAAGTTGTATGAAACATAAGACGCCGTATGATTTGGAACGTTAGCCCCAGCAATGAAATTTAATTATTTATGAAATTGATAACACTCATGAAAGAATCAAAGTTTAAACGGGTAAAAAGGATATTATGTTATATCTTTAGAGTAATTGGAGAATAAGAGATTTAAACTTAAATTGCAACTGAAAATATAAAGAAACATACGAAATAAGGGTATAATTTGCTGATAACTTTATTATCAAGAATGCATTATGTGGGAGATGTGGGGAAGTCCAATGGAAATTTGAAGTGAGTTGTCGAAATGGTTATGATTTTCTGTTCTTTTTTCTTTTTTTCTTCTGTTCTGTCTTTCCTTTTGTTCTCTTTGTAATTTGGAAAAAATGTAATAAAAAATTATTATAAAAAAAAAATAAAGTACACATTGCTGTCGTAATAAACAGTCCTGGCCAACTTAATGTCAGAAAAATAAACACAGCTAATAATCAAGGATTTAATCAATGTTTGAATCACATGTGTGAAAACAGATTTTCACAGTTCTTTTGCATGGTGCATTTTACTGACATTAGAACCTGTTTTGTTTTGTATTACAAAAACTGTAATGTTACTTTTCTGTTGGCAGCAGAAAAGTCAGCCAGTAAAGGAGAACCATTAGAGGTGAAATGAACAGATGTACACTCTAATCCATGACCCATCAAGTCAAAATATTTAAGCTAATTTATTCTCTGACATACTTGGAAGCAAGTCCCACTAATTCAGATTCAACGTATTTTCGAGTAAGTGTGCTTAGGAATGAAACCAGGCGGCTCAATCCTTTTAAGCCCTGACAGCTGAAGTAGCACAAACACTGACCATGGCATCTGATCCCTGGCATGTGAAGTCAAAATCATCTGCCAGGCAACCCTCCCATAAAATGGTTAATGAAGAACAACACATTGAGAAAATGGACCATCTGTGGTTCTAGCTCATCCCTGTTCACAATAGAATACAGTACTAGGTATCCTTATGTGCATCATGTCAAAAAGAAAGGGAAAGGCAGCAGCATGAATGGAAGTTGTGCCAAGACCACGGGGTGGTCAAATATCAGTGGTGATGGCACAATGAGCTGTGTTCTAGCATTACATTGACATGACAACATTAGTCTCACGTCCAGTTCTGGATTCTGGCAGGCTGGTACACTGCCACACTGATCAGGCTGTATAGCCAGAATTTGAAACACTCATAGAATCATAGAATCATAGAGTTGGAAGAGACCACAAGGGCCATCGAGTCCAACCCCCTGCCAAGCAGGAAACACCATCAGAGCACTCCTGACATATGGTTGTCAAGCCTCTGCTTAAAGACCTCCAAAGAGGGAGACTCCATGTTTGAAAGGAAGTTCCATTTAAATAAATGTCCTGTTGACACTTCATAGACTACGCCATTGGTCCTACTCACTTGGCTTTGAGACACACACACATCTTGCTGGGATGATATGGGATGAAGCCCTCACACTGGTGAGCCAAAGTGTGTTGGGCCTGATTTTGCAAATGGGTGGCCTTGCATTCTTCGGCTTAGCTGTGAACCTGGTACCTAAAAAGCACCACTGCAAGCCATTATGCAATTCCATCTTCATGCTGGTATAAATCTGTTGATTCCGGGTGCTGCCGTAACAAAGAGATGGTTTTGGAGCTTGCAGCACTGCAGCCTAAGAAATGAGGCTAGTCAGTATAGAAAGCTGGGAGAGGTGGCACACTTTAATGAATATCTTTGGGCCCTTTTTGCTTTATGCACTTTGCTTCATTCTACCTCAGTAATTTGGATCCCCAGCCTTGTAATAGTGTGCACTTTGGCAGCAAAAATGCTGGCAAGGTTTAGGGTGGAAAAGCTCTACAAATTGTCAGCTCACCTCTGAGCTCTAGCATGGATTATAGGATCAAAAGTCATTAAAATGGAATGGTTTGTTTGCCGTTACATGAATTGGAACTATGTTTACTGTGTAGAACATTTGGTGGCTGGATTTCATGATGGGAATCAAATAGGACTTTTCCTGTTGGAATGTGACATTTCTGGAGAGTTTGAATTGCTTTGGAAATGCTATACTCTGAGTTTTTATTTAGGATGAAGCTTTGTGTGTGCTTGTATCTCTTAGGGGGATGCATCAGCTCTGCGTACATCCCCAATTATTAGACATATAGGACAATTCAGGTGAGATTTCTTTTAGGGAAATGTCCTGAGCTTGAGTGGGAAAGGGGTGTGGTGGGGGTCTTTCATTTTGCTGGACAGATCTAGGTTTTAGGATTTGGGGGAAATTTTAAAATATGTGTTTGCTTTTTTACTGTACATGGATCTATAGTGGTTTTCTCACCGCCCCCTTCCCTTGTGGAAGCCAATAGAAATATATGTCATCCAGGGAGAAGAGACTGTACCCCCATACATTGGTGGTGGGGGGCAGAAGTCCACCCCCACCACCAATGGCCCTTGAGGTAGCTGGGTCCTGGGTGACACAGAGTGGTTCCAAAACAGACAAAGCTGCTTTCCAAAGCCACAGATATATATTATTATGAGTTTGTGGGTATTAGACTCCCCTAAATTACTGGGTCTAGTAGGTGTTAGAATTTAATCAAGGCAAATGTTACAAGATAAGCCTGGCCGGTTTCTTGATAAGGTAATCACTTGGGGGATGGGCCATTTTGAGAACAAAGGGAAGGTAATGAACCATTAGGAAAGCCAAAGAGAGGGGTTTTAAAGTTGAATTTGCTGTGCTGTGACCTGGAGAAAAAAGCTGCAGGTTGCTAAAGTCAGCAAGCTGGAGAGAGGGTCAAAGCACGATGTCTAATGTCTGTTTTGAATCCAGAGCTGCACCTTTGGGAGAAACAAGACCTTCTCAGAGTGAAATGTGTCCCCCTGCATTGTAAGTTCAGGTTGTATATACATGTAAATATATCATTATATCATCCGGACACCACAGTCTGCACTGTTCCTCATTTCCAAAAGGATGCTCAGAGATTGGTGTGGCATGCAACAACAAGTCTGATCTTGTGGCCAGTGCATACAGCTAATATATATGAATTGAGGCTTTTGAAGTACATTGAGTTATGTGTGTATGAAAGGATGGGTTGTGATAGAAAAGCAGTGTCCTTGAGTTTAAATGGATTTGCGTTAAATTAGGAAACATAATGTAGACGAACAGTTAAGGTCCTTATTATAATATATACACAATGGAGACTATATCATGGTCCTCACGTGGCCCTTAGCTTTCCCAAGCTTCCTTTTCCCTTTTATGTACTTTTATACATTACGTTCCTCAGCTTCTCAGAACTGATAGATTTTGATGCTCCTGCTGGCTTGAGTAGGGAAACACTGTGCTAATAAATTCTAATGCATAGTCAAGTCTCCACAGGCCTATGACCTTCCAGCAGTCGGGGGCTCAATGTAACACTTCATTCCCCTCCCCTTTTCTGGCTCTCGCTGTTTCTCTTGCCATTAGCCAGTGTCCTTGATTTATGGGTGGGCTGCCAGCAGGGCAACTCACCTGCAAAAATAGTTCACACAGTATTGTTTATTGTACTAAGTAGACTTCATGCTGACTGAGGGATTTTTCCAAGGGAAAAGGAGCTGCTGTCAGATCTTCCAGTATCACACCAAAATTGGCACCAATGATCTCTCAAATTTCAAGAGGAAATCCAGGAATAAGACGCCAACATGAGTTGCAGGCTTTTCTCATCGCTTGGGAGTTTGGGGGCAGAAGAGGACTACCCCCTACCAACCCAATTACACCCTGGCTTATACTGAGAAATGTTCCAAGGATGAACATGTGGCGCTTGTTCTCTTCCTTCCCTATTGTGTTTGGGTCACTGTTCTTTCTTCATTTGCCCTTGAAAGCACATCTGAACTTTCTTCCAGTGTTTAGGTTTGAAATATTGCTGGGGTAGTTTATCCCACCCCAGAAATAAAGACGCAATATGTAAAAAGAGTAAATGAGCACCAGTGTTAATACTAAACAGAATAGTTTATACAAAAAGGTGAATAAGAGGCAGCATGATAGAAGTGTATGAAATTATTCATGGTATGGGCAGTGGTAGATTCTGAGCTCTCACGTGTCAGCAGCGCCTTGTGCGGTGCTAAAATACGGCACCATTCTACAGCATTGTTTGAGTGTCCCTTGTGACCAAACTGCCTGCGCCACCCTAAAACCGCTTCTGGTATTTAGCAAGAGGCTAGAGAAAGTTTTTTGTCCCTCTCTCATATCACTGGAAGTCATGGACATCCAGTGAAATGGAAAGTTGGAAGGTTCGGGACAGACAAAGGAAAGTACTTCTTCACACAGCTATGGAATTCATTCCCATAGGAAGCAGTGGTGGCCGCCAACTTGAATGGCTATAAAAGAGGAACCAACAAATTCATGAAGCATGAGGGTATCAGTTGTTACTAACTATGATGGCTGTGTTCTGCCTCCACAGTCAGAAGCACTATGCTCCTGAATACCAGTTGTGGGGAAAACACAGGAGGGAAGAGTGCTGTTACCTTCAGGTCATGCCTGAGAGTTTCTGATAGGCCACTGGTTAGCAACTGGGTCTAGATCCTATACAGCTATAAAAAAAAAATACTCTGCAAAAAAACTGTTGTAAAGCTAACAATTGAAAATATCATTGAGTTGTGATTTCAGCTCTACAGCGCCATCTGCTTTCAGAGTGCGATAACATATTTATAACACTGTATTTTGACTAATGTAACTGAGTTTTGGGAGAACAGGAAGCTGCTACAAAGTGGGGCAGGGTAACTGGGTAAGTATCTATGAATCAGGATATTAGTACAGAATTTATAGTACACAATGGGCCAGATTCAGCTAACTGATCCACTCAAGGAGTTACACTAGCATAATGGAGCTACCCCCCTCATAGGAGCCCATTCCTAGGGACCAAGAACATCAAGCTCCCAGAACATCAAGGGGGAAGGAAGGGAAATATTGTTCCATTGGGCAAGCAGAACTGCATGCACTTAATGCAGTGATCTTCTTAATGCTATGTTGAATTCCTCCCAGTTAATTGACTCAATTTGCATTATACTTGTCTATTACAGAAATAATATTTTAAACTGTATACACATATAAACATCCACTCACATATGGTGAGAGAGGAAAAAGCGCTAAATACATAATGAGCTGGGCCACTGAAATGTCTCTTTGTTAAGATGTCATCAGAGTTTCGCATTGCACAGTTATGGCTATGCAGCAAGTCCTGCTTGCTGATCGGGCACCTGTGCGCATAAATCAACTGAATGGCTAAATTTCCAAAGGGCATCATTAAGTGCATATACTAAATTTATCATGACTTAGCAGTGCTCGCTCAGTTTGGTAATTACTCTTTTTTTCCCTTGGACAGAAAGGATTGAGTGCTTTTTCCCTGCTAATCTCAATTTACCTCTTTGTTTCATTGTGGAAAATTGAAATAGAAAAATTGTTTCAATGTGTCGAAGAAGAAAAGCGACTTTTGTATACTTAGGTGTCACTTGGCAATTTAATCAACAGCTCTTTTTCTGTTTTATCTGTGCAATGATGAAAATATGAGAGAGCCCTAGTGGAAGTTCCAGTGCTAGAAACCTATCGGCCTAGCAATCCACGTATCATTCATTATAATTGCTAAGAGATCACAGCTTTATCCAAGTGTGGAGCCTGACTGGCAGACAGAAACACTGTGGAAATTGTTTCATTGATATTTGCCAGTCATTGCTTATAATTTATGGCTATGGTGAATAGCTGTTCTCTCCTTCCCCCAGTGCTCACTACTCTAGGAATTTCTGGTCTCCAGAATGGAATGCCCTTTAGTTTGCGTATTAGTTAATAGAACATGGGTTTTAACACATTGGATTGAACTGAAAAATGTTGTAACGCACTGGATTGGATCCAGATTTAGGCAGTAATCCTATACATACTTGTGCAGGAGGAAATGCCATTGAACTCAATGGGACTTTTTCCCGAGTATAAATGTATAGGATTGTACTTTAAGTTCCTTGGAATTTCATTCCCATTGAAATTAGTGGGACTTAAGAATTGTACATGATTAGCTTTTAATATTGATTTCAGTGAATCTAAGTGCAACAAACTCTGATCCATTGAATCTAAATAGCCTCGTATTAAGTACTGCACAGTTCTGAGCTTTTGTACGCAACCAAGTTATGCTGCATTCTGTGGAACCTAGAGCATCTGAGTCATCCTTGAATATTGTCATAAAGAAATAAGGGGAGGAATTCAATGCTGTGCAAAGGCAAGGCAAGCATTTGGACTTGCCAGAAAGAATGACTCCCCCTTTCCTTCCCCCTTGAATTATTCTAGGGATTCTCTCATTTCAGGGGCATGCAGGGGAAGGAGGGAAGCCCTGTTGAGTAAGCAGAAATCCTTGCACAGGGCTTTTGCTGGTGGGACTCATTAGCTGAATCACGTCCAGTGAATTATATCTTCCACTATGGAATCTCCAGTTGCAGCTTGGTGTGCTTGTATGTGTATTAGGGTTTCACACCCCACAACTCATTCATCTGATTGGGTCAATTAAATACATGATCTGGACCCCATTGCAGGCCAATGATACTGTGAACTGGTCTGGCTCAGAACAGTAAACTTAAAGAGAAAGAAGAAGAAGAAGAGTAGTAGTAGTAGTAGTAGTAGTAGTAGTAGTAGTAGTAGTAATAGTATACCTGTTATTTTAATATATATTTAGCAGCAGAGTGCCCCTCTACCTGTTTAACATAAGAATATTTCTACACTGCTACAGTAATTGTTTTCATCTGTGAGCTGTAAAGGAAAGTGAATCCACTATGAAAGCAATTTCATTTTTCTTGGGCTTTTCTGCCTCCGCATTGCCAATTATTCTTTTCTGGTGGCGAGTATTCCTAAGTGCATGCTACTTCAGATTTCAGCTATTCCATCTCTTCTATGTTTCCAAATACATCAGGGCACTTTATATCACCTATTGCAGCTTGCAGAAAGATGAGAATAAATATTCAGCTGGAAGCTGACCAAGAACTCTGAATATCCTTGAGTGTAATAGAAATGAGCTAGAAATATATAATCTAGGTGTTTCTATTAGCTCTGTTAGTATTTCTCATGAGACAGAAGTTGAACATGTTCCCAGGATGTCTAGAGTGCTAAAAATACTACTGATATGCTTTATGCCTCCAACATTATTGTAATTGATAAACAATCTGGAAAACATAGTACAGTATTAATGAAATCACTGAAGCCTGCTCACTTGCTTTGTGTGCAAAAGATTCAAGGTTCAATCCCAGGCACTTCCAGGAAGGGCTAGAGATGCCTCTGTCTAAAACTCTGGAAAGCTTCTGCCAGTCAGGGAAAAACAATACTGAGCAAGCTGGACCAAAGATTTGACTCAGTATAAGGACATTTCCTGTGTTAACATTCAATATGATTACATTTATGTCCAGTCTACAAAAATAGACCTTTGTGAATTTAGTACACGGGCTGCTACAATGGTAAACAAGGTTAGGACTGAGTGGTTAGGGATGCTAACAACAGAAATTATTGTTAATATAATTAATGTCTGCCATTAATGCCACTAGTGAAACAAAGAGGAAAAAGAGACAGGCACAAGCATGGCAGTTTTAAAAGCTACAGCTTTAGTGATGAACCTTGAAAGGGTACTAACTGAGCAAGTGTCACAGAAACAACGTGGAAGAGATTTCACACTCTTCAATTCAGGCTCAGAACTGACCTACTTTAGCAGGAGCTGCCATGGATAGGTGAACTGTATTGTGCCATCTTGGATATGGTGCACCTTAGAAGGTAGTTTGGCAGGGCCGTCTTCAGCATATCCAGTGCTGTGGTGCAAAGATACCTTCGGTGCCCCCCCTCATTTCCCAGAGTTGTTGACCTTTTTAAGGAAAGGTTCCCCAGAGTTGTTGACCTGTTTCTTAGGGAGCTGTGACAACCGCTTACACATTATCTCTACTTGGGAAAAGAAAACAGGAAACATAAACTTTTTTTAGTTGCTCATTTATTAACAGTGCACCTATATACACACTTATATAGTCTCAGATGCATGTGGGCCAGCCAAAATCTGACAAGTCACTCCTGGTCTTAAATTGTCCAGGCCAAATGGCATAGCTTAACCTGGCACCAAAATGAGAAAAAAATGCTGAACTTGTTGGGCAAAAGATTCCTGCATTGCAGGGGGTTGGACTAGATGACCCTGGTGGTTCCCTTCCAACTCTGTGAATGGTTCTGTTATTCTGTTGTATCTGAAGGGCTGTTCCCAGGGAAGATGGAGCAAATTTGTTTTGTGAGAGAGCTTGTGCTATGATTCCTGCACTGGAGGGGGTTGGTCTAGAGGACCCTTGGGGGTCCCTCCCAACCGTCCAGTTCTGTGATACTATGATTAAAATACTCCAAGAAATAAATAAACTGGCTTCTCTATGGCAGTCACTGGAAAGGGCTGCAGGGGCGGCCATCCCACAGAAAGTTTGTTATGTGCCCTGTAGCCCAATCCCCATTCACCAGGTGAGACCCGGAGAGCCAAAGGAGTGCTCCGCAGTGGCAACAGGGCTGCCCAGGAGAGCTTGAGTACGTGACTGCATGCCTGAGGGATCTGGGTAGGTTGAGGTGCGTGTAGGCCGGCCACCTCAACACCTCCCTTGCTCAACCTTGGACTCTGGGCAGGAGCCCAAGGCGGCGGAGGGTGGCAGAGGCAAGGCCAAGCTGTGCGCCTAGTGGGAAGCGCCCAGCCTCTAGGCAGGTAGAGGTGCGTGCAGGCCGGTTGTGCCTCAACGACTCCTGAGCAGCAGCCGGAGCCCAAGCCCTGAGACGGCAGCGGGCAGTGGAGGCTGCAAGGCCGGGCATGCAAAAAACCAAGCACCACTGCGGAAAGAGGGGGCTTTGCCTTACCAGACATGAGATTGTATTACGAGGCCGCATGCCTTTGCTGGATAAAAGAGTGGATAAAGCTGGAAGACACAGAGTTACTGGATCTAGAAGGGTATAAGAACAGATTTGGGTGGCATGCATACCTGTGGAGGGATAAAATAAGAGTACATAAGGGATTTTGCAACCATATCTTTAAAGGACCTTTGATAGAGGTCTGGAATAGGTATAGGAATATATTAGAACCAAAAACCCCACATTGGTTGTCCCCATTAGAGCTGATAAGTGTAAAAAAAGTTAATATGGAGAAAAAATGGGGCAGGTATGGAGAAATGGTAATGAAGGAAGGAGCGAAGTGGAAAATAAAACCATATGATCAGGTTAAAATATTTACATATGACTGGCTGAGCTACTTCCAGATAAATGAAATATTTAAAAAAGAGGTGAAGGAAAGGGGTTATGAAGAAAAGGTATCGATATTTCAGAGAGAGATAATAAATAATGATTGTAAAAATCTGTCAAAAATGTATAATATACTGTTAGAATGGAACACGAAAGAGGAGAAAGTTAAAAATGTGATGAGTCAATGGGCAAAGGACTTCGGCTATGATATTCAACTAGAGAATTGGGAAAAACTGTGGAGAGTGAATATAAAGTTTACTGCTTGTGTGTTACTAAGAGAAAATATGATGAAGATGCTATTCAGATGGTATATGACACCTGTAAAATTAGCTAAGATGTATAAAACAGACAACAAATGCTGGAAATGCAGACAAAAAGAAGGAACGTTCTATCATCTATGGTGAGAATGTACAAAAGTTAAAGGCTTCTGGGATGAAATTTATAATGAAATTAAAAAAATACTAAGCTATACCTTCGTAAAGAAACCTGAAGCTTTTCTATTAGGCCTGGTGGGAAAAGACATTAAAAGAAAGGATTGTAAAATCTTCCAGTATGCGGTAACGGCAGCTAGAATTGTGGTAGCGCAGAAGTGGAAGCAGGAAGAAAGCCCAACGATAGCAGAGTGGAGACTAAAACTGATTGAATATGCTGAGCTGGATAAATTAACAGGGAAAATTAGATATATTAAGGATCAAAAGTTTATTAATGACTGGGGGAAATTTGTGGGCTATCTGGAGAACAAATGTCTTGTAAATACAACGCTAGTGGGATTTAAAGAGGCACTGTAAAGCATTAAGAGGTACTGCTCATTGGAAACAATATATGAAGGGAAGTATAAATGGCAGTATGAACGATTGGAATGTGCTATAAAGAAACAAATACGAATGAATGTCAACGACGCTGAAGGAAGTCTAAAATGTATGAGATGTATGCAATACGAATATAATGTATATATATGGAATATTAATAAAATTTTAAAATGCAAAAAAAAAAAAAAAACCAAGCACCACTGCACGAGCCGAGGGAAGCCAAGGCAACTGTTGAAGCCGGCCAACAGAGTCTCTTGAGTAGCACGCTGCTGGGCTGGCCCTACACCAATGGTGCGTAGGGGGCGGAGCCAGGCAGCCGCCTCAGCACCTGCTCCGCTGAATAAGCAGAGAGGGAGCCATCTGCAAAAGAGCTAGGTCTGCCTGCTGCTAGGCTCTCTCGGCTCTTCCTGGATGACTCCGCTCAACTCCAGGCTCCCCACGGCACCCTTGGCAGCGGGGAGCACCCTGATTCAGCGTGCCAGCTGCACCACTGGTTAGAGACAGGCCTGTAGTTTGGGGCTAAAATAATTATGAAGAGCAAAGGTGGGCAACTCTTGTACTCTAGCTGTAGGGATCCATCAGTGTCGTAGATGTGGGCATTATTCTGCCATAGATTCTCTTCTCTCCTTACATTACTCTGTGAATCGGTACTATATATGGTATATACGCTGCCATAGGTGTTTGGTGGAACAGTGTGAATGACCATGTAATCTCACCAAACCTAATGGAATGTATGTGTGACACATGCACAGGCCTTTTCTGTGGGACTCCCTGCTTGTGGAATGCTCTCCCTTGGGAGGTTTGCCTGGTGCCTTCACTACATAGCTTTAGATACCAGGCAAAAACATTCTTTCTTTCCCAGGCCTTTGGCTAGTTAAACAATCTATGACTTTTTAAACTGTGTTGGGATGGGAGTTACTGCTTTTGTTTGATACTGCGGTATGTATTTTTGTGTTTTTATATTGTGAACCACCCTGTGATCCTCAGATGGAGGGCAGTACTGTATAGAAATTTAATAAAAAATGATAATACTCGGATAATTTACATATTTTTCTTTTCCCCTTGTCTTCTGATAAAGTATCTGAGATGACAGCTGCGTCTTCACATATTTGGCTGTTAGATGAACGATTGTTGGTTGCAACTGGCTTATGCTGGTTTTAATAAGCATTCATCCTAAAACTGGATTATTACTTTTCTTTTAACTTGTTTGTGCCTCTGCTGTTTAAAAGGCATGTTCTACATGTCTTCTTTCATTAAATCAAATGCCTACATGGAGGGTTTGAAGAACAGTATTCATAACAGAAATAAACATCACAAGCATTTTATAGGATAAGTATTCTAATGAATTAATTGTTTATGACACTTTAATAGCACATATAAAAATACGCTTGTCATGTGGAGTCCCTCTTGTGCCAGTGTTATATATTAGACAACTAACAGCTCAGCATGCATGTGCATCCTGCCTTTTGTACAGCTTCGCAATTCTATTAGTTGCCAGAGATTCATATCCAATGATTTGGCTGGCTGCTTCACAACAATATAGTATGTGAAATTACAATCCCTCTCCCCTGCTACTTTCCCCATTGTTTTGGTGCTATTGGAACATTAAGGAGGGAAAATTTTATTATTATTATTTATTACATTTGTATACTGCCCTTCACCCAAAGATCTCAGGGCTGGTGACAGCATAAAATACAGAATACAACCACAAAGGCTTATCACATTATGAAGAAAGTGAAGGGGTGGCGGCAGAGGGAGAGACCCCTGTTAGCTTATTTGGCTCACAGTCTAAAATAGGCATCCCAAAACTCGGCCCTCTAGATGTTTTGGGACTACAGCTCCCATCATCCCTAGCTAACAGGACCAGTGGTCAGGGACGATGGGAATTGTAGTCCCAAAACAGCTGGAGGGCCGAGTTTGGGGGTGCCTGGTCTAAAATGACTGAGTGCACTACTGACCAGGATCCTTTAACCTCCAGATTCCCCCAGCTTTTCCTATCCACTCTCTTCTCACCACACAGACCTTTCTCTCTGAGGTTTCTCCTGAAACATTCATTGACCTCTCTTCCTCATTCTATTATCCCCTTATATAACTTTGTTCTCTTTTTTCTGATACTTTCATGCTTCTTTCTTCCAGGATATGCATCTAATCTCTTGCTTGCTTGCTTGCTTGCTCATTCATTCATTCATTTCTTTATGGAATTTACCCCCTGTCAACATGACTTAAAAAATAAATACTTCATGGTGGGTTGGATCTTAGGTGCCCTACCTCTTGCATCCTATCTCAACTCTCAGGACTTTGTTCTTCTTCCTGTCCACGCTGTACCCCGGCCCACATTCCTGCTGCCTGCTACCAATGCCACTTGTCAACACAAATATAGACTTGAGTTATGAGTTGTCCTCAAGGCCAAACATTCACATGACTACTTTGTTAGGGGCAAACAATTCAGCTCTGAATTCAATGTTGAATATGTTTCATGCACCTTCTCATCCTCCCCATAAAGTTGCATCAAACAACGACTTTGATCAGGTTGGTTTTTCTATACCTTACTAAGGGCCTAGAACATGAGGCATTAGATTTTTCTGATAAGGAAAGGAGGAAGGAAAGAGTACTAGATTTAAAAGAAAAATCTGGACTCAAGCTTAGTTTATCCAAATTCCTAGTAAATCTCAATTTCAGTAAAAAGCTGCACTTTTTGGTAACAAGGAAAGGTGAGGAAAGCATTATTATATATATATCAGTTTAAAAAAATCAGTTATCAAAAATGTTATTGTGTAGGTGAAGTATTAGTTCCCTTTGATATGCATTAGTATGAGCAAACACAGATCCATTTAACTTCAATCACATATGCATTGACTTGGTATTTTATTGGTTTAGAGAATTGCATCAATGCAGGCCTCACTTTTATTGGTTAATGCCTCAGTAAACAAAACTAGTTGTAGTGAATGAAGAGTGGAATTCTCAGATGCATGAGATGAATACATGGAATAAGAATTCATTTACTTAAAAATTGATTTAAGTCTTGATAAGGTTTGTTTCCTGAACGTCTTTACTACAGCTAAATTATAAAGTTCTCTAGCTTGTGGTCTCCAGGACTGCAGCTGAAAATTCTCATGGCCGTGCAGAGATATAACCAAGGAACCATGTTTAGGATTTTGAATCAATAGTCAAATAGTGGATCTTATTCTGATTGCCAACATGGGGGAGTTTGAAAAACAGATTTGCTATTAAAAAAAAATCAAAGAGGAAAAATAGCAACTGACTGGGGTAGCACAAGCTTTGGGTTTTTCCTATAGCAGCCCATTGAATTGTAGCCTGGGATTCAACAGCAACAGCACCATCTGTGCTGTGCATACAAAATATATGGAAGAGACCTTCACTTTTGTTGAACTGCACATTTTACTCAATCCAGTGTTCATACAGCTGCAGGTACATTGGCACGTGAGCACCTGACCTAATGCATAGTCAAGTGGAATGAAGGGCATCCAATGAACATTTCTTCCTCTTAGCGATTCACTGTCTCAACAAAAGGATGGCTGCTCTAGACACATGTAAACTGCTTCAGCGTTCAGTACAGCAGTCAAGTCTTGTGGCTCCTCCTACTCCTTGAGAGGAGGGCTGCCTGTATGATTTGGAAGCTCTGGCAAAAAGCCTGAGCTCATTGATTACAGATCACTGTTAATAAAGAGCATTTGTAATGCAGCAGTGGCGCTACAATCTCCACACGCCAGTTCATGATGGTCCTTCAGTCTCCACAATTAAGTCGTCCAGCAGGCATGCCCCCTGTTGCAGCTGCTCTGTCAATCTCATTTTGCAGTACAAATGATCTTAGACCCAGTGTTTGACATGGGGTTTTAACACCAAAGAAGGCAATTCTGCAACTTCAAATGAGCCTAATTGGCTGTGCGCTCAGGCGTTCACTCAAGCTGCTTCAGTCCATCAGAGAAAGATTTCCAACTAATTGAACAGCTCAGAAGAAAAAGAACCAAGGAAATCACAATGCTCTGAACCAGTGGAGAGGGGTCTTTTTCATGATTAAAAAATAACAACACACCTTCAAAATAATGCGAGGGGAACCAGCCACCTGTCATTCTAGACATAAATCTTCTTGATAAAGACACTTTCAGAGGGGGAAAAGCAGTTGCTGATATTAATTAGTTAGCTCCACAGGTACATATGCATTTAAAAAATAACAATAAAAGAGAATAATTTCGCTTAAATAAATGCTTGGTTTGAGTTGGAATGCTTCGAAACAGCAAAAAATGCTTCAAAACATCTCATTTGAGATGTCTTGTATGGGTGGCGAATTGCTCACATGTTCTCGAATTAATGGAAGTAGATCCCATGGAAGAAAATATTTGGTCCGGTTTTGAATGTTCTTTCAATATAATATAATTAATTTCATTTCAATAAATTCATTTTGTAAAATATAACAACAACAACAACAACAACAACAACAACAACAACATCACCATCATCATATCTGGATATCATATCTCATCTTACAGTTGGTAGGGGGTTTTCAGGGAGTGGGGAACAATACACACTGCTTATGCCGCCCCCTGTTGCTGCCACATACTTATTTCTCCCAAATAACAGAACAGCATACTTGGAGCATTTGGAAAAGAAGGAAAATGTTGCCTGGAAGCAATCTATTGCATCTCAATAGCCAAAATGGAGATTCTATAGTGGGAAGCATTTCAGTTTGCAAATCGCATATTTGCAAAGTAGTTTATACTAAATTGCATTCAGTGTTTTAAAAAACAAGTCAGTGGTTATACCCAGTAGTAGATGATGTGCTGGGGTGCTGTTGCTCATTACCTCTGGTTGGTCATGTTTCCACTGCTTACTGTGAAGTAGGGAGGGAGGGGCTGGGCAACAGCCCGATCAGCATGGTGCAAACATGGCAGGAGTCGTGGGTTGGTTCTACCATTGCATTTGCACCATGCTGGCCTTGTCAGTGCCTTGTCCCTCCCTCTCAGTACACAGCAGTGACATGACAGTGGCAGTGCCCCCACTCACCATGTCATCTGCTACTAGTTATACCCACTGGTGGACCTTCCTATGAGTTGAACTCTGCTCATGGGAAATCTGGAACTAACCCACTATATTAGTGGTGGGAAGGTTAATATTTTCCCCATGCTTTTGCTTTGTGAAGGATGCTCCTGCTGTACTTTCTGTTTTTATTGCAATGCCATTGGAGCTTTATTTTTTTATTTGGTAACTGATGGGCTTAACTTTGAAGTTTGCCACTTTGTAAATTGTTGTAGTTGAAAAATTAGTTGTATAGGCTTTAAATGACTGAATGGGAAAGTGACTGGACCAAGCGCTCTCCAGTCAGGTCTGTTTACCAGCTGATCTTTCAGAAATCATGCAGAGTTATATGTAGTTTCCACTGGTACTTGTGTGCAATGAAACAACACACAGCTTGCAGCACTAAACTTCAGGCATGTAGTCAGGCATGCTTGCTTAAATGCCACTAATTTCAAAGAGACTTAAAATTGCATAAGCAAGTGCAGGACTGCAACCTTGGTGTTTAATTTTCATGCACTGGACGTATATGCACAGCCACAATGCAGTGTTAAGGTTATAACTGCAGTGAGGCTCATTTTGATTAGTACACTGTATTCCAGTGTTTCCCAACCTTTTTTGGGCAAAGGCACACTTGTTTCATGAAAAAAATCTCGAGGCACACCACCATTAGAAAATGTTTAAAAAATTAACTCTGTGCCTATATTGACTATATATAAAGTATATATATATATATATATATATATATGCTTTCGTAGATTTTCACGGGTACAGGAATGCAGGTTTTGGTGTCTTCGGGTGTCTTCCCGTGTAAGAGTCGGGGTGTCTGTGCGACGTTTCGACGAGGTCTCACTCGTCATCTTCAGGCTGGTGCTTTCGGCTTCTTGTTACTGGAACAGAGCAGAATCTGGTGTTTGAGTTCCTATAAATACTGTTGAGGGGTGTGGTGTATAGCCTCCAACGTTCTGGGCAGAGAGGAAGTTCTTAGATTAGTGTGCCTTTTCTTCTTTTGTTCCTTAATTACTTGAGGGATATCTTGAGTGATTTCATGAGTGATATTCTGAATACCACTGGGTGGGTCATTAAGTGTAGATTAGTTGCTAAAGCTTTCGTGTCTTGACCTCTTGAGCTTGTGAAGAGTTTTTCTGAGAAGATGGCTGTGCTGCATTTAGTTGTGCTCTGGCTTGGCTTCGTGTATAGGGGCGAGCTGTGGTTTTGTGCCTAGTGCCAGCCAGATCTGTGTAGGGATTGCAGGGGGGTGCAGCATCCGGAGGTGCCACTATAGTTTGGCTACTGGATGGAGTCTGTAATATGTCTGTGGAGAGGGTCTGGGTTTGGGTCTGGTGTGGTTGATTGGTGACGGCGTTCTGTGTGCCTCTGGTTCTGGTGTCGGTTTTTGTGGGGAGGGCTAATTTCCAGATGTTTGGCAGGCGGGACGTGTCGTCACGCTTGTTCATGTTGTGAGGGTGTTTCTCTATCTCGATGGCTTCCATGATTATTCTCTTGTGGTGATGTTCCATGTTAAAGAGCAATTTGGAATCTGCAAAATTAATTTCGTGTCCTGTTTCTTTCATGTGTTGGAAAAGAGAGGAAGTTTTTTCTTCTTTTTTGACGGCATTCTTGTGTTCTGCGATGCGTGCATTTATTCGTCTGTTTGTTTGTCCAATGTACGTGGCTGGGCAGACTTTGCAGGGTATTTCATAGACCCCTTGGTTTTCCAGCTGGATTTTGTCTTTTGGGTTTCTGAGGATATTGGCTATTTTTTGGTTGGTGCAGAAGGCTGTTTTGATATTGTGTTTATGGAGGATTTTGCTAATTTTGTCTGTAGTGCCCTTGATATAAGGAAGGAGGGCCATGCCATTGTTTTCTTCTGTGTCTTGGTTTTTGGGGGGTGTTTCTTTTTGGATTAGCTTCGTAACCCTGTTTTTCTGGTATCCATTGGCGATTAACACATTTGAGAGATTCTGTAACTCAGTTGTCAAGTGGTCTTTGTCAGCCAGGCGTTTGGTTCTGGAGATGAGAGTCTTGGCTACGGAGTTTATTTGTGCAGGGTGGTGGTGTGATTGTGCATGTAAGTAGCGGTTGGTGTGTGTTTTTTTCCGGTAGATAGTGTGTCCTAGGGAGCCATCAGGTTTTTTGTAGATTAGGACGTCAAGAAAGGGGAGTTGGTTGTTGTCTTCTATTTCCATAGTGAATTGTATTTTGGGGTGTAGGCTGTTGAGATGTGTGAGGAAGCTATCCAGTTTTTCTTTCCCGTGTGGCCAAATTACAAAGGTGTCGTCAACATATCTGAGCCAAAGTTTGGGTTTGTGTTCTGACTTGTCTAAAGCATTGGTTTCAAAGTGTTCCATGTACAAATTTGCGATGACCGGTGAGAGGGGTGATCCCATAGGTGCTCCTTCTATCTGTTTGTATCTTTGTCCATTGTGGATGAAGTACGTGTTGGTTAGGCAGTGGTTGGTCAGGTCCAGGATGTATTTGGGGGGGTTGTATTTGTTTTGAATGGCTGTCAAGGCTTCATTAATGGGCACTTGAGTGAAGAGAGATACAACATCGAAGCTCACAAGTAGGTCGTCGGGATGTAGGTATTGCTTCTTTATTGTTTCTATGAACTGGAAGGAGTTAGTAACGTGTGAAGCGATGGATTCTGCATAGGGCTGAAGTTGCTTAGCGAGAAATTTAGCGAGATTTTGTAGAGGTGAGCCTATGGAGCTGACTATTGGTCTGAGTGGTGTTCCTTCTTTGTGTATCTTGGGGAGACCGTAGAGTTTGGGGCATCTGGATGATTTTTCTCTGGGGATGATTCTTAGCTGGATTTCTTCACTGATAGGAGAGGCTTTTATTTTGGATTTGGTGGTTTTTTCCAGATAGGTGGTGGGATCTGTTTTTATAGGTTGGTAGGTAGGGTCTTGGAGTAGATTTGATAGTTTTGCTTGGTAGTCCGATGACCCTCTCCACAGACATATTACAGACTCCATCCAGTAGCCAAACTATAGTGGCACCTCCGAATGCTGCACCCCCCTGCAATCCCTACACAGATCTGGCTGGCACAAGGCACAAAATCACAGCTCGCCCCTATACACGAAGCCAAGCCAGAGCACAACTAAATGCAGCACAGCCATCTTCTCAGAAAAACTCTTCACAAGCTCAAGAGGTCAAGACACGAAAGCTTTAGCAACTAATCTACACTTAATGACCCACCCAGTGGTATTCAGAATATCACTCATGAAATCACTCAAGATATCCCTCAAGTAATTAAGGAACAAAAGAAGAAAAGGCACACTAATCTAGGAACTTCCTCTCTGCCCAGAACGTTGGAGGCTATACACCACACCCCTCAACAGTATTTATAGGAACTCAAACACCAGATTCTGCTCTGTTCCAGTAACAAGAAGCCGAAAGCACCAGCCTGAAGATGACGAGTGAGACCTCGTCGAAACGTCGCCCAGACACCCCGACTCTTACACGGGAAGACACCCGAAGACACCAAAACCTGCATTCCTGTACCCGTGAAAATCTACGAAAGCATATATATATAGACTATATATAAAGTAGACTCCCACGGCACACCAGGCAACATCTCGCGGCACACTAGTGTGCCGCGGAACACCAGTTGGGAAACACTGCTGTATTCCATGGCTGACAGTAATACGGGTGGCAATGTTTCATAAAATAATATGAATGATTTCACTGTCACGCATCTAAGTGAATGGAGTTTGTACTGTGTAGTGGCTGTAGGCCTTCAGGGAAAAACTCCTTCATTTCCACTGACCATGCCACAGAAGCACTGTGTGTTTCACAGAGCTGCTATACATTTCTACAGTGGGGATAGAACCCCATCTATTCTGATAGAGAAGAAACTAGAAATGAAAGAACATGCTTATCACAAGGACTCCCTAAAGTGCCCAAGCACCTAATAGGATAAACCTTAACTGTGTGGTAAAGTCTACCACAGGGCTGAGAAACCTCAGATGTGGTTCTGCAGGCCGCAATATCTGGTTCATTATCTGACTTTTCCTGGGTCACATCTATTATCCTCAGGCCACAGCCCATAGAAATTTATCCACGAGGGAATGTTACCATTGGACTGAGAAAGGTTCTTGACTCCTGGTCTACACCACAGTTGAATAATGGCCTCCTCACTAAGATGTTACTAAAGAAGGTAAGCTACTGCCCGCTGGGATCTAAACGGCTGCATTGGGATGTCTACCTATGAAGATGGGCTATTGAGCTTTTCTCCCTCTGATTGCATCAGGCTACTCAGTAAACCAGTCCTAAAATTCAAGCCTGGCCTCCAAGGCAGTGTGATGTTTGTAACTTGAATAGGAAACTGGAGGGCTGGGGACCTCCAATGAACCTGCAAAAGCACTTGCACGTGCCATTTGGCCACTGTGTTTTTATAAACTGAAGCAACAAAAAAAATAATAATGGAGCATTTCTCATATAGGGTCACTTCATGGATACCATTTGATACTGGCTCCACACTCAGCTGTTTCAGCCCCACCATGTCCTGCAACTTTAACCAAGCATTTTGGGGGCAGAAGCGCATGTGTGGAAATGGCACGTGGGGAGCTAATCCATGTGGGGAGCTGGCAAGCATGCAACAGATCAGCAGATGGAGCAGCTGCTCTGCCAAGGCAGTTTCAAGTGTCCCCCATGTGGTAGCACTGAGGAGCGGCCATTGTCTGAGCTTTCAAATTGGAATAGATACAAGTCCTCCAAATTTCTGAGTTTAACTGTATCACTGGTATAAAGATCGCCAATTCTTTAAATAACACTATATGAATGTATAGTCCTCTTATTTCTAGCTTCCCTGATCCGTTATCCATGCAGTATTAATAGAAAAAGCATGTGATGACCACCAGGCATTGATCAGCAATTAAATGTTATGACAGCCATACATGTCTGCTCTCCCTTTCCTTCTATTCAGTTTATCTTTATTTATCATCTCTCTTTTGCTAACAATATAGTTTCTATAGCAACAGCCATTGGCTGTCGAAATAATGAAAGCCACAGCAAGATCTCCTGCAGTGAAATCCCTCATGCTGACAAACCCAGCTTCTATTATCTTTGTCCAGTGTTTTTCATTACCTACCAGAATGACCCATTTATCAGGATTTACAAGATATCAACTAATTACTTCTGAAATAAATAGACTAATGGAAACAAGGCCACCGGCTTTTCTTATACCTAAACGCAAAACCTCTGCATGGTGTATATCTGCCTTAAAGCATGAAGCAATCATTTGTCTTTTCTTAGTGCCAGAAGCTAAATCAATAGATCCATTACAAACAATTGACCATCCTCAATAAAAAAACAACACACACCTGGTAATCACAGTAGAAGACAGCATGGTATCCTGCAGATCTTGGTGGACTACAACTCCCGCCATCCCTGACCATTAACTCTGAGGCTGATGGGAGTTGTAGTCCAACAACTTCTGAAGGGCACCACATAGGCTTTGCCTGGAGTGGAATAAGAGAACCATTTGCCAGCTGGTAGCCTACCACATTGTATTTGTAAACTAGCTCTTTGTCTTGACGTATTTTACTGTATGTCAGGATCTGCTCAAAAATCTGTAGGAAGGAGAAGGGTGAGGAAATTCTTCTCACCACTTGACAGGGCAATACAGGAGACATCCTCTCCAGCTATATGCAGACTTGGCAAATGCTCATATGTATTCACCTTGAAACCGCTGCTTTATTACTTCAGAAAAGTCAAGTCATGAAAATCTCCCATTGAATATGCTTCTATGTTTGTGTAACTTGTCTTCTATGAGAAATGACTAGCAGATTCTAAACTGTACAAGCAATTGTCCAGAATAAATAAGTAGGGTAAAAATGAAACGCATTGTAATTTAGTTTCTCTCTTCTTGATCTGGGCAATTTTAGAGCAACTTGCATTCATTTTCAAGAGCTGCATGTGACAGTGTTGGCAATTACATTGAAAATTAAAAAGGAAATAAATGTGCACCTTTGGCCACTACTTCTGACAGTTGTTCCACTGACAGACCTTTCAGCTAATTAGCTCCAGCCAATCTCTGTTTAGGAAAGTGTTGTAAATTTCCCCAAGACTATTTGTCTCACATAGCACACCTAGAATTTTGAAGTGGCTCCATCCCATAATATTATATGCACTCCTTTATCTTGGTAAACATGTACACTACACAAAGCTTCAATTTGAAGTATTACAGCTGTGGGAATGTTTTTAAAAAGAATATGGATGAAAGTTTTGTTTTGAAGTAGTGGTGATATTATTCATCATGCTGTAAATGAAATAAAGCATTACATTGTTACCAACTTTAATTAATGCTTGAAAGAGGGGGTTTTTCTCCTACGGCTTTGAGGGCACCTTTGTATTCTGTTATTTTATTTCCTTAATCACTACCATCTATCATTTATTCTTGTTTCATACTATATATATATATATATATATATATATATATATATAACCTGATGAATGATTTTTGGTGTTTAAAGAATCTAGAACTTTTTATGAGTATTTTCATGGAAGGTTGTCCATTTTGTATATTTGACTGCAAAATTTATGGTTGCTAGTGGTAGCTTTTATATATCATCCATATAAATGATTTGTTTTCTTGATGCCAAGTAAAATTTAGCCTAGGCTTTGGGCAGGAAACCTTGTTCAGTAAGGTTGAGTGAGCTGTTCAATGAATCTAGAACTTTGTGTTGAAACTTGTACTTTTTTTGTGCTGCTGTCAATTCCACATTAACTGTCTGGTCATTGTCATTTTTCATTCATCTTTTATATTTAGGTCCTCTAACATTTTCCAACATATAAAAATGTAAGCTATATATGCATTTTAAAATATGGCTGCTGACATAAGAGCCATTTATGTTCAGGGCAGTGTAAGGTAGGGGAATCTGTGAGCACCAGTGTGATGTAGTGGAGAATATTTGCCTGGGATATAGGTAAAGGTAAAGGTACCCCTGCCCATACGGGCCAGTCGTGTCCAACTCTAGGGTTGTGTGCCCATCTCACTTAAGAGGCCGGGGGCCAGCGCTGTCCGGAGACACTTCCGGGTCACGTGGCCAGCGTGACGAAGCTGCTCTGGCGAGCCTGCACCAACGCAGCACACGGAAACGCCGTTTACCTTCCCACTATAAAGCGGTACCTATTTATCTACTTGCACTTTAAGGGTGCTTTCGAACTGCTAGGTGGGCAGGAGCTGGGACCGAACGACAGGAGCTCACCCCGCCGCGAGGATTCGAACCGCCGACCATACGATCGGCAAGTCCTAGGCGCTGAGGTTTTACCCACAGCGCCACCCGCGCCTGGGATATACCTGGGTCTAAATTCTCACTCCACCCTAAAACACACTGAGGGACCCTGGATAAGTTCTTTAGCATCCAACCTTTAGCATCAAAGGTTCCGTAATGATAAACTGGGATGACCCACAGAAAGACGGGATGTAGTCATGTAGAGTTGGCAAGTTGCAGCTGATACCTTTAAATTCATTGGTGAATTGGGAAAGAAGATAGTGAGGGCTTTCCCCACCCTTTCCCCTAAGGTCCTTTTCAGCTTCCCCACTCTCCACCCTGTAAATGTATGTGTATTAATGAAGGTTTAAAATGGAAAATGTCTAAATGTGTATTGCTAACATGGGGTGGGGTGGGGTTACACAGTAGCTTTCTAAGTGGAGCTCTTGCTGAATTGATAATTAACTAATTGTTGTTTTCTGCTACCTAACATGTAAGAGTTGTAACCTTAGATCAGGTGACAAAGGTATTGAGTTGCAAGTTCACCATCTGGAAAGGGTGGTGACTGCATAGCCTTGGGCAGGTTGGAATGTGTGTGAGAGAGAGACACTGTTTTGATTTTTGGAGTTATCTTTTATTTATAAGATGCTGAACCTGTGTTGGACAGCACAAGACATTGTTTGGATGTATCATTTGGTGTTTCTGTTTTGTTTTATAGAGGTTTGCCTGTAAAACATTGAATACTATTTTTATGGGTCTACACAATGCTTCATTTCCAAAAGGAGTCAGTTCTTATGCTTCCAGTCACTTCAAGCCATGCAATATTAATATATGCAGTAGTTATGCAACCCCCTGGACTTGGCATGCCTAAGGCAGGGAGAAAACATAGGTGACCATTGCCTCAATCCCAATTCACCAGGTATAAGGCATGGGTGGCTAATCTGTAATCCTGTAATCCTTCAGATGTTGTTGGGACTACAGTTCCCATGTGTCACAGCAAACAAGGCTAATGGTCAAGAATATCCATCCCACTATAGTGTGAATCTCTGGCCACTTTAGCAGGATCTATATGACTATTAAAATAAATAAAGGGCAACACAACTGGATATTTTTGCTTTTTAAAATAAGAACAAAAAGAGGGAAGCGGTTTGCCTCGTCAGTTGTGGGAACAACATCAGTAAAGCACAAATCAAGTCTTGACTGCATTCATGGTCTCTATGTAAAAGACGCTTTTGGACTGTAATTTATTATTCTTATGTTAAAAAAAAAATAAGGTTTTGTGACAGCTATTACAGACTCCTCTATGTTTCCCTATTGTGGGAGATTGCCAGTCTCTTATAACAGGCTTATCCTGTTATAAACCTGTTTAATGTATGATTTCCTTTGGTTTTTCAGTTTAAAGCAGCAATGGAGAGTTATTGGTTTGTCTCACTATTTCCCCTCTGTGAAAGTGCACCTCTCCCTGTCCATATTCCTCTTTCTCATTTTGGGGCTACATTTTGAAGACCAGTCAAAGTTTTTTATACTTACTGTAAGAAGTAGTTTGGCAAAAAGCGCTCTTTTGAAAAACACAAGGCAGTGTCATTTAGCCTGGACAAAAGCTTATTTTGCAAAGAAGTACAAAACTCGATTTGCCATACAGTTTCATGAAAGGTTTTGCAGGATGGGGTGGGAGGATGGGCAAAATATCTGGTGCTGTATCAAATACAATCAGACGTACAGTGATACCTCAGGTTAAGAACTTAATTCATTCCAGAAGTCTGTTTTTAACCTGAAACTGTCCTTAACCTGAAGCACCACTTTAGCTAATGGGGCCTCCTGCTGCCGCTGCACTGCCGGAGCACGATTTCTGTTCTCATCCTGAAGCAAAGTTATTAACCCGAGGTAATATTTCTGGGTTAGCGGAGTCTGTAACCTGAAGCGTATGTAACCTGAAGCGTATGTAACCTGAAGCGTATGTAACCCGAGGTACCACTGTACTTCACTTGTTCTCTGTTATTTACTAAATTGTGGCTGTTCCTTAAGCAAGTTTGTATCTGAATTGTCAGATTCCAAGAGCAGAATTATCCTTGAGATGATCCTAAAACAAAACACAAAATGGCCGAACTGTTTCATTCCTTCACAGTTGCTCTGCATATGTGATTTTTCCCCCCGCTGGTCATAATGTCAAACTATATGCACTGTGGTGGGTAATTAAAATTGCACCCACCATTGCATTATATTGCTCTTTTATTGGCTTATGCCATTGCACTACCCAGTAAGTAAATCCACCTTTCTGTATGTTCAATGCTAATTGGAAGATATATTTTCATGGTGGACGTCTGAAATCCAGTTGCTAAGGCTTAAATATTTTCATACCCATTTAAATAGTTGACTTGGTTAATCTCTTAGAGCTCTGATTTATTTGTGGAAACTTCTTCATGCACATTGCATTTTGAAATATTGACTGTATTGAAGAGTGCAACTTTAAAAGAAAATGGCAATGGGTTATCCTTTCCCTATAAATTTCCTTTCTCTCTCCCCCATCACTTTGTTCAGAGCATCATGTGAAAGAAAGGGTCTGCATTTGGCATTACAATTTTTCTCAAGTCTCCTTGACATTCTTGGGATGACAGGTTCCCAAAGAATACATATTTGCTAGTCTTCCTAATGCCTTTCCCCCCTCAGCAGGGAATTAAGCTGAATAAGGAGCTGTGATTTTTAGTTCTATATATGTTATAAAGGAATAGATAATGATCCTAAGCAGAATGCAACATTAAACTGCAGTGGTTATTCAGCTCAAAGACGGAGTGGGTTCCTTTCTGTCTCCTTTATTTATTGCTTCTGAAGAAATATCCTTAGAAGAATTTGACCCTGCTCCAAAAGAGTACATGCCCACTACCCAGAATCTAAGACCTTGCAGAAATATCCCTTTTAAAAAAGGAAATAAAGCTGGAATATCACTGAGCAGCTGATTAACAGAGATGAGGGAGTCAGGGGCACTACATTCCACCCTCAGTCTCTCATGTCCCTCAGTGACAATTTAGGGTGTTCTTTTAAAAAGGGCTATCAAAACAAAACCACAGCAGCTGGATTGGGGATCTCACATAACTTTGTGACCATTTGCTCAGGCAATTGGCTGGAAGCGGAGCTGGAAGCAAAAGCAGGATATTTGCATGCCTTTCATTTACTTAATTCATAATTCTTGTGGTGTAGTGGTTCAGAGCGGTAGTCTCGTAATCTGGGGAACCGGGTTCGATTCCCCGCTCCTCCATCTGCAGCTGCTGGGTGACCTTGGGCCAGTCACACTTCTGTGAAGTCTCTCAGCCCCACTCACCTCACAGAGTGTTTGTTGTGGGGGAGGAAGGGAAAGGAGAATGTTAGCCGCTTTGAGACTCCTGAAGGGGAGTGAAAGGCGGGATATCAAATCCAAACTCTTCTTCTTCTTCTTCTTCTTTCTGAGGACCAGAAGTATATTTTTGCTCACACAAACTGTCCCCCACACATGAATGCACTGTGCCTACCATCTGGCAGTAACGTTGCATACACTAGTATGTATGCAACTGTGAATAATAAGACACATAAATAAAATTACTCTGTTTTGTTAATCACAGTTATATACACACACCCACACAGCTAAATAAGGGAACTCATTTAAGAAAAACTCTCACTTTTTGAAATAGGGTATAACCAGAGCACAATATTTTACCTCACCCCCCCTCCAGCCTTTTGACTGTATAAATAACCCTTTGCACTTCAAGGGTCGTTAAATTACGACAGTTTATAATACAATTATAGTCAGCAGGCTGGTCTTTGGGCTGCTTGGTAATTTGCTTGTTAATATATTAGCACAATGCATTGATCAAGTGGCTAATCCAATCACACGCTTCCTATTGATCCGTTATTGAGCACGTTGCCCGTGATCACTTTTTTCCCCTTTTTTGCTTAGGCTCAGTCAATAGCAAATGCCAAATAGGTTCTCTCACACCTAATTAGCTTATGAAATAAGCCAAACATTTTCGTTTGCCCTGAAGGCTGGAATCAATGGAACACTTTTAGACCTGAATTCAGATGATTTTTTCATCAACTCCCCCCCCCCCCCGCTTTTCTGCCGGCACTCAGGTTCACATTGAAATGAACACTTTTGAAAACTTTCTAATTTGAAGACATCTGAAAAGCAGCTGCCATGTCTGAAATGCTGGAACAGCTGTAAACAATCAATCACAATGGTGAGGAATTCTGGTCTGTACATTGGCATGTGGTCTGTCAGACTCCCAAAAAAATAGAGACATAAAAGATCAAGAGGTCAGAGGTACCCAAGTCAATGAAATAGAACATAGGCTATATTTCATCTAAAAGGGACCTAATCATGCAGAGCTTTATCCTTCAAAATGTTCTCTTTACAGGAAGGATGTTCCATTCTCTTATTTGTTCCTGCTCACAACTAAGAATTGGTGAAGATATGGCTACAGGCACCTCATACTGCTTCTGTCCCATTGATGCTAGCTCAGTATTAGGGGATGGAAACATATATTGGAGGTGCAGGATTTGTCTGAACATAAGCCACAGTTGTGCAACCTGCAGCTCTTCCCTGAAGTTCACCGAACGCCGGGCCCCCCACCCCAGCCCCTAATATTGCTCCCCCCCTTTCACTTCCCTCAGCAATTCAAGCACAATTTACATGTGGAGGAAAGATTGTCATAAGCACATTCTAGTTATGGATGGAAATCATTATACAGATAAGGGACAAACAGTGGCTAAGATGTAACACTGACTTATTCTTCATTATATGACTAACTGAAATGGCTCACTGCGTGTTTTTTCAGGGATATTTTTAGCAGTGTTCAAAAATGCTTTGCCTTCTTTTTTGTTAATATCTGCAAAAATGTTTACCTGCTCATATACACTGCCCTGTCTTGTGCTCCCCACCCCAACTGATGTCATTTGGCCTCAATGACATTACATCATCACATAATCAAAGCTGAGGGGCTACACAGCTTAGTGACATCATCCTGTCCATTGTATGGTCCCTGAGGGTCTCAGATTATCCATATGGCTAAGCTGAAGAAAGAAGAAAGATTTTGGTAAGTGAAACAATTGCACTGAACAGGATAAAAAAAGTAGATGTTATCACAGTCAAAGCATTTCCCCACCACCAACTTGCCTGAATTTTGAAATTCGAGAATATTCACCATTTCCATAGAATCCCTTAGTATGCCATAAAAATGATCTAGTCATAGGGGGGGATAGATTTTGGAAAAAAAGGGGGGAAATGTTTCCAGAAAGAGAAACACATTCTGGTGTTAAATCGCTTTCTAAATCACAGAATTCTCATTGGTTTTATACACCAGGCCTGTATGCTATAACTACCATAATGTACGGTGCATACAAGGATACAGCGAAAGTGGATGCTAGGTCTTCCATAATGCTTGGCAGTGGTACAGTTGGAAGCAAGATGGGGAGTGGAAAAAATGATGGTTTATGTGGAGGTTAGGAATGGCAGGGAGACAGCAACAGATTTGACATGCAGATTATGGATGCCTCCACTACGCTGGAGCAATGGGCTCTTACTCATGCAGGGCACAGATAACCCCCTGTTGTGCTAGTGTAGTTCTGAACTGTCGTTCCAGCTGTCCATCTTTCAGGACAATTCTTTCCCCTTTGTGTGCATTCATGGTTTGAATTGATATTTTTCCATTTAGCAAGGGGTCTTCTAGGAGCAGAACAATAACACACTAATAGTAGCTGAGATTAGTTCATTTAAAAAAAGCAAGCAAGCAAAATCTTTAGTTTCCTTGCTTCAGGTTGTTACTTGTCAGAACTATTGTACGCTGCTAAATGACATTTTTTGCTTGAATCAATTTTTCCCCATGAGCTTGCTTAGATTATTAAGATTTCCATTTCCCTTGTTATCACACTTACAGTAACAACTGAATACAAGCCAGGAACCATTTGTGTATGCATTGGTAGACCGGTGAGGTCAAACCATTACTAAAATAATTTGATTACTTGTTTTGCAAAACATACATGTTCAGATGGAAAAAATAAGGATTGTGATGTTTCAGGTCAAGTTTTGCTGTTTCTTGTTATTCTAGATATTACTGCTAAAAGCACAGGGCATTATATAACAGGCTATGCAAAATGCTACTACAAGCAAATAAACAACAACAGCTGCTGCTGCTGCTGCTGCTGCTACTACTACTACAAAAACATCTATGTTGCAAATGTATAGCCACTTACTGGGTGTCTATCTCATTGAACTCAATGCAATCCTATACATGTCTACTCGGAAGCAAGTGCCATTTAATTCACTGTGACTTACTCCCAAGTAAGTGGGCATAGGTTTTCAGCTGTGGTCAGTTGATGAGTTTACTGGTAATTAAGAGAAAAATAGGAGAAGGCCAAGATGATGGTTTCTTCCCTATCCCCACCCCCATCCCATTCCCACATATGGAAACTGATTGGACTTGTTCTTGAATCTTATTTTCAACTGTGTCCTCCACTGAACCTGAAAGATTCTTAGTCAGTCTTTGGAGGTGCTGGGCAGGTGAAACTGGTACCCCATTCTGCCTAATGTTAGGGTGAGTCCTGTAAGCATGTTTACTAAGAGGTCCAACTGCTTTTGGTGGGATTAAGTCCCCGGTAAATGCGCAAAGGATTGCAGGCTAATTTATGAAATACCTTTGGACTTGAATAATCAAGAAAAATACTTGCAATTATTTTTTAATAGAGTAACTTCTAATACTGAAGACAGCAGGTTATCTTTGAAAAAACTTTTATCCTTCTCTCACACAGAGGAGGAATGCCTCTTCTAAGATTATGGGGAAATTTCTAATGCATTTCCGACCACAAAATTTTGACCCCCCCCCACAACCAATAAAAAAGGCATGTAACCCCTGAAAGGATGCCTGGGGAGATGGAATGTAGCCCTTGGGCTACAAAATATTCCCTCCCTTGCCATCGTTGACAGTCAATCCTTGGCATCTCCAGGCAGGGCTGTGAAAGACTCCTGTCTGAGAGCTTTTGCCAGTCAGAGCAAAGCAGCCCTTCCTAAACTGGCACCTTGCAGATGTTGTGCTGCAATTCCCATCAACCCCAGCCTATATGATCAATGGCCAAGAATGATGGGAGTCATAATACAACTGAAGGACATCAGACTAAGGAAGGCTGCAGCAGACAGCAACTTGAAGGGTGTCAACTTGAATAAAGGGGGGGCAGGTAAGCAATGCTCCACATAATCGATCTCAAAATGTGGCACATGCTCATCAACTGGGGGAGGGGACTGGCCCCCTCATATATTTTATGGGGGGGCGAAGGGACCTCAAGCCCTAGGAGCTGGCTCCTATGGACAGTACAGTAGCCTGACTTGATTAAAAAAAAAACTGCTCTCCAAATTACTGCCTCAAAGTGCTTCTTGGGCAAAGGGAAATCAGGAAAATTGTTTGGATTTCTAATTAAGCAACCTGTTTCCATTTTTAAATCAGCAGCCTCGATTTCTAACAACTAATTTCAAGCCACACCCTTTGAAAAATGTAACAAGAGGTCATTCTAGCTGGCTGCAAAGCAGGGCATTTTTCCTCTCTCGTCTCCTTGCTCACCCCTCTCCCCTTCCACTCCAGAGGGAAGCTAAAAATGATCACACAATTCTCAAATGTTATTTGCAGAAGGTGGGAAGGAGAGGAATAAAGGGAGGAGGGAGCTCTCAGGGGTACTGAATGCTTGTTGCTCTATTGAGGAGCAGAGGCTGAGCTCTGTGGCAGCTCAAACAGCCTGTGAGGCAAGCGGCCCGGGCAGGGATCCCTGCAGCGTCCCACGTCCCTCCTCAGACTGCCAAGCAGCAGCCCGTCGGTCTGGTCATGGCGAATGCAGCAGCTGACAAAACAACCTGTGCGGCGGCTGTATTTGGAGTCCAGCTGAACGGAAAAGGGAACGCTGTCAATCAATACTCACACATGTACAGTGTGAAACATAATCGCCGGGTGGCTTTTTCTGTTTTCTTTTTTTCCAAAGCAGCCATGCTTTATGATTGAAGCTTGTCAATTGCTGTTTACTTTTTTTTTCTGCCCAAAGTGAGGCCAGTTGTCTGAAAGTCCAGAGGAAGATGCATACATGCATGCATGCAAAAGGAATATCCTTGGTCACTTTGCACCACTGGCCAGTTAGAGCCAGTAAGCATACTCTGCTGTGGGAATTGGCTCTCACATTGCGAAAACTCTCTGGTAAAGGCCAGCGTAAACATTACACTCAGTGCACTATAGAGTAGGGTAACTCTCTAGAAATAAAGTATCTGTTATGGACAGATTCTTTCCTTTGGAAATATCCGAAGTTAAGAGTAAAGCGGCTATGTTTTACTCATCCCACAGTAAACACATTACCAGGAGAAATTTCTGAGAACCCCTCCAACCTCACCTTTCCTCTGCTTTCTGCTAACGCTTTCATACTCCATCCCCATTACTCTTTTTTTCTCCATCTCACAAACTTTGTCCTCTACTAATAATAGTCTGCTCAATATGAGGGGATAGAAGTCTGTTGTTGTTTAGTCGTTTAGTCGTGTCCGACCCTTCGTGACCCCGTGGACCAGAGCACGCCAGGCACTCCTGTCTTCCACTGTCTCCCACAGTTTGGTTAAACTCATGCTGGTAGCTTCAAGAACACTGTCCAGCCATCTTGTCCTTTGTCGTCCCCTTCTCCTTGTCTATTAAAACTATCCATTTAAATTTGCATTTATGCTGGTTGTAAGGCATTCAATAAAAAGAAGATATCGGACCTTCTTTTTCCCTTTGAATTCAGTCTCTCATGCTGGGTCAGTACTCATGAAAATATTTCCTTGCCTCCCCCCCCCTTTCTTTTTTTAGTGAGGTGAGTTGCATAAAACCTTTTATGGTTAGGCTTTTATGTTGCTCTGGCTTCCATATTTCATGTTAAGGTTTATATTATTTGTAAGTCGCTTTGGTATAGCAAAATACACTAAGTATTAATAAAATAATGTTTATATGTATTTTCCCTTTTCTGGACCAAACTCACTGTTTACGTCCTGTTTATCTGGATCTTCAAAAGATTCAGGAGATAGCCCTCCCCTGTTGTCTTAGATCTATTATAACCAGTGTTTTTCTTAGGGGGGGGGAAGGTGCCATTGCTGCATACCCATGAGTACCCCCAGAAAAGAAGCCCACAAGAACACTGAAAGAATCCTGCTGAGTGAGCCTGAAGTTGTAGCCACCTCTGGTAGGCGGTGTGGATGGGGCTCCATTGCTCACCTGGCTTCCCAACCCAGCAGCTTTCCAGCATTTTCTGAGAGAGAGAGGCAGGGGAGTTCTGCACAGTCTGGGGTGTGGGAGAAGGAGTGCTAGTTTGGCTCCATCATACCACAGTCACTGAGCTCTCCACACTTCACACCTCACTTCCCTCTCTTGGTAAGCAACACCTCACTGGCCACCAGGTCTACCTAGTTTAGCAGCCCACAGTGTTTCCTACAGTGACCACAGGGAGGGAAGCCCACAGGGAGAGCATAAAGGCAATAGCTCTCTCCCAGTATTCGGTCACATATTGTCCATAGCGGAGTCTGTAACCTGAAGCGTATGTAACCTGAATCGTATGTAACCCAAGGTACCACTGTATTTCCCACTGTTTTATATTCTATATTTAATCTTGTATTTAATGTATAATACTGCGTTTTAGGTATTTTGTTTTCTTTCCTCCTTCTCAAATGGTTATTGACCAAAATAAATAAATACAGTTTATTAAGGGTGCTGGTACTTGTAGATGTTTGAGGTCAGCATGCTTAACAAACTACAGCTCCCAGGATTATTTGGGGGAAACCATGACTGTTAAAGTGCCATAGGAGCACTTTAAATGTACAGTATGGTGTGGATATGGCTTGCAGCCATCAGTGTACCTCTTCCCCTGCACATCTTCCAACATCAGCATCTTTCAGCGATGCCCTTTTATGTACGACAGCCAGGAAAATTTCCACTTAGATTTGGAGGTACTTAGTTTGGTCTTGTTCACAGTTTCCTTTTCCTTTTATTCTTGGCCACATGCACTTTTGTTGCATGCAGGCTCTGTTTAGTCAGAAGATAATTTGAAATGGGCATATACTTAAGATAATTATATGTTAATGACCAATGCTCTCTCTCACAACCGGCTGGAAAACACGGCATTCTTACTGGGAATGAGTTTCTGCTTCTGAAGATTCATTCCAATATACCTACCCAGCTTCTTGGAACTGGTTAGAGCACGTACAACTTAAAGGTACCATTCTTCACAATTAGTACTTCATAAAAAAAATAAAAATCATAGAGATTAGCAGACATCAAAGGGCAAGGACCACATCAGCCAGAGATCTTTTGAGCTTATCTGAACATGCCAAACAAATTTCCAGAATTGTTAAGTGCATAAAATTCTTAGATAAACTTTATGTATGCCATATACTTCAAAACAGCTGACATGAAACTCCACTGTCCTTTGATCAAATACCTTGGAAATATGCCTTAATGCACTGACAGTCTGGGGTAATAATACCTCACTTATTCTAATGTGTAGTTAACTTTCAAAATCATATGCAGATTTTAAAGATAAAAATGGATTTATTTATTTATTTATTTTACCTTTTCTTTTCACTTTGACTAATGCTGAGATACAGGTGCACTACAGTTTGGCATGAGTCAATCCCCCACCAGCAGCTTAGGAAGTGAATGTTCTAATAACTTTGCTCCGTAGAACGTGTGTGGCTCATTTCAGATAAGGTCCTTGCACCATTTCCATTCACAATCTTGTAGCCTAAGCTGGTGCAGATTTACTTGGAACATAGTTCCCCTGAGTTCAATGGTATTTACTCACATCTTGAGTGGCATGCATAAAAATGTTTTAAATAAATAAATTTAGTAGACGCCTAACTGAGGCAATCAGTTCTAAACTATTTACCACCTTGACTGTATTATTTACACTGTATATGCATGGAATATTTCTGGTGTGTGTGTGTGTGTGTGTGTGTGTTAATTGGGAATTGTGTGTTATTTGTATTTTTAGAGACTCAAGAATAAAGTTAAGTGGGGTGGGACTAGAAACTGAGAAACTGCTAGGGTAGAACTGGGCAAGCATGTATCCACAGGGCTGGAGCTACTGAACTCATAAGAATGGCTGGATCAGAGCAACTTGTTAAGAGAATGAAAGGTTTTTATGGATGCGGATGGTGTTCAGCTATACATTTTTGACCTGATTCAGCAAAAGTTCATAGTGTCCAAGACCCTTAAAGTAATAGGGCTTACATTCTTTTATTTATTTATTACATTTATATACCACTTTTACCTCCAATCTCAAAGTGACATACATGGTTCTTCCCTCCTCATCTTATCCTCAACTGTGAGGTAAGTTAGGCTAGGAGACAGAAAGTCACCCAGTGAACTTCATGCCGAATCAGGCTTGCAGACCCTCCAAATGTCCCTATTTTCCAGGAACATCCCTGATTTAGAGAAGCCATCCCAGTTTCTGATTTGATTCTGGAATGTCTCACTTTTCCTTGGGATGTCCCTATTTTCATTGGAGAAATGTTGGAGGGTATAGAGTTATCTGACCCCTGAGCCACCTGAAGGCAATCCTGTACAGTCATACCTCGGGTTAAATATGCTTCAGGTTGAGCGTTTTCAGGTTACGCTCCACGGTGACCCGGAAGTAACGGAACGTGTTACTTCCGGGTTTTGCCGCTCACACATGTGCAGACCCTCAAAATGACATCACGCACATGCACGGAAGTAGTGAATCCCGACCTGCGCATGCGCAGACGCGCAGACGTGGGTTGCATTCGCTTCCGGATGTGAACGGGACTCCGGGACGGATCCCATTCGCATCCAGAGGTACCACTGTATAGGGAAGTTTATTTAATGTTTAATGTTTTATTATGTTTTTATATATGTTGGAAGCTGCCCAGAGTGGCTGGGGCAACCCAGTTAGATGGGTAGGGTATACATAGGAAGATTGTCATTATGGAATGGGATGTCCCTATTTTCATCAGAGAAATGTTGGAGGGTATGCACTTGTGCATGGATTCCATGATATATGGGGCTTGAATGTGGTTTCTGCACTTTCCTGCTTTAGTTTTAAGATGTGATTACTGCTGGGAGAACCAGCAGCATCAACCATTCTTGAGCAAGTACAGGTCACAGCTATCATCTACTGCTATGTACAAGGCACTGTGGGGGATGCGGGTGGCGCTGTAGGTTAAACCACAGAGCCTAGGGCTTGCCAATCAGAAGGTTGGTGGTTTGAATCCCCAGGGTGAGCTCCCGTTGCTCAGTCCCTGTTCCTGCCAACCTAGCAGTTCGAAAGCTTGAAGTGCAAGTAGATAAATAGGTACCACTCCGGCGGGAAGGTAAACAGCGTTTCCGTGTGCTGCTCTGGTTCGCCAGAAGCGGCTTAGTCATGCTGCTCACATGACCCGGAAGCTGTATGCCTGCTCTCTCGGCCAATAAAGCGAGATGAGCGCTGCAACCCCAGAGTCGTCCGTGAGTGGATCTAATGGTCAGGGCTCCGTTTTCCTTTACCTTTCCAAGGCACTGTGGGTTGCATACTATGTCTTCAGGCAATTAAAACTGAATTGTGGCAATGTACATAACATTCATAGCTCTCTTCTCTTTTAGACACACTTAAAGCAGGAGGCTTGAATCTTTACCTACCCCTCTCCCATGGGCTTAGAAAACTTTGATAGCAGTGTTTATTTTTCCTAATGTGATTATAGGATCCAAGCACTTTGGGAAATCTGCTTTTTTTTCATTTCACATTCTCCTTCCCCCCATCCTCTCCCCCTAGATTTGTTTCCCTCTACAATTTTACTTGTTTTAAAAACATAGTACTGTATGCTATTTTGAAATAAAATGCAAATTCAAAATACATTCATTTTGAAATAAATACAAGCAACAAAAAGGAAGAATGTCACAAAACAATTGCTGCTGCTGTGCAACACTAATAAAACATCCAAATTTTTCTATCTCACAGGCTCACAATCTAATAAACATAACACAAAAGGAAAAGGAACTGGGTGGGAGGATGAAAGCAAGCATTGGAGCAGCTGGATCGGGTAAGACTGGTTTTCTTCCTTGTAGGCAGGGGGTCAGCCTCCCAGTGGCCCTTGGTGTCCTGGCAGATGACAGAAGCAGAACCAAAGGGAGGCATACTCTATCTGACTCGATAATAAACACACTACAAGCTAAAGCAACATGGCAAGACGATTAATGAAACGAAAGTGGGAAAGGAAACTCAGTGATGCAGTTCTTGATATAGGATGCATAAACTTGTGGGGGCATTTAGTGTAAATCAGCCTAACTACTGATAATGTTTGGATGTGTAAGTTATATAGGCAAGTTGCAGTCAGGGTAAAAAAATGTCATTAGCAGAGACCATCTGTATAAGGCCTGCAGGAGAGTAAGGTTTGAGTAAAGTAAGGATTTTAATAAATATTTGCCTATTTTAGCAGAATTCGAAGAAACCTTACCAAGATGTGGAATTTTTATGGCATTCTATGGATGAAGTAATAACAGGGTTAATTGGATTGCTATTTGTGGCTGACAGCTCACCAGGAGGACCTGGGTCTTGTCCAGAATTTCCTTTGGAAGGCAAAACACATCACCTCCAAAGTGGATGGTCGAGCTCTTTTGATTCAATTGAGTCCATGATTCACTTTCTTTCTGTATTTTTCTGTATTTATTTGGTTCTTTTAGGACATTTCTTCATTGCATTAGCCACTCTGAAATCCTTCTCCAGCATAAAATCAACATCTTAGGCTAGAATTTAAACTTTGGGAGTGGGTGGGAGGGGAGGTAGTGGAGAATCTTTAATTTATGAAACTGAAGAAGTAGACTTATCTAAACATCTCTAGGGCTTTAATAGGGGATATCTATAATTCTCTGAATTGTATTCCTTTCACAGTGATATTTTGTAATTCCATTCTATTACCCTTGCTTAACATTAATGAGATAAAAAGATCACATTATGGCGATTGATGTTCTTCAAATTAAATGCACGTTTCCATGTACAAAGCTGCCTGCTAATTTAAAAAACATAGCATGTAACATAGACTCATGACCACGGTCATCACTCAGCTGGGATCAGATAGCATTTTTTATCTATTCATTGGATTTAACAAGGCGTGAGATGGAGGCAGAATACAAAGTGTGGCCAGATTATCCCACATCCCCCCTTTTGGCCACTCCTTGGCACTCTCAACAAGGAAACTGAGGCTTCACGTTGCCATGGCAATAAACCTCAAGGTCAAAGGGGCATATGGAAGGTCAGGCAATGACAAAGGAACATCTGAGAGGCCATCTGGATGAGTGACCTGACATAATTAGTCATTAATCCCACTCTTGGGAACAATAGAGTTTGCCGGGAATGTGTTTGGACTTTGATCGTGGTCAGGGTGATCTCAGGGGGGAAGGGGGAAGAAAGCTCTGCTCGGTAGCTAAGCAGATTACACTGGCATTCTGCTAACAAAAAGAAGAGCCCAGCAGAAGCGCCAGTGAGATATGCATTTTACATGTGCTATATTTTCCCTTCAGTTCCTACAAGGCCTCTCTCTAGAGCCATGTGTCTCTTGGATTAGTTTAAGGATAGATTCCCCCCCCCTTTTTTTTTTTTTACAGTGTTCAATGAAAAGAGAGCAATAGTTTACTTAAAATTCTCAGGCAACAGATGGGAAGAGAACCAAAGAGCCAAAACCAAGTCAGGCAGCTTGGTTTACAGGTGTCAATATTTACTAAGCAGACTTTGCCAGGATCCCTTTTGGGGGAGAAAAGGAGAGAATAGTTAATCAGTAAAACAATAGCAATCAGTCCTGTTGTCTGTTTTAAACCAAACGGTTAGAATTAAAAGATGACTGAGTGGATGGCAAGAGCCAGCCGTCAGCATCTGTCTTTTCCTCCCTCTCTCATCTGCCACCCCCCCCCCCGCCCTCTGTCCCATCCTCCTTCCCTTTCATTCCCCCTCCCTTTGCATGTCATGTTTTATTATGCAGACCTAGGCTTTGATCAGAAGATAACCTTCACGTGTAGCCAGGGTTTCTTCTGCGGGAAAAGTTGGTGATGTGTCGTGATGGATCACCTACATTTTTGTAGGATGTGAACATGATAATGGACTGTGTTAAATTTATAGGCACTGCTTAGGCCTCCTGAAATAATTTCTCCCCCTTGGAACAAATGATTATTTTCACTGTGTCAACAAGGGTAGTCTGAGGAAGCAATATAAATTTAACAGGGGGAGGGATTGCAATGTAAGAGAGACAATGCATTTCTCTAAGAATATACGGTGTGGCTTATTATTTTTTAAATTTCAGGAGGTTTTTTAAAAAGAACTTTCACTTCAACCAACATATCTGAATCGATTTATCTATGTAATGTAATGTAATGTAATAATATAATATTTATTTATGAGTTGGGGGCAGGTGGAGAGATATTACATTCATACCTTTTTCTGCAATAGAGACCAAAAGCCAGAACAGCTGGAGGCTGAGGCAGGGTGACAGGTTCTCTCCATCCCACAATGGCAGGTCCACATTCATTTGTATGGGATAAAATGGAATGGGTTTATTATTGTTATGGTTGTTGTCATTATCACCACCATCTCATCATCACACTATCCATACTACTGTTGTAAGAAAAACACTGGGGCCTAATTTGAATAGTAGAGTGCTTGGTATCTGGTGGGCGGGGCTTGTGTGTTTTGCTCCGGAATCAGCCCCTCCCTTCAGTGTGTTTTCCGTTAAGGATGTCACTTAAGAGGGATCAACTGGCTCTTCTTGTTTCTTGCCTCAGACTTGCCTCATGTTGTTATATTTAGTTTCTCTCTGTCATTATGTTATTTTGTTACAGTTTTCTTTATTATTAAAGCTTAGTTTGCATTTACGTGAGCCACTTATTTTTCTCAAAGAGAAAGAAATTCTGCTGAAGAATGGTAGAATGTTCTAAACTTGGGTGAGTGAGGGCAATGCTTTTTTTTCTAGGGGGACACATACCCCTAAACATTTTGTGAATCTAAGTTTGGCCTCAATGAGGGGCAGTATTTCAATGAGTAGGAAAATGAGAGTACCCCATACATTTTTTTAGAAAAAAAGCACTGAGTGAGGGGATATTCCCAGTTTGCCAAGAGGATTGATTTTGTTAATCACCACCCACACCTTCACAACAATTGTGCCATTCATTTGTTCAATAGCAAAACAGAACAACAACAAAAACAGGTCACTGCTCTAAAGTACTTATAACTCTGACACACAAGGAAGCAAGTAAAGTAGGAGAAGAAGAATGTGTGTTAGAATGAGTTGAATTTATACATTATGGTTAGGCAAACTAAGGCTCGGGGTCTGGTTCCGGCCCAATCGCCTTCCAAATCCGGCCCACAGACAGTGCTTTTACATGAGTAGAATGTGTGCTTTTATTTAAAATGCATCTTTGGGTTATTTGTGGGGCATAGGAATTTGTTCATATTTTTTTTTCAAAACATAGTTTGGCCCCCCACAAGGTCTGAGGGACAGTGGACCAGCCTCCTGCTGAAAAAGTTTGCTGACCCCCTGGTATACATGCTGTTCATGTGTAGCACACTAAGCCTCTCCCCTTTAGGCCACTCTCCCTGCCACCCTCCACAAGTTGGAAAGCCAAGCTTGAAGAGGGCTACCTCCTCTACCCAATGGAGAACCATTTAAAGTCCTGCAAAATTGGGCTCTTAAACCCATGGGAAAGCCTTCACAAGCACGGTGAAGCTCATCGATTCAGACTTCACCCTAAACTCTGGAAGGGAGAGCAAGGTTGAACACACACATCCCTACTGACATCTAGGATTTACATTTAAGCTGCACACCCAAATAGGGCTTATGATGAGCTTGAAAGATACACTTACATTGCTGAGCCCGCCTCATAAGACCATATTTTCTTATGGAATCTTTACTGCATATACAGAGTCTACCCAGCCTAGTGCTAGGTAGCCAAGGGGTACAGTTTTTCAAGATCTCACATGGTGATTTTTCCAAGTTCTGCTCCCAGATTTTAGCTGGATATACCAGGGATTGAACCTGAGACCTTCTGAATGCAGAGCATGGGCTCTGTCACTGAGCTATACACACACCTCCACACACCCATCCCTGAGCAGAGAAGGCTAATTTTTAAAAAATCGAACGAGTCTTGGTCTATGCCTTCATTATGGAGGGTGAACTTCACTGCAAATGTTAAGAGGAAATATAATTAATTTGCAAACATTATTTTTGGAAAACTAAATGTCATTTCACTATAACAAATATTTTTTCTAAAGGTAACTTAGCTCCCAAAAGTGAATAAAAAGGAAATAAATAGAGAATAGTAAAATGCTATGCAAACAGAACACTTCCTAGTGATGTGTAATAGCTTTTTTAAAAAGTCAAACCATTTTTAAACTCTCAAAAGAAATCTAAATAAAGATAATTATTTCTATAATTCCGTGTGATTATCAGCAGGCAGTACGAGAAAGCTGGAATTGTCCTCATTCTTTCTCACAAGTGGAAGCCCTTTGGTATTATTTTAACAGGAAGCTACAAAGTTTGGATTCAATCTCTACTTTTTCAGAAAGTATTGGAATGGATTTTACTCGGTTGAATTCGAATGTACCACTAAGATCACAGTCTTCTGTTAGCGCAAGGATTTCTTCTTGCAATGTGGAATGTTCTCTCATCCCTAAAACTGTTCTAGGGGTTCCTCCTAACTTCTGGAGCAGATTTGGAAATGCTATGGGACAGGTACAACGGGGGTGAAGAGTGGGGAAATTATGAGATTATGTATCCTGTGTTTTTATATTGTGATTTTATTATGTCAACTGCCCTGAGACCTGCAGGTGCAGGGCGGTATATAAATTTAATAAATAATAAAATTAATAATACTGCACAAGTAGAATCTATTTCACTTGTGCAATCATTTAGTTGAATATTGCCCATTATTTCTGGTTCATTTGAGAAGCATGAATATACATTGGCAGCTGTATTTATTTATACTAGTGATGCTACCCAAACTCAAAGTTGTTTAGTTTTTAAAACAAATTGAGCAAGATTGTCATACTTGAATTTATAACAAGCCCAGACTTGGATTCAAGGGACTTTAATATTTTTGTAATTCATACCAAAATTGATAACAAGTTATTTCCTGTGCCTACCTGGTCTGTTCAGTTGACAGGAATAAGTGACCAAACTATGCCATCTTGGTGCACACTCAGTTCTTTGCTGAGGGAAATGTAAATGTCCCATTTGCAATACATTTATTCAGTGCTTTTTTCTGGGGGGACGCAGGGGGACATATACCCCTAAAGGTTTTGTGAATCTTTGTACTTTTGTTCATTTACGGTATTTATTTTTCCCAATTTGAACTATAAAATGGTGGTTTTCTTGAGTCAAAATGAGAGAACCCCTAAACATTTTTTTAAGGGAAAAAAAGCACTGCATTTATTTATTTATTTATGTTCAAAAATATTTCTCAACTCCTTAACATTTTACAGTTTTTAAGGTGGTGCACAAACAATAAAAATCAACATAAAATAGTGAAACAATATAATCATACCAGCGGTAAAAACAGGAACTCGGCAATATCTTACGGCTCAGATAAAGTCAGAGCAAAAGTGTGCAAGACATCCAAAGCAAATAATTGATAGCGCTTCCTATGTGGCAGAGGGAAGAGCACTCAAAGCGCCATTTGGAATACATGTGGGATGATTTCATTATAACTAATTACCTTCTGCCAAATGATCTATTCTATTTAAAAGTTTGGCCAATCACATTTGAAGAAACCCAAAGTATATATGTATCCACTCATTGAGCAGTGTTTCTTTCTTATTATTAAGAATTTGTTCCTGATCCAGCAAGTTGACTTTTGCCTGGCATTTCTTTGGAGTATAAGACAGGAATGCCTTTTCTTTAAAAGTGAAAATTAAAGTTTAAACTTGAGTATTGTGCCTACCCTTCACATTCACATTAGCCTCTGGAGGGCTCTGCGGTTAGCCTAAGTGGCAGTCAGAATGTTCAGCTGCCTACTCAAATTCTTCTGTGGAACATTTCCATGATTTTTGAGCTTTTTGCTTACTTGTCCCAAGAAAGGGGGGAAATAGGCAGGAATTTGGCATTAATTTGGTGCTGTCTACTGTGCATTGTGTCATAGTTCATGCAGTTATCATGCACATTCTTCCATAGGTCATTGCACTAAGCATTTCTGTTCCTATTAATTATTTCCTGTTCTTAAGGAAAAGTGCAATATTGACAAGTACAGGCAAACTTTCACCTTGCCTTGTCAATCAATGGCCTGAAGATGGGCTCATTATCAGTGCAGGAGAATTTATAGAATGCAGAAAGAATCTCATCCTTTGCCCCTGTGTAGCCAATGGTCTGGGAATCACTTTGGTTTCCAAGCCACTGGTGGCTTTCAGCACAAATCATGTTATATTAAAGATCCATGAATTATGGTGCTGGAGGAGACTCTTGAGAGTCCCATGGACTGCAAGAAGATCAAACCTATCCATTCTTAAGGAAACCAACACTGAGTGTTCACTGGAAGGACAGATCCTGAAGCTGAGGCTCCAGTACTTTGGCCACCTCATGAGAAGAGAAGACTTCATGGAAAAGACCCTGATGTTGGGAAAGATTGAGGGCACAAGGAGAAGGGGACGACAGAGGACGAGATGGTTGGACAGTGTTCTCGGAGCTACCAGCATGAGTTTGACCAAACTGCAGGAGGCAGTGGAAGACAGGAGTGCCTGGCGTGCTCTGGTCCATGGGGTCACGAAGAGTCGGACACGACTAAACAACTAAACAACAACAACAACAACAACAAAGATGCATGCCTTTTTTCTAGAACCAAGACATAATCCTGAACACTGTCTGCATCTGGTTCTTTTCAGACCATTCCTTTTTTCTATATTACAGCTGTGCAACAGGGACACTGCAATAATTATGGATGAACTGTCACATCCATTATATGTCCTCATTTTCAAGTGCTTATTATAGCATTAAAAAAATTACAGGCTCACATTCTTTTTCCATGCATGTTCTCACCTCAGACACAAGCAGTTCTGGAAAGTGTAATAAAAGTCTGGCTGTTACCAGAGCTGGCAAAAACAAAGGGATGTTAGAGGCATTTTACAGATGCTTTCTTTCTTCTTCATTCAAAATAAATTAAGTGGGGCTTTAAAAACAATTGTCCACATGGCATGAGGTAGCCTACATGGATAACTACCCTGCAGCTTTTACTCAAGCAAAGGTATCAAGGCTTCACTGAAGAGGGTGTCTGTCCTTATGGCATACAGATCAACGGCATTGTTCAATGGTTATTCTCTATCAGTTGCCCCACCCCATAAATGTCCCTTACCTTTGCATTAGTGTTTAGATGAAACATGAAGTTGGGAGGCCCATCATTTCCTTGCACTTTCTAGTGCTTCCTTCATGTATACTTTGTAGAAGTTACAGTTTTAATATGTAACGTTAAGGAAACAATCGTATTCCCAATGTTTACATGTAAATTAGCTCCTCTTAATGGGGGGAGGACTCTGACACACAAACGCCTATAAAAAAAGGCCAACTTTAATGCACTTTCTGCAATAAACATCACACCTTGCTATCGCCTCCCTAAATTTCTAAAGCAAAATTAATGTAATTAAGGATCAGATCAATATGTATTGATCTCAGGTTGGAGTTCAGGTGGAACTCAATGTGTACAGAACTAGCCTGGGTAGCCGTTAGCAACAATTCATGTAGCAATGATAATTATAAAGAATAAGATACTGAATGGCACAGCATATAGTCACATTTGGCAATTGTACTTTTTCATGTTTGTGCCAGCAATTATCCTTTCTTGTTATAAAGGAGTCCCCAGTGGCAGAACAGTACAGAGTCCAGGGAGTGTAGGGATGGATAGCTGAGGAATGGAAATCTGATGTGCTGCAAAGACTGGGCCTTGAGAAGTGAGCAAGACTGGAAAACTGGCTGGCTTGCTTCAGTGAGCCATGCAATGACAAGGAAGAAGTGAAAAGGGGCTACTACCCTGCAGAAGAAGATTTGGAACTTGTTACTAGGGGATAGTTTAATATAGTCTATGCCAACCTGCTATCCTCTATGTTTTTGACCACAACTCCCATTAATCAGGCCGATGGGAGTGGTAATCCAAAAACATCTGAAGGGTACCAATATGGTGAAGGCTTAATATTTTTCCTTAAGCTCTATAGTCCCTATAGTTTCCACAGTGAATAGTGAATATTCATTACATTATGTCTGCTCCAGGGTTGTGTACACACTATACCGTTAAAGCACATCCTTTCTCTCAAAGAATTCTGGGTACTGTAGTTGGTTGAGGGTTTCTGGGGATTGTAATTCTGTGAGGTCTAAGGTACAGTGCCCAGAATTCTTTGTGGGAAAGAATGTATTTTGAATGTGCTTTAAAGATATAGTATGCACGTAGCTCAAAAAGCCTGCTTCCAGGTGTTATGTTACCTGGTGTAGTTCCTGCTCAGTCTCCACAAGGTAGGTATGACCAAGGTTCATGAGAGGTTCTGGTAGGCCTCACTTAATATGTGACAGTTTGCACAGGATGTTTCATAAGAATGTTTTATTTTTGCATTGACCATATTTTTGCACCTTCTTGGTTCTATGAATGTCTGCTACAGAGACATTTGTGATTTAAAAGTTGCAGCTGGATTTAGGTTGTGCATGGAACTTTAACAAGTGAATTTAGACAAAGGATTGCATGACTCTATGTCTCTTTCTGAGTCACCAAAGAGCAATGGGCTGCTTGTAAGTGGGTACAGTCTCCGTTTCAGTCTCATAAGATCGTGTTGATTGAAGCGGTGAGCAGTTAATTTGCTTCCCACATCATAAGAACACTGTAGAGCACAGTCTCCTTTTTCTTAACTCATATTTCATGACTGTATTTCACATAAGTTTTACAATGCGTGCATAAATTCTCTTGGTGTAAGTGATAAACGAAAATCACTTTTTAAAAGATAATTAATTTTAAGTGTTTTTCTTTCAATTTCCACACTATAGGACACGAATAAAGTTCTTCATGGTATATAAAATTTATATACAGTGATTACCAAATGAAAGGCAGAAACAGGTGTATGTTTAAGCCCATATGTAGTGTTGTCATACTTACATTTTTTTTAAAATGTAGTTTTTGGTTGCATGCTTACTCTTTGCTCCATTGAATTGTTTGGAAATGTGCTTGTTTCAAAAGTGGCATCCTAATTTCTACAGAAAGAAAATATATATTTTGATGGTTTTTCAATGAACGTGCAAAGCAATCTTGCTGCTGGTTTCTAATCATAATGCTATGCTTCTTATTAATGATAATTACATACTCAAGGAGACAAAACTAGGAATCCCGGGAAAGTGTTAAAAAACTAATAGAGACATTTATTGTAAACATACAGGCCCTGCGTTTCTAGAGACAAAGCAGGAACACTCTTCAGTGGGAGTGATTAAGCTGATGTTGAATTCATTGGAACAAAGTAGCAAGGCTGCTAGGTCTCTTGTCAGTATCAAAATGAAAGTGGATGTTCGCACAAGACTCTATTGGAAGTGTGGATCCTAGCAGGGAAGGTGAATGTTAGAGCAAAATAACTTGGAATAACTTTTATAAGAAATGGGAGCAAGAAGAAGAGGCTCACCTGACACTTGTTTGTGGCCTTTTTGATGCAGTTAAGACCTCCCCCTCCCAGGCTTTCAAATTGTGAACTTTTGAATCTACCAAATTTTAAATCTGATGCATGGGTTTGTGCAACAGTGCCAATCAGGCTTCCATCAGGAGAATGGGGAGGAACACAATATTGACAATAACTTCTCCCTTCTGCGGCTCCTTACGCACCACCCCAAATCTGCTCCAGGGGGTTAGAGGACCCTTCAGAGTAGATTTAGAGTGGGGTGCAGCCAGTACCAGTTTTCTAGAAAAATAGTGATGGAATTCACCATGAATGCCTCCCTTGTTCTCTTATAATTGCAATGGCGCCCACCTGAGAGCTGCTAGAACTGAGTTCCAGCCAGTTCTGGCTGAAAAAAAGCCCTGGGTGGCAGGGAAGAAAGGAGAAATAACTGAAAATGGCATCCCTCACCATTTTACGGATGCCTTTAACTACACTGTTTATGTGTCACGGTAAGGGACGTGGGTGGCGCTGTGGGTTAAACCACATAGCCTAGGACTTGCCAATCAGAAGGTCAGTGGTTTGAATCCTCGCGACGGGGTGAGCTCCCGTTGCTTGGTCCCTACTCCTGCCAACCTAGCAGTTTGAAAGCACGCCAGTGCAAGTAGATAAATAGGTACCGCTCCGGCGGGAAGGTAAATGGCATTTCCGTGCGCTGCTCTGGTTTGCCAGAAGCAGCTTAGTCATGCTGGCCACATGACCCGGAAGGTGTACGCTGGCTCCCTCGGCCAATAAAGCGAGATGAAGGCCGCAACCCCAGAGTCGGTCACGACTGGACCTAATGGTCAGGGGTCCCTTTACCTTTTACTATGTGTCACGGTATAATGCTCTATGCTTTTCTATACCCTGTTGCTGACTTGTTTTATGCTATGCCAAAATCCCCCATGTGAAAACTTGATGCTGTTGGTAAAGTGTCCGAACTGGGACACAAACATCTAGATGACCAAGAAGTTACATGCATACCATGGTAAGTTACCAGCTGCTAAATCATTTTCTGAACCTGCTCAGCAAACCATAGAGGTTGATTTTGCTTCTGCTGAACTTATCAACAGATATCCTGTTGGTTGCAATGGTGCTGGAAGAGTACCATGCCTAACATAGTCCAAATCTTTCCCCCATTACCAGCAGACATTTAATGGAAAATTGTTTTGTTGTTATGGAGTCTTTGGTGGCAATGCTTTTAAGAGTGCAGCATATCAGATGGAGGAGACTGCATAAATTATCTCACTTTGTCAACCCCATATCTCTTCTTTGGGTGTGCATATTTCTGATGGCCATCAAGAAACAACCATGAAAACTTAAGAGACAGGATGCTTCTGGTTTCTGCAAGATTGCTATTGAAGTTCTATGCTAAGAGCTATCCCACTTATTAGGTCTGTCACCCTCCCACATGTATCAACTGAGGTAAACAACAATCCTAGTGAGACCCTCAGAATGTCTTCCCTTAGCATTTTTCTGAGAGAGGATGCATACCCATGACAATTTTGCCATAGAGTCTATCATTCATTCTATCACACATCTTCACCTGAAGTGTGGTTTTAAAAATGCTCCTTAAAACTAGGCAGTGTGGTACATATGTCTTAGCAACCCCAAAATGAGAGAGTTTACCCTGATGTAGTTTTGTCGTCTGTATGAGCTCATTGATTCAAGTGGAGCTGCTGGAGCCCCAAGGAAAATTATATGGCAAAGATACTCAACATGGTGCCCAACGGGTGCTATTAGTCCACATCTCCCATAACCCCTTGCCCTTAATCATGCCGGTTGGGGCTGATGGGAGTTGCAGTCCAACAACATCTGCAGGTAAGCACATTGTCTAATCCTGATATTTGACATGAATCTTCATCACTCCAGCTCAATCATGCATTTTGTGTCCTTGTTAAATGAAAATCTTTAATCTCCAGTGATGTCCCCTCCCTGCTGTTGTAGGACATAAGTAAAACGTGGAGGACGCACCTGCATTTCCTTTGCTGCTGCCACATTAACCCTTTCCTTTCCGGTGTTTTTTTTTTTTAACTTTCTGCTTTCCGTGTTGGTATCTGTGCAGTGGCTGCACTGGTTCTGCAGCAGCAGCACCCCCCCCCCACTGCCTGCTTTTATTCTATCATGTCAATGTTATAGTTTGTGATAAACCAAATCGCACACATGCTCTCGTGTCTCTTGATAGACATTTTATTTTCTTTAGGCAAGTAGGGCTTTCTTTTTCATTGATGAATCTGTACTGACATTCCCAACAAACATATGGATAGTAACACTCTTGCCAGCAGGATGCTTATCTGTTTTACTGGCTCTGATTGATGGGAGAGACCAAGGTCTCCCTAAAGATAATTTAGCCATTTCCATACAGTTTCAGGTTGTGTTCATTGTATCCTGCAGGGGACTCCCAGGGGGTGGGGGTTGTCTGACCTTCCTTCTAAAAGGTAACACATAGGAGATTCCTAAAGGAGCCATCATCTAAAAAAGACTAATGATAGCTTCCATGCCTATTATCATTCAGAGACATAGAAAGAGACTTTAAAAATGCACTACCACATTCCTCCCTTGATGTTTCTCGTGATCTATTAAGGCATTAGATGCCAGATAAATTAATCATTAAAAACTTACAGTTAAGTCCTTACAAATAATAACCAGATGTATGCTGATTATCTTTGATCTTGATATATATGTTTTTCTGTCACTTAATGCAGATGATCCAAGGCAATTTGCTTGCCTAACAACTAATAGCCTGCGAAAGTTCAGTGAAGGGTGTTAGTGCCTTCTGGATTTGGATGCAGAACAAGTCGGATGGATTACAGCAAAACATCAGTTTCCCATTTCTGCTGAATCTTCTAATTTGCAGATTGGTTGCCTTTCTGGCTGTTTGTGAGCAAGCTTCTTGCAATGATGAGCTGCTACTGTTCTTAACTGAGCACTTAATTTATTTCACCTATATATTATGGCAAGGGATGGATGAAGCTGTCCATTTTGCTTTCTCTCAGTTTCTTTTTTGAATCATAAATTTAGTTTTCCACAGTCCACAACAATATGCTTAAAAAAAAGTTTAATGAAAATGTACCAGTTTTAATGCAAATTTCTCCTAATATGCATTGTTGTATGCAGTTTTTACTGATATATGTGAGCAATTTCCCATAATATAATACATTTTTATACTGTACACTGTATACAAATGTATACAAAAATGTATACATTTTGCACACTTTCTCTTAATGTACACATATTTGTATATGGGGGGGGTATTCAACAATTTTTTTTTTTTGCTAGCACAAAAGGATTTCCCCCCCTCTCTTCCCCCTGCATGCACCCACACCATCTACTCTAGTGGGTTGGGGAAAACCCCAGAACAGATTTAGTGGATGTGGTGGGAGAAGTGGAGATAGTTCTGTTCCGCAACCATCTCCTTAGTGCTACAATGCATGCAACCCATATTTAGCTACATTGCAAAATTCAGAGAAGTGCAAATTTGAAGGATAGCTGTTTTTCAGTTCACATATTGGTTTGAAAATAGTAAATTAGGTAGTTTCTCATTAAAATGCAAATAAATTCAATTTCTCATCCAACCTGAATTATTGGTTTCTGTTTAACAATTTCTTCCCATAAGATAGAGTATGCTGCAGATTTGGGGCAGTTAATTTATTATATTATTTTTAGGTTCTTGAAATGAATCTATAGTGAGATATTCAACTGGTGGATATTTCCAGCAATTTCCTCAAATATACAAAAGGGGGGGAAAGATGATTATCAAAAAAGAATATTAGTGAAGTTGAGTATTAGATGGTATCTTCTTACAAAAATAGCATTACTGTTTAAACAGTAACAAAGATCAAATTTCCAACAACAGTAATGGACTTTTTGTCAGGCTGCAACTAGACAGGTTCTGTACTACTAGTTGAGTGGTTTAGCTCTAAAACCAGAAATCTGAAAATGAGAATAGGAAAGGATTTTGCATGCCAATCTCCACAATCTAGACAATGACACCTCTTAGATTATCTTTGTTTTTTATTTCATTTATGAATTGCTTTCCATGAAGCATCTTGAATTTATTTCACAATACAACTAAAATTTCATTCATTTAATGGGAATCAACACATTGCAGGAGACAGTGCTTGTATGGCTTGCTGATGCCACCATGTGCTAAATAAGCACAATAAATCCCCTATTTGCAACTAGCAGCACATCCTGTCTTGATGCCGCCAGAACACTGGTGCTGTCCAAGCCTCCAGAGCTCCCAGTCCACAAGGAATTGTTCTGTCATAAAGTGTACATGTATGGGTATCCTTAATCCCATTTCCGAGCATATGCATTTGTGCTCTGCCTTCCAGGGAATCAAAGTACAATTCAATATTTTGCATTTCTTTAGATTATTTCTGATTTACCCTGAAGTCATTGACTTTTCTGTGCCCATTGACTATCTCCAGGATCAATCAAGGGCACAGAATCCACTTTGCAGCATTATGCTGAAGAGAAATGCTCTTTGTGGCTGCCTCACAGATGTGGGATTTCCTATGCCTGCAGACTTGATTTATTTACTTTTATTTATTTAGTATATTTTACTTAATACTACTCACCACCCAAATAGATCAGGGAATTTTACAATAATTAAAACAGTAGATCCCATATAACCACTGTTTTAAAACAGCTGCATTGGTTACCAGACTCATTGTGCTGGAGTTTACTTGCACAACTATTTAGTTGTATCCAACCCTTTGGTCTCAATATTGTTTTCTGAACATCCATGGGCAGCTTTTTGTTTTTTTACATTCTGCTACGTTTTGGAGCTATACAATGGCAAAGTGTACAGTACAACTGGGAAGAGCAGATTATAGCTCAATTCCATACATGTCTATTCCAAGGAGTAAGTCCCATTGAGTTCAATGGGACTTACCTCCAGGTAAGTGCATATAGGATTGGACTCCCTGATGTTTCTCAGTTCCCTGCATGATTGAAAATTGCACTTCATGCTTTGGCATGTGAATAAAAGATTTGATTGCTCACCTGCCTAGTTAGCAGGAGTAAAGCATGATAATTAAATATATATATTACAAGCTCTGCCTGTTTATGGTTTTGGTTCCTTGCCTTTCTATTTGATGACATCCTGCAGCTTGCTGCTCACTGCGCCATCACAACTGCTGCTCTTAAGTTACAAGCCGCAATGCTGAGCCCAGCTTCTCCCTAAGCAAGTGATATATAGGCTCATCTGTCAGCTCCAGGAAATAAAAAAGGGCTATAGAATCAGTCAGATCAAAAGGTTGCCTGGGATAACAAAATATTAACAGACTGAAAAATATTAAGAGAGTACTGTTCATCTTATTTGGTGTATTTACTGTTTGGGAGATGAATTTTTTAAATCATACAACCATAGATCAACTTTACTGGGCTGGTCCAGACCCAGCAGTAGCTACAATTGCGTACTCTGTTGCTTGTCGTTCACAGCTAGCAGCAGCAGGATTAGGAAATCTAGATTTCTGCACAGACCTACCAACCCTGTAATAAGAACAAATAATGCTAGAAATATTAAGGAGTATTTTGGGTGCTGAAAAAAAGAAAAGGGAAGTGTGGAGCATTGATGTGTTGGTGCAGGGAGTAAGGGCTGATGATCAGAGACCCTGTTGGGTGTGCAAAATTCAAATGATCTGCTCCTGGCACACTAGGGTCACTTTCAGGTTGTCACTGTTTGGTGAGAGGGATTCAATCACACACTGGCAATTCTAAGTTTGCGCAATGAAATTGGATTAAGGCACAAACCCAAAATACGATATTATGTAAGAAACCCACTTTTTAAAATCAGCCTTTTTCTCATATGGAATGTGATGGGGAAATTCATTAGAAAGTATGAGATAATGATTGATTGATTAATGGGAAGCATTTATCCTGATGGGTCCGTCCCCCCCCCCCTTATAGAACAACAACATGCAAACAGGATAAATGCTTTAAGAACAGGTCACCTGGAAGGAACCTGGTCAACTCAGACATCACCTCAAACCACAGATAAGGAAGCGTAATTAAGGTTTGGCAAGTTATCTGAATTGACAAACCACAGCTTGCAATAGGTTGGCACACTAGAGTCAGACAACACAATCTGAAGTTGGTTTCCAAAGCATGCTAGCTATAGTTTGGCCTGATGTCTGACAAACCATAGTTATGGCCAGCACTCTGCCTACAGAGCTTTCTGCAAATTGGAACAGCAGCTGTGTGCCTCAGTGATAGAAAACAAATGCAGACAAGCAGCTTTAAATCATGGATGCTTGAGGTTTTCATTTGTAAAAACAGCAAGCTCTATTTGCTCTTATGTCTGAATCGAGCCACCAGTACACAGCCTCCTTTCTTGTCTTTAGCATAAGTTGATGAGATGCAAAGCAGAGCTGGGTTCCTGGTGTCTTTAGAGAATGCATTTTTGCAAGCTCAGCTTGGCACCTTGCAAAAGTCACACAGCTCATTCCTACTTCTTAAGAATTTTAAGAGGTAATCTGACATTTTCTGAGTTTTGAATATGAGTTTTGAATATGCTAGTCAGGGATGAATATACCTAATTTTAACAGGTGTTGCTTCTTCCAGAAGAATTCTGGGAATTATAGCTCTGAATGGCACCTCTACGTTTTCTCAAAATACATGTTGCGATATTTAACATGTACCTCAACGCAGTGTATAATTTTTTCATTAAACAAGGAAACAGAAACCCATTACTATCTGATTAATAGTGCAGAGCTGAATGGTAACCTTCGGTCTTTTTTCATGCTCTCCATACTAAAGGGTGCTTTATCTAAAATTAGTTCAGCCTCTCTCTTTCAGATATGCTCCACCTTGAAAGGTTAAAAGGTGAAAGGTCCAGTTCATTTGTAAGGCAACCAGGACTGGATAGTTTGCCAGTATTTTAAGTTTTCTTTTGCACAGACATCATGAACACAATGTGGAACACAATAAAATTAAAAAATGCAGTCAGTTTACCACATGGCTTGCAAGCCATTACAGATGTCTAGTCATTGTATTCACAAATCTTACACAATAAGGGCACAGTCCAGCCGAAGTTAAGCACTTTAAAGTCTCCTTTAATGGAACTAACAAGCACATGCTTATTTCTCTCATTGCAGTTAAGATGACTCGCAATACAATGCTATGCATGACTGTTGAGATGTATGCTGCACTGAGTTCAATGGAACTTATTCCCATGTGACTGTTAATTGGATTGTAGCCTTAAATCAACAGTGGCTAATATCTGGCCCTCTAGAAACGTGCTAGGAGGAAGGCACACTTGGCAAATCCACACCGTGATCAACTCCCACCCAGAAACCAATGTCCCCACTGTGGAAGGATGTGTGGATCCAGAATTGGACTGCACAATCACTTACGGACTCATTGTTAAAACCGTGTTTATGGAAGACAATCTTACTCGGCTACGAGTGATCACCAAAGAAGAAGAAGAAGTTGTCAGACTCCAACTCCCATAAGCCCAAGCTAGCGCAGCCGATGGTCAGGGATGATGGGTGTTGTAGTTCAGCAACATCTAGAGGATTAGCTATCCACTGACTTAAAAGAATATTGAATTTGGCTCAATTATGCCATAGAGTTTTTACTAATCTTTGGATGGTATGAAGTATGAATTGCTAACTCTAGCTTTAAATGCAGTAATGAGGTGTATATATAATTGTATGTCTAGGTAAGTTTATTATTAAGGAGGGAAGCCCTTCTCCAAACTGAAAAGTAATAGCAGTGGAATTATATTTTATGGTTCAGATGTGCTATTGCGAAGGGCATGTTATTAAAATGGACTCTGGTGTGTGCTGTGACTCTGAGAGCACAGACAAAGAAGTAGTCTATTGAAGAATTTTGAGAATCTCAGCTTTATGGTTTCTTAAAAATGATGGATGAGGAACTTTTGGTCCTCCAGATGTTGCTATACTGCACATTGGCCATGATGTCTGGGACTGATGGGTTGGGACCAGTCAAGATTTGGAGGGCCAGAAGTTTCCCTACCGCTGGTTTAAGCCTACAAGTTTCCAGCCCTTGTAACTGAAAATACATTCCAAATTATGAAGGCAGAGCTTCTTTACCTCTTCATGCTAACAAAACAGGAAAAGATGCTGTAAACTGGTAAATGTGCTTATGTAAAATAAGCAAAATGGTAAAATTTGCAGAGCAATCCCATACACATATTATGCTTGAGATGGAAATAAACTGCTACCATGCTGGAGGAACAGGAAACTCACCACAAGAACATTTTAAAATGGCAGAAAATATATTGACATGTCCACAATGTCCTTGAAAACACCACCTCCACCCTCAGCCAGGAACTGTGCCAGAATGGCATCCACATGTCACCCATACATGGAGGGAGCTATTGGTTAATGACTTGCCTTTCAGGGCATGCAAACACCACTTAATCTTTTGTATGACTTGTATACAACAACAAATACTACTAAATGTGCAGCCTCTATCTAGACTTTGAAGTTGAACCAACCAACATCTGTATGCTGACACCATGACAGAGTGGATAAAAATATCTAATTTCAGTTCTTGAGGGATTTGGAATTTCCAACTGAATCATATTTGTACTGCTATAATTATTGATAGCATGTACCAACAACCTGGTTTCTTGAATCCTTATCTAATATAGTTCTAGGACATACCATGTGAGTTGACTCTCATAGATACAGTGTAGGTCTTTCTATCTATTAATCCATGGTTTATTCAGTTAAGTTTTCTTTAGCTTCTCTCTTCTCTCCATCTCCCCAAATTCCTAATTGCAACCGCAGTTCAGCAGGTGAACAAACAGGTTGGGGATCCTTTTTTCTCCAGGGAAGGTTGGACTAGACAACCCAGGGTGTCCCTTCCAGGTTTAAACCTCTTTAAGAGGGCCCCTAAACTGGGTATCAAGAAGTCATTGAGATTAAAAACTGAAGGTGGGAAGCTGGAAAAATTGAGGCATATTTGACAAGAGAGTCAGGCTACCCAACAATAACATTTCTCAACTTCCAGAGGTCATTCTGGAATAAAAGAGCTCCTGAACCTTTGTAAGTAAATATTTACTGAGCAGCTCCTCTTGTCATGCCTTTCCTAAATTCTGCATGCTTTGGGGGAGGCTATAAACATGCACATGCCTACATAAACATGAAAGGAAATGCATTTGACAGCATGCATTTAGATTTTACTTTCAGATGATTCCAGGTCCATATTTTCTCACTCAAATTTCATCACAGGCCTGGTAGTGAGATAAATAAACAGGGGCAGTGGAAGATGCTCTGATTTACTCATCCCAGTGTTTAATAAAGACACCTCATTGTTTTCCTTGGGCTACAATAACTGGATTTGAATTACATGCTCTATAAAATTTCCCCTTTGGGTGACCTTTGCTCTTTCTTGATTCCATTTATGTTAAACTTCATTCCTCCCTTCCATTTATCTTGCTGACAGACCTATTATTTTTATTCCTGAATACAATTGCCATTGCTTTTCTTCATTTTGTGAAAGACCATAGCCTCTCAGATATTTGGGGATACATCAAATGCTATTCTGCAAAATAAAATGTAGAAAAGCACAAGCACATATCTAGAAATATACTCTCCACAGACCTATCATTTAGAAAATCTCCACTAGCTGGATATCAGTTGGGCAAAAGCTATAGTGTATAAAAACATGTTGAAGTCTAAAGCATAAATTCTGAGACCTGGCCTCAAAGCATTTGCATGGTTATATGATTTCTCTGATCTAGAGTTCTGGGCACATTTTATAGCTTTTCTGTTCACATCCTTGGGCAGAGGACTGCTCTACACATGTGTGCCCATGCATGGATAGCTGTCTTCTCTACTGACATGAACGAGGAAGCTACACCTCTCTCTAAATATAGAGGGAGGGGAAAATCTAGAAGCCCTTGTGGCAGTGAAGGCGGCTGGTTCAGTCTTCCCAAGAGAAATCCTTTAAATACCTAGCCTTGCCAGCAGCAATCATTTCTGCTACAAATTTTCTCTCAAGCAGCATGGTTTTAGATACCTCAGTCCTGTCAGCTCATTTTCTGGTTGGTTGAACAGCTTGAGGAAGCAAAGGCACTGCAGAGACTGAGCTGGGAAATGGCCCTAAAGGCCCAGAATTATGCCCATTTTATACAATGTTTGGTAAGAAGGCACTAATAACTGTTGAATATAAAGGGCAGCTTTGGACTGATGACATTAATAATTTACTTATTTCATAAAATGTATACACTGCTTGACTGTAAAAAACAACAACCCAAAAACCCCAGTAGACTCAAGAAAAAAATTACAAATCCACATTAAAACAGATTAAAACAGATTAAAATTACCTCAACGTTTTAACAGGTATTGATCCTGTTTACTTTTAGGCAGTCAGTTGGTCTCTCTGACTTTCTCTCACTGTAACACGGGGTTGGGGAATCCATGGTCTTCCAAAAGTTGCTGGATTACAACTCCCATCATCCCTGCTAGGTGGCAGGAAGTGGGGGGGGGGAGTTCAATTCAGGTCTCATTTGGAGACAAATCTATCAAATTCACACTTGTCTAAGTATATATAGGGCTAAGTGAATCAAGGTACAGGTATACAACATTTAATAGCTTTTTTTACTGCGTTTATTCAGCACACTTGTGACCATAGGACACAGAGAGAGAGAGAGAGTTCTTTTGCCACCAGATTCTGGCCAGAGCTGCCATTAATTCAACAGTCTGCCAGAAGAAGTGTGGCAGGAGCAGCCTTGTCCTCCAGACCCAGACATTGTTCCTGTTCCTGGAAAGGTCTTGTTCTTTGCTCTTCTACCAAGGCCAAGAACCACCACTGTTGACAAGGGATGAGGGCAACTCCATTAAGCCCCATTTTGTGGGGACAATTTTGGTGAAGTTTTGGAAAGAATTCTTCCTTGAGTAGACATAGCGTAGGGCAGGGGTAGCTGACATGGTGCCCTCCAGAAGTTACAGGGTTCTGCTACCCAGTACTATGCAAGTTGCCTTGAGAACTTTCTGCTACTTTGTGATGCATAAGTATTCTAAATAAATAATAAAAAAATAAGAACAGATAAGCCTCTGGTGGGTGTGCAAGCTTTCTGAAGGTGGGCCCGAGGCATTCCGCTTTGTGGTGAGCTTCAGGCCGGTTCTGCACAAAATAAATAAATAAATGAGAGTGGAGTATAAGATGTAAAGCTAGTCCCCTGGCCATACTTTACCCATTTGTCATGTGTGAGTGCCTTTGGCATGATGAGAAGACTGTGATATTACAGGTTAAGAGGTCTTGAAGCAAATGAGGACAGTTCTACCACAGCCCAGGAATCTGAACCAGAATCTGAACAAGATGGGTTTGTGTACTTATTTTTCTAGTGAATTGCTACTGTTTCAAGTGCAGGGTTTCTAGCTAAGTCATACTCAGAGTAGTAGATGCACTGAAACCAGAGGACTCAAGTCCACTGATTTCAGTTAGTCTTCTCTGACTTATTCACATACAGCCTATAGGTTCCAATAGAAGAGATGCTATTGGGAGGGAGTTTTACCTCCGGTTAGATGGACTAGTGACTCAGAATTTCTTCTCTCCCAATAACATATGGCTATGAGTTACTTGGAAGCAGGAGTCTGGAGGTTTCTGTCTGAGGGGAAATGTTGGGACTACCTGACCTTCGTTTTCCTTCCTGTCCAGCCATTCTAAGTGTCTGCAAATGGTCAATTCTCATGCAGATAATGAATGTTCAAGTCTTTTGAGATGTTCAGCAAACAGATTTCCCATTAAAGGAATACCCTAAGTACATAAACAAACTGTTTATTAACTTGCTGCCATGTGTTGCAAAATCTCAATCTTTTAATTAATCATAGAACAGATGCTGGTGAATATTCAGAATAAGATGGAAATGAGAGCACATTAACATTCCTAGATCTGAATTCCTGGAATGGTCTCTATGGATGTATTAACTATGTATTGCAGAAGTGCCCCTAACTCACAAACTGCCATGGTTTGATATAGATTTGTATTTGGTTGGGTACCTCAGCTTCAAAGAGAGCTAAGTGAATCATGTGGCATATGCAGGAACACAAGCAACTCCAGAACTCAGTTGTGGTGGCAACATTTTAGACATTCCAACAAAGAAGCACTTACACTGTGGAACTCACTGCCCCTTGATATTAGGCAAGTGCCTTTCCTGTATTTTTCAGGCTAACCCCACCCCTTTTCCCCCAAGCAAGCCTTTCTAGACATCTAACTTTATCATGGTACATAGCTTCAATAAGTATTTTATTAATGAGTTTATTTTATATTTTAATTTTAAATGTTATTTGTTTTTTAGTATTTCTTAATTGGTGTTTTAATGACTTTTTAGACTGTTAATTGTCAACCCTTCAGAGGTATTTTGTTCTAGTAAGCAATATATACATTTTGTTAGAGAAAAATAAATGAATGAATGTGTTCAGATCCATTTCTCCTGGGATTCTCTCCAGCATCCCAGAAGATTCTGGTGTACAGTTCTCCAATCAAGCATTTCCTCATCATTTCCTGAAAAATATGCAGAGTGCACCTCTTAGATAATGTGGCACAGCCACTTGATAAGACAGATGCCAACCCGACAACACATTAGCAAGCAGTAAATAATAAAATAGACCATGCATGAGTGTTTGGACATGCCCCTGCTTTTGTTCTGGACTTTAATTCAATCAGTCATGCGGGCAAATCATTTTTGCCCTATTTCCAAGCAATCCAAGTACAGAGGTTACATTGGCAATACAGTGGTACCTCGGCTTAAGAACAGTCCTGTTTAAGAACAATTCGGTTTACAAACTCCGCAAAACCGGAAATAGTGTCCCGATTTGAGAACTTTACCTCGGTCTAAGAATGGAAGCTGAATGGTGGAAGGGCACCGATGGTGGGAGGCCTCATTAGGGAAAGCACGCCTCGGTTTAAGAACAGTTTCAGTTAAGAACGGACTTCTGGAACGGATTAAATTCATAAACCGAGGTACCACTGTTCATTTAAAGAAGTATCACACCACTTTAAACAGTCGTGGCTTCCCACAAAGATTTCTGGGAAGTGCAGTTTGTTGCGGGTGCTGAGTTATTAGAAGACCCCTATTCCCCTCACGGGACACGGGTGGCACTGTGGGTTAAAGCCTCAGTGCCTAGGGCTTGCCGATTGAAAGGTCAGCGGTTCGAATCCCCGCGGCGGGGTGCGCTCTTGTTGCTCGGTCCCAGCGCCTGCCAACCTAGCAGTTCAAAAGCACCCCCGGGTGCAAGTAGATAAATAGGGACCGCTTACTGGCGGGAAGGTAAACAGAGTTTCCGTGTGCTGCGCTGGCTCGCCAGATGCAGCTTCGTCACGCTGGCCACGTGACCCGGAAGTGTCTCCAGACAGCGCTGGCCCCCGGCCTCTTGAGTGAGATGGGTGCACCAGTGGCGTAGCGTGGGGGGTGCAGGGGGGCCGGCTGCACCGGGCGCAACATCTGGGGGTTAGGGTTAGGGGGCGCAAATCCACGGGTTAGGGGGCGCAAATTATTTGCCTTGCCCCGGGTGCTGACAACCCACGCTACGCCACTGGGGTACACAACCCTAGAGTCTGTCAAGACTGGCCCGTACGGGCAGGGGTACCTTTACCTTTACCTTTATTCCCCTCACAGAGCTAAATTTCTCACAGTAGTTTAACAATCTGGGAGCTGTAGCTCTGTGAGGGGAATAGAGGTCTCCTACCATCTCTCACAGCATGCTTAACAAACTCAAGTTCCCAGGATTCTCTGGGGAAAAGCACAACTGCTTAAAGGGGTATGATACTGCATTAAACATATAGTGCAGAGGAGGCCTAAGAGATGAAAGGAAAGGGCACATTATGCCTTTGCCATGTGTAATTTTGTGTGCAGCCTGTACCCACTCCATGAGGCTAGCTGGAAGCAATGGCCTCCCCTCCACGACAGCAAGCAAAGCAGCTGCCATTTCCTTACAGAACAAAAAGGAAGCTTTCTGTATTACAGCAACAAAGCCAGTGGGGCTGCATCTGCTATGCTGGGACACCAAAAGCAATGACAGACTTATCATTATAGTCTGTTGAGACAGTGCCATGTGGAGCCAAGCACATGCCTTTGTTAACTCAGCAGTTATCCTAGCTGGCCACACTCCTTCCAGCCGATTTTCTATTGAAGTTGCTAGACAGACTATATGATGCAATGATGAAAAAAGGGAGACCATGCGTAAGGAGACTCATTCTAATATATGGAAACACATGGCACAGGCCCTGTTTAGAATAATGGGTCGATGCCAACCGAGCACCACCTAGTAGCAGTGCCACCAACGGGCCTTCCGCTGCTAAACATAGTGCCCGAGACCATTAGTATTGGGCGAGGTGTTGTTTTAGGCACCTGGGCCCCATGCGGTTTGGGACTTTGAATTGTGCCTAACTGCGGTTCTCAACCTGTGGGTCCCCAGATGTTGTTGGACTACAACTCCCATCACCCTTGATCTCTGGCCTTGCTAGCTACGGGGGATGGGAGTTGTAGTTCAACAGCATCTGGGGACCCACAGATTGCGAAAGGCTGGCTTAGGAGCTCACTGGCAGCCAGTGCAGTGCTTTCAGAAGTGGTGGCACATGGTCAAATTGAGCTGCCTCGTTTAGCAACCTAGCAGTCACATTCTGCACTACCTGTAGCCTCTGGACTGTCTTCAAGGGCAACCCCATGTAGTTTCACGTTACAGTAGTCCAGAAGAGAGAGATCACCAGAACGTGGATAACTGAAGCCAGGCCATTCTGATCAAAGAGCAGCTGCAGCTGGCAAACACGCCTAAGCTAGTTGGCTACTCCTTTGATTGAAACGATGCTAGAGATATATGCTCAGCACCACACAATGAGCCAGTGACACACCCAGGTAAGTGTGTGCAGGATTGCAGCATTAAGCCACCTGATAATGGAAGAATTAGACTGGTGGTCATTGAAAGACAGAGCAGATGCTTCTCATTATGAGTGCTGCTGAGAGTAGAGACATTCTCTGTGTTGGTTTCTAATGTGAACTCTTTCCCAGTTTCCTATTAATAAGTGCACCAAGAAGAGCATAATTTAAAAGGTTAACATTTAAGAGAGTATAAATATCTCAATATGGCATGTATGTGTTCCAGAGACAGAAACTGTTGCCATTAAAGGCAACAACCATGTGACAGTATTTGTTGCTGGTTTCTTCATGGCACTCAAAGTACTTACAATTAAGACAGACTTTTGTCATGGTTTAAATCAATCAAATGTCTTGGTTGCTCCATTCATTTCAATGCCAAGTTTAACTGACATTTAAAATCAGGCACCTATCTCCAAAAGAGTTATGAGGGGGCGGCATTCATGTAAGGAACAAGAGGAACAAGTAATGTCTATTATGGCTAAGCATCTATAATGTAGCCACTGTCAAGTATCTTACTATTGTGTGTACACACACACAGAGAGAGAGAGAGAGAGAGAGAGAGAGAGAGAGAGAGCGCTATGATTATTATTAGTGTTAACATCAGGGACAATGCAAAACATTTTGCTGTCTGAGGCACACATGAATACCTACACACCTAGTGTCCCTGGCCTCTCCTCTTCTGCGGCAGTAAAAATATAACAATACTTAATTAAATAACTAAGGGTGAATCTTTACCCCTTTTCTTCAGTGGCTGAGCAGTTTGGACTAGAAAAGAACAAGGTTTTGGAGCAGGACAGAGGCTGTGTAGTATTTCTGCTTTGCATTTTGAATTAAGCATGGAGAATCTTGCTTATTTAATTCATTGTCTTTATATCCCGCCTTTTTCTCCAAGGAGCTCAAGGCGGCTTTAATCCCCACAAGAACCTTGTGAGGTAAGTTAGACTGAGAGGCAGTGCCTGGCCCAAGGTGACCTAGTTAGCTTCATGGCCAAGTGGGGACTTGAGCCTTGGTCTCCCAGCTCATAGTCCAACGCCCTAGCCACGACACTAGGCATCTTCAACCTTCTCAGGCCCAGGACCCACTTTTAGCACAAACATGAATTCGGAGACCCATTTCTTTTACTTGGATCAGGCCTCAACATACAAGTGGGTCCTGGCCCACCAGCTGAAGACCAGCAAACTACACCACACTGGTTATATATGAGCTGGATGGTCTTGGTGAGGAACTGGCAACAACAAAAACAGAAATTCCTTTGTCTTCACAGTATTTAGGAAGAGATTTAATCCAAATGTTTGAGCAGAGCATTGCAAGCAACAATATATATATTTATGAGTGGTATGTACCTGTTGGCAATGTGGAAGTGAGCCAGTTACAGTTGGCACAATTTTAAAAAGAGGGTGGAAAAGAAGAAAATCTGCAAATAAATAAGGCTTAGGTGGCACTAGGTGGCTGCCTAGGGCAGTGCTTTGTAGGGGGCTGCAGTTTGGCAGGGTCAGATGGAAGGTATTTGTGAACGTTTTCGTTATAGGCAGTAACAGCAAGGACTGGGGAAGGACAGAGCTCCTTGTGTGAAGAGTAGACAAAGAGAGGCAAAGCAGTGGGCAAGAAATTAGAGTGGGGAGTTCAATGGGACACCAAACATTTAAAAACAAATGAAAAACAAATGAATAAAATACATTTAAAAAGCTAAAGAAAACTTTTACAAAATTTCACAGCCTCCAATGCAGGGTTTCCCTTAATTTAAAAAATAATTAGGTGAATTCTCTTGCAGTAGAGGAAATAAGCAACCCTAAAGAACCAAACAATACAAAAATGGAAATGAAATTTATTTAGCCAGGAAAATAATGAAGGGGAGGCGGGTGTCAGTGTCTCATTCAGTAATCATTGCAACATAAAAATATAGGCTTATGCTACTTAAGTCACACTCCACATTGCAATCTCAATTTCTAATCTATTGATGAGACCTTTGATATAGTTGTTGTGATACATAATGTTGCCCGTGAACCTTCCAAGTACTCAGAAGACAAAGCTATCAAAACGTTCACAGTCCAGATTCTGCAAGAAAAGAGGAGAGTGTCAGTTTGGCTGAAACGAAACCTTACACCAACTCTTGGGACAGGAAAAGCTAGGGAATAGGCTGAGGGCTGGAAAGAAGTTCCAGGCTGTAGGGATGGGGGGAAAGAAAGCATTCCAAAGACAAGGTGGGTGAACTAATGATATAGCTAAACAATGGACTGAAAAACAGGAACTCAGGAAATTATGGGAGGAAAAGGTGGCAAGAACAGGGCAGAAAACACTACACATTAAGGTGGGTCTGGGATCCGAAGAAGAAATTCACAGTGCTTCTGTTCAGAAGGGTGATGAGCCAGAGATGGAGGAATGCTAAGGAGGCTGTCCAAAAAGACAAATGTAACCAAAAGTAGCTTGACAAAGTAGTCAGTCAGTGGCCTCAAAGTGGGATACTGAAGAAACAAAGGTGGGTGAAGAGTTGGCTTTGAAGGGAGGGAAGTTAAGAAGGAAATAGGGTCAGGAAGGGTCAGGTCAGAAGGGTCAGGAAGGAGGTGAAAAGAAAAGGGAGCGATAGAGGCCTGAGGACCGTGGGTTAGTTTTGATGGATTTGGACCCTAACATGGCTGCTATACCTTTAAGAGTTATATAGCTGAGGGATTTTATCTCTGGTGGCTTCTGGAGTATTGTGGCCTGGCAATCCTGAGTGAGTAATGAGGACCAAGAAGTCTGAATTTCATGTATTGATTTCAACTAGCCAGCCAATTCCTTGGCTACAGGCTTCTGGTAACAAAGTATCTGCTATCTGGGAGAAGTATTGCCAATTTCCCAGCTACAAAATAATGATTTGTAGTGCTTATAAAATATGATAGACCTACAAAAGATGAGCAGCTGTAATGGGAAAAGTGAGGTGTGGGCAGCAAATGTGCTATTTGTTGTGTGACAATAAACAGATTATTTGGAAAGGTCTCAAGGAATGGAAGCAGAAGTAAATGAGCAAGGTTTCTGAAAGCAAGTATTTAGTAGTAACTAGAGGTTTAATAGATCCTACGCTGATTCTCAAAACTGGATTGAAAGCTCAAAGCAAAAATCACATTTTTGAAGCCATGCCCCCCTGCCCCACATACACATACAATTTGGAAAAAAAACGTGAGTTGCCACATGGTTTATATTGTAATTTGTTATATGTTGATTTGCAAATATCCATTCTTCGACTACAGTAGCGAGACTGCAATCCTGCTACATGTATTTTGAAGCAAGCCCCATTGAAGTCAGTGAAATTAACTTCTGGGGAGAGGTAGTGCTGTAAAGCTGAAATCTTATGCACACTTACCTGAGAGTAAGTGCCGTTGAACACACTGAGCAAACATGCATTGGGGAGTGCTAGTAAGAAATCTACAGACAAAGATGGTCTCTATTAACTTTATTGCTGTGTAAATCATAGTGAAATATATCTAAAAACAGAACCATTGGGAAAGAAATTAACCAATCCTATGTGTGTCCCTTCTGAGTAGACATACTGAGTTGAATTCAGTGGGGCTTACTCCCAGGTAAGTTGGCATAGGGTTACTGCTTTGAATCTGTCTTGCACAGGATTGCAACATTTTAAGGATATGTGTTCATTTTGCCTAACAATAATCAGGAAGAATTCTTTGCTCAGAAAATCACGAAATTTGTATTTTATCTAAAGCAGAAAGTATAATTTTGAGTATGTGGAATATCTTAGTTCAACTTTCCAAAATTCACGACAAAAGTACTTGAGAGACACCTTTTGCTCCTTACCCAATTACAGTGCAAGTTATTGGTTTTCAGCTTGTTTTCAGATGTGGTATTTGTGGGAGAAAAAGATGCATTGGCCTTGGTTTGACAGCTTGGTGGGGAGACATGGAATTTTCTGGGGGGAAATAATGTTAATGGTCATGTGTAGTACTTTACTGAATTCTGAGAAGATGCTGCCATCTAGTGATTCTCCCACCAGCAACTCAAATAGCAGCACATTTTTGGAAAAAGCTGTGTGTAGGTGTGATATTATTTGAACTGAAACAAGAGCTAGATTATATCCTGTTTGGGACTGCTGATCCTTTAGGAATGATGGTGTAAATTTTCTGAGGTTTTCAAAGTGGGAAATAAGGCATAACTTGGCAATGAGTAGTTGGTTCATGGTGGCTGATGCTTAAAGCGCCTTTTTATTTTTTATATATTTAATTATATAAATTTATAAATATACATTTTCCCATTACTGTTAAGGAAGCTGTACTGTTGATGGAACTACAGTGGTTTTAATATGGTTATTTAATTACAACATTTAAAGAAGGGGTGCTTTAATCCTGAACAGTGTCAGCAGTGTCCAGGAGTTGGTATGAGATGAAAATCTTGTTGACTAAATCCAAAACAGTGGAAAAATGGCTACTAGATTAAATATGTATAAAAGTGGAAAGTTGCCAAGAAAGACCAAGACTGGCATGTTTAAATTCACAAGAGGAAACTTATAAAAAATGAGAAGGTTCATTAGAAGGAAGTTGAAAGGGAAAGCCAGGTAGTTGGATCTATTTAAGGTGTTTGAAACTCACTTGGCCTGAGGACACACCATTTAAAACAAATGGCTTCCCCAAAAGAATCCTATGAACTGTAGCATGCCAAGGATTCTCAGAATATGCAGAAACATTTAAATATGTGATCCCACAACTGTGTTGAGAAGTGACACAGTCCTATCGCCCTTATACCACATGCTACATATGCATGTTTGCAGCAGCCTTTAAACTAAAAAGAAGTATGATCTGCTGTATTTTAAAAAAATCATATGTCAGTATTCCTATGGGGAATACTTTAACATAAAATAAAATTCAACCAGTTGTGGGGATGATGAAAAATGCCCACTTTTAACAATTCACTGTATCTAAAAATGAATTCTAGAATATTGCTATTGATGAAAGTCATGCAGAGCACCAAAATTTAGTTTCCAAGCTCCAGATACAATGGGTTACTCATGAATTGGAAGCATGACCAAGCCTGTAGTCCTAATCCCACTGACCTGAGAGTAAGCCCTAATGAATTCAATAGGACTTACTTCTAAGTAGAATCATAGAATTGTAGAGTTGGAAGGGACCACGAGGGTCATCTCATCCAATCCCCTGCAATGCAGGAATCTAGACATTTAGGATTGTGTTGTAAGTCAATCAAACCCAATATTTTCATGCAGACATATACTAGTTGATACACCCAGACTATAATGCATGCTATGTGAGGCTGCCTTTGAAGGCAATTCAGAAACTTCAGCTAGTATAGCGTGCAGCTGTTTGAGTGTCAGGCCAGAGCATATTACACTAATCCTGCGCCTTCTGCACTGCTAGTCAGTGCATTTACAAGATGGTGATTACTTTAACGTCTTAAAGTCTTCGATGGTTTCTGGTCTGGTTACTTGATGGATTGCTTACACTAATATGATCCTATCCATGCTCTAAGACAGTGGTGGGAAATCTCAGGACTGAATGCAGCCCTCCAGGCCACTCTAACTGGTCATATCTCCCCACGGGCCATGCACCCCCTCTATGGTCCACACCCTTCCCTGGCCCTGCTTTGCACCCTTCATGTTTTTGCCTGACTGGACTCTGTCCTAGATGGAGGATACAGAGGGTGAAGTGTATGTTGAAACTAGCATGCTATAAAAGGTAAGTTGCTCCATTTGTTGTTCTACCCACTTTTGCCTCTGGCTCTGCCCACCATCACCATCACTGGCACATCGGCCCCTGGAAGGTGGCCCATAAAAGGAAGTGCAGTTCTTGGGCTGAAACAGGTTCCCCACCTCTGCCCTACAATCAGCAGTGGATGCTCTGGTTGCTTGCCCCCCCCCCTTAACAATCTGTTAGGTTAACAGGGACTAGACACTGGGCCTTTTTAGTGGTGGCCCAATGGAACTCTCTCTCCAGGAATTTGTGCTTGTGCGCTTGTCCGCATCAGGACTAGCCTTCAAAAATGCTTTAAACCTCCATTATTATTATTATTATTATTATTATTATTATTATTATTATTAGTTCTGATTAGCTTTTAATTCAGATGATTTCATTATGGTTCATGTTGTTGCCTTTCTGGTGATGGTTACTGGATTCCAATACATTTTTCCTCATGCTGTATTTGTTGCTACTGCTCACTGGATTTTTGATATGCTGATGTTTATATTTCATGATTTTATTGAAAGTTGGGTATGATTCCATGTTTAGGTACTTTGTTGCAAAAGATCAGTGCATGGAAGTGTCACCTCTTTTGAGATGAACAGAGACTCCCCGAAATCCCATCTGCATAGTGTTTCCTACAAAGAGATCTAAATCAGGGTGATTGATCTGGGACTTGGTGTATTATCCCTTTGAAATGGAACTCATTCTATGTTGCTTCTGAAATAAGCAATGGTGTAGCACTGGAATTGGCAGTAATTAATAACAGCATTTGTCCAAGGCCTTGTAAGTAAAGGGAAATCAGCGATAAATGGCTCAGAAAGAAACATGAACATTGAGTTAGACACTATTTCTTAAAGTCTCCTGAATTTATTTGCCAATACATCTTTGGGTGGTTGCGGGCGGGGAGAGATCAGAACATAGTTCTTTAAAAGCTTTCATTTACAATTAGCAGTAGAAATTACATCTGCTTTGCATCCATCCCTGTTTACATCATATGCACTCAACATTATATGCAGTAAAACCTTCTTGGGGAAAATATTGCATTAATAGCATGTTTTTATTTATTTGGTTCTACTTCACATTAGGCAACACAATGACACAAATGGATTTTGTTTGCTTTCTGCATGTCCGTATTTTAGGCTGCTCGCTAATGAATAGTGCTGAAATAACAGCCATCTGGCTTTTTGAAGTCTTTTAAAATGCATTACCAAATTGCATTGAGTATTAGCCTAAGAAATAGAGCCATCCTGGGTTGTCTGGATCACTTTGCAGTGGCAGCACTGTATCCTATTGGGAAGGGGGAAAGTCTCTCTTCATATCCCTTTCTCCCTTCAATATGAAGGGCTCAGGCCATGGTCTGAAGGCATATGAGGTCACCTTCGTGAAGTTAAGCAAGTCTGGGTCTGGTCAGTGACTGGATGGGAGACCACCTGGGAACTGCATTTACTCTATCTTGGATTCCATGACTGTAGAAAGGCAGAATATAAATGTCAAAAAGCAAACAAACAAATGACTAAGAGCTAAATTAGGCATGATGGCACAAGTCCTGCATGTTTAAACTATGCTATTTAGAAATGCCACTCCTTCACAGATGACAACAATGCAAATGCCATTTTGGAAATTTTCAGGGATAGGCAGAAAGGGAGGAAATGCTTCCCTTATTTGGGGCAGACAGTGGCAGCTGACATCCACCATTTTTATTTCTCAAAGGTCTGACAAGGAGAAAGCTACATCGTTTATCAATTTATTTATTTGGGGGGGGGCGTTGGGAACTTTCACCACCATCACCCAAAGTTTGAGCTGAAAGTTTCTAATCACTGTTGCCCCCAGTCCCAAACTCTGAATGTTGCTTGATGCTCACACTGCTTGAAAAGGGCTGGTGTGTATATGCTTCAGTCGAGGTCTTAACCCTGTGCATTCAAATGGGATCTAAGGCAGTACATTCTTCTCATATAAAGGGGAAAGCATGACCCCTCAAATGGACAGGTATGGGACACCCCAAATGAACTTGCCAATCCGCCTATGTCATCAGTGGAGGCCCTGCTCCAAGTAACCCTGCCCAGAGAGGTGAGGCAGCAAGTGATGACAGGAGACAGGGTCAGTGGCGGCTCCCAGCTTTGAAATCCTCTCTGCAGAGAAAATCAGTAACCACCATCTCCCTCCCTATTTAGACAGCAAGTAAAAATATTTATTTTCTTCCATGTGTTTTCCAGGTCATTGCTGTCTGTCAGTTATTCTGCTTCTCTGGTTTAGGTGTTTCCCCCCCCCCCAGCTGGTTAGTTGGTTTGGGGCTCTTATATGAAGGTTGCAGTCCAAAACACTCTTACTAGGGATTAAGCCCCATTTAATACAATTGGAGTTTGGAGTAAAAATGCATGCATTCTACTTGATGTCTTTATGGTTTTACGTAAGCTCCCTCAGGCTTTGAATGATTGAAAGGTGGATTATAGTATTGAAAATAAAATAAATACATTTTAAGGTTACAAGTTCTGTCTTGCAAGCATTAGCTGATGGAGGGAGGATATAGAAAGCTCACTTGCCCATGAAACAGCTTCAGTTTCTGCTGTCTTCACGTGTCTGTGGTGCTAACTGTACTCTGCAGTGTGGGTGGGAAAAACTGGACATGGATAATTTTTAGTAGGGACATTTGCCCCATTTTCACAGCTTGTATCAAGAACTATGGTAGTGCACTGGAAGCACACCGCTTGGCAGATATCAATATTATCTGCTGCTATATGGGCTATCTAGGTAGCAAATTTAGAATAGGCAGGGAATCTTCATAAAGACATCAATATTTGGTAAAATAAAATGAGTTTCTGTATCATGTGAAACAAATACATGTCATATTTCCAGTTCATACTTTCCATAAGCAGCATCCTACTTCACATTTTTGAAATGATGACAAGCCATTAGATATTTGATGCATGAAACACATGCAAACATGCAGACGATGGAAAGACCTTTACTAGGCCCATTTTTCCATAGTTTATGTGGGCTATGCAGACGATTCAGATCATAAACAGGTTGGATAAATGGCAGCATTATCTGCAAAGGAATTACATTGACACGGGATACATAAGGGAGCCACAGTGAATTCAGATAAGTCAGGGTTTCTGATAACTGTGATTCAAAATAATATGGACCTATTACATTTATATTGAGACACGTTTAGTTCATATTTCTGCTAGTTACTGGAATATTTATTCCATGTTCCAACAATTTTATGGTTTACTAATAGCGTTGACATTCAGGAAGCCTAGACTCCTTGCTATTTTGAGAGCAGAGATTTATATGTTTTCATTATATGCTTTCCTCTTGTAGATCTTATAAACAATATGAATTATAGTGCTTTTACTGTGACCGACATTTCCTGGAAGACAAGGACAAGGTAAATACAGCCCTCACCTCCTGGATTTCTATCTGATCATTCTGAAATATGAACATCCTTTGCCCTAAATCTAGATGATGGCTTCTATCAATCTATTTCTCCAGATATGATTTAGAAGCAACTGCTTTTATGTGATAAACAATAAAATAATAAGAAGTTCAGAGAAACCACCCGCATTGTGAAGTTGGTAAACACAAAACTAAAGTTCATAGTACTTGTGCAGCTCTTTATTTTAATTGTCAAACTACAGAAACTCTTTCTTTGGGATTGTGTGTGTGTGTGTGTGTGTGTGTGTGTGTGTGTGTGTGAGAGAGAGAGAGAGAGAGAGAGAGAGAGACTCAGATTTAGGACTGCTGATCAAAACAACACTTCAGTTTTATGCTTTTTACGCTTGGTAACATTTTTGTTTTCAGATAGAAATAGATTTCCAATGCAATGCTGTTCCAATCAGACCAGCCTCAATTCAGCACTGTCCCTACCACACAAAGGGAACGTAGGAAACTGCCTTACACCGATTCAGACCTTTGGTGCATCCAGCTCAGTATTGTCTACATTGACAGACAATGGCTCTCCAGAGTTTCAGGCAAGAGTCTCTCCCAGCCCAACTGGGAGATTCCAGGGAGTGAACCTGGGGCCTTCTTCATGCAAATCAGATGTTCTGATGCTGCTCACAAGGACCTTGTTTGTTGTGTGCATTTAAATGCAAGGATCGCAGTGATTATCCTCAAATAGTGCTGTAACGGTTAGACTGCAATCCTATGCATCTTAGAGTAAGCCCCATTGAACTCAGTAGAATGTACCTTGGGTAGACATGCATATGCTTGCATTTTAATGGTTAGATTGTTTAACCAAGCACTTTTTGCTTAACTAAAGAGCTGTCTTCTTCTTCTCCTCCTTCTTCTCCTCCTCCTCCTCCTCCTTCTCCTCCTCCTCCTTCTCCTCCTTCTTCTCCTCATCCTCCTCCTTCTCCTCCTCCTCCTCCTCCTCCTCCTCCTTCTCCTTCTCCTTCTCCTTTATTATTATTAAAAATAAAAATACAGCAGTAGTGGGGAACCTCAGGCCTCCATATCTGGCCTTCAGGACTCTTCTTGGACCACATACTGTCTCCCCAAGCTGCACCCTCACCAACCCTGCTGCATGCCCTCCTTGAGTGCTGCCAGGATTGTGCCCTTGAACTAAATGTGCCTGCAATATAGTCTTTCTTCACAAATGCAAGAATATCCGCCCCCACTGAGCACACTTTTTGCCTTTGATCCTGCCCACTACTGGCAACCTGATGTACAATGCAGAGAACTGGAGATTGCAAAAACAAGAAACTCCGAGAAACAAAAATGGACAGATTTGGCTATCCATCACCATTACTCAGGCATTCATCTTGGAAGTGGCACGAACCTAGTTGAAGGCCTATAGATAACTAGTAACAAACTGTTGTATATTAGAATACAAGCCATGTATTTATATCTCAGCAGTATACTGGGGCCTGGGGCTACTTGTTTGTAAATGCAAACATCTGATCAAGACGTACTTGAAAGCCCTCTATAAATTACAAATTATAAAAAGCAAGCTTTTCAAGTTAGCCAAGGTTACTTTGTTTTCAGTCATTTTGTATGAAGTGTTTTTGAAATTTTCTAGGGTTACCTAGCGGCTGGTAGTTACCATGGAAACAACAGCACAGAACTCGCGTACTCCAGGGGGAAAGGGGTTTTCCTTCTAATAAGCTTTGTCACCATTACTCCTTTCTGCCATTTCTGTTTTATTGTTTTCATTTCACAGTCGGAGATCAGGCTTCCAAAGCATCTATGCCTTTTAACCCCGAGGTGTATTCCAACTATCTCCTGTAATTTTGTAACACCTAATTTGCCATGTTGCTTCTGCCATTCCTGACAGCTGAGATACGGCTTCACATGTGACCTTCCATGCTCAATTACTGCATTTGCTTCAAGTGACCTTGGTGCAGCTACTGAGATATATTCATCCACTGCAGAGACCATCATCCATTCCAGAAATTGTGACTGTCTTTCACACACCCATTTATACAGGCTGTAGCTCTGTTCTCCCCTCCCTTGTGGCCAATCAGTATTCAGCTCTCTTATAAATGTGAAACTCCTTACATCGTGCTTTTTTGATTTTATATTTTTAATGCATTTGTGCATTTGTTAAAATGCAAACATGCCCCTCAAAATGCATATCTTTAAGTGTGTGTGTGTGTGTGTGTGTGTGTGTGTGTGTGTGTGTTGCAAACAGTCTGGAGATATTCTTCTCCCTCCTTTTTCACTCACTCAAAGCTCCTTCCTATCCTTTCCCACTTCTAGATGTAGTTTAATAATACAACAATGACACCCAGTGGTTGCTGAACTGATCAGCAGTTTTTCCTTCCACTGTATTAGATGCAGCAGGTGTTGACATAGTTTTTGCTTCTGAAAGCTTGATACAAGATTTCCAAATGCTATCTTTGACAACTTTATTTTTAAAAAGTATATCCCTGTGCCAGTATGACTGATATCTTCAGGACGGCTATCAATAGCATCACTCAGTTACTGTCCATGTCCTTTTCTTTGCATCAGGCAAGAACCATGTTTATGTCCTGTCCAGTTCTGACTTACGAAACAATCCTATGCATGCTTATTTGAAAGTAAGCTACAGTGGCAAAGTGTAGCTTGCTGGCTCCTCTCATGTGGGTGCAATTGCCATCTAAGAGAACAAAGGAGGTGTTCATGGTGAGTTCTAGCACGTCCTCTTCTAGAAAAATGGCACTGCTGGTATAAATGTATAAGAATACTGAGATAAATATTTGGCAGGGGTGTGTGCCTGTGAATTTAGAAAGCAATCGATCCACAGTTGAGCATTTTCCAGTTACACTGATCTCAATGGGAGACATTTCAGCACACTCTCAATCAACTCAATGGGATTCATTTTGGCACAACCATGCCACTGCCTTTTAATGGGCACCATGACTAATATGAAAAACAATATATGGCAGGTGCAGATTAGGCTGTGCCATATGTTAGATGGGGGAACTCTGGGGTAGGGGTGACTATGCTACATTGAGGATAACATTTGTATTGGTGCAGGTGGGGGGCAGGGGCGGGCAGGCAGTATCTTCCACAATTTACAGCCAATGGCATGGTGAAATTCCTAAGGCACCAGTGGTAAAATATCCTTGTAGACTCCAGCAGTTCTCATCTAAACATGAAATAGAATCCAGCCTGCTAGATGCCCAGATCCCAGTTTTTAGCCCCTGGCTATATTTCCCATGCTACTGCAAAGGGTAGCAGCTTAGAGCCCATATATAATTGCACTGCTGAAGTTAAATCACAACTCTGATTGATAGATTAATAGCTTTGGAAGTTAGAGGGCAAAGCCTAGAAAAGTCTAAATGTTGTTTTCTGCTCTACAGAAATCTATTAGCTCTCTCCACGGGATTCAGCTTCCTGGAGCTGATGCAGTTTATTGCAATAAGTTCAAGGGCTTTCTCTAGCATAGAATTATACTACATATTTTAAAATCTAATTTTAAACTCAATAACTGAAATTGGAGAAAAAATGAGAATTCAAAAAAATATTTTTCTTCTACAGGAAAAGAGGCAAATGTTTTCTTAAAGCTTTTCATAGTCGAGATCAGTGCTTTTTTCTGGGGGTACGCAGGGGTATGCATACCCCTAAACATTTTGTGAATCTAAGTTTGGCCTCATTGAGGGGAAGTATTTCAATATGAGTAGGAAAATGAGAGAACCCCTAAACCTTTGGGGGGGGACTGGTTGAGATGGTTGGTGGTTTTTAAACATCCCTACAATTTCATGCTGCAGTGAAGAAAAATATTTTGAATTATTAACATCCAAATAAGACTAGTAAGATGTCAGTAAATTCATTATTGTAAGAAGCTCAGGGCTGGATTACTGCAATATACTCTATGTGGGGCTGCTAATGTTCCTGATCTGGAAGCTCCAGCTGGTGCAGAAAGCAGCAGGTACAGTGGTACCTCAGGTTACAGACGTTTCAGGTTACAGACGCTTCAGGTTACAGACGCTTCAGGTTACAGACTCCACTAACCCAGAAATAGTACCTCGGGTTAAGAACTTTGCTTCAGGATGAGAACAGAAATCGTGCTCGGGTGGGGCAGCGGCAGCAGGAGGCCCCATTAGCTAAAGTGGTATCCCAGGTTAAGAACAGTTTCAGGTTAAGAACGGACCTCCAGAACGAATTAAGTTCTTAACCTGAGGTACCACTGTAGACTCCTGATGGAGCTGGATGGCTGATAGCTGTGACATCTCTGTTAAAGCATCTGCACTGACTGCCAGTATGCTGCTGGGCTAGGTTCACTGCTCTTGTGTTTATATACAAAGCCCTGAACACCTTGTGTCCAGGATAACTTAAGTACTGCCTGAGCTGCTGCTGCTTCTTTATCTCAGCCCAGTCACTAAGATTACCCAGAAGAGCACTGTTAGCTGCCCCTCAAGTAACAAAGCCCTATCACCTGTCCCATGCTATGGGATTCAGCAGGCATTCTCTCTTTTCCCATTCAGGCATCTCTCATTTTCTCATGCCAACAGGCCTATTCAACTTTTTCATTGAGTGGGCAGTCATTTTAATTGCTGTTCCGTGTTGCTTTTAGGTTTTATCCACACTTCCTCTTGTTCCACTGCTTTCCTCCCAGGGGAAACCACTCTTTAGTACTCAATTGGAGCAAACAGCAGTTTCCCCCAGATTGCTGTTGGTTCCGAGTTATCTTTAAAGAGTGTGTTTCCCCTGGGAAATGAGTGGGGCAAGGGGGAAACTGTTCAGACTCATTCCTAGAAAGTGTACAGGACAAACAGAAGCGTAGACAAGTCATCAGCGGATTTTTAAAAAAATGTTTTTAAATTGCTGTGCATTGCCCTGGTATTTTGTGAAAGGGTGATATATAAATACTTTAAAAAATCAATCAGTCAATGTGTAGATTATAGTGGGTGTACGATGGCTAGTTGGCTAGTACTTTCTAACAGAATTATGATTGCCGTCAATTTGGCGCAAGCTGATGACATTCAGGTATTAGTAAAGACAACTTAAGAGGATTTTTGTGAATGTCCAAAATCCATATCATAGTCAGCTCCATGAGGGCGTTCACTTGGGTACATGCAGAAAGTGAAGAAATACAAATTTATCTTCAGACACACCCTGAAACTACATGAGATTATTGGAATTTACATATAAATGTCATTTTTCACTAAATTTTGAACTTTCACTGTAATATAGATACCACAAACAGACATAAACTGGAATGAACCAAGAGTTGCACCCAGTTAGAGCCCAGAGTATGGCATACACAGCAGTGTCATTTATAGCTGTGAATCAACTAAAATCCACTGGATTTATTGACCTTGAGTCCACCACTGCAAAAAGTTTGAAAGGCGCTCGGGATGAATTCTGCATGTGGAAGGTGCTGTACATGCAACTGATGCAACAGAGATAGATATAGCTTGGACTGCCACCTGCTAAAAATGATGGCGAGATTAGGCCCTCAAATAGCAATGCATTTCACAGCATTTACTAATGCAGAAAATAAATCTATACTAGAAAGCACTGCAACTTGACATTTCCAAAATGATAAGCATAAGATGCTGCATATTACAAGAGCACAGCAGAAGATTTACTTCAAATGTGGTTTTTGGGGAGACTTTAATTGCTGCTTGGATTAAAGTTACATTTCAGGATAGTCATAGATGGGAAAGTATAAAGGATACCAGGAGGTTCTTTGTCAGGCTCATTCATGTGATTTAATAAGGGACTGATTCCATCAGGACACCCTTTCACGGGCATAAGGAGCTCCCACCTGCTACTTAGGTCACACAAAATTCCTAAATACCTAATTCCTAAACTCCTCAATACCATCAACTCTTCTGAGAGTGAAAAGCTGTGTGTATTATGGTTGTCATCAGTTGTCATCAGAAGACAAAGGCAGTGGCAATGCCCTTGGATGGTAAACTTTTGGCCAAGCTATCCTTTTAAGAGTTCTACAGACTCTAGGAAAGGAGAAGGGTCAGGAAACAGAAGGTGCAAATGAAGCCAAGCAGCTAGACTTTACCTAAAATGCAGGTGCAAACTGCAGACCCAACAAATTCTTGGCATCTTTACAACATTCACCAAGTCTTAAAACAGCAATGCTACACCATCAAGGCACATCAAAAGAATCATCTGTCACCAGATCAAAGGTTCAGAAATTCCTTGGGGAAGGGCCATAGCTCAGAGGTAGAGGACCTGCTTTTTATGCAGAAAGTCCTAGCTTGAATCACCAGCATCTTTAGATAGGGGTGGGAATGTCCCCTGTCTGAAACTATGGAGAACCTCTTCCAGTCACTATGAACAATACTAATCTAGGTAAATTCATGGGTTAACTTTGGTCTCAGGCAGCTTCCTATATTCCTCTAGCTGCCAATGATCCCACTATCTGCTGTTCTGGATAGGCAGTACTCTGAAAAGATGACATAGTATAGCCAGTTATTAGCTGCACTGCCCAGCCAGCAGATATGACCTGATCAAATTCTACCAGCCTTTCTCCTAAGCATTGCATGAAAAGCTTACCATGCCCAGCACCTGCTACATGAAAGAGTGGAAGAGAGTGGAATTATGTGATCTTTCAAGTGCTACCATGCAAATTTTGTTTTGATAGATATGTAATAAGAGAAGGTCACTGACCTGTATTCCTGAATTATCTCTAAGCTACTCAGCAGATGCTTTCATTCAGTTCTCTATAATTGACTGCTGCTTCCCATGCTCCATCCATACAGAACAATGCAATTAAGCTGAGGAACTGGCTGGTGTATTAGGAACAGAATGGTATATGTGGACCCACAAAAAGAAAAGAACCCCCCCCCCTATGAAAATAATTATGCCATTAAGATGCAAACAGAATACTGAAGATCTTGCCAGTAAGCAAGCGTAGCCACAAGAAAAGTCATATCAGTGACCTTTTGAAAGGCTAATTGGAAAGAATCTGATACTAAACTGTATGCAGAAATGGGCTTTCATTCATGAGGATAATTGAACAAGAAGAGGGAGCATCCAGCCACAATGACAAGCAACATTTGGGGGGGGGAACCTAAGTGTTGGAACATTGCAGAATAAATTATTTTCTGAACAAAAACAAAGATGATATGGCATTATTAATATGAGCAAAAATCAATCAGATTTCTGCATGGCTGATGTTATATGTTATATGCATGGATCTGAATTCTTTTTCATGTAAAAGATTTTAAAATTCAGATTTGAAAATCAGATGTTTGTGAATTCAGATATTGGCCTCAACTTTTAAATTCAATACAATTTGTGCACTTGGAGGTCTGTTGTTTGTTGGTTTTGACAAGTAAGCTGTAAAACATGATCAAATCCTAACAATCAGTTGAGACAGTGCTCAATGTATCGAACACTGTTGCAAAGCAACTGTGAAAGTACTGTTGCACATTGGTTGTAGATCACTGAAAACTACTCAGTGGTGGCTCATCTGGTTGTTTGCTGGCAGGTTAGTGGCATCTGATGCTTAGCGCCATTGACTGGAGAAAGGGAGGGTATATGGTGCCATTGCTTGGTGAGTCACTAATGGTGGAAGTGCTGAGGCTGCTAACTTCAGCACCATAATAGGTGGATAGCAGCAGCCAACCTCTGCTGACCCTAGTTTCTGGTGTCCATACACCAGGCAGGTGCCTGCCCAATGCTCAAGTAGTAATCCCAGTGCCCGATTTGCTGCTATGGGGCATCCTTTCAAAGACATGATATTCTCCTCCCCCTTTCAGTAGCACTCGTCCACTGAAGCTGAACATTTCACACTGTCCTCCAGATTATATGAAACAGTGTTCCTAAAACCCACTGTATGTCAACTGCCAACTGTTCTCTAATATTGACTGTCAAACTGACCCAAATGTCAAGTACATGAGATGACTTAGGCTTATTCAGTGTATAGTGTGATATGAATGCTCAGTGAGTATACAACATCAACATTAGCAGAGGAAATTTTTCAGGAAAAATTATGAAATTAATTTGGATAAAATGGATAATAAATAAAAACAATACAGCAAATACTTGTGGTGAGAGTTCTGCAAAAGCTGCAGTGCAAATACCTTCTGTCCAGGTGTTATGCCTGGCTGAACAGAGCCCCAAAGCACAATTCAAGATTCCAGGTATTAACAGCTGGTGATGAACTCATCTTAGAAATGAAAGTTACACAATGCTCTTCTTAAGCTAACGTTTCCACGCAGGTCTCCCTGTGCCAGCATAGCCCCCCACTTTCTTAAATTTTGTGGCAATGTGGGAAATATATTCCAAATTCATTGACTTGCCTCTGCGTTTCATACGGGGTGTTAGGTACAGAGTCACTTAAGGTAGCCTCCATGTGGCAAGTAATTTGTGTGTAGAGATCTGCAAAATGACACACACACACACGGGTCTCATTGAAATTCATAGTACTCTACTAAACTACTATTCATATATGGGCTAAAAGCACTTTAACTGAGAAGCATTTAAACTCAGCGCTATTTATTCATTTTTAGCCTGTGGGCTAAATGCACAAGGGAGAGATGCTCTGCGTTGGGAGTGGTGACGGGTGTGTGTCCAGATGTGGCAAAGACTTGGGGAAACTTTTTTGCCCCTCCGCCCATTCCTAGTACGCAGAAGGAATGGTCGCTCTCTCCTTCCTCGTTCAGCTATGGCTCCCTCTGCTTTGCGCTTCTGGATGGCGCTTGGCATTGTAACAAGGCGGAGAGTCATTACGGAGAGAAACAGGGAGCCGGAAAGCGGGAGATCTCTGCTGGAAGAGGAGACGACGCTCCTCAGCTTCTGACGGGCAGTGAAACCAAAAGCGTGGAGCCCTAGCCGTAATTCTATGGGCAGGGGAAATATTTGCTCTCTGTAAAGCCCGGGCGGGAGCTCGGGGTTTGTAGGGTGTCCCTGCGCGGTCCCTGCTCTTGGGTCTTCTCTATCCTTACCCACCCCTTCAGATGACAACATTAAGCAGGTGCCTGGAATAATTTATCCTGGTGAAGGTAGGAAAACGCACAGAGGGTTTTGTTCTGGATCGCAATAAACCACGTGCGACTTTTTTTTTTTTTTTTTTTTTAAAAAGAGTTCCTCTTGGCTTGTTGGACTTCTTAGCGCCGCGTTTTTACAAGAACAGAGGCGGGGATGTATCAGCCAGACGTGTTAACGTAATTTCAGTCTGCCGGTGGAGGAGATATTCTGATACCTGGAAAGTGACTACTCTTGAGGAATGAGGAGAGTTTTACCAGCCATTATATTCTACCTGCGAACATGGGCGTAGCCAGGATTTTTGTTAGGAAGGGCAGAACCTCAGTTAGCTTTGTATTTTTATTGATCTTTATTGATGGGGGGCTGGCCCCCCTGCCCCCCCTCTATGCCCATGCCTGCGAATCGATAAATAGCTGGAAAGGGAAATGTTAGGGTTTCGCGTTGTTCCCCTCTCCATGTTTTTAAGGTGCCTACTTCTCCAGTTGCGAAGGAGTGAGCTTAGGCGACATAAGACACGTGTTGTGCGATCCAGTGCCCTTTTCCCTGTTCCCACGAATTAAGGGTGCAATCTGGCACACACTTAACTGGCGTCTAAACTCAGCTGGACTTAATTCTGTTTAGACTTGTATGGAATTGTGCTGTAAATATCGACTCCCTCCCGCTTTTAAAAAATAAAAAAATGATTTTGTAGCTGTGCACCTGCCTGTTAACCAGAAGGTTGGTGGTTCAAGCTCACCCAAGGACAGCTGTGTGCAGGATACCTGCATTGCAGGGGGTAGAGCTGGATGACCCCCCAAGTCCCTTCCAACTCTACAATTGTTTGATTGTATAAACCCACCACTTGGGCACTCCGCAGACAACTCTCCAATCTAAAGCAGTGGATTGTAGATTACACTGACTTCTTATTGATATGTTTTTAAAATGAAGGTCTATAAATAATGGCTCGTTTTAGGCTCATGAAAATAATTGTGTACTCATTATTCGAAATGTGTTGCTTTTACTGTTCCCAAACATCAGCTGTTTCATCTTTCATGTTGCCACTAGATTTAATGGTAGAAATGGGGGGGATCTATGGAAAAAAAATCAATCAGTTTCAAGAGGATTTCAAGGGTGTGTGTGTATCCTCCTCTCTTCCTTGCATTCCTTTATCTCCCCTAACCTAACCCAGCACGCCAATATCTATCTCTTCTGACCCCCGTGACACCCCACCTTCTCCCCTCTGGCTGCTCCATTTTCTCCTCCAGTGTCCCAGATGGTGAGAGTTGTTGGTCTTAGAACCTTGGAGACCAAAGTTCTAATCCCTGGTCAGACAGGAAGCTCATGGTCTAGTCAGCATCCCTAAGCTTAAGCTACTTCACAGGGTTGTTGTGAGGGTAAAATGGAGAGAAGGAGAACCATGTTTGTCACTTTTAGTGCCTTGGAGGAAAGAAATGTGATAGAAATTCAATAATCAATTGTTTTTCTTTCCCTCTTGCTCCACTTTCTGTTCAGCTGCTGAGATGCTGGTCACAGCCTTGAAAAACATACCAAGCTGAAACAGAAAATGGGCAAGAACATAACTCTTTTGACTTCCTCCTTAAACTTTGGCTTTGCCAAGGGGGAAGGAAAGGGACCCATTACCTCAGCACCTCATCATGAAGGGGGCAGTGAGTCATGTGCTGAGAGGTACTGGAGGAAATCCCCATGGACTGCCTTTGCACCCACAGCACCATTCGGATGACTCCAGAGACAGAATTTTTGTAGCATGAAGCATTTTTGACTCACAGCCTTCCCGAGTAATTAGAATCCTAGCTTTCCATCACATTCTCCAGAAACAAGACTTTGCAAGTGAATACTGTCTTGAGAAATCCCTTCCTCATAATAATGTGCTTGCTGTGGTTGTGTTCTTGACAAATGGAATGTTGAAACCATCAGATCCCATGAATAACTGATTTTGTTTCGTTGTTCTAGTTTAATGAACTGAAGCTTATGAAGAATGAATGAAATCCAGACTTCCCACTGGAAAAGTACTGCGGACACACCTAACTTAACCTGCAGTGGAGAGTGTTCAAGGAATCGGTACATCAGAAACCATTCTCCTTCCTTTTCTAATTGGGATTATCTGTTCAGCCAGTTTAGCAGGCAATGTCCGCATTCTATTCACTATAATAAAGTATGCAAGAGACTATCCAGAAAAGAGTGGAATTGTGATCCTAAGAGCATTTAGATCATGCAGTGGGGTTACATCTGAAATGCCATGAATTTGAGGCATCCTCATTAAAAAGCCCTTGTAATGCACTGGAGTGAATAAACACAGGACTGGCCTTCTATATCATCTGCTGTTTCTCCATTTGCCTCAGATTTGCCAGTTGCATTAGTCACTCTTACTTGTACATACTGCTTAGTGGGAGCTTTCCGAAGCATTGGAGGCAGTGCACTAATAATAATAATAATAATAATAATAATAATAATAATAATAATAATTTATTATTTATACCCCGCCCATCTGGCTGGGCTTCCCCAGCCACTCTGGGCGGCTTCCAAAAGAATATTAAAATACTATAATACATCAAACATTAAAAGCTTCCCGAAGCAGGGCTGCCTTCAGATGTCTTCTAAAAGCCTGGTAGTTGTTGTTCTCTTTGACATCTGGTGGGAGGGCGTTCCACAGGGCGGGCGCCACTACCGAGAAGGCCCTCTGCCTGGTTCCCTGTAACTTGGCTTCTTGCAGTGAGGGAACCGCCAGAAGGCCCTCGGCGCTGGACCTCAGTGTCCGGGTAGAACGATGGGGGTGGAGACGCTCCTTCAGATATACTGGACTGAGGCCGTTTAGGGCTTTAAAGGTCAGCACCAAGACTTTGAATTAAAGACACAGACATGGAGTTAACCATATTGAGAATACCCTGAAATCAAGTTGGAAAAAAATTGTCCAGAACTTTGTCCAAATTCTCACTAGCTGCTTGAATTCCCTTTAGAGAAATGCAGAACCATTCAAAAACAATATTCTTGGACCTGATATATAATAGCCTATTTGGACAATGCTGAAGTAAAGAAAGCTTTAGACTCATGATGGTTTGTGTGATCACTTTCCTGACAACAGACAGAAATTCTCATTGTCACTTCCATTCACCTGCCTCACAACACAGAGGATTACTTCCCATATTATTGAATTTATACTGGACTCCCAAGCCTGTTCAGTTCAAACACACACATATTCAGACTTGTCATAGCTGTTATTTCATTGCTTTGTATTTGTCTGCTCATTGCTTTCCATGTGTTCCTTCTGATTTTATTATTATCACTATTATTCATATCATTTGTATACTGCTTTATATTTTTAAGAAAAAACTCAAAGCAGTTTACAACAATTTTAAACATCAAATAAAACCACCCAGAATATAACATTACTGAAAAAAGTCAAATATAATGAATATATTCAAAACAAAATAATTAACAGGAAACTAATATATCTTAAATATTTCAAAATAAAACATTACAAAGGAAGCCAACCACAGAATGTATATTTAGCACAGCAAAGTTAACAAAAAAAATCCTAAATATTTCAAAAGAAAACATTACTAAGGGGTGCCAAATATAAAATGCACATTAAAAACAGCATAATTAACAAGAAAATAGCATATTACTATAAGCATAGAACTTACCTGCTGCTGTTGCTACCAGTTCTGCCAATGATGGTTCATGGTGGGTGGCGGCTGTGGACGCTCAGGCTCAATGACCTGGGTCTATACTAAGAGGCAGTCAAGATAGCTTCTGGCCTCTGTAGCAGCCTCAGCTTTTATAGCTGGAGTCAATCAAGGCCCCACCCTCCCAGGCCAGGTAGAAAAGGGCCTGCAAGGCAGGGAACAAGTCTGTCAGAAGTCACAGCCAAGATGGTCTCTGACCTCTTCAGGAGCCTTGCTTTTTTACCATTTGTTTTAAAACCAATAAAAACATTGTTGTTGTTGTTTTCATCCCACTACACTTTAACAAGTGTCTTCCCCTTTTTGTGTGAAAATCTTTCAAACTTTGCCTTTTCATGCCTCCAGTATTGTTCAGGGCAAGCAATTCATCTTAACTGATTTCCACCAGAGCCATTCTTGGTCATATGTCTAGCAAAACCAAGTATTTCTATCACTCCTCTTGAAGTTTTGCTGCAGGGAAGGTCAGATCATCATAGCCCTTGGTCTGCATAGGTTGGTAAGTACGCAACCTGATTAGTCATGTCTTGCCCTGGTGAATTCTGATGGCTCACAGCATTCCTTCAAGGGTCTGTGTGAAGACCAAGTTGCCTCTTGTCTCAAGAAATCTGTGTCTTCCTAAGTTAGCAGCTATTAAGCCAGAGGCCTGGATTTGGGCAACCCTGTGCTGCTGCTTGCTATTCACATGGCTGCATATAGAAAGCTGTCCCATCTGTCCTTGCTGGGACACTGCAACAACATCACGATTCCTCCAACATCATGAGAGACTGCAGCAAAATGATCAAATGGTACCATGAAAATTGAGCACCAGTCTAGAGGGGTTGGATATGCCCCGATCTTAGGGATAAGTGAGAAATGCTATTCATTTGCATGTTCTGAAACAATACACAAACCAGAACACAGCTATCCTTTGAAATTTGCACTTCTCCACATTCTGCGATGCAGTTTTAAAAAGTTGCAAAAATGCATATGCTGGGGTAACTGTGCACAAAAATAGGTAATTAGTGGAAAGAACATTCAAATGCATTGTGTTAGGGGAAACTGCATGCAAAAATATCTTTGTTGGGCATAATTGCATTCAAAGATATTAGAAGAAATAAGCTCTAAAATGCTAGCAAATTTTTGTGAAGGCTTAAAAGAAGCAGCAGCTCAAACTGATGTGGAAATGTGGTGAACCTTTAACATCCATGGGATGAAATCTTTTGATGCAACTAAATGATTCATATATTTGATTTATTTGATTACAGTGTATATTTTACTGCCTTTTGCACATATTGTAGCTGAACTAGACCACTGTATACATTCTTCATAGTAGTGATTAGGACTTAATGGCCTGAGCTTTCAGGCAATGTCAACAGGATCCACACCCCAGAACTAAGCTGGAGAGTTCAAACTCCAAAATTACCATCTCTGTTTCAATCATAACTCAGTTATTCTACGCACCTTCACAGCTGGTGTCAATGCTAGTATGTCCCGTCATGTGATCATAGGAGGTCTCATGAGACAGGTTAGTTTCACACTATTGACAAAGAAATTGGTCACTTGATGCGTGTTGGAAAAAACCATCGAACACTTATACCAAGCCAGTCACGCGCTTGCTGTGTCTATGAGCTAAACACAACCCAGGACATGCCACAAATGCCAACTTATTCACTCTCCCCTGTGCTCAAGTGCTAGGAAATTCCAGGAGAACCTTTTACAGCTTGTGGGGAAACTATAGCCCTCCATATATTGCTGGACAGCATTGGCCACATTGGCTGAGGTTGGTGTTGCAGGTTCCCCAGTCCTGTTTTACAGTTTCCTTGAGGGGGGAAACTGGAGATTGTTTTGCAGTATCTGTTTACAAATATACACACTGAGCACCCACTTGGGAAGTACTAGTCTAAAAGCAGGATCAGATTCCTAGATACAACAGCAGCTCACTCTGAAGTTCCCCAAGACCGCTTCTTGCTATTCCATTGCCATGTCCCAGTTCTCTTTCTCTGGCCAGAGAATGACAATGTTGTCCCTGGTAGTCCCCCACTGAGAAAGTGGGATGTGGCACTCATCTGAGTAGCTTGGGTGAGCCACCTGCAAATCAAAGACCAGCTAACTGAGCCTTAGATAGATTGGGGCCAATTGGCCAAGTGTTTACAATAAATGGCACAACCCAATGTTGGCTGAATTTGGTGCATGGTAGAAGCATGCACACAATTGGCTTGCCACCACCAGCTGATGTATGAGGGAGTCAGCCAAGGCTGATTCTGTTTTCCCAGGGCAATTGTCCTCGAGTCCAAAGTAATAATGCTAATAAGTCAAAGCTGGTTTCTCTTACAAGACACAACTCAATATCTTCGCATCTCTGCTCTAGAGTGATGTTTTTGTCTTCTTCTTCCTTTCATTCACCAACATACATTTCAACCCAGGCGTTTGTGGCCAAACCATGCAATGCTAATGTTGCATTTGATGTACAGCCAATGCTACCAGTCCCTTGCCAGCTTAATGCCTCTTCCACTGACCTGCTCCTTTCAAAAATTATTACGCTCCAACTGAGCATGTTATAGATTTCTGTCACAAGCTGACTTAGTATGTTACTTTTCCATTCAAAGTCCTATAGACATTTGACCTTTTGGATAATGCTTTAAATAAATCCTGTGAAAAATGGGAAATGAGGCTTTCATGATTCACAGCGTGATTAATCCACATGAAGAGCTGAAAGGGATTGTGCCTTTTCCATTGGGGTTTAATAAGGTTTGAGCTGTTTCATGCTTCAGCTATCAAATATTTTAATGGCTTGTTCTATATTCCTAAATGCAGCAAGTAGCATTGCTTTCTCTGATTGCCTTGTGTCTACTGAACTGATTTTTTAAAAGAAAGAGAGAAAGAGAGAAAGAGAAAGAACCTGTATAGTTTGTTTCTGTATCCAAACCATCTGGCCTATTAGGATCCACTGTGTGTCATTTTAACCTTATAGGCCACTCTAAACAGCTAAAATTGTCAATCCCTTTAAGCATAGCCTAGCCAAAGCTGAACTTAGAAGGGACCATAGCTGAATGATAGAGCCATTCAGAAGATCCCAAGTTTATTCCCCAACAGTCCAGTCCAGTTTAAACAGGATCAGGTACCAGGTGATGTGAAATACCACTTCCTGAGGCCCTGGACCGTGGCCAATTGAACAAACATGAACTATTTGACCTATCATAAGGCAACTTCCTATGCAGTGCTAAACCCCACTGATTTTCATAGAGTCATAGAATTGTAGAGTTGAAAGGGACTCCAAGGACCATTGCATTCAACCCTCTGCAATGCAGTGGAGAGTTAGATATGTGGTTAACTCTCTAACTAAAAACAATGAGATTCAGAAGTACTCAACTTGGGCTGCTGGATATCTCCATGGTTTAAGATCCCTTAATGAAAAGTAGCCAGAAGATCCAGTTTCACTTCACCAGGAGAGGAAAAATTCGAATGAGCTTGCAAAACAAGAGTTTTCAAAGAAAAGGACCAGCTAAATGTTATTTCTATCACTTCCTCCACAACATGCATAATTTTATATACCATTAAGTCATGTTTTTTCTCCCCTCCCCCCAGATGCTTCAACAATGAGGTGCCCTTTGTCTGAGACGAGAAGACCAGAGTTGTACAAAGTGTTCCAAACTAGTCCACACCAGATAGGTTTGTATAAGGGGCATTTTCAAGTTTAATGAAGGAAGAAAGGCAAAAGAAATAAATCTAGAGCACTTACTATCAAATCCAGATTGTTTCTGAATAGCCCTGGTAGCAGGCCCATGGGAGGTGGACAGAATAGGAGTAGATAATAAATCTAGAAATCCTAAATAACTGTTTCTCACAGTGACCGAAAGTGAATTCTGGCCCCATGAAAATCAATGAACTTCCTATGAGCTTGACTTCTGTAGCTGTTGCAGCCATTCAGTTTATAACTGGCCAAGTTTTAATTTCCTATATTCTAGGTAGGGATAGCTTTCTTGGCAGCCAAAAAAAAAAAAAAGCGTACTTTTCAATGCTTTTAGCTAAAATGGCTGCAGAACAGCTATTGTTTCAAATTTGGAACTTAATCAGATTCTGGGATGCCAATTGACATTTGAGCTGCCAGATCTGCATTAGCTTTAGAGAATTTGGCAACCATTAACACAACTACAACTACTTAGAACACTGAGAAAGTTGGCAAATGGGGCACAGTAATGGTTGCCTCACCTTCTGGCTGGAGGCGAACAATAACCTTTCTCTCCATATGGTTAGAATCTCCATAGATTTTCAGTCTGGTTTAATTACATTTACAATCACCCAGGAGAAAGGAGAGAACAGGGTTTAGGTGGGCTCTTTTCACTCTCCGCCCCCGCCCCCACCCCGGCATTAATAAGAGCAGCACTGACAGCAGAACTGGTCGAAGCTAATCAGGGATAGAGCGCAGAAGCTTTTTGCAACCTTACTTAGCGGTTATAATGGGCCGAGCAAGAAAAAAAAGGATCCCAAACTCAGAGCCAAGCTACACATCACACTATATGCAGAGCCAAGGCTATGTAGAAAAAACATCGCTCCAGCTCAGCTGCATTGGAATCCTGACAACATCTTCCCTCTGGTCGTCTTTAATTAATTAATTATCCTTTTCCTCAGTCAAATAAGATTCCCAAATCACGAGAGAGAGAGGGGGGGAACAATCCGTTCCCTTGGGCTGTTGATCCAAAAAGACGTAGCACAAAATGGAAATTGGCTAAGAGGGGGAGCAAAGACGTAAACCCAGGTTCAGGTTCTTAGTTAGAGAGCTGAAGAAACTTTAAGCACTGGCTTCTGCTTCACCTTCCTCTGACCTCACTGCATGAAAAGGAGAAAGCTCCCAGGAATGTCACATCCACTTTGGCAGGTATGACATATATACAGTAGTGGTACCCCTTTTAAAATGTATTCCCTTACACAGTGTTTGTTTTATATACAACGTGTAAGAGGTCATTATGTATGTGGAGTTATGTGAAATACTAAGTATCCACTGGTGACTGGCAGCTGTTCGTTACATAGCTGCAAAGGTCCAGTGCTATTTTTCTAGAAAAAGAAGTGCCAAAACCCATCATGAACGCCTCCCTTGTTCTCTTATAATGCCATTGGAGTCCACCTGAGAGGTGCCAGAAGTGAGTTCCAGCTGGGGGGGGAAGCCCTGTATGGGTCTCACCTGGGAAGCTGGGTTTTTGTTTTGTTTTTAATACAGTAGTTCCTCAGGTTACAAACACCTCTGGTTACAAACATTTCGGGTTACAGACTCTGCTAACCCAGAAGTAGTACCTCAGGTTAAGAAATTTACCTCAGGATGAGAACAGAAATCACACGACGGTGGTGCAGCAGCAGTAGGAGGCCCCATTAGCTAAAGTGGTACCTCAGGTTAAGAACGGTTTCAGGTTAAGAATAGACCTCCGGAATGAATTAAGTTCGTAACCAGAGATACCACTGTACAGTGCTAGAGGATTGCAAAATTCACTTCTGATTGGCTAGCTGGGTAGAAATTCATGATCCATCAGTGGACAGGAAAAGTGGTGTGATGAAATGGGAGAATTCTTTGCCACTCAGTCAAGGTTCTGTGGAACAACAGAGTCTGTGCCACATCCACAGCCCAGCCACTTGTGGCCACAGTGATGGAATGTGAGGGGGGAATGACAAGGAGATTAGGCATTATCCTTGAGGCTGATGCCGTGATCAGGCCTGCATTGGGCCTGCTGCCGGAGAGCACCGCCTGTGAGAGTGGCTCTGAATCCATCGGATCTCACCCCCAACCTCAGAATGACCAGTTTGGGGACTTTCCCCCAAGTTTCACTGGTGGGCAGAAGGGAGAAGTCTGTACTGATGGCAGGAGGCTGGCTGACCCAGCAGACAAGAGAATAGGGTTGCAACCATTCAACCCAACATACGCCTATAGCCTGGCATAAGTCTGAATCCAACCCATAGATTCCATTTCCAAGGCAGGCCTTATGTATCTCTTCAGTCACTAAGGGGGTTCACTGTGGGGGGGGGGAGAGAACCAGTAGATTCAATATTTATAGTGTGTGCAGCAGCCCTAAATCTATGGCCGTCTAAACACTATACTTTTAAAACACATTTCTCTCAGCCCCCAAAAGAATTATGGACAACCCTAGCTGACCCCATACAGAATTACACATAACAAACTACAGTTCCCAGAATTATCTGAAAAGGAATAAATGTGCTTCCATTTTATATTGTGTGTAGATAGGTGTGGTACATGCATGTGAAACCATATGCATATATACAAACGTATAAAGGCTGTCTTTCTTTCTTTCTTTCTTTCTTTCTTTCTTTCTTTCTTTCTTTCTTTCTTTTCCTTTAGTGGCAAATAGATTTAGGATAAAATATCTGGCTAAAGTTCCATCCAGACCTATGTGACAATATCTCTGAATCCCAGAATTGTATAGTTGGAAGGGACCCAAAGGGTCATTTATTCCAACCCCCTGCAATCCAAATGTATTTTTGGAAAACATTTCTACTTCCATATTTAGCCACACTTCTAATTGCCAAAGAGGCTCCAAAGGCAAACAGCAATTCTTAATGTGTGGAGCACTATAGAGATAACGTAAATCAGTACTCAGCCATAAGGCTGATAAAACTTCAGTAGTAAATGATTCTTCAAATATGGAAAAGATCAATTCTTTAATATGTCAAACATCTGCTATTATGTTAGCAGCAGAGATACACTTTATACAGCTTTTCCTATAGCGCAATAAAACTTCTGAACTGCATTGAAGGCATTCCTTTCTTGCCACTTTTATCAGGGGTTTCTGAAAGCATCGCAAAGTGAACCCAAGATTAGAGGATGAATAAGATCATCTCCAAGAAAAGCTCGCTTGCCTGTACTCCACATGTGCCTTTATTAACTCATTCTGAAATGTTCAGTTTAATAGACTCCAAAAGCCTGCTTGGGGCATCATAGAAGACCAGAAAGGCTATAAATGCTAATGCAAAATACTTTTATGGATAGAGTGAATGACTGAAAGTTGTAGGATAGATTTAAATACAGTTTGAAAGGACGCATATGTTTTGTGCAGATGTCTACTGACCCCCTTCAGTGTTGTATAAAGCTGGTGCCTAAGCACCAGGTATGTCATGAATTTTTAGGGGGTCCAGAAAAGGAAAATTTGTCCCCACAAGGCATCACCTTTTCCCAATATAAAACTGTTGAAAGAGAATATTGCTACCAACAGAGCTCTCTTCCCTCGACCCAGATTTGTAATGAGCCCAATACCGTCAGTGGCAATTGTTATGCACTCCAAAGTTTATATGTGGACTGGACTCACTGTCCACATTTACCTATGGCTACTTTCACATGGCAGTTTATTCTCTTTTCACTACTTTCCTTTTCACATAACATGAAAGCCGCTTCTGGAACTATGGTGGAATAAAGTGCAAGTTTTAGGCTCATTTCCAGGTTATTTTCTTCCAGGAAAATATCCACCTACAAATAATGTACAGATGAGTGCTAAACTTGCACAGAGCTACTTTTTCCAGAATGGTTTAACAATTGGTCTCTCCTCCCAAGGAACTCCGGCAACTGTAGCTCTCTGAGCGTAATGGGGGTCTCCTAACAATGCTCAGCTGTCTTAACAAACTACAGTTCCCAGGATTCTTTGGGGGAAGCCATGACTGTTTAAGGTGGTAGGATACTGCAGATGAGGTCAATCTCTCTACCTATGCTTCTGTGTCCAGTTTGAAATGGACTGCTGTATCTTTGAGGGGGAAATAGAGGGTCCTCGCCCCTTCAATTGATTGGAAATTCAAAGTGTTTGTAATTGTTTTTGTAATTAGTTTCCCAAACAAATTTGACCTGCTCATTTTATTGATAGCAGGACCCACAAACATGTAATTCAGGATGCACCTGCAGAGATTCCCCCCCCCCCCCGAATTTCATTTTGATCAGAGGAATCAAGCCAGTGCTAATTGTTAGATGCAGTGTGAAAGGACTGAATATGCAATTTACACAAACCTCCCTCAATTAGGACTAAGTGGTCCCTAATGAGGTTTCCCATCTGTCACGTTTTTAATTACTATCCCTTTTCAGGTGATAAATGAGGACATTTATTGGGTGACAAGCACAAGCTGCTTTAGAATGCAAAAAGGAGGGTGTTCTTTATGCTTAATCACTATTCCATTTCCTCCAGTTTCTCTGAAATAATACGAAACGTACCAAGCAGTCCTGGAACAATGGGAGAGGATTGCTTTGTTTCTTCCCTTCAACTGCAGGGATTCTTCGATATTTATAATTTTGCGATGTCTCTCCCACCCAACCTGCCACAATTTTACAGTCCACAACCATCACCGATGTTAAAAAGCTTTTAGTAAGCATGACAGACTAATTCTTAAGCAACCCTAAATAAATAAATGTGCAGCAGCGACTGGGAAGAAATCTAGGTTGCAGTTGAGCAATTTATGCCCTCAACTAACAGCATGATAACTCCACACACTGCACATTCTGTCCATAAAATGAATGAATAAATAATCTCTACAATCTTGATTTATTTTATTAGGTTAGGTCATAATGGTCAGCTGCATGTGGCTATATTACTATGGGCACCTATAGTTGTCTTCCAACCTGGTGTTTGGTGGTGTGTGATTTGTTTGTTTTTTAAGGTTTCATAGCTATATTCCTTTTATCAGTCAGCCACAACACTTCCTGACATTTACATGCAGTATTCAGTCAAATTTTATCCATCCCTCCCCTCTCCCGACTTACCTTTTCTTAACTCTTTCTTTAGTTGGTCTTGCATTTCCATACCCTTTAATTCAGAGTTCTGGATTTGTAAAATTAGAATGAGGTCTGAAATAGAAGACCTAATCCATCAGTGTCCAAGATTGTTGATGCATTATCTTGTTAAATATTGTATTATTATTATTACTACTACTATTGCTACCAACAAAAAACATTAACTATCAATGGAATAATGGCTGGAAGAGGTTCCTCAGCTCTGAATTATAGTGCTTTCCTCCTGGTAACAGGAGAAAGGAGCTCAACTAAGGTCTGAACTTCTAAAGGGGAACTTGACCAACTTTATTTTTTAAGTAGCGAGTCCCAAAATAGGGCAAATGTTCCAGAATATGCTAAGCATGCAAATCAATAGCCACCAATTTACGTATTGTTGCCCCCACACCACACACCAGTTGTCCAATTTGAGATGCATGATGAGATTTGGCATCCTTTGGCATCCACCCAGATTGAACAAGCTGATTTGCATCATGCCAAAGGTGAATTTAGCAGTGTGCAAAATCACAAAGAGTGTTCATGCCATATGAACTCACTAAGGTAAACTATCACTTTATTTAGTTTCCTGGGAAAAAATAATCTTTGAAGCTTCAAGGGCTAAAAATGAACTGAACCATCCAAACTTTGTTATCTGTAAAGGTAAAGGTAAAGGGACCCCTGACCATTAGGTCCAGTTGTGACCGACTCTGGGGTTGTGGCGCTCATCTCGCTTTATTGGCCAAGGGAGCCGGCGTACAGCTTCTGGGTCATGTGGCCAGCATGACTAAGCCGCTTCTGGCGAACCAGAGCAGCGCACGGAAACGCCGTTTACCTTCCTGCCGGAGCGGTACCTATTTATCTACTTGCACTTTGAAGTGCTTTTGAACTGCTAGGTTGGCAGGAGCAGGGACTGAGCAACGGGAGCTCACCCCATCGCAGGGATTCGAACCACCGACCTTCCGACCTAGGTCTGTGGTTTAACCCACAGCACCACCCGCGTCCCTTTGTTATCTGTACCTGAATGGAAAATTCAGTTCTCCCAAATGACTCTGCCAGAAGATTTCCACTTTTTATTGTAGTTTCTCAACAATTACAGAGGCATGAATGATCTTCTGCACCTCAGGTGTCGCTGAATTTCATTGTTCACTCAACTAAAAAAAAAAGGAGCGTCCCTGGCTTATATCACTTTGCACCAACCATGAGTGAAATACTCCATCTGCTGGTTAAATCTATTGTTGCAGCAGAAGTATTGTATTGTATTGTATTGTATTGTATTGTATTGTATTGTATTGTATTGTATTGTATTGTATTGTAAGCCAAGTCTCGTCTTCCTGTTGCACTCTCTTAGCAATTTAATGTGACCAAGAAACAGAACCAATTCTAAAGTTGCACAAATAATGGTGTGGATTTGATTCTCAGTGGCAGTGGTGCACTCAGGGTAGGCCTCTTAAATATAAATATATATTGATATCAATAGATCAATAAAATTTCAATATGATAGGAAAGATCCCCAAGTGAGCACTGGATTCCTCTTATGTATGGTTCACTACTTCCCCACACCATGTGCCCCAATTGGCTTACTTATTGCTCATCACACTGGTATACCTTTGACAGTGCAAGAGTATTGCCATGCTCTGGAGTCCAGCAATGACCAGGACACTGGCTCAGAGGCTACAGTGCTATCAGTTACCAGGTTCTTTCCTCTGAGTCTTATGGCAGTGATCAGGGGACCACTGATAATAACAAGCAGGAGTTCACTGAGCCAGTTCCTTCTGCACCAGGGCCTGCAGGAGACAGAACCTAACACGTGTGCCTTTCTCTGGTCCTAAGGAGAGCGGTGTCTCCCACAGTTACTGGTGGCCGGTGTCCTTTGGGGCTGGTAGGGAAGAAAGTAGGGCTCAACAACCTACTTTTGCCCCCATTCTCCTCCATGCAGAATTCTACCAGCATGGAGTTGTGCCTTAAAGCATTCTGAGTTATCGTTTCTAGAAGGTTGAATCAATCTTGACTTAGCTTCCAAGTTTAAAGCTGCAAAGGATGGTACTCTGCTGATCTCACTCACATGAGCAAGGAAGGAGAATAACTAAATAATACATCCTCTCCTGGTGGTGGTGTTGTTGTTGTTGTTGTTGTTGTTGTTGTTGTTGTTGTTGTTGCTAATACCCCACCCATCTGGCTGGGTTTCCCCAGCCACTCTGGGTGGCTCCCAACAGAATAATAATAATAATAATAATAATAATAATAATAATAATAATAATGCGGTAAACTTCAAACATTAAAAACTTCAATACAGGACTGTCTTCAGATGTCTTCTAAAAGTCAGATAGTTGTTTATTTCCTTGACATCTGATAGGAGGACGTTCCACAAGGCGGGCGCCATTACTGAGAAGGCCCTCTGCCTGGTTCCCTGTAACTTAGCTTCTTGCAGTGAGGGAACCGCCAGAAGGTGCTCGGAGCTGGACCTACACCACAAGACCACATCTGTATGTAGATCCAAACTGGCAGCTCTTTGGAGAGCAACCAGTTGGAGTCACTTGTGATGTGAATACTCAAATCCTGCCCATCTAGGCGCAGGTGTTTATATGTGTAAATAAAACCATATGTCTTTAAAAACACTACAGCCTCCGCTGTTCCTAATTTTCCAGAAGGAAACACAGCCCTGGGTAAGTGCCCGGAACCTCCCCTGGAATCTTCCTACCTAATCACTTGGCAGAGATTGTGGGTGTCACATAGCAATATTATCACTGGCATCCTTGTAGCTGGCATTGCTCAGGAATGGTAAGAAACCAAAGAAAAATCAGTTTTGAAATCACTGGTTCAAATTTGTATAGTTTTGGAAAGTACAGTCAGCCATCATCTTGACTCAAAGTGGTGTCCATCATAGAATAAAATCTCCCCTTTGAACCCTCATGCAGCATTTGGTTACACTATCTCAAGAGGTCTCCAAAATACAGCAAACAAACAACTTCCAAAAGTATGTAGTAGATTTTAAACAACTGTGATTATATCCTCACAATGCTCTCACATGTGGTGACCAATCAAGATGACACAATTTAACATTTATGCACTAAATAAATATTGCATACACTACACGGGAAAGGGAAACACCTGCTTCTTTGTAACATATAACCAAAGCTAGAACAAACTAGATTAGCATAAAGCAAATACTCTGAAGGGATGGTATACACAAATGTTACATTATTCACAATCTCTGTTGTGTTTCAGTTCCTATCCCTGAATTTAGGACCGCTGCCTTATACTTTTAGAAAGAGGCTTCTTCGTGCCCCAGAGCATAGGAAATACTTTATTTTTTGTTTATAAATATGTAGCATTTTCCCTTCTGTCGCTATGTTCTTGTGCAGCTGTTAGGTTGAGACAGTATCAGCAAGATGCACTACAGGGTGAAACTGACTGTTGTCTGGCTTTACAAACCATCTGGAGTCACAAGCTGCTCAGAAACTGAATGGTTTTCCCACTCCACACGCCCCATGATGCACATAAACTAACTTCATCATGCAAAAGCAGGGATACAGCTCAGCCTTATAAGTCCACAAAAGTTGCTTGCCAACCAAAATGTTTTGCTAACCCACTCGGAGCTCCAGCATATATCTCTGGTAGGATTTCATGGCACATCAACAGCCCAAAATAAAAGCATCTTCTAACTGCCAATAAGCTTTCTTTACTGGTTTGAACCTGAGACCTTCCGCATGCAAAGCAATAGTTCCTCCTTCCCATAAAATAGTTAAAACGTGTAGCAAAGAAAGAAAGGCTCTCGTGGACCAGCCACTCCTCTTATCTTGCAGCCTCTAAATTCTGGAGCATCAAGGAGCGCCTGGAAGCATGCTAGATTTAAACTGCTATAGTGAAACTGTTGAAACGTTGGGTCTGAAGGCCAGCAGCAGATGGCGATATTGGCTAGTTTTAAAAATGGTTTCCAAGTAGGTCGGATGGCTGAATGATCCATTTTGTATTGCACTTGGAGCGCCAAAGCTTCTGGCATTGAGTTTCTGAACTAGCACAAATATTCAACACACCAACACTTTTTTTTTAGAGTGGATCGCAAAGAGTAGTCTTAGCCAGATGCCTGGTTGAGCCAATCAAGGGCAAGATTGGTGGTGCCTGTTCAAGAAGAAGAAGAAGAGTTTGGATTTGATATCCCGCCTTTCACTTCCTTTAAGGAGTCTCAAAGCGGCTAACATTCTCCTTTCCCTTCCTCCCCCACAACAAACACTCTGTGAGGTGAGTGGGGCTGAGAGACTTCAAAGAAGTGTGACTGGCCCAAGGTCACCCAGCAGCTGCATGTGGAGGAGCGGAGACGCAAACCCGGTTCCCCAGATTACGAGACTACCGCTCTTAACCACTACACCACACTGGCTCTCAAGGTATCCACACCTCCCTCAATTTGTAAGGTGCAGCTGAATTATCACCCCCACCTAGGGAAGGGACTCCTGCCTAAAGCACTGTAGAGATAATGCCAGGCAGTGCAGTGCAGACAAGATGGAGCTAGATGGAGCAATGGTGTCACTCAGTGTAAGATAGCTTCCTATGGTCCTATAGCCTCCTCCGCCCTGTTGCTTCCCCTGGTTACTTGCAGGGCAGGCAGAGACAGGCAGGCAAGAGAAGCCATAGGTGCCTCACCTCCTACCACATTAAAAAAATTAAAAGTATTTGCATGTTCTCCAGTTTTCCATCTAGCTGAAGAAGGTAGCCAAAACCTTATGGCCTGAGATCCTATGCATGTTTATTCAGAAATTGTCTTACATGCAAGTAAGTAGGCATAGGATCGAAGCCTTAACTTAATAAAAACTATGTATCATTAAAAGGATTTTACTTAGCAATAGCAATGCTTTGTTCCAGCATCATTTGTTGCTTTGCACTTTATTTGTATGTTTTTCACGGAATCCATCTATAGTCCTAACAGGCTGCAGTTGTCCAGCTAAGCAGGTGTTTCCCATATGAAATAATGTGCTGCATAAACAAGGGAAGGTTGAAAATATTAAGGGTGTGCTTGCCTGTGCTTTTTGCACAGAATTTCCCCTGATGTTTTTTAATGAAAACGCTTACCGCAGGGCGCTGTGGTCTCAGTTAAGAGAACAGCCTGCTTTCATTTTGCTGCTCAATTCCTGATGGCTCATTTTTCTATTTGATTTGTGGCATGTAAATGTCTTCACGGCAGCATTTTATCTACTTAAGTCCTTAAATGTAATGAGTACATTTGCAATAAGGAGTTGCAGCCTCTCTAAGATATTGTTCAGTAAGTATAAAAATTAGCACTTTGTTAGAGGCCATGTGGCTTGCTCTCTGAATGTAATCAATGAGTATAGAAAGGTTTTGATGCCAAGCAAACAGGTCTGGGGGTAAACAGGGAGCGCAGAATCAGGAGGCGTGTTCCGGGAAGCTTAAAGCCCTTCTAGAATGTTCCACAGGAAATCTAGTAAGTAAAGGACAGAAGATATGTTACGACACTAACATGTTAGCATTTTTGAACATCGATTGACCTGATATTAAAACTTATGCCACATTGTTTCCTTTCCCATAAATTTGATATCTAATGATAGGCAGAGGGTAACTGCTACCTTTAAAAAGGGAGTGCCACCCTCAATGGCATCTTTCTCAATCTCTGAAGCAACTCAGACTACAAGCAGTGTAAGATTAGTCAGTTAACTTCAGGGTCTGAATAGGAATTTCTGGGTACTTCTAATTGGTCTTTGGAGTAACATCTTTCACCTATTCTGCGCTGTTCAGCCTGTTCTGATCTCTCTCTCTCTCTCTCTCTCTCTCTCTCTCTCTCTGTGTGTGTGTGTGTGGCTAATCTGGCTTTAATTGGTTTTCTGCTTTGTAACAACTTGGTGTTCAGCATCGGAGCCAACTCCAGGGGGCTGTGGGTGCTTGGGCACCCACAGTACTATAATTGTGGGGGCCAGGTACCCACAAAGTCAAAGAGCAAAGCTGGCAGGTGGCAGCAGTGCTGCCTCAAAGAGAGAAGCAGTTCAGCTCCTCTCTCCTCAGTCAGCCAGCGAGGCACCCTTTTCCATTCATCTAAGCTTAACACAGCATCCATAGGATCAAAACACAAATTTGTGACAAATCATGGTGGGAATCATTTTAATTTGCTCAGTTACATGTACAAACTATGTGTGTACAGTCATGTGCTGCCTCAGATTTGTGCTCAGAAGACTCTTAGGGGAATGATGCACACATAGTCCATCTATTAGTCCAGTAGGCACTGTGGTTTCTAACTTCTAAATTACCTTCCATGGCCAATCTGCCTCCTTTGTTGCATTTACAGTGAGGTGAACAGTGCTGGATTAGCGTATAAGCTAAACAAGCTATATCAGGCACAGGCAAACTCAGCCCTCCAGATGTTTTGTGACTACAACTCCCATCATCCCTGACCACTGGTCCTGTTAGCTAAGGATGATGGAAGTTGTAGTCCCAAAACATCTGGAGGGCTGAGTTTGCCTATGCCTAAGCTATAGCTTAGGGCTCCAATCTCTTGGGGGCCCCCGAAAAAAATTAAAGGGGGAAAAACTGGATGTACATTTCCAAAATATAAGATAAAAAACAAATAAAATAAAACCTACATACAGCAACAGTGTTTTGTGTTGTGTAGGCTCCTATTATGTAAGTACTGGGCCCCGCCCGCTAGCCTGCTCCCTAAAATATGACTGGTTTGCTCATTTTCATATAACATATATTCAACACAAAAAACAGCAACAATTTGTTGTTGACAAAGGACAGCTGGACATATAAAGGGCCCCACTACCTTCAGTAGCCAGTGGCGTAGCGTGGGGGTGCAGGGGGGGCTCGGCCACACCAGGTGCAACATCTGGGGGTTAGGGTTAGGGGGCGCAAATCCACGGGTTAGGGGGCGCAAATTACTTGCCTTGCCCTGGGTGCTGACAACCCACGCTACGCCACTGTCAGTAGCTTAGGGCCTCATCAAACCAAAATCCGGCCCTGCGGGTGAAAAATGTATTTTACACACACCACTCTTCATAACTTCTATGTTTTGACAAGCTTCTCTCCTCTTGCATCTGCTTTGCCAGCATAACTCAAAAGAAGCAAGTGTCATTTTTACTCCTGTGCCTTTTCTCTCTTTCCTTCTTTCCAGTAACTGACAACAACTCCTTTCTGCTACACAATTCACTTGTCAGCAATGGGGTCATATTTATTTAATAATAAATGAAGAATCTTTGCAAAGAATTCTCCAGAGACTTGTGCAATGATTTTTAATTGTTTCATACTTCTTGGAAATAAATTGGAAGGCAGCAACTATGTCAAAATATTGCTGCATTCAGTGAATTCATCAGCGCTCAGGTATTGACAAGTAACCTGTAGATATCTACAGTCATGGATTTGACTAGGGACTTGCCTACTTAGTGTGATTGCAAAGAGGAGGTGAAAACTTTGCACAAATTTTGCTTATGTTATCCTGTGCACCAATCTTTGCAGCAATGGGAGAGGTTCTTCCAAGACAGTGCCAGCCCTGGCATTGGACATAGCTGTGGGCAAGGAGGTGGAATGTTAACAGTACTGGATTATTGGTGAGTTGAGAGTTAATGGGTAGTATTCAATTAAACAGCTCTGCTAGCGCAAGGACTTTTAACTGGACAATGGAACTTCCCTGGCCTCTGCCCTCTTTGTATGTGTCCTGAACGCCCCATGAATCTACCCCAGAGCATTGGGAGAACCCCTGGAACAGATTTAGGGGTTGTGTGAGATAAGAGGGTGGGAAAGTTCCATTGTTCAACTACAAATATTTGCATTAGCAGAACTGGTAAGTTGGATAACATCCATTTCACACAGAGAGGGAAAGAGGGATAGAGAGAGAGATGAGGAATCTTCTTTCCTGTGTAGAACCTTACATTTGTCCTCACTGAAATGCATTTTGTAAGTTCTGGTCCAGTTCTCTAATCTGTTAAAGTCATTTTGAATCCCGATTTTGTCTTCAGTAGCATTGGCTACCCCTCCCAGTTCCCCCTTTTTAAGGGAAATTCCCTTATTCTGAATAGGATTCCTCGCAAGAAAAGGGAAAAGTTGACAGCTATGTCCCAGTTTGGTGTCATCTTGAAATTTGATGAGCAACCCCTCAATACCACCATCCAAGTCATTTATAAAGATGTTGAATAACAATGGGCCCAGGACAAAATCATGCAGCACCCCACTTGCCACTTGTTTTTTTATAACTTTGCTCCAAACTCTTCTCTTATACCATCTCTTCTCTTGTACAATCTCCTATTCTCATTGCCTTCTCAACCCTCTCTCGCTTTTGGGCTCACCACTGGGGCTAACAACCCCAGAACCTTCCATTCTGTTTCTCTTTGTCTTATCTTCACTCAGTGGCAGACCTTGAGCTCTCAAATTTCAGCAGCACCCTGTGCAATGTCAAAATTCAGCACCCCACCCCCACTGATTACACTCCATTCTAAATCATAGTTGTGGCATCCCCTGAAGTGTCCCTGAGGCTTGGCGCCCAGTGCAACCGAACCAGTCATGCTCCCTTAAATCTGCTTCTGCTTCACTGTGGCAGTACAAATTTCCTTCGCAGCTCACCCTTTTCTCTTTCTCTTCCACTTCTAACTTAGTTGGTCTTTAAGGTGCTACTGGAAGGAATTTTTTTATTTTGACTATGGCAGACCAACACGGCTACCTATCTGTAACTCTTCCACTTCTGTCATCTTCTCTTCTCACCCTCCAAATCACCCTGGTTTCTTTGTCTCTTCAGTGTTCCTCCTCCGACACTGCTGCTCCTCTCCACCACCTTCTCCCCAAGGGGACCTGGGTGTGACACTCCTGCAAACCAACCTTTTAATGGTGACTAGGCATTCTCTGCTAATATGAGGCATCTGTGCACAGTTCCTTTTCCAATCCTAACACCATTGCATTGGTTTGGAGCAGCCAAGAAACCATGCATAGACCCAAGCTGCAATCCAAATGGAACCCTACAATGACAAAAAGAGTGGTGTTATCAACAAACATTTCTGTCTTTTCTGCCTTTTTCATTGGTTTATAGTTCAGGATATCAACAGTCAGTCCAAAACTCAGGTTCATGTTTCTAATCATTTTAAGAACACCACTGGCTAACCTGATTGCAGCTGATGTGAGAGTCGTGTAGATGTAGAGTGACCAGATGCCAAAGAGGGCAGGGCTCTTGTGCCTCTAATAGGTAGAAGGAAAATTCTTGCATGTCAAACTACACCCACTGGAATACTCTCTGCTGCACAATCATTAAAAGTGAAGGAACTGTCTTGCATCTGGGCATCTTAAATGCACAGCTTCTATTTTGTTGTCTGCAAAACAAATATTGTCACAATCCATGCAAAGCTAATCAATTTTAACCCCTGTTGAGTTTCAGTGTGAGGGATTTGTGTGTGTTTTGCACAGTTAAGCACTGTGAGCTCTAGTTAATTTTAGTAGGAAAATTCATTAGAGCTCATAAGTGCTTAACTTTGGCTGGATCATGTCCATTTATCCTTTCCTCAGCTTTTAAGAAGTCATTTTGACTGTCAGTGAGAATTCAGATACAAGTAAAAGCAAAGCCATCTTAACGATAAGTCATGGAGTAAGCAAATGTAAGTTAATCTGATTTGCCTAGTTCAGATAGCCTGTTACTAAAGCACTGAGAAATTAGGTTTCCAAGCATTGTTATTTCAAGCTCAGTGAAAAACAAAGATATGTTTCCCCCCACAAGCATTGTGTCCTGTTGTATTTTTATGCCCTACCAGTGAGGACAAACTATGGAATTAATACAATAAAATCAGATATCCTGGTAGTCTGGAAGAATGAAACCTACGGCAATTGCTTTTAATGAACTTTCAAAGTATTTGCTGCATTCAAACGAAATATGGAAACTTAACATAAATCCCAAAGCCAGATTGACAATTTTCTATCTTATTGGCTATAGGTGTGTGTGTGTGTGTGTGTGTGTGTGTGTACACACATACCCCTTGGAGATGCTGCTTCAAAAATGGATTAAATGACCAATCAGTTCTAATGGTTCTTCAGTATTGCAGAATTGTGGAAGGCATATCTGCCAAAAGACATTGAGACATATTCAGAAGCCTGTTATTACTTTCCTGTTAGGTCTTGAGGACAGACTAGTGTTCAGCTGGTTTTATCTAGTCCAGCTTTCTATTTATATTATATTATTATCTAAGACTTCATATCTCTGCAGATTTCTGTTGTTATCTTCTAAAATTGTGGAATGGGAATAATGGAATCCCTTTTGAGACTCGTTAGTAGCAACATTTCATGTTGACTCATGTTAGGCCAGAAAGGTTTCAAATAAATTCCAGATTATACATTTGCCTGGTTGAGCTGAGGCCTGTGAGCTGACAAGCATTCAGTCTGACGGAAATTAAACACAAGCAGGTACCAGTCCTGGCAGGTTTTCATACCCTCGAACTACACAGTGCTCAGTACTCACTTCCTCCTCAAGTTTATGAGATGCCTTGCTAGTACTGATTTTGTACTTGTGCTTGGTGCTTTCCATGTTTTCTGTAGAAGCACCCAGGTGCTGCCTCAGGCTGTAAGGCAGCTGGTAACTGACTACTGTGCTGGAACCCAGGTAAATGCCACAGTACACAGCAGAGGGGAGCAAAGGAAAACCTCTCCCTTGTCTCAGCCTTTACACTCAGTGCCAATTGCTATGGAGCTGACAGAGGCGAACAGAGAGAGCTGAAGCTAAAGGCCCTTCAGGCTGTAGCTGCTCCAGACCCTGCAGGCTGTAGCTGCAGTCGTTTCCTTTGGTTGCCTTAGAGGGACTGGTAAAGCGGGAGGGGGCCTCAAACTCCTTGCAATGGCTTGCCAACTGGAATGTACACATGATCCCTCCAAATTATGAAGATGCATGAAGATATTCAGTGTCCAGCCATACAGCTGCCATTATACCTTCAAGTAAAAAATAATAATAATAGATAAGATTAAAGGAATGGTAAAAGTATGATATACCATAACCAAATCTATTCACACAGTGAGCATGAACATGGTATTTATCACTTTGCATGCTTCTCGTTGGTCAGAAAAAAATAAGCTTCCAGAGTTCTTGCAGGGCTTTCCAATAGGAACTTATGCATTGACAGCCTTGTGAATTGCAGCTAACATGTTAGGATTTGGATGCTACCAACATTTAAATAAAAGCAACTTAAATCTTAAGTCATCATTCAGCTTTAAATCCAAGACATCTTACCCTACAACATTTCTCCGATGAAAATAGGGACATCCTATTCCATCCCTCCTCCTCCTCCTCCTCATTATCATCATATTTTAGGGGAGCCAGTGTGGTGTAGTTGTTAAGAGTGGTGGACTCGTAATCTGGTGAACTGGGTTCGATTTCCCGCTCCTCCAGATGCAGCTGCTGGGTGACCTTGGGCTAGTCACATTTCTCTGAAGTCTCTCAGCCTCACTCACCTCACAGAGTGTTTGTTGTGGAGGAGGAAGGGAAAGGAGAATGTTAGCCGCTTTGAGACTCCTTAGGGTAGTGATAAAGCGGGATATCAAATCCAAACTCTTCTTCTTCTTCCTATACTCTGCCCATCTGACTGGGTTGCCCCAGCCATTCTAGGTGATTTCTAACATATATAAAAACATAATAAAACATAAACATTTTTTAAAAACTTCTCTATACAGGGCTGCGTTCAGATGTCTTCTAAAGGTTGTATAGTTGCTTATTTCCTTGGCTCAAGGGTCACACAACTCCATACTGTCCAACATTTCTTCAATGAAAATAGGGATGTCCTAAGGAAAAGTGGTACATTCTGGCATCAAATCAGAAACCGGGACGACTTCTGTACATCCAGGAATCTCCCTGGAAAATAAGAACACTTGGAGGGTCTGAGACATCATGCTAAGCCCAATGTAATTTTTATTAAAAAGGTGCCCAATTGGTCCACCATCATAATAGCTGCAAAATGGCCTACACATGGTTACTCCATAAATAAATCCAAATAACTTTGCATGTTCTCTAGTAAGCGAGCACAGCCTGCAGCCTGCATATTTCTATGTACAAATCCCCCGGGGTTTATTTTTTTTAAGTGTAAAGTAATAAACATTAGCAGTTAAATAAATTAGTATCCAAGACTGAAAGCAATTGATATTTTTTTAAAAAAAAATCTAGGCAGGAACAGACTAGAACCTAGTAAACCATTTTGACACTCATTGGTGTATATTTGCACTTCAAAACTGTGAAAGGGAAATTTGGCAGGGCTATCTGATCTTTGCATAAAAATGGACTTCAAAGCTCGCATGTGTTCCTGTTCATTTTGTGGCTACAGATTTCCAGTTAAAGGTGATTACCTCTGATTACCTATGCCTATTGTAATAGGATTTCATCTACAGCTTTTTAAAAAGCTATTTATTGTCTTTTGTTGACCACAACAACTGTACCAAAGGCTTTGCAGTACATGCGTAAGTGGCAGGTGTGAATGAAAAGCAGACTAAATCTACTGGATTTTTGTAATGCTGTGAACTATGAAAAGGGGGAATAAAATGTCCTCAATGGCCAGATATTTATTGTTACTTTGAAGCTTCCCCCCAGCTCCCACCACCACTGGAACTGACCAGAAGCTAACACCCACTCTTTTAAATAATTATTAGATTAGGTTTTTTCATTCAGTCTATTGTGAGCACCATCCCACTTGATGTTATAATTAGTTCTCCAGAAGTGGGAGGGAACCCTTTTATAGCATCCACGGCTCAGGCTCTGAAATATCAGCTCAATGAAAACTCTGGTTAGTCAAGAAAAGACAACCATTTTTGTCATTGTCATTTACAATAGGGACAAAATTGCCATGTGCTACTGTGTTGGGCTTTACACAAGCACAAGCCTGATATGATCCGGTGGTGAGTCATACCATGATGAGCACAATCTCTAACGAGGGTTTTTGGTATGAATCTCCATTCATTTCAATCAGTCTCAGGCAAAATAATTGGAGGACACGGAGCAAAAGTCCTTGGTGGACTGCATCTTTAGACAAGAGCAAGTGGCCTGTTTTCTCCATCCATGTACAAAAAAACCCCCACTTTTATTCATCTTGGGGTGGTGGGATTTCATTGAATTTATTTTTTTATGTATCCCAAACTTATGTCAAAGTGGTTAAATCTCTACATGGAATAGCTTTTAATCAGAAGCAAATGATAAAGCAGAAACCGGTATTTGCATCATCTCCAATAACACCCACAGCATGTGTCTGCATTTCCTTTTCCGCATGTTGTTGGTTGGTCACGCATCACTACTAAAGCTAATTAGGTCACTTGAAATGGACTGTAATTGATAATGACACTTTTTGCAGGTTCAGATTTTCACACACGGAAACTGAAAGTAAATTAATGACCAGCAATTTTGACAATTACGCGCAATTGAATTTGTCAACATGACGTTTGATGTAAATAGTCCATATGTAAAACTGAAATATCAATATATTTATTTATATAAAAGCATTTTATAAAAATCACATAATCTTTCTTTTGGGGAAAATAAGGTGTTTGTTTGTTTGTCTGTTTGAATATGCAAATTTGCCTTTATATGCTTTTAATGTATATTCTGGCACTAAATTTGTTTACTTGGAAATGAATTCCTTACAGATCAAATATTTATGTCCATGTAACTTGTCTTAATCTAACAAGGGCAAACCAAGTAGCTTTGTCACTGAAGTTAATAGTTTTCTGATTGGAATCTGAGTCATAATGCTTGTCTTGAACCATCTGAGACAAGCATTATTGCTCAGATTATCATCCAAGCTGAAAAATAATTTATTACTCCCACCTTTTCTTATTCCTGACTTGGTGGAAGCATAATGAACAGGAAGATGTTAGAGGTCTGCTTCCCTAGGATGGCATACCACATTCTAGGAAGCCTGCAAAAAGATTCAGGAACCCTGGGGAAATTACATTTCCAAAAATCCGTACTACCTGACTTTCTGCCAGAGCAATGTTCCAGAAGGCGCCAAGGAAAGAAAAGCCAGAAGGGAATTTCCAGGTGATGCTGCTACTGCTACTATCAGAACTAGAGGTAAATATGAAGGTTGGTAGGCCTCTAGTAAGATCTTCCTGTTGCTGCTGTCTCTGTAACCATTGTTGTCACTGCCACTATGATATACATGGGAACCAGCACAGGAAATGCTGCCAGAGAAGATGCTGGCAAAGCATGGAGAGGATACTGATAGACCGTAAAACCAAGCAGAATGAGGATGGGGATGGGGGAAGAGGCAATTGATTCCAGCTCCCCAGCTCATTCTCTGGCAGCTGTTCTAGTGTGGCTATCAGAGACGCCTTTCCCATAGAGCTTAGTGGTGCGCTGCGCCACAGCGCCGGCCTCTCAGGGGCGCCCCAGCTAGTGGGGGAGCTGTGCAGCTTTGCCGGTGGCCTCCCCTTTCCCAGCACGCCGGGGCATGCAGCTTGCCTCCCAAGCCTCCTGTGCACTGCAGGAGGACGGGAGGAGAGCCCCAAAAGGTGGGTGGGAACGGTTTTGACGGTGAAGCGGAAGCCTCTCCCAGCAGCTCCCTGTCAAAGCTCCCCACCAGCAAGCCAGGACCCCGCCTCTCCATTTTCGGTGCGGCGGCTTCCCGGCGGGCAGAAGGAACTCCAAAGCGTTTGCAAAGACTCTCCTCCTCCTCACCCAGGAGCAGAAAGAGCTGCTTTGGCTGCTGCCCCTCCGACTCAATCCATGCCCTTTTCTGGAGACCAAGCTGAACTCTGACTGAAAGAAGTATTTCATGGGGTCTGCCCAAGGCGTTTGCCCCCCCCCCCCGGACCCATCCTTAGCTGTGCCCAAGTGCACTTTTATTTCTCCCTTTAAGTAGCATTGTGAAATGCAGCGGGCTGCTAACACACATGCTGCGTGTGTGGTCGTGGGTGAGGACAATCTGCTGCTGTCCCGCCGCACTGACCTACTCACTTTGAGGGGATCAGGGAAGCCTGCGTGGGCGGGAGGAGCGACGCTATTTCTGCCCAGGCTCCGCTTCTCTACCACCCAGTGGCGTAGCGTGGGTTGTCAGCACCCGGGGCAAGGCAAGTAATTTGCGCCCCCTAACCCGTGGATTTGCGCCCCCTAACCCTAACCCCCAGATGTTGCGCCCGGTGCGGCCGGCCCCCCCTGCACCCCCCACGCTACGCCACTGCTACCACCACCCTCCTCTCCTCTCCATCGGTGGGTTATATGCCCTCTTCTTCCTGCTTTCCTCTGTCCCACTTTCTCTCTTTTCATCCATTTACAGATAGGTAGCTGTGTTGGTCTGCCATAGTCAAAATAAAAAAATTCCTTCCAGTAGCACCTTAAAGACCAACTAAGTTAGTTCTTGGTATGAGCTTTCGTGTGCTAGCTGAAGAAGTGTGCATGCACACGAAAGCTCATACCAAGAACTAACTTAGTTGGTCTTTAAGGTGCTACTGGAAGGATTTTTTTTATTTTTATCCAGTAAAGGAAGGGGAAGGTTTCCCCCCACCCGAACTCTTGCCTCTCCTTCCCTGTAGTGAAATCTTGTGGAATTCCCAAGTTCAGGTCAACAACTCTGGGGAACCTTTCCTTAAAAAGGTCAACAACTTTGGAGTCGTCTCCCCTTAGAAAGGTTGACAACTCCAGGAAACGGAGGGATCTTTGCACCATGGCGCCCGGATATGCTTAAGACGGCCCTGGTGGCTATTGTTGTAGGCAGGTTGCACAATACCAGCCACCATTACATGGGAGTGAAAAGGGAGGAACACTGACATGGGGAGAGTGGTAGTTTAAAACAGCAGCAAAGTAAAGCAGGGACAGAGAAAGCTGAGAGGAAAATTGTGGTTTTAAACAACAGCAGATGTTTGAATAAAGCAGGGATGGATGGAGGGCCACAGAGGAAAATGGATGTTATAAGCAACAACAGACACCAGTGGGCCTTTCTGTCATTTTCCCCTCTGTCTCCCCATCTCTGCTTTATTCAAACCTCTGCTGCTGTTTTAATCCACCATTCCCCCCCCCTTGTTGTGCAGCCAGCCTTCTGTTTTGCTCCCTCTCCTGCCTTCATGCAGATCCATGACTGTGATGAGGCACTACAAATCTTCCAGTAGGGGCTGCATTCTGACTTCGTGCAAACCCACAATTGTGATGCAGCACTACAAATCCTCCAAGGAGGGTTGTGCAAGGACAACTTTATGATTTTACGTATATAGGAAGACAGGAAGCTGCTTCCAAGTCTGGGCCATCTAAAATAGGCCTAATCCTGGTTGAATATAATGAAAATAAGGCAGTCAACAATTCTGCTACTTTCCCCTCCTTTATTAATAATATGTTCTTATTGTTGTTGCTGTTTTAAAAAAGATAAAAATGAGCTTAAAATAAAACTAAAAACTTGAATGGCTACAATTCAGACAAAGTAAATCACTTTTGAGTCCACTGAATTTAAGTGTGCAATTTAAATGTAAGAAATAATTTAAGTGAGATTTATGTATATGCTGACTTCTCTCACTGAAATTGATGGGAGTTTTCAGAAATTATGTTGAGTATGTCTTAGCATCCCACCTTGCCTGAATCATGTCCTGTGCATTTAAAAGTAATCAAATCCAGGTCATGCTGAAGTTTTCTTTTGAGATACTTGATTATTGTTCTTACTTCGGTTGCATGGAGGAGGAATGGAAGGGTTATAATGGAAACGCACCTATTTCAGATATTTTTCAATGAACCACATAAGTGTCTTATGGAATGCAGCATGTCTGGTAATGAATTAGAAGCATGAATCCTTCTAGAGCACCCTTGTTCTAAATTGTGCCATTTTGTCTCTGAAGCTTGAGCTCCTCCTTCAGAAACATGGAGATGTTCCTGCTTTTTTCTGCCATGTGCCAGGAAGCGATGTGCCCCATAATGTAATATGTTTAAAAGAAAAAAGGAAGGAAGGGAAAATAGGCCAAAGTGAGGCCAATGGATTCCCACGCAGCACAAAAGTAATGTGTGGCATGCAAACCATTGATGTCAAGTTGCTTTACAGGCAGGAGTTCTCTGTGCAGCATCATTTTGCACATGGACTCCATTTTCAGAGGAATGATTCACATGCTGGTTATTTTTGCTAGACTGGAGCAATAGAAAAAAATTATGTCATTCTGTTCACAGATCTCTAAGCTCAGCAGCTTAGAAGAAGTCCAGTTCTGTGACACTGATCTAGAGCAGCTTCCAGACAACCTGTTTATGGAGCATTCATCCTTGTTTGTTTGCAAAGTGTTTTGGGGGGGTTATATTATACCCACTGTTTATTGAGCACTCCCTCTGATTTGTTTGTCAGGAGGTTATATGATTTTGCATCAAGCAAATGTTATCGCACGCTTTCCGTGCAATTCCCATCACTTTCCTTTCCATAAAACATCCGCTGTAGGCAGGGAGGCTGGAAATAGGTTTGTTGTACAAGAGCACCAAATCTACATTAATTGTGCAGCCTGAATTTGCTGGCATGCAACGGAATCCTACCCATGAAATCTGAAACCCCTGGGACTGATCCAGAAGTATAAGAGGTAAATTAATAGCACAGCATATATGGCCACCAACACCCTGATCCCACAGAAATTAGTGGAGAAACACAGATTAAAGAAGAAACAGACATTGGCGCTTGTTAGTTTAGAGAGCAAAACATTTACCCACTATGCTCTCCAGTCAAACAGGTTTTGCAAGGGTTTGTAGTGCCATGAACAATATTAGACTATGATGAGGATAATGTGAATTTCTTTATTCAAACTAGTGTCCAGATTTTTTTATTTTTTATTATCTTAATAGAATTACCACCTTAGCTGTGCCCAACCTGAATCAACAGAAACATTAACAAACCCAAGAAAACAATTATAATTCCTTAGTCATGTATTCATTCTAAAGTTTATATCTCACCATTCTACAATTGTACCCCAAATACAACAATGGGAAATAATTTCCTGTTTGAGTAACTGCAATATTCAATAATTCCTTCAAAGAATATAATTTTAATATTAAGAAATAATTCAAAAGTGTGTTTGCGCTTTGAAAACTCAAGTGCCATCCACTGATAATACAAATCAAATAATGAAGAAAATACAATACAGTTCTGGCTTATAAAGCTGCCAGCTTAAGCTTATTATATTTACCTTTTACCTTATTATATTACAACTTCAGTTTAAAATATAAATACACGTAAAATGCTTACTAGGAGAAAAACGTTAATATACAAGATTCAATTTTATTCCTTTCCACATGGCTTTCCTCTTTCCCTGTAAGTGCATAAAATACAATTACATACATTCATCTGATGATTTTAAATTACAGAATATACCGTAACTGCATTTTAAAAAAATGGTAGCAGTGTAATAATATTTTTACAACATAAAATCTCAATTTGTATTACATTTGTTAGATTAGTTTAATTAAAACACCAGTAATATCAAGGGGTGTATGGTGAAATCCTGACTCTTTTAGAAGAAACACTGGGAGGTAAAAAAAGGATTTTGAATATGCAATTGACTCTCCATTTCTAATAATCCATGCATAAGCAGACTATGGTAGAACCACAAAGTTTAGGTCTGTTCTTCGTATACTCTTCAGAGCTGGACATGCAACATCTTATTATGCATAGCAGATACTTAATATTATTATAGGTATAATTTTAGCTGCAAATATAATAATAATAATAATAATAATAATAATAATAATAATAATTTATACTCTGCCCATCTGGGTTTGTATGAAACAGCCAAGGTTCTATAAGGAGCTGCTTATCTGAAACAAATGTGCATGCGTTTATCACCACAATCTTTTAATGAATTGGTTCTAAACGGCGATTTGGTTCTAATTTGTTCTTTAAAAAGTCATTTTAATTATTAAAATGCTGCGAAGCCTCTCAAGCATTAATAAATATATTTTCAAAAGACACAGTATTTTTTATCAGCCACCTTTGCATATAACTCACCCACATCTCAGTTCTCCCACAGATATTCCTCTTGGGGTCTTTTATAGAGGGTTGTTGCCATAGACCTGCAACATATGCTCTGCCTGTGGTTCTATCGATCATATATGGAAATAGAACTAGCGTTAGAGAAGGTCATCGTAACAATGTGGATAAACTGTGGGTGATGGTTAGAATACCTTTTGCTTGAAGATCTCACAAAGCGTACGTTATTAAACAAGCATTCTCTTGAATTCTGGCTCCTTCTAAGTAAAACTGAAAGGCTGTCATAAAGTTGAAATGATACTTTAACAAATTGACCAAATTAATATATTGTATTATCAACTGCTTAAGCATAAAAGAGAGCTAGTGAGACACGCTGCTGTCTCTTTATCCCTTTAATTAAAGAAATTCTTCAGGATGCCCATGGGAGGGAGGTTGTAGTTCCACAAAGGGTTGTGTAAATGATCATCTAAGCGTCCAAATGTAGTTGTTGTTTAACATACATACATTCATTAGCGTAGTGTTCTAATGTAAAGCAAAAAACAAAACAAAAACCCAAATCTAAAATGCTGCCATAGATAATTATTAGTGCCCTAGCTGTCAGTTAGTCAAATCATCTAAAAGACCAATTATTCTGATGATACATAGGTTGAAAGGTTGGCTAAAACAGAGTTTGTTGCTGACATGGTTTGCGAGTTGGGGCTCAACATAATTGTCTTTCTGACAATTATGACAATGAGGGTAGTTTACATTTAGACTCAGAGTAACTTTCCAGCATCTTCTGCATTTTTAAAAAGGTAAAGGTAAAAGTAAAGGTACCCCTGACCGTTAGGTGCAGTCGCAGACGACTCTGGGGTTGCGGTGCTCATCTTGCTCTATAGGCCGAGGGAGCCAGCGTTTGTCTGCAGACAGCTTCCGGGTCATGTGACCAGCCTGACTACGCCGCTTCTGGCGAAACCAGAGCAGCGCACAGAAACGCCGTTTACCTTCCTGTCGGAGCGGTATCTATTTATCTACTTGCGCTTTGACGTGCTTTCTAGGTTCGCAGGAGCAGAGACCGAACAACGGGAGCTCACCACATCGTGGGGATTCGAACCACCAACCTTCTGATCAGCAAGCCCTAGACTCTGTGGTTTAGACCACAACACCACCCGTGTCTGCATTTTTAAGCCTTCTTAATTCATAGAAGTGATTCCGAAATTCTCTTTAAAAAGAAAATTCATCGGCTTGGATTGCCCGAGCAACATTTTACTCATTGAATCCTCCTACTGGCAGAAGGGAGGATTGCCATTTGTGCCAATTCCCATTTGCCCCTTTCCTCTGTTGCTTCTTGTGCCCCTGATAATCTGCCCCAAAGGGTTAGTTAACCCACCAGAATGGCATAGGAGCTGGGGGGAAATGAAATGAGCAAACATCAGCTCACCCCCATTTCACCACTGGGAGCCTCCAGCCTAACTTAGGTAGGGGACCAATTTCAGTTGTCCACCCCCAGAGATTAATGGAACTGGAGAGGTTCCTGGGTGTTCTGGGAGATTTCCCATTGAATAGAGCCATTGATCCTGTTGGCTCTGGTCTCACTGTGGAATGGGGAGATGGGGAGTGCTGTGGATACTTCTGAATATAGTTTAGCTTAGAAGTTGCCTCTCAGGTCCTGTTTGGTCAAGATCCTCTCATCCATTGGAGAAAATTAAGAACCACACTTTCAATGCACATATGTAGTTGCATAATGGAAGTGGCACGTGAACTGGAAGTAATGTTACTTTTTTATATTGTTATAAGGTCTATCCTGTGACAATATGGTGAAGGACATGTAAGAAATAATGAAATAATAATAATAATTTAAAAAAAACAAGTTACATGAAATTACAGTAATTCCTGAGATCCAAAAAGAGCTCCTGCAGACTGAGGTATTATAGCAAACTCATGAAATGTCTGTGGTACAAGACAAGCTTAAGTCCGGGTGATTTTTTCAACTGGACATCAATTTAATTGTGTGTTGCGTGTTGGACTGTCTCTCTCAAGCAGATTTCACATGTCACTTAAAACCTTTTTGAGCTCTTTCCCACTGTTAGTGTGCATGTGTGAATGCCAGAAGTGTAGTTTCGAATGTACCTGCACCGGGTGTTTTGTTACTGATGAAATGGTGACCATGCAGGAAAGCTGATCTACATTTGCACTTCAAGTTCCCTGCATTTTGGGGTCACCTGCAAACAGCTGCATGAAATTTGAAGCTCATTTTCAGCATTTTTGTCCCCTAACAGAATTGTACATCTTTGGGAATGTCTTTTTTTAAAAAAATCATCATCATCATCAAGTCAGCAATCCCATAATCTATTTTGCTTGCAATTTTGCTTCAAAAGCAAAACACATTGCAAATATAGTTTATTTGTAAGATCAAGCTCCCAATTGTTCAAATTTATACAGAAGCATCATTCTGAATGACAGGTCTGTACAATTATTTATTACAATATTATTTATTATATGTATTTATATGCTGCATTCATGATTGCCCTGTTTAAGGCAGTTCTCAACATGTAAAAAAACAATCTGGAACAGTGGTTCCCAAACTGTGGTCCATGGACTACCAATGATCTGCAAGATTCATTCAGATCATCCACAGAGTATCTGCATAGCTGTCAACCTTCCCTTTTTTTGTGGGAAATTCCCTTATTCCAGCGCCGTTTCCCGCTGCTTCCCGCTGCTATCCCGGATTGTTAGATATCCCATAGACTGTCCCTGGGACAGGTGAGGCTGCTGATCCCTTATTTTCGAGGCTGCTGATCCCTTATTTTCAAATCTGTAAGTTGACAGCTATGAGTATCTGTGTGGTTGAAGACTGCACTGAATATTCATATTGATTTTCAATTGTATTTTTATTTGCCTTTATTTCTTATATTGTATTTTAATATATTACAATCTGAATTCTTTGGTATTACAGTCATTAATTGTTCCCCCCCCCCAAGACCCTCAGCAATTTTCAAATGGATCGTGACAGGAGGAAGTCTGAGAACTACAAATCTATAGCATTATGAATCATAAAAATATAAAACATAATAACACATCCCAAAATCATTTAAGTTATACATTTTGATCTGGCACACAAATTTAGACCAACAGTTCTATGTGTTCTATAGTTCAGCAGAAGTCTTCATTTTATGGTATAAGAAACAAAAACAATATCTCTCACAAAGGCTATTTAAATTATGGAAGAAAGAAAAAGTTGAATCTGTTCCATTTACAATAGAACAGTATTCTGTGCTGTCACACCCATGGTTCCTGTTAAAAATACTGTTCATGAATATATCATAGAATGTCAATCTCAGATTTATAAAACCAATAAACCAGTAAGCATTCTAATTTTTTTTTAGTATAGCTCTCCATCCTGTTTGTAATAAATTCATTTTTGAAATTTGTCATTTGCAAATGTTGATGTTGAATATTCTCCAGGAACATACAGTGGGCCCAATATTCTCTAAATATTTTCTTAGATAAATAGTAGTAGATAAATAGTAGATAAATAGGTGCCACTCCGGCAGGAAGGTAAATGGCGTTTCTGTGCACTGCTCTGGTTTCGCCAGAAGCGGCTTAGTCATGCTGGCCACATGACCCAGAAGCTGTCTGCGGACAAACGCTGGCTCCCTCGGCCTATAGAGCGAGATGAGCGTGCAACCCCAGAGTCGGTCACGACTGGACCTAATGGTCAGGAGTCACTTTACCTTTACCTTTACCTTTATGCAATGTCATTAGTATCTGACAGTACTGATAGCTGATACACAGTGGAATATGACACTGCTTTTCAGACTGTATTCAACCTTAGACACACTTCCCAGAGAGTCAGTCCCATTGAACTCAATGAGGCCTAGTACTGAGGAGACATGCATAGGGTAGGGTTGCCCTGTTAAATTAACAGTGTTATCTATCCAAAACTATAAAATAAGATATCTGATTGCATGCCAGCTCTCAAATAGTATCTAACATTAGATATTCAAAGGTGATGTGTGATTTGTTTTGTACAATATACAGTGGTGCCTCGCAAGATGAAAAGAATCCGTTCCGCGAGTCTCTTCGTCTTGCGTTTTTTTCGTCTTGCGAAGCAAGCCCATTAGCGGATTAGCGCTATTAGCGGCTTAGCGGATCAGCTGTTAAGCGGCTTAGCAGATCAGCTGATAAGCGGCTTAGCAGATCAGCTGTTAAGCGGCTTAGCGGCTTAGGATCAGCTGATAAGCAGCTTAGCGGCTTGGGGAAAAGGGGGGGAAGGGAAAAACCCCGCAGGAACTCGCAAGACATTTTCGTCTTGCGAAGCAAGCCGATAGGAAATTTGTTTTGCGAAGCACCTCCAAAACGGAAAACCCTTTCGTCTAGTGGGTTTTCCGTCTTGCGAGGCATTCGTCTTGCGGGGCACCACTGTACAATGCCACATGCCATTTTACAGATGATAATTTATGACCTAACATATCTGAGCCTAACAACTAAAACCAACTAAGAAATGTGATTAAATCTAATGCTTCTGAGTTTCAAATTTTAATTGAAAATGATTGCATGCAAACTGTATATTCAATTTATGACTCATTCATAAACAAAACTGGAGAAATTGGCAGATTTTAGATATTTTGGAATAATGCTTTCTTCCCTGCCCTCACAACCATCTACACAACTGCACCTTAATGCGCTCCTTTGTGATACTAGAAAATGAGGTTTTTTTCACCCCTCTGTGTTGTTTTGCACTCCATTAGAAAGGCATTATAATAGATACAGAACATGTACTAAGAATGCACTGCCTTCTGATATATGGCATAAAAACATAATAATCCACTATAACTATTCTACATTATCTGTTACTAAATATACATAGCTTAATTTATATATGTATATAAATGCTGCTTGCTTTATTATACATATATAAATAAATATTTCCCCCTTTTGGAAAAAAAACAACTATTCTGAGCATGAGCAAGAATTTTAAGAGTAAGCAATGACTAGCCAAATAAAAAAAATTATTAGACGACATGGGAGGTTGATTTATAGTTTTTCAGCTTTTGAGAGGGTTGAACAAAACATCCCTTCTGAGTTACAGGACACAGTTTCGTCTGGGAAACGAATTGCAGATATTCCCCCACCCCCCCTAGAATCGTTTCATACCAACTAATAATAAGTGGAGGAATTTGCATTCTAGAAATGAATAGTAATGAACTGATAACTAAAGTATTGCTTAAAGGTCCGAATAGGCAAAGATTATATATTACAGGCATTTTCTCTGTGTGTGTGTGTTATGCTATGTATATGTCATTGGAACCAGTGGAAAGGAAAGCATACCATAGCACCACCAAACCGCGGGCATTTTTCATACAACCTAGTGCAAATTCAAAGCTTTCTGTGACTGTCTCCCATGGAAAAAAAGAGCCGTAACTATTTTTAAATTCATCGGGAGTCCATGACCCCATAAGTAGTAACTTCCCTTTCTTGACAGAGCGCACATCTCACTTTTGTAAGTGTCAACAATTTCTGGCTGGCTGGCTCGAAACCCAGCCGCCCTCCTCTGTTTTCCTCCTAAAAGGGCCATGTCATTCTTATACAACTTAATCAGTGGCTACATACAGGAAAGCAACACTGCAGCCTTTCTGATCATTTTAATGAGGACCCCTGGCTATTCAGTCATTGAAATATAATTGACTTGCTCTCCTCTTATTTTCATAATAGACACTCCAACCTCAACCACATTTATTTTGCTATAAGAAATGTCAAGAAAGATTGGAAGTTTTCAGAGTGTCCCCATTAAAACTGAAAACATGCCACCCTGTCTTTTGCATGAGCTGCAGTCATTTTATATTGGACTCATTATGCAGATAGAAGATGCAAATGCTATAGCTATCGCACATAGAACCAAACTGCAAGTGCCAAGAAAATAAGCACATGGAAAATAATGTTCTCATTATATGCCTCTGTGTGTGTGTGTGTGTGTGTGTGTGTGTGAGAGAGAGAGAGAGAGAGAGAGAGAGAGAGAGAGAGAGAGAGAGAGAGAGAGAGAGAGATATGGGGGGGAATGGAGTGTGCTTGTATGTGTGTGCATATAGCCTTAAATATATATAAATACATCTCAAAATCCTAGCATTAGTTTATATTATTTAGTCAAAAGGAGCATTCTGGCAGATTTGATCATTTCAAAGTAATAGTGGCCCATTTCTTTTAAGATCTGGTATATTTTCTCTTAGTAATAGCTAGTAAATCTTTAATGTAGGAATGCCAAAAGCTGCTGACTGAAAATATCCTTGTATTACAATGCAATGTGACTATGTACTATGCTTTTTAAGGCCTGTACGCCATTTTTTACTTTTGCATTTCAAGCCTTTTCAAAATAGGCATGCTAGCCACAACAAAAAGTCACATATTTTCTCAGATAGATTTGGTTTAGGGTCTGATCCACCACCCATTTACTGTACATATCTACTCAGCAGTAAGCCCCACTGTGTTCACTTGGACTCATTCCCAGCTGAGTGTGCATAGGATTATAGTCTTAAAATGGTGAATTGAACCAGCAAACATTCCAGTTTTAAGAAAATCTCTGAGATTGCAACTGACTTTAATGAAATTTAATTCCACACAACTGTGCTGAGATGTTCTGGGCTAAACTCTTTTTTAAAAATTTACAAAAATTCATTGCATTTGTAACAAAAGAAATAAAATCAACAAAGCATAATCATAACGACATAAGATCACCTTATATCTAGATGTTACCAAAACATGAATGATAAGATTTGTCCATTATTTCTCTTCTTGGAGAGGTTTTGACATGGGATTCTCAGTATTAACAAGCAAATCTGTATTGGGATAGAAATGCCTGGCCAGAGGGTATCTTTGGCTTGCACTTGCCTCTGTAAGTCTTGTAGTGCATGTGCTTGGGGCTCCTGGGGACTGATAAGGGCTATGCTCTATTGATCTCCTCTGTCTCCCTTTGGACAAAGCAGATGGATCTCCAAGCCACAGGCTCTGCCAATTTCTCCAGTTCAGGAATGCAAAGCTTAGAGCTCTAAGGGAGAGCTATTGCTTCAGAGTGAAGCAGCTCAGACAGGTGAGGCTTGCAGCCAGGCCTAGATCTGGGCAGTCATGTGTATGCATTTCCCACACCTTCTGAGAAGGTCCATGTGCAGCTAGCCAGGCACTTCGCCAGCAGCCTGGAAATTCCCGCCTGGCTTGCCATCTCCTCTGTTCCTGTGGTTGATGAGGGGTATCTGCAAACCAGCCAGGAAGTAAGACAACTCGTATTGAGATCTCTGATCCTTGAGTGAAGATGTCTAGATATGCCAGCTCCTGCTGAGGGTGCAGAGATCTGCTATGCTCCTCATCTGAGACCACAGTTTCCAGGTATAGGTAGGACTTTCATCCTGATAAGCTCTGCACAGCTCTCCTTTTTCCAGTCTCTTTGTTCCTTTGTCCATTGCCTTCACTTTGCCTTCTCTCTTTCTTCTCAGGTTCCTACTTTCACTCAGCTGACTTCCGCTTCCATCACTGTGACTAGAGTACACCTGCTGGAACTACTACTTCTGCAAAAGGTGCAGGACCTCTGCATCCTTCTCATTTGGATATCCTATTCTCTGTTTCCTCTCTTGACCCTTTTACTGCCTACTTGGTTTCTTCAGACATTTCAGACTCCAGACTTCCACTCTTGCTCCACTCTCATTGCTTACCTTCTCCCTCTTTCTGTCTGAGCTGTCTCTTATGCCTTCCCTAACCAGACCCCAGACCATCATTAGTTCCTCTCCCTCAGCATGGCTGCAACTCAGTAGCCTCTTCCAGACCCAGTCCTGTTCTGGCTTGCCATCACTGCTGGGTAGTGTTCCTTTTGGTTGTCAGCTACCACAATCAGCATCCTCTTCAGCAGAGAGGGGCCATGATGGACAATGGTGTCAGCTCACAGGCATATTGATTGATTGGTAATGATGCATTATAATGTATTATTGTTATTTCTGTAAATACAGTGCTTAACCAATGGTACATGTACTTTCTGCATGCACAGCTTCACCTGACCTGTCAGCAAAGCCATCCTATCAACTTTTTCTCATATTTGAAAAACACTGCTTCAGAGATTTTAACGTTAAAGCGCATTGAAGGAAAAACAGGAAAGGTTTATTTATCCAATGACGACTAATGAGATTTTCATCCAGGTCACTATGTTTGCTCCAAAGTTTCCTATTTTAGATTAATAATTGCATGCTCTTATAATGGTAGAACATCATTAAAGTAATTACTATAGGGTCTAGCAATTTCAAGCCTACACTGGAACGGAGGAAGCAAACTGTTTTTCGTATTTGTAAAGAAGGTCAAGATGATTGAGGCTGGGATATTAAAACATACTATGGAAAGGACGTGAACACATCATACTTAGCTTGGCAGTTATTGATAATAATAAAAAGTGAAGAAATGAGGAATTTTTAGAATATCAATTATATGATTTTATTAAGATGTCAAAATAATACTGTGGCACACTGGAGACTAAAGACGGTTTAGGACTGCATTTACCACATGGAAGTCCATTATTTTTGGTATATTTGTTTCCCCACATCACACATCATTATACCTTTAATAATGAATTCAGGTCATTGAGTGCCAGCTGGATGAGAGCCAAAACAAGGCCACATAGATCCCCTTCAGTGCACCAAAGTGCCGGCTGTTGGACTAGAAGGTGAGCTGGTCAGAGCAGGGAGAATGCACTGAGAATGCAGCAACACACAGCCCAACAGAGGATAAAGAAAAGGCAAGAGATAATTAGGTATGGTTGCAAGCCATGGAGAAAGAGAGGGGGAAACAGGAGCTGATGAACCAACACACAGTTTGCCTTCTCTAGACTGCTTTGGTTCCCCAAAACAAATGGAAACTGTTGAGAAAGATATGCTTTCTTTTCATCAGAGAGCAAACTGAAGCTTTTGAAATGTGAGCCCTCCACTGCCACTACGTTTAGGTTATACGTTGAGGGGAAATACAGCAAAAGTTAGGCCAGGTCACCAAGAAGAGCTTTATTGAGAGATATGTCCAAAATGAAGCCAGGAGTTGTTCTTCTGGAAATGATACCCCACAGGGAACCTGCTCTCTTTAGCTTCAGTTCCATCAGCCATGTTGCACTTAAGGCTAGATTACTGCTATGTGTTCTACATGGCACTGCCTTTGAAAAGTATTTGGAAACAGCATCTAATTTAGAAAGCAGTGGCTAGACTCTTAACTGGTGCTAGCTGGAGGGAACATAACATTTATTATCAGCCCTGGTTGCCAATTTGTTTCTGAGTCTAATTCAAAGTGCTGGTGTTGACCTTAAGCATTCTAATAGTCTGAGGTCAGGGCATCTCTCTCACACACATGATGAACAGTGTTTCGATGGGCCTGAGTTGTGCTTTCCATATCAAGGAGATACAGATCCCCATTTCACTGGAATGTCTTACACAGAAGAGTATGAAAATCAAAATACCTTAAATAAGCTTGATATACAACAAAACAACTGAATTGTCCCCTGCACCAGCACTTCTTGGACTTAGGATCCCATATGCTCATGATTACCCTAAAGATGACTTCTTTGTTGGAAAACCGGTGTTGAGCTGAACATTGGTTCTTGGTATAACAGAGTATGGTCAATAGCATCGGCTGAGAAACTAACATGTCAGGTGAGGGCGGCAAAGGGCAAACACAATCCATTTTCCCTTTATAACATACGGCAAATGTTTATTGAATACATAAGTTGTTCAGACTGTGGCAGGAATCCACCCAGCACTCATGGGGAAATGTGGCATGATCTCTTAGAGTAATCAAATGAAACTTCAACACATAACATGATAAAAGTCTGTAAGTTTGTCAGGGCAAGTTATTTGTTGCTTACTGTTGTAACAATTATTTTCTCAGTTTCAGGTTTTTTCCAGTTTCTTTAGTATATTTTAGTATCCTGTAGATTCGGCTCTCTACTGTTTCACTCATAGTAGACCTGCTGAAATTAATGAACATGATTACATTAGGCCCATTAATTTCAGTAGGTCTGCTTTGAGTAAAACTTAGTTGAATACACTCAAGGAATTGTGTCACATTGGCTTAAACTACATAATGCATGGCATTATACAAATATGATACTATAGAGCAGGAAAGTATAGCCGCTATTCCAATACAGAATATCCCAATCTTAATATTTTTGTACCAAACACTCTGCTTTTCTAATAAAGATCACAACCCCCACCTGCGTCTGATCACATGAAATTTTATTCCTAAGGGCATGCTTATTTTTCTACCCTGGCAGGAATGCATTCATCCCTGTGTTCTGGATGGAACTGCTGACCATTTTGTTGTATGTATGCAATAATCCCAGAGGGGGAAAAATAACACTCCAATTTTCCTCCAATATAGCTTTATTATGTAGCACTGCAAATGACAACACTGTGCTATTGCAAGATCAACTGAATAACTCTGACAAGTTACTAGCAAACCTTAAATATAAATTGAATTTTTAGTCTCCCTTTATGGTGGCAATTTGGCCAGGCCCTCATTTTCAGCTTCTCGAATCAGAGTTTAGCTGGTCTGTACTATGGTTTGTACATCATATGGGTTTAAAATCATTGTTACCAGTGCAACTCTCTGTCCTTGTTGCCAAAGGCACTAAATAAAGAAGATCAACTTATTATGAACTGTTGTACTAATAGATTACTCCTTTTGCTGGTTGTACATGTAAAGCACAGTACATGGAGTCAGAGGAGCTCATTTCTATTAATGGATCTGTCAAAGAGTTGCTCTGCAACCTACAGCAAGCCCCTTCTGGAGCTAATTAATGCTTTCCCTGTCTAAGTTAATATGGGGTGAACATATCCCATGAAGGGTACCTAAATTTAGGCATATGAGTTTGAAATGTTTTGCCCAAGGATACCCTCCTTGAGCCTCCAAGAGCACTCTTAAAGGAGCTCACCCAACACTTTGCAAGTATAGCAAACCCTTTTGCTGATTTGACTCTCAGTTATGCAGAACTTGTGCAACCCATTTGATAGTGTACACATTATTCTTACAGAGTATTCTGTGTTAATAGTATTCCATTTCATCAAAGCTGGTGCTTATCTGAACATTTAACATTACATTCAATTTATATCCCACCTGTGTACATATAGCACTCAAGGCTATATGTTCAGACCAATTAATATAAAGGTAGGTGCTGCCCCAATGCACCTTTGCAAATGCAGAATGCCATAATTCCAGGGGCCCCACACCCTCAGAGATCACCACACCACACCAGTTCTTTTAATGCATCCCCAAGAGTTTGCCTCCTTTCTTCTTAGATGTTAATTGCCTTGCAAGGCCTTATCGCCACCACCTACTGGCTACAAGATTGTTAGTTTTCAACCACAATATTTCATAAAGTTTAATATCTTGTAAGAACATCTATAAAATAACAACCCCAAATATTTTTATCCCCATACAGACAGCCCTCAAAGACAAATTTATAATGCCCAAGTCATCAAGCTTGCAAAGAACAGGTTCTCCACGGTTCTCTCTGGGACCTAAAGGCTATTGGGAAGAGTCAACTATTCATCACTCTACCCTTCTATAGCTGTAGCCTACCTGGGCTGATTACTGGTTGAGATACTTATAAGCAATTAGCCAATTAGGTAGTTTATTCCTCACATATGGGCTCAACAACATCCCAAGTCCCAAGTAAATAGAGATAGCTCTGTTTTGGATGGACCACGGCTCAGTGATAAAATACATGCTTTGAATGCAAATGGTCCCAGGAGCTCAGGGAAGACCTCTATATGAGATTTTGAAGAGCCAATGTAGCATATAATGGGCTAGATGAACCAATTGTCTGGCTCAGTACAACAATACAAATAAAGGAACAAGTGACCCACATTGAGTCAACACAACACTTTAAAAAAGGTAAACTCTCAGTCATGATAGTGATACAAAAGGTGACATAAATATAGTAAGATGCTGTGTTATACAATCAACCATCTAAATATTTAATGCACTATGAAAGAATCCAAATTTGAAATACTGCAGAAATGCAATATAACAGAATAGCAGTAGAATATTATAAATATATGTGGCTACAGTTGAATTCTTACATTTTCCTCCAGGTTTAGAACTGCTCGTTGATACTGTGAAATTGCCCCAATGAAGAAAACAAAGTAGGAGCCTTGCTTGTGTGAAGCGCCATGGAGTCTTCCAGTCAGAGCTTCGTGACTCTGCTTCTGCATTTAAGAAAGCAGTGCATACTATGAAGTGAATACCAAAACCATCACTAACTTGGACCCCAGAATTTTGCCTCACTGTAATCTCATTTCTTCTTAGATCCTCTCAGGAATAAAGCAAAGAGGGTGCAACTGAAAGGGCTAAAAAAGCATGTGAGTGAGGGATGCTAGTCCCTTCCCCCATCTGCCACTCTCAGGGCCCCTCCAGATGTCCTTTTTAGTGTGCATTCATGATTCTTTGTGCTCATGATGATATTGGGGCATTCATACAATATCCCACTTTTGATACTGTTTGTGCATGCGAAAGGTTTTTGGGCAGTCGCATGGCTTCATTTCCTTCCAGTGCATATCCTGTAACTTCCTGATAAAATTCCGTAATGTTTCATACCACAAATGTTCTGGGTTGGGTTTGGTTTTTATCCCACTTTTGTTACTCTTCCAGACAATAACAATGTGATAGCATTAGGGAAGCAAAACTGGAAGTGAGCACCCACTTGGGATGGCTGCATTACAGCACTTGGGTAAAAAGCAACAAGAAGCAAGCAAGTCGAAGGATGTAGGATCCTGCACTCCACCTGCTACTTTGGTCACTTGGGTTACCCCAACTCTGCTCTACACACAAATTCTACAGATAGCTGTACAAACACAGAGATCTCTCATGATCATATGTAGTTTTGGCCTTTTATGGAAAAAAGATTAGTTGGTTGATCTTTGCCTGCTTACCTGCCGGGATGGCTTTCTATTATCTTCTATATCCTTACAAATATAAGGTTCCATCTTTTCATTTGTCCCCCTGGTAATTGTGCCCTCACAATTGATACAAGCATGTAGGATGAGCACACAGTGCACAGACTCACGCCTACTCAGAAGCTGATGGGAATGTTGCTCTAGGTCAGGTGCAGTGTCAGATTTACACATAAGCTAAACAAGCTGTAGCTTAGGACCCCACTCTCTTGGGAGCCCGATTTTTTTTCCACTATTAATATACTTCTTCTTAATTGTATTTCAGTTCAACAATTACTTTGATAAAATACATATTATGTTATGTGCAAATGACTTTAGATACCTATTACGTACATAAATTACCATATAACATATATTCAACACAAAAAACAGCGACAATTTGTTTTTGACAAAGGACAGCTAGACATACCTTCAGTAGCTTAGGGCTTTATCAAACCTAAATCCGGCCCTGGTCAGGTGTGTCAGACTGGACTTTGATGGGCAATGTGCACAGAGTATTACAGGCTGTCATGTCCTCCTCAAAGCATGCTGACTTCTGAGGATACTACAGTTCTTGGACTTTTATCTCGGAGGCCAACTGAAATATACTCAGATTCGAGAGTGGATTTCATGCTCTTTATTCAGCTCATAGTGGTGAGGCGGAATGGAAGTTCCCCCAGAATGTCTGCTTTATATACATTAGTTACACAATGGGCCCTGCGTGATTGGCTAATTCTGGGATTCACCTGTAGGCCAATCAGTTTGCGGATTCACTTCCACCTGGAGCTGGATTGGGTGGCTCCTGTGGACCAATCAGACTGCTGCCTTTTGGATCCTATTCAACTCAGTACATAACACCAACATATTCTAAAGTACCCAGAGCGGGGGAACAAGGTGTGCAGAGGTCCTCTCCCTGTTCTCGCATTCACAGAGAGGAGGGGAACAGGCAGAAACAAAAAGGAGGAGGAGAATCAGAAGATTCCAGGGGTTGACAGTGGGACATGGACCATGGGAGTTGCCCTATAATGCTGACCCCTGACACTGTGCCCTGCTTTGGCTGGTTAGATGCAGTACTGATACATTTTTTCCTTGATCACTGAACATTCCATGTTTCCCTTCCCCAGACTGATGTCTTCCACTTAAATCCACCTGCCCAAAAGCCGTTAAAATATTGAAACTCTGTGCCAATGTTACCAGCAATGCAAGCTTTGTTGATATAGCAGAGTCCATTTGCACAACGGAATGATGAATAGTACGTGCCACATGCTTTAATGTTGCTTTATTTTCAGTTCATTGTTGAGAAATTACAAACATGCATCTTGCCTCTGCTGGAGCAGAGAAGCAACCGTCCTTCTCCTCGGACTAACGAACTCCGAGAGAAACAGAGTGAAAAACAGGAAACCAGTGTAACGTCACATCCAGCTTCCCATTCCCGTGGGAAAACCCAACAGTGCTCTGACTGTGGAATGTAAACATTGTCTCGTGACAAGCACTTCGCTGCACAGTGAAGAGAGCTGAAACTAACATCCTCCCCCTTTCCGTGAACATCACTGGGCAGCGTGTTCGTACAATATCAGTACAAACCCAACTTCTGTACATAGGTACAGTGTTGATCCCTTGATACAATCTTGGACAATACATCAGCAGGAATTTCATTACCTGGCATATAGGACACTGTTACGAGTCCCTTCTGAATATGTTCCCTAGCATGTTGCACCTTCAATTGCAAGTGCTTCGTGCTTTGCTTACAACCTTCCGAATTCAGCAAAGCCAAACATGCTTTGTTGTCCTGGTAAACCTGGATTGGACATTTGACAGGAATTTTCATGTCTTTGCACAATTGTAACAACCATTCACAATCCTTAAGTGAATAAGACAGTGCATTTAGTTCAGCTTCACAAGTACTTAAGCTAATTGTTGTTTGCTTCTTGCATGACCAATCAAATAGACCCTGATTGTACATGTAGCAAACTCCAGACGTACTTTTCCTGTCTGTAGTGTCACTTCCAAAACTTGCATCTGCAAAAATCTCAAGACCACCAGACTTCTGATTGTTAAATCTCAGTCTGTAATGCATAGTGCCTTTCAAATAGCGTGCTATGCGTTTCAGAGCTTTCCAATCCTTAACAGTAGGATTGTTAACTTGTCTGCTTAGCAAATTACAGCTAACAGCAATGTCAGGTCTTGAACATCTGGCAATGAAGTTTAGCTTGCCTAGCACACTTCTGTACAGTGTAGTGTCAGAAAATGCTTCTTCAGTGTCTTCTACCTGATAACCTGTTGTCATCGGTGTGTCTACAGGGTTAGCATCCATCAGGTTCAGTTTGCTTAACACATCAGCAATTTTCCGTGACTGGTGTACTAGAATGTTACCACTTTGATCTTTCTCTATTTCCAGAGATAGGTAGTTGTTTACCTCACCAAGATCTTTCATGTCAAAGTGCTCTTTCAGTTGAGCTAGGGCATTATTGTACATTGTGACATCTTTCCAAAAGAATAAAATATCATCAACATAAAACAAACAATACAGCTTCTTTTGCCCCTCCTCTTTGACAAATACACATGGATCAGCTTTCCCTTGCTGAAAACCTAGAGAAAACAATGCTTCAGTGAGTTTTGTGTGCCAACACCGTGCACTTTGTTTGAGACCATAAAGGGACTTCTTCAGAGCACAAACAAATCCCTGTTTTACCTGTACGCCATCAGGTGGATGCATATAAAGTGATTCACCTAGAGATCCGTACAAAAATGCTGTATTTACATCGTGGTGACTAATGTGTAGATTCTCCTCTGCAGCTAGCTTGAGCATAAGTCTAATGCTCTCATACCTCACCGTGGGTGAGTAGGTCTCGTGATAGTCTTCACCTGGTACCTGTGCAAAACCTCTGGCTACCAATCTGGCTTTGTGTCTGACTATCTTGCCATTTTGATCAGTCTTCGCTTTGAAGACCCATTTGCTTCCAAGTAGTTTCATTCCTGGAACTACTGGAACTAGCTCCCAAGTTTTGTTCCTTTCTAAGGAATCAAGCTCAGCCTTCATTGCATTTAACCATGGCTCAGCTTCCTTAGAATCCAAATCCTGGATTTCTTGGAAACTTGAAGGTTCAAATACCTTCTTGGAGCTTTTAACAGCTGCTACTGCTGTCTTAGCATATTCATCAGCAAATCTCTTTGGAGGTCTGCCTTTTGTGGCTCTTTGTGACCTGCGAATCAGCCTTTGGTCTTCAATACTCTCCTCTTCCTTCTTAGGAGAAAAGTGACCTATTGTGAACAATGGTTCCTCCAATTCCTGATCAGAGCTTTCAGAGGGTCGCATAGAGGCTTTCGCACTCTTGAAATCCTCTGAAGTATCCGATTCAGTTTCAGCCTCAGAATCAGAACCTTCATCAGTGGGTGTGGGTTGTTGTTGCTTATCCTCAGTCTCATCACTGTCATCAGGATAACATTGAAAAATTCCCACGTTCTCCCCCCACTTGGCATTGTACTCAACACTTCTTGTGAGCCTAATTGTCTTGGAGTCAGTCATCATTATTCTGTAAGAACCTTTCTGATAACCTAGAAAGATACCATGCAAACCACGTTTGCCTAATTTGGAGCTTTGTGGAGAATGAATCCACATGTCTGAACCAAAAATTCTCATGTGTTTGATGTATGGTTTCTTGCCAAACATCTTCTCATACGGGGTACAACCAATCGCTGAAGATAACCTGCGATTGTAACTGTAAACAAAACATGAGAGAGATTCGGCCCAATAACTCTCTGGAAGATTGGCATCATGCAGCAAGGTTTTTAACCCTTGAAGCAATGTTTGATTTGCCCTTTCGCAAAGCCCATTCTGCCATGGCGAGCGAGGACTGGACAAATCGTGTTGAATTCCTTTCTCAGTCAGAAAAGCTTCAAACTGCTGAGAAGTGAATTCTCCCCCGCGATCTGTGAAAAGAGTTTTTATCTTCTTACCATGCACATTTTCTAACCAAGCACAGAATTCCTTGAACCTTGGAAAAGCCTCTGATTTCTGCTTGAGATTGTACACGTAAATATACCTAGAAAATGCATCAATGAGAACCATGAAGAACCTATTGCCACCTAAAGAGGGCGATAGTGGACCAACTAAATCAGCATGAACAATCTGGTATGGTTCTGTAGCTTGCCTACTAGACACCTTACCTTTCGCAGCCATTTTCACCTTGTTTGCTGCGCATGCCTTGCACTTCATGTGGTACCTGCAGGGTTTAATAGTCATACCTTCAACCAAGGTAGGCATTTTAGAAACCGCCTCAAAATGCAAATGACCAAATTTTCGGTGAAAATCATGAATACATCCTGCATGCAAACTTTTGTTAGAACCTGCAATGCAACAAGTATCATTCTGCACAACATCATCATAATACAAAACAAACAAACGATCAACACATTCAGCATGCAATACATAATCGTCTTTCTTTGTGATGGTGCATTTCTTGTTCTTGAAGGAAACGTCAATGTTCCGTTCATTCAGCTGCATCACACTGAGAAGATTGTGTGTGGCATCTGGAACGTAAAGTACATCATGTATCTCTAAGTCCAAACTGTGAAGAACAACAGTTCCGAAGCCTTGACTGGGGATCGTGTGGTCATCCGCCTGGTGAATCGCACCTTCCTGCGGTGTAAAAGACACGAACAGTCTCTTATCGTTGCACATGTGGTGGGTAGCTGCTGAATCAACAACGAAGAAAGATCTAGACGTCTTCTGGACCTTTGCAACCTTTGGAGTGAAGCGTGAGACCATTGCCTTGTGCTGCGTTGTCCTGGACACCGGACCTTTGCCTTTGCTTTGGCCTTTTCCACGCGATGAACTTCCGCTGCGCTGCTCTGTCTTGGCCCTGGGATATCTGCATTCCCTCTTCATATGGCCTAGACGTCCACACGAGTAGCATTTCACTGCCTTCAAAGCTTTGGCGCCCTCTGGTGGTTCCACTGCACTCTGGGATGACGTCTGTGAAGACTCCCCCTTACCCATGCAGCTAGCACCCCGGCGATCTGCTTCATTCTGGATGACGGCAGTAACATAGGCTACTGTGAGCTGAGCAGTTGGTTGAACAGCAATCTGAGTGGCAACGGACTCCCAACTTGGTCCCAAAGAATGTAGTATCATGAAGGAATACACAGCCTCTGGAAAGTTGAGTCCTCTCTGTTGCAACTCATGTCTCAGATTTTGCATCTTCATCAGGTGTTTACGCACATCTCCACCTTCAGCAAGAGCCATACCATGCAGCTTGGCATAGTAGTACATTGAGGAACCAGCTTCTGTCCTCAAGTGAGCCTCTCTTAAAGAGTCCCAAATTTCTCTGGCTGTGGTCTTTCCACGCAACAGACAGAGCTCTTCTGGGGATACTATCAACGTAAGCGTTCCCCGTGCTTTGGAATCCTTAGCATTCCAATCAGCTGTAATTGGAGCTGGGGGGTTGTCTGTAATAACATTAAACAGACCTTCTTTTCGCAGAACAGCCTCTGCATAAATTACCCACTCCGTGTAATTTTTCTTATTGAGCTTAGGAATCCCAAAAGCATCAACCAGCTTTGCATTATCCATCATTTCTGCTGCTTAAAACGAGCTGCGTCACAGTCCTGCAGCTTTAGCCAAAAGCACTTTTAAAAGTACTTTCGTTTTCCCAGCCATCCAAGCCTGTGAGCTTGTGCCTTTTGGAGCCTTTGCCTGTTACGCGGCAAAACGGCTTTAAAAGTTCAAAGTCCAGCCATAAAGCATAAACAAGGAGCTGGCAGGCTGCTCCGGGAGCATGAGCACATACCTTCATCAATCAAACTTGACGCGCAGAGCAGATAACGCGATCCGTTCCTCTGTACCTCTGCCGGCATTCCTCAGTTTGATTTACGTCTTTCTGGGCCCATAACCAAAATGTTGATATAGCAGAGTCCATTTGCACAACGGAATGATGAATAGTACGTGCCACATGCTTTAATGTTGCTTTATTTTCAGTTCATTGTTGAGAAATTACAAACATGCATCTTGCCTCTGCTGGAGCAGAGAAGCAACCGTCCTTCTCCTCGGACTAACGAACTCCGAGAGAAACAGAGTGAAAAACAGGAAACCAGTGTAACGTCACATCCAGCTTCCCATTCCCGTGGGAAAACCCAACAGTGCTCTGACTGTGGAATGTAAACATTGTCTCGTGACAAGCACTTCGCTGCACAGTGAAGAGAGCTGAAACTAACAAGCTTAAGGTCTGAAATACTGTCCTATACACATAGGGGGCATTGGGCACAGCTCCTGAAGATCTGAGGCCACACACAATTACATCCCCCCTTGTGGCAGCGTAGCCCAGATTTGTGGATCATACTGGCTAATCTTGCAATGTCAGCCAGCATTAAGCAGCTCAACAGAGCTGATGAGCAACAGAGCAAAGAAATTTGCAATTAAATACAAAGTGCTACCGTTTATGTCAAGCTGAGGGAAGTCAGTGTTGGAAGATGGTTAAAAGAATTAGCCCTGTTTAAAGCAGGGCGTTGGTTCGTTATAAAAAGCCAGCATTAACAAAACCAACACACTCGTTTAAGTATAAAAACGGTATCATCCTCAAATGCCTAAATAAATTCATAATGGAATAACTTGCTGATCAAAACTGGGGGGGCAGGGCGGGAATAGTGACTAATTAGTATTATCAGATATAGTCCAACAAAATGAGTGGCTGATTTCTGTAATTCATGGGTGAAAGTAGGTTGGTATAGAAAGAGAATATTGGCAAAACTTTGACTCTGATACATCACTAAATTTAAATGCAGTTCTCACTATGGTGTTTAACCTGTGTCTCAGATGTGCTACCTTGGTGGAAACTGGGTCTCAAGGCATCAGTATATCATGAGATACTGGTAAAAGATAAAATCCACTTTCATCACTGCTAATATCCCCGTTATCTATTCATGCAGAATATCCATTGATATTAATTTTAATATGGCCTATTTCCATATTATATGTTTAATATCAAGGAAGAAATGCGTCTCTATGCTCTGTGCTATGTAAAAGAATTATAAATCCACTGTATTGGATTTATTACCAATGGTATCAACTGTGGGATAGGGACACACAGAGAGAGAGGGGGGGTATATGAATGCATGTAGCACTGAGGAAATGCACAGAATTACATAGAAATAGAGAAAAGCCCTCTTCAGGCATAACAAATTGCATGTCAAGTCCCCAAGGCGTCCCCCTTATGTTGAATAATAGCATGTGGACACCATATATATTAAGTTAATGGGCAAAATTTAGGCCACAACTCTATTGGTTACAGAATTTGAGCGGTATTGGCTTAGGCATTGGAATTGAACCAACTATGTCAGACTCCTGCCCGCACTACAGGAAGTCTCAGAAGGGTTAACCACCAGTAGGAGGAGCCCTGTTGATGCACATCAACTCGGAGCTCCCCTCAGGGTCACCGGTAGGTCATGCCATGGCCCTAGCCTCCACGCGGGCTTCAGACATTCAGACAGGAACCGTGACCCCTGGATTCCTTTAACGGATTGCCCTTTAGAATGAAGGAGCAGGTGACGGCCACACCTCCCCTCCCCCAAACCAGATTTTACCAAAGCCTAACTGCCAAACCTTACAAAAGTTGTGACAATTGCTATGAGATAGGAGAAAACCAAATGACCAGTGGCAATTTGCCAAGTGGAAAAATTCCTACCAGGCCCCTCAATGTCTATCAACCGAGGTCCGTAGCAAAGCCAGTGTGACGAGCGCATGAAACGAGGGCAGGAGGGCAGGAGATCCGTGGAAGCCAGATCAAGAAGGGAGATCCCCCTGATCGTGCGGTCTGTTTAAAAGGGGGTAAGCCACACACCCCGGCCAACCGGATTGGCTGGCCAGGGGCTGGGGACTCCCTGATGACATGGGGCTTACCCAGCCCCCGCTCTGTGTGGAGGCCACGTGGCCTGTCACGATGGCGCCCCACCCGGAAGTGGAGCGGCCTTCCCAGTCAAACATGTTACGGGGCAAGGCAGATGTGCATGCTAGCTCCGCCAATCTACCATCCCACCCCAGTGGCCATTCCAATCATATTTCAGCTCATGGAGGGTGAAGATCTGAACTCAGAAAGGCTCCCTGCATATTTTTAAACCCTGATTATTATTATTTTATAAAGGGGCTGCCACCTTCATACCTTCCTTATCATTGTTGAAAGGTGGCTCGAATAACAATGGGGAGCAGCTCTAGTGTGCTCTTCCCTGACTACCTGCCTCATGTGTCTACTTTAATTGGAAATGGAATGAATGAAGGTAGTGGGGCGGGGGGCAGAGAGAGAAGAAAATAACACAAAATCCAAAAATAAAGAACAATGCAGCACCCATCATATAAAAATTGTCAATAGACAATCGCTGTTGCACAATACTTTTTGACTACCTGACTTCAAATTATTGGTTGGTTGAGTGGCTTCTTACACATCAGAGAATAAAGCAAAATATTGTGTGTGTGTGTGTGTGTGTGTGTGTGTGTGTGTACGCGTGTGCACACAAACACACACACACACACACACAAATATATATATCCTGCCATGTGGTGCTACATGGCAATTTACTATGTCTAGGAAACTTAGAAAATCTTAGATGAGCCAAAAGCTAATTAGCTGCAGTTTTTCCACATTTCTATTATGTTTTGGAATTTTGGAATTTTAAATTTTGGAATTGCCTTATAGTGAGACTGAAGCTATCTTGTGTGCTCGCGCTCTCTCTCTCTCTCTCTCTCTCTCTCTCACACACACACACACCCCTGTGAACTTTCACATCCCTTCTCCTGGGCAAGCAAAGAGTCCGGGGGTTAGCCTGCCCTGATTAAGCAGCAGGCACATTCCCAAGAAAAGAATGAGTGATTCTTTTCTTGCACACTTTATTAAAATTCAACACCATGCTACAGTCCTTAAAATACTGTAACTGAAAGCTGGGGAAGTGAAATTGATGGCAGGAAGTATTTCCCTTTGGGGTCTTATCTAAGTCACAAATAGACACATTATTTCCAAACTAAGATTATGAGCAAAATAGAAAGTTGAAATTAAAGACTAAGAGCTCCATTTCCTAGTCCAGAACACTGGGCCACCTTTTGCTCAAATGATCAAGCTTTAAAGCTTCACAAATCCCATCATCACCAGGAGAAATTAAACTGTGGGCGATTGAAAACATCTGCAGGATGAACTAATAAAGCTGGTTGAGTAGCCTAGATGAGGTGAAATTGGCTGATTAGATTTAGTTTAGACAAAGGCAAGCTCACGCACAATGGAAGGAGGGAACAATATGAACTACTCATACACATTGATGAGTGTAACAGTAAACACTCAGGAGAAAGACCGAGGAATGGTTGTTTCATTTAACAAAAACATGCACCAAACTGCAGCAGTAGCCCAAAAGGCAAACAAGATATTGTCTTTTATTAGCAGACAATATTTTGCTAATTTAAAATGTGAATATAAAAATAATACTGAAAATTTAGCAACGCTGTCATATGAAATGCATGCCCTGATTTTGATTACATTTGGACAGTCTACCTCACAGTGCTAGATGGGTCTTTGGTCTGAATGTACTGAAGTACCATCACCACCTTTCACTCTGGCCAGTTCAAGCCAACAGGACTTGGGGTACAATGCTGAACCCACTACCAGGACCCAGGGAATACGTCGTACCCCTGCTTGGGGTCAAAATGGGAGCTCGAGAGCCAAAGGAGGGGAACCTCCTGAGGGGACTGCCATCTGCTGGTGAAGGGCAGCGGGTCTTGGTGCTGACAGCAGCCTGCCTTCAAGCAGAAGAGAGCGAAACAGCTCACTGCCACTATTATCATGAACAGATAAAGAATTGACTACATCTGGTAACATTATCTTTTCCAAGCAACTCTCTTAAGAATCAGGAGATTAATATTTGCAGTGGAAATTACTACAAAACTGTATTGGTTGTCTTCATGATATGTCAGAAATAAGATAGTCAGATCGTGCTGAATGTGCAAAGCTCACTTGCCTGGCATTAAATTAAAGACCTCCTAGAACTAAATATGACAGTCAAAACAAGAAATGAAGCCCATGGAGTTTTGTTATATGTGACATCTTTTACCTGTGTGTTTATGTCACCTTCCATCCACCCCTCTCTCGTCTTCCATGCCCTTTTAGACCTTACAGGCTCGTGACATAAAACTGTAGTGGATAAAAACAGATTGACTCATGGAGAAGGGAAGGGGCCCCAAATAAACTTTGTATCCCCTGATAAAATTTTCTCAGAGGCCATGCCCACTGCTCTGCTTCTTCCACCCAATATGAGGAATGATGTACCCACATCACAGACCTAACCAGATTGCATCAACAAAGAAAGTTCTTCCTGCTCTTTTCTGTGAAAAGGAACTGTTGACAACCCGTTGTTCAACAAGGAGTTTCTTTGTGCATAAACCAGCTGAAAAATGAATGTTTTCTCCCCTCATCTTGCCTTGTCAGTCTCACAGCAACATAGGCCCCCATCTTGCTTCCCAGAATACATTCTTTGACAGCAATGGCAGATAATGACTAATAGAGTAGGCATCTGGTTCATTTTCAGTGCACATACTAAGGGAAGGTATGTTTTAAGCAAATTGTACTGCATTGGTAACAAAGCATTACAATTAGCATAGATTCAAAACTTATTATCTAACACCCTTTGAAAATTCTAGCTTCCTATATAGCTAGTGCATCCACATTCTTACTTGTCCAGCATTTGTCTCTTCTTCCCTGGGGTTAGTTTTCTTAACATTATGATTTGTAAAAGGAGGGCAGACAATGGAGGGAGGCTGTATCTTTGTCACTGCACGGAATCATTCCAATCAACAAGCATTCATCATGCTATTGTGTACAATATAATGCACTTGAGCTTATCAGGGAACAGGCAACATAGCCAGTGAATAAGATCCCTTTCCAAATCAAGAAAACCAAATTACGCTATCTGACAGCTGTTTGTTGATCCATCTAAAACAATTTAGTCGTTCCATCCTAGTTCCTAGCGGACAGGTGTCTTATCACACACACAAAACCCACCATTATAACAAGTATGAATTGCACATCCATGTTGGAGTTATTGAAGAAACCTGCTACTTCTGAGAAGTAAATCACACAGTTTCCCAGTCAACTGTAAAATGAAAAGAGCAAAATATACAAAATGCTGCAGTAAGCTTTGCAGATTAAAAAAGTTTTTAAACCACGTGTTTTTAAAAATAGACAACTTAAAAAGCAACCACAAGTTGTTTTGTGCCGCTAGCCTTAGTGCTGAAAGAAGCTATCAAATCTTCAAACGGTCAGGTCTATAGAAGCTACTCTTTCACACTTTAAATCTACTACAGTTTTGTCCCTGTTTGGAACCAGAGTGAAACATGGAGTTGCTTTATCTGCCCCTAGTCTGAAAACAAACATTATTCACTTCAGCATTCTTATTTTTGTGACAGTTGATGCAAACATTATACTTCATCAGGAAAATGGAGATGAAAACAAAAATGGATGCCACAATTATGACCTCCAACGATGATGATCTAGACATGAAGGGACGGATACTCTTCCATGGTAACTTGTACACATCCGGCCACAACAGCTATTTTATAAAGCAGTCAACAGTATAGATGATGAAGAAAAACACAAAAGACCATTCCTCTTGTTTTGGGATGCCATATTTTAAAGTGCAAAAAAGAGGACGCTATGATGGCCATTCAAGACAAATAAATGCAATTTCTCTCAAATTTTACCCCTGAAAAAGAGGGTGTGCCCTGGAAAAAGAGGGCGCATGGCAACACTATCTTGTTTATGTATCATGTAGTAATCCTAAGACTTTGCTTCACCTCCCTGGGTGCGTATAGGAAGATTCACATTAATACCTGATCTGAAACCAGAGTTTGCTTTTCTTATTTTCACCATGCTTTTGTATTTATTTTTATTAGACACCAGTGACCATGAGATACACCAGCATTAAACCTTTAAGGGAAGAAAGAAAAAGGAGAGGAAATTATATCAACCATGGGGACAAATTCTCTGTAGCAACCTGTGGCCTGCCTACGAACCTTAATTAGTTAGAGAGATCATGATATAGAGCCTCTTGAAATGGGAGTAAGAATAGTTGTTCTCTGCGGAGAAATAGAACAAGCTATTGTACCTTGTAATTTAAGGAGCAGCAACAGGCTAATAGGCAGACAACGGAGGGTGTAGCATGTGGTTTGGTTCTCAGCAGAACAGCAGGCCTCTAATGAGGCCTAGTAGTGGATAGCAGCTGGTAAACTCTGCACTCAAGTAGGAGCCTCAGAGAGCTTTTATGTCTTAACAAAAGGCTGCAAATTGCTCAAAGGCCTGAGGAGGAAATGAGAACATGTTCATATGGTCAGTCAGTATATACATTTTTTTTTCTTTTTTACAAATAAAAAAAATCACAATGTGCAATTCTACACTTTCATGAAAAGCTATATGGGCTCATGATTTTGTGCATTTCTGAAAAAGACTAAGTTGTGTATAATCTCAGTACTGGTTTTTGACGATAAACAGTACCACCTGCTCCTCCAGGCCAAAATGCCTGAAACATCTGAACCAAGTAGGGGCATTTTAAAAAGAGTAATAGTTCATATCTGATAAACACAGATTTCATAGTAACTAGGTAAGATTGTATTTCCCAACCTGGTATAAGGACGAGCCATACAGGTCCATTGAAACAGGTGGGAGCTCGCCAAGAGAACTATGTTGCTATTATTCCAAAGATAAGGTATATCTATAACATAGGGGGGCACAGAATGTTAAAGAAGACATTGTAGAGGGTGTGCAAGAAAAAATGTGGGTTTTTTCCCTTCCACTTTTTTTTACTTCTTAGAACCTTATTCGTTAGGATTTTTGTTAAAATCACATTATATTTTAATATTATTTCATTCATTATTGTTATCCTTTCCCATTGTTTTTAGTGGGAGAACCAGATATACTCCTGTTGCCTGTGACTTCTTCTATGTTTTCTGTCCAATTGACATGACATTTCTAGCCTTCTACTATCCTCCCCTCTGCCAAGGGATCAGACCTGACAAATTTCAGATGGGCAAAGAAAGGGGTCTCTATTTTATAGGCAGTTTTAAAGCCACACAGACAAACAGCATAACATTGTATTTAATTGTAAACTGAAGTAAAAACTGAACCAATGAAAAAACCTCAACAGCCACAAGATAATGGTAAAAGTAAGGAAACAGTATGGAATGAATTGAAACTTCCGAAACAATTGTTAACTAATAGCCACTATTTTTATGCACAGACTGACTAAAAGGTATGAACTAAGAGGGATTCATCTTCTTCCCTGTTGTTTGAAAGCAATTTAATGGTCCTGAAGGGGACAGTACTAAGAGATTGCAGTGTGGTCCCCTTTGCTAGTGGCAAAGTGTTACTTGTTACTTGCTGCTTTCTGCTCTACAGAAAGATCCTTCCTAGTGGTAGTACTGGGAGTAGACTGCTTGCTCTGACTATAAGTGCTGGCAGTGGCAGCCTCCGAGCCATGGGGAGACAGGAGCTGCTATTGCTGCTGCAGCAGCATATTAGTCCTGTGCCTGAGTTTGCTAGCAAGAACTCAAGTGGCCAGTGCTGCTGGCGCCATTGCAATATCCCTGCTGCCCTACACCCCCAGGGCTAACACATGGCTTGCTCTTAACACCACATACTACATCCCTTATGATCAGACACAATGTATAATTGTTGCTGCTGTTGTCATTGAATAATGATAATGTCAGAGAGCTATGAGAAATAAGGAAAAACCTTGGCAATGGGCAGAAAAGACAGAGTATCTGCAAAAGAGAACTGACAGATATAATAAGACAGAAACCAAAAAGTGTAGTGAATAAGGAATGGGAGTGCCTAAACAAATAGCTTAAAAGACAAGGTTCGAGGACAGAAATCTGGATGGGTCTGGAATAACCTTGTGAAATGAAAGGATATGAAAGAAGGATATATATTAGATGCTAGGATTGAGATGATAATGAAAACAGGAAAATACAATGAGAGGTAAAGGAGGTGCTGTGGGATTGGTGGAAGTCAACGCTTGTTTTCCTTTTTAGTGTTTATACTATTAATTTGTAAGATTTGGATTTGTTTTTCATATGTTTGTTTTTGTGTTTTGTGTATTATCATTTTTCGTTTTTTGTTTTCTGTTGTGTGGAAAATACTAATAAAATTTACTGTTTTAAAGGAAAGGGGGGGAAATAACTGTTGCCATCTGAAATGGGCAGTGACACACACAAACACCAGCAATATAAATCTACTTATTCGCTAATAATTATGATAATCAGATATTGATGAGAAATGGTAGCAGGGAGGTGGGGGACTTGCCACCAGACAGAGAAGACAGAATTGCCGCACAATACCATTACACTCACACACAATTAATTAATTAATTAATTAATTAATTGTTCTACCTGGAGATAAATTAGAAATGAGGAAAAAAGCACTTGCTAATGGACAGAGATTGCAGAGTTACTGTCAAAGAGTGATACTGTTGTCTGAAATGGGCAGTGGCACACATACCAGCATTAATACAGTGGTGCCTCGCAAGACGAAATTAATCTGTTCTGCAAGTCTCTTCGCCTTGTGGTTTTTTCGTCTTGTGAAGCATGGCTATTAGCGGCTTAGCGGCTTAGCGGCTATTAGCGGCTTAGCAGCTATTAACGGCTTAGCGGCTTTAAGAAAAAGGAAACAAACTCGCAAGAACTCGCAAGACGTTTCGTCTTGCGAAGCAAGCCCATAGGGAAATTCGTCTTGCGGAACGACTCAAAAAACGGAAAACTCTTTCGTCTTGCGCGTTTTTCGTCTTGCGAGGCATTCGTCTTGCGAGGTACCACTGTAATTATTACTTTTTCAATCATGATAGTAGGCTGAGATTAATCAGAACGCAGGGGGGGCGGGTCACTAGATACACAAAGGCAGTCACTGCTGCTTGTTGCAACTGTGTCTGTAAAGCAGTCAACATCAGAAGAAGAAGAGGAGGAGGAGGAGGAGGAATTTGGATTTGATATCCCGCTTTATCACTACCCGAAGGAGTCTCAAAGTGGCTAACATTCTCCTTTCCCTTCCTCCCCCACAACAAACACTCTGTGAGGTGAGTGGGGCTGAGAGACTTCAGAGAAGTGTGACTGGCCCAAGGTCACCCAGCAGCTGCATGTGGAGGAGCGGGGAAGTGAACCCGGTTCCCCAGATTACGAGACTACCACTCTTAACCACTACACCACACTGGCACATAGTGGGCAGTTCTTAATAATGCGGCTGATGATGAGAAAAGAAAGAAAATTCACTCGGCACACACATCCGCACTCAGTAATAAGGTTGAATGAAAAATAAACAAACTGCTCTGGTTAATTTTAAAAGACATGTAAAGGTCTCAGCCCCAAACTACATCTAAGCAGGAGGGAAGAATCCACTGCACCCTAATAAAACAGTCTCAAACCAAACAGCAAGAAGATATAAAAGGAAAATGCAATGGAAAGGACTAGTGACCAATAAGAAACAAAAATGATAAATTTAAAGGGCGGGTATTCAAAATGGAATGAAAGTCAGTGTGACTGGAAAGGGTAAGTGATGAATGCTGTTCTCAAGTCCATCAGAACAATTCTATAACATCCTGCACAGCAAGGACAGAATGGGCAAAAGAACAAGAAGAATCATGTGAGACAAGCGTATCATTTCCATCAACATCCTGCCCCAAGCCCCTGAGATTGGAGAACCTTGGTGAAATCAGACAACCCTCCCACTATGTGAATATATCATTTCCAAATAAATGTCTCCAAAAGAGAAGCAAGAGCTGCCCATTAAAAAACCATGTAAAAATCCAAGATTATAATGTAGTTGGGATAGGGCACCAGAATGTGCGCACACACACATACACACACACACAAAATTGAAAAACAGAACAGAACCAGCCCAACAAGAATTAAGAATGGTCAGCGAGAACAAAATGCTGACCTACTGTTAAGGGAGAAAGAAACAGTAGGTGGAGGCAGGAGTGCCAACATGAATAAAATATTGGGGAGGATCCCCACTGAAAGTTTTAGCAGGGAGCACTGCAGTTGGTGCTATTCCCCGTCCCCCCACAGGGTCAGGTAACAAATGCACATCAGGAATACACTGCAACATTTTGTTGCCAGACTTGAAGTCATATATACTAAGAGCAATCTCAATTCTCTTAAGTGCCGGTCCTATGTAGCTAAAACAGAAAGGTGTATGTATGTGTGTGTTTATATATATATGGAGAGAGAGAGAGAGAGAGAGAGAGAGAGAGAGAGAGAGAGAGAGAGGAGGTACCAGCAGACTTGAGAGAAACCCAAGATTTGCAGAAGTACAAAAACCTCTTGAGGGAAATCTCCCCAAACAACCTGATGAGTCTCTTCAGAGGCCACAGAATGCTAACTGACTGACTGCAGGTGGGCAGGGCAGGGAGAACAAAAACTGTGAGGAGGGGAATTGAGTGGAGTGAGTTGAATCCTGAACAGGAACCCTCCAAACTGCAACATTTTGTGGCAGATCTCCCTTGGAGTGCTTGAACATTTATTTTGCTAGTTTTACTTTTGTTTGTTATTTATTTTGTTTGTTTGTTTGTTTGTTTGTTTAATTAAATGCATAGCCTGCTCTTCCTTTCCAGGAGCCTGTGATTAATTGTGTGCAGGCTTGTGACTCCATGCTACATAAAATATTAAAAAGAAAGCATAATCCTCCAAATCAAATATAACCCAACTTAAGCCAAAGGCACCTGTAAGTCAGAACAAAGAGCAATAAGAGGCAGGGCAAAGCCCATGACCTCCTTTGTGTCTTGCAGACAAAGACCAGTTAATAAATGATTTCCACATACATTTCCTGAAGCTTGTGCAGGAGACCTTTCTGGTACACAGATGTACCTTGGATTAGAAGAAGATGAGGAAAAAGAAGAAGAAGAAGCCCAGAGGAAGAGTATCATCACAGTGACCAGCAGCCGCAGTCACTTTTGGTACTCTGTTCTAGCAGGTTTGATTTAGAACATCCACACATAAAGAATTGGAGGATTCAAAATAGAACTACAAACCTATATTTATGCCTTTTGCTTCTAAAACAATAAGCCTAAAAGACTCTCAATACAAAGAAATGAACATAATGAAGTAATTTAAAACCCTAGCAACGTGGAAGATACAAGCTGAAATCAGGCCATAATTTTAATTACTCTGTTGCAGTGAAGTTCCTTATTGTTAGACAAGTCAATGAAGGCTGGCGAGTGCGTAATTATCTCCAGCTTTCTGAAAATGCACACTTCTTTAACTGTGATGAACTTTATTGAATAGCACTCAGTCTGAATAGATGTGTGGTATTGAATGTTCATTTCACATTGAAATAACATCAGGTGCTGAATAAATTCTGGCCACAGCGGGTCCAGAACTTTACAAGCCCTTAAATTTAATAATGTATTGTTATCACAAAAAACAAAGACATCTCAGATATTGTCTTTCTCAGGTCTATCTTTTTATGCACATGACTATACAATTTTGTTGCAGTATCCTGTATTTTTCCAGTGCAACATAGATCAACAAGTAAATACAAGCTATAAATATTTCAGAACCTTATCAAGGATTTGCATGCAAATATAAGTTACAGTACAAAAAAGTGTTTGCAGTCACTTAGACTAGCCAAAAAGGAAATACTATAATTAATAATAATAAACTCAACTAGTTAGTTAGTTAGTTAGTTAGTTTGTTAGTTAAAGCTGAGCTGCAACCAGCACAGCACAGAAAAGATTATGGCAAATTTCAGAAACAACTTCGCCACTCCCCAAATTCCAACCATATATGGGCACAAGGGTTTATTTCTGTAATCTGTCTGCTCAGCAACAAACACAACCATAACCAAAGCCGTCTCCTCAATAGATTTAGGTCCAAGCTGAGATCTAGTACCCAAATAGAACCTAATCCAATTAAGGCTGAGATCTTCTACTACAGTCCATTTTAAGACTCTGGCTAAATGCCACCTTGCTCTGGTGTCTCTGCCTCTCCTCCGCCTCCATTTTTTGCCTACTAACTGGTTTGAAGAAAAGTTTTGTTTGCTTGTAAACTAGCTCGGGGGGGGGAGGTGATATTTTGGATTTTGCCTGCAGATTATAGGGTGTTATTTTCTGCTAATGGACAAACAAGGCTTCCTCTCCATTTTGTTTGTAGAAGTGTAAAACTAAGGAGAATTTTAGGTCTGGCTGGAAAAGAACTCTAGTTGCCTTCCCCCAAAAAACTGGTTGAGAAAGCATGTTGTAAACAGTGACAGGCAGACCTCCCCAATTCCCCAGGCAAGACTCAAAAATTGGTTCATTTCTTTTTAAAAAATGATCCCTACACAAGAACATACACACTGTTTGTAAATTATTTCCACAAACACCTAGTTGAGTTCCAGCCCTGTCACATCTCTGGTGATATGGCTTACTGTGCAGCAGGGGTGATCTCTCCCATAACCACCATTTTGAAATTGCATATATCTGAATGTATATGTACAGGGAAATTCATGCCAAATATTACTGAATCCCAGAGGGATGGGAGAACAGGGGTTATTGTTTTGTTTTGTTCTTGTTCTTGTTTTATTATGTATTTTGTGTTTTTCTCTTGTATTTTTTATGCAGCGAATCACCCTGAGATCTACGGATGAGACAGCATATAAATCTAATAAATAAGTAAAATAAAATAGGTTACTATTTATTTTTGTCCACATTATGCTTAATTTCTACTGAAGAAAATGTATAAATATAACTGTCAGCCTTCTAAAGAATGATGTAACATCTGGAGCAGTATTTCAAGACATCATCACAGCCTTCATTTAAATTATGGATCCATTGCTGCCACCTGAGGCTCAGGTGGCCTCAGTGGTACACAGTGCCTTCCATCAGCTTCAGCTGGTGGCCCAGCCGTGCCCCTATCTGGACAGGGAAAGACTAACTTCTTTCGTCTATGCTCTGGTAATATCTAGGTTAGATTACTGCAATGAGTTATATGTAGGGCTGCCTCTGAAGGCAGTTCAGAAACTTCAGCAATACAGTACAGAATTCAGCGGCCAGGTTGCTCACCAGGGCAAGACAGTTTGAGCATGCTACATCAATCCCAGCCTGACTGCACTGGCTGCCAATTAGTTTCTGGGCCCAACTCAAAGTGCTGGTTTTGACCTATAAAGCCTTAAATGGCTCAGAACCACAATACCTCAAAGACCACCTCTGCCCATATGAATCAACCCAGACCCTGAGGTCATCGTCTGAGGCTTTTTGTTGTGTGCCTCCTCTGCAACAGGTCTGGAGGGCTGCAACACAAGAAAAGGCCTTTCTGCAGTGGCTTCCCATTTGTGGAATACTCTCCACAGGAAGGCTTTCCTGGAACGTTCATCATATATATTTAGGTGCCAAGCAAAAGCATTTCTCTATAGCCTGGCGTTTGCCTAATGAAACACTCTGTGGCCCTTTAAACTGTTGGGGGGTGTTTTTGTTTGTTACCATGGTATGTATTTTTGTGTTTTTATATTGTAAACCACCCTGTGATCCTTGAGTAAAGGGTGGTAGTGAAATGTACCGCATTTTTTGCTCTATAAGGCTCACTTTTTCCCTCCTAAAAAGTAAGGGGAAATGTGTGTGCGTCTTATGGAGCGAATGCAGGCTGCACAGCTACCCCAGAAGCCAGAACAGTGAGAGGGATTGCTGCTTTCACTGCGCAGCGATCCCTCTTGCTGTTCTGGCTTCTGAGATTCAGAATATTTTTTTTCTTCTTTTCCTCCTCCAAAAACTAGGTGCGTCTTCTGATCTGGTGCGTCTTATAGAGCGAAAACTACGGTAGTTAATAATAATAATGAATTATAAATTAAATTATTGGTGGTGGTGATAAAGAGTTCATCAATCCATTCGGCTTTGTCACAAGGTAATAGTATATAAGCGATGGTCTGACATGTTAGTTTTCTTCGAACAATCAATAAACCAGTTTCAGGTTGTCTGATGTCAACTGTAAGCAGCTTTTTGTGTTTGCTTGGTTGGTGTTGCCGGCAGCAAGTCCTAAGGACCTGGCTATATAAAAATATGTCACACTCAGGAGGAGCCTTGCAGGCCTGCTGTGGCACCGGCATCTGCTTTGTGTGTGTCCATGTGCAGGGAAGCTTAAGTAAGTGTGGGAAAATAGCAACTGCAGACCAGGGATTGCCATAAGGCAGGACCTAACGCAGAGCTCTTTCTGGCTCATCACAAACAGATGGAATGGCACATAATAGGCTTGGGCCACAGGTCCTCAGATCTTTTCTCTTCCTTATGAATATACAACTAAACATTAGCCAAGTGGAAAGGGAAAGCCACTTAGGAAGGAAATATCTACTTCACTGCGGGGCCATTTGTTGCAAATGGTTTGAATTAAAGTAGGTTTAAAGTGTATTGGTTTGTAGGGAGGGGAAAATGCATACACTGCTCACTTGGGAGGCCCCACACATTCATTTTCACACATCCACACTCCTGGTTAGATAGCATTAATTTAAAAATATTCTACTTTATTCACATCATATGCGTGCAAAGAACCAGAATCTCTTGTCATTGGCATTCATTCTTCTATTCAGCTGTCATTTTGTTTATTTGCTTATTGCACTATCACCAGTTATAGCAGTTTTTTCCAGACTTCCTACCTCCAGGGAGCAGTTTCTAAATCAACTAGTTTGCTTGAGAGACTTTGAATGTCTAGCATGATTCCTTGTACCGCAAAGGATTCTGGGTCATGTCCTAGAGCACACTTTCACTCTATGCAGGGCTATTTCCAGACCTGTTGGGCCTGACTGTTGTCCCGTGTTAACTGACAGGACATCCTGGAACATATCCAACACTCACTTGCAACTTTCAGATGGCCTGTAATAACATGTTGGATGTATAACTCAGTGCTTTTTTTCTAGAAGAAAAGCACTAGTATAACTTACACATGTCCAGAGTGCTCTAGGAGTCCACGTTTTCCATGAGTAAATGTTTAATGGCAAAGAGTCAAAGTTTTCAGCCATTTATGAAGCCAGCTGAAACCCTCAATTGAAGAGCAGATAGGCAGTGCTGCTTTTTTATCATTTATTAAAATAAACTACTTTTTTGTGGGCTTACCACTGAAAACCATTAATTTTCCCCTGCTACAATCCATGGTACAACACTGTACTCACACAGTGCAGAGCAACTTTGAGGACCCCGTCTCCTTCCCCTTCCAGCTGCCCCCAGCTGCTGCGCTCTCTCCTTTCTGAACCTTTTCTTGCCCCCATCCCTTCCAGACAAAGTGATTTGTGTAGGCTCAGGTGAGACACATAGGGACTGGGCTAGAATTCCGATGCCTGGCCTGGCAGCAATGGTAGTGGCAGATAGCCCCAGTTACAGGGTCAACAGCATTAACTAAGCTGGGTTAACGATGGATGAGAACAGCATTTCTGGCTGCCTTTGCTGGAGCAAAAGGGCAGCTCTGCTGTACTAGCAATAATCTAAAATGGAGAGCTAAAAGGATCCTATAATACCATTCTATTCCCCTCCAAACACACACCTTATTGGTCAAAATATGGTATCATGGAAACAAAGTAGTCAAATTAGGCTTTAGCTGTCTGTGAATCAGTAACACACTGAATATTCTACACGATCCCACACGACCCGCAGTGTGCCTCTGGTTATTCGCACATTGAATGTGCTATCAACCAGCTTATCTTCACAGCAGAGAGGTGTGATCGCTGGTGCATTTGCAGCGCGACGCTGAGCACTGTGTCAGAAGAAGTGTCAGTGCTGGGTTGTTCTGTCCCAAACACTTCCCTCTTTAGACACATTCATTCTGCAACCACATCAGAAGAGCCATAGCAGTAGATGTAAACTTACTGACCAACCAGCATTGGGGGCATTTTGGTTTTTCATGCTTATTTTTATTTATTTTTGAAGGCTGGGCGATTCTCCAGTGTCATATGCAAATTCTTGTACAAGGTTACTTTTACTTTTGGTACCAACCAGACCCATGCAAAGGGGCGGGCAGCCAGGTGCCACCTACCTCAGAAAACTAAATGGAGCCTAAATGATAGCAAAGTTGGCACCAGAGGAACTTCCTTGGCTAACCTTAGACTCTTAATATTGGAAACAGGCAACAATGATGCACTTTACACACCCCTATCCTGGTTGGGAGCAAGGTTCTTTTCAAGGGCGTACAGAAATAGACAGAGGCAGGGAAATTGTGACTCCTTGGGATTCTGCTACCTGAAGCAGTTGTTTCCATTCATTGGCCCAGTAGAAACAGATGAGATGTCCATAATCCTGATTCATCCAATGATCAGCTCATAGGAACTGATTGTAAGAACTGGGATGCTTTCACAACCTTTCAGACTTAAGTGATGTTGTTGCCTTTACTTATGGGTGTACAGTGGTACCTTGGATTAAGTACTTAATTCATTCCGGAGGTCCGTACTTAACCTGAAACTGTTCTTAACCTGAAGCACCACTTTAGCTAATGGGGCCTCCTGCTGCCGCTGCGCCGCCGGAGCACGATTTCTGTTCTTATCCTGAAGCAAAGCTCTTAACCTGAAGCATTATTTTTGGGTTAGCGAAGTCTGTAACCTGAAGCGTATGTAACCTGAAGCGTATGTAACCCGAGGTACCACTGTACTGTCTTTGTGGAATATCTCACCTCTCTGATTACATTGTTTCAGCACCTCTGACTGTAACCTTATCATTTTCCTGCATACCGGGTTGTAGCCAGTGTGAGCCATACTCAGAACAGACCCATTGAAATCAATGGATACAACTGACTTAGGCTCAGTGGGTGGGCTGTGAACAAAACTTAGTTGGATGCAATCCACAATCAGTAGTGTCCACTGCAGGACCAGCCCAGCTTATTCAGCCTGCACAGCTAACTTCCCATAGCATGTGCAGCTGTGTTCTGAACGGGAAAGGTACCTGACTTTACCAAGGCCACTCTGCATTTTTTGGTTATATTTATTGAAGCAGTGTTCTGAGAAGACAACTAGAAGCATCCCTAGAGTAGCACTGCACAACTTATGCCATTCACATCCCACCAACCATTTATTGTGAGCTGCCAGATTCTTAACAGCTCTACTATCTTTAAATCCCAGAGAGGTTTATTCAGCCCCTGCTAGGCTGCCACAGAGGACTGGTGAGCTCTGTGTTCAACTTGATGAGTCACAAATTGTATAAACATACCATGCACATTCAAAAGCAAAATGGTCCCAAAAGAAGAACACAGATAGTTTTAAGAATCAGTGTGATGTAGTGGCTAAAATGTTGGGCTAGGGTTTGGGAGTCCTGGGTTCAAATTCCCACTCAGCCATGAAGCTCACTGGAAACCTAAGGCTGATCACTTCCTCTCAGTCTATCCTAACTCTCACAGAGTTAATGTTATGATGCTCTTCCCATTTTTTCAAGCACTGACTCATGAGCAAAAAAGAAAACCTAAGACTTGCAGAATGCCATATAAGTTTGAACATGAGATGGGAGGCAATAGTCGCTGTTGCAATGGCTACAACACACCTGGTGCTTCCAATAAGAGAACACTCAAAAAAAATTGAAGCTTCAAATGAGCTGCTTCCACCTAACAAGCTGTAATTTCTCTCCTTAGAGAGAGGGGAAAGAAAGGCCAGGGAGGAGAATTCACCATGGCAGTCCGTTTGCTCTGTCTGTGAGGAGGAGTTCAAGATGATCTTCAGAATGCCATGAGACAAAAGCATCATTACCTATAATTACTGCCTACCAGCGCCCACGGATTGATAACAAGCTTCCTCTGCCAGGCTTATCCTGCTTTTATTAGAAGAGATGATTAAATTAATTAACAAATCAGTTTTTCCATACCACGTTCAGTTACTGACCTCCTGCACAATGGGATAGGGCTAGTTAAATGTAACTAGACAACCACCAAAGGCTGTTGCATGCTAGGAGTAGCAAGAGGGGAAATAAGAGATCAATGTGGCATATTATTTCTTTGGAAATTAATAAATATATTTCCTTACTTCTCACAAATTACAGTAGCTTGTTTCAAGTGACATCATTATGAGAGATGGAAGACTGTTCTACTTAGTGCAAAGCAAGGGTGGCTTCTTTTATGGTTTTTATATTTAATTCAAAAGGTGTGTGTGTAATATCATATGAATATTAGCCTTATATCTTAATGGAAAGAGAAGTGTATTACAGTAAATTAAGCAACTAGATTTCTAATTGGGCAGGGGTACGGGCAAAGTCGCTGTGGTCATTGTACTGTTCAGTTGATGACTTCATTATATTATTTGCCCATTGTGAATAATACCCAAAAACAGAACCAAATTGAGTCTTTCCTATATTCCTTAAGGAAATAAAGCTACAATTACAGTTGTTTCTACCATTAGTTACAGTGAAACAGGCCACCTCAGATTCTGAGCAGGCATTGAAGGGCTGCAATTGTCAGTTATTTCGTTTTTTATTTTTACCACCAGGTTATATTTTGGATTTTCACCTTTAGACACAAAATGTCTTAGATCATCTCTTTACACCACTGCCAGAGGTGTAATGAAATGTAATGACACACGAGATCTAACAAGATGCATGTATTCTGTGTTTTTGTATTGTGGTTTTACCCTGTAAACTCTCCTGTGACCTGCAGATATAGGGCAGAATACAAATTTTCATCATCATCATCATTAAGATTTGCCTGCTTCTATTAAAAATTAAGAATACACATTGTCCAACTGTGCCATGCTGCACAACATCTAACCGTGCATATAAAATATTAGGAAATAGTAATACCTAATCCCAGACAGTGGTACCTCGGGTTACAGATGCTTCAGGTTACAGATGCTTCAGATTACAGACTCCGTTAACCCAGAATTAGTACCTCGGATTAAGAACTTTGCTTCAGGATGAGAACAGAAATCGCGTGGTGGCGGCACGGCGGCAACAGCGGGAGGCCCCATTAGCTAAAGTGGTACCTCAGGTTAAGAATGGTTTCAGGTTAAGAATGGAGCTCCGGAATGAATTAAGTTCTTAACCCGAGGTACTACTGTATAGTCTTTGAGAAAGGTGTTCTGGAACATCCTAGAATGTTTTTACAAAATAAATATTTCCAAGATTTCCTGCCAGTGCAATGCATCTTATAAAACTGAGATGGGAACCTTGCAGATAGAAACAAAGAAACTTTAGCCAAAAAATAATAATAATTAATAGTTGCTATTGTACAGGCCATGGTGGCTGCAATCCTGTGCAGTCACTCCATCTTCATCTCACAATTGATAAGTGGCTTTGGGTTATTTCCCTCACACAGATGGAGAAAAGAATGCAGAGCAGTAGCAACATGTCTATAGCTGCTAAGCAAGTATCTTAGGAGGAATAAAATACAAAACCAGATTGCCACTACCTCTGGTAAGGACCCCTCTCCCGGGCCTTCTCTGACACCACTGCCCTGTCCCCAGCAGGCTTACCAGTACCACCAGCACAGTAGCTCCATCATCCGTGGTGGCTGATGTGAGCTGTTTGCTGTTACTCACAGTGCCCTCATGTAGCATCAATCCAGAGCATTGTGGGCAATTTATAATGGTGCCTACCAAGATATCTACCACCGCTGCTCAGTAAGCTAGGACTCCAGAGAATGAAGAGAAAGGTGGGTCTATCAGCACTGGTGGCCCCTGCCAGGACAGCAAGTCAAGAATTGTTGGGTCACTGGGCTGCCCAGATCCAAGACTGACATGGCAGTCCCTGTCACAATTTCCCTCAGTACAGCAGAAGAAAACCCATACCACCTTCCAAACTGAGCTCTAGAGAAGTTTGTGGTAGGATTTTCATGATTCCTCCCTCCAGGGCTCTCTCATTATGCATATTGTTTCACACATTGGGTCTGTTTGTTTTTTTAAGAAATGACACAACCAAATCCTCATCACATCTGCCAGGATAATTATAGCAGTATAGAGTTTTTCCAAGCAAAAAAAAAAGGTAATGGGTAAGTGTCATACTTCAGCACATAGGTCAAAACTTTTTTTGCTGCTTTGTTAAGGACACATTCTAAGGTGTTGTTTTTTTAATATAGTTTTCAAATTAGTTCTTTCATGTCACTGGAAAAATCCCCCCCCCAAAGATGAGAATTTGCATAGAGAAAAAGAAAACCTTGAATGAAAATCAAAACTTATTTTTTAATTACATGGCAATTTGATGATATTTTCAAGCTGTTCGCTCCAAAAACTGCATTCACAAGCTGACTTAATATGCAAGTATTGTTTTAATGTGATTTCAAGTGCCTCGCTGTGTTCAGGTTTGTTAATTAAATGTGTTATTGAAAGCACGCAGTCCAAGTTCTTCAAAACTTCATCAGCCCTTGCTTCATCTTTGAAAAGATGTCCTTGGAACAATGCCAGCAGATTAAATGGAAAACCACTTATTACAAACCAGGTAGTCAGTCTTTTACCTGTATGCTTTATCTTCAAATGCTACGTATTATCTTCACCCTTCTCTTGTATTCACAGTTGAGAGTAAGCTATTTCTATAGAAAAAAATGGAAGACATCAAGCGATTTTGACCCTTACCAGATGTATAATGTTGTAACAGCCACGTTGTCCTACTATGGAAAGCCATTCTGTCAAGAGGTTTGATGTGGCTTGATCATGAACATTAGCCCTCATTAATGGACAAGAACAGAGGATGCAGTTTTTCGATGTCTGAATCACTGATGCGCTACTTTAAGCATCCCATCCTCTCTTCGAGGCACCTTGGACAGCTCCTACTCCAACTTGGACAAGCCCAGAATCACTCTTCGGTTCGGAATTGGGGATTCGTTTGAATCCATTGCCCAACATATAGCCTTGCTTACCTGCTGGGCCCGGAAATTCATTGTGGAGGACATAGGAAGGCATATTATTTATCAACCAACGAAGCATCCCCCCCTCCCCCCCACCTGCTTCTACTTATTTCTATCACTTCCAGAATGCTTTTATTGGGGTCAATTTTCTTTGGAGAAAAGAGTAAGGGCAACTTACATATTCCTTCTGATAATCTGTTTATTTAGCAATGTCCAGGATAAAGAAGGCAGCACCAAATCCACAGAAGCAGCAGTGCCCTAGAAAGCAGCTTTCCTTTTGTCGCAGTTATTCAAGTCAAATGCAGCCAATCAGGAAAAATAAAGTACAAATAAGGCAATGTGGAGGAGCAATGAGTCCTGACACCCTATTTAATGCTTTTTTGGGGGGGTGAGGGAGTGGCACGGGATTGGCAAGTGGAGTGAGCAGTGTAGGGGCACAACACTTAGTACTACATGTACGTAAAAGAAGATCTACTACAGAGCTAAAATTAGTTGTGAAATATATTGACAATGGTTGCATGTTGTCTACTTTCTCGTTGTTTAAATTATAATAATCTCAGAAATAGTTATCTATTCTTATTATATATATATTTTTAATTTAAAAAAAAGTTTAAGACCCTTTTTATTTTATCTACTTCACACTGCCGGTTTTCCATTAGCTTGACCCACTTGGTCTTTGCCAGTACTGGGTTTCAGAGACTTGGAATACGCCCAGCTGGTTTTCATGTGAATATGTTTGCTAGTTTGAAGAACGGCTGTGAAAAATGTCATAAAAACAGCTGCCTCTGCCTTTCCCAACCAGCCAGGAATAAGCTGATGAGAACAAAGCCATAAATGAAAACACCTTGACTTTTCATGCAAGGACAAAAGGTGGTTATTATGCATACCAGGAAGGTTCTATGATAGCTGGTAATTACATATAAATTGGAGAATTACAATTTTAAAAATCATTTTTCTCTCTCTGTGTTCATTTGTTTAAAATGTGATTTCTGCAGTCATTATATAATTTCTGGTCTTTTTCTGCAATGTTATTAAAAACAAATGAGCCTACTGTTTCTGAAATGATTATAAAGACACAAATGCAGAAAGTTCCATCATGGAACTGGTCTTTGAGCTTTGCAGCAGTTGAAAAGAGACTCCTTTTTGGAATATTCCCCCAGTGAGAAGATAGGATCAGTTTCTATCTTTTCGTTGTTGAGGTTTTTAATTAAAAAGGCAAATTAGCCCATTATATCAAATTCTGAATTTTTCTCTGAAGAAAGCCTTCAATAACAACTTAAGCACAGCCATAAAGATCCTAAAACCTTGTAAGAATATCTGAACAGTAATGACAGCTTTCAGCCACCCCAGTTGTTACTTCCTAGGAGACACCAGCCCATCAATAAGTTAAAAGCACTGTGATTTCGTGACAACTTATAATAAATTCAAGTTCACGCTTTTGAGTTGTCAATACAAAAGATACTCTGGACAAGTTAACAGATGGAGAAAGTAGCTTTTGTTGAAAAATGAATACTTCTACTTGAGTGAATCATAAAAATGAAGAGCTTTATTGCTTCACAAACCGCATACTCAGAATGAAACTCTTAATGCTGAATATGTCCCTTTCTGTGAATCTATAAATATCTATTCTAGAATGTGCAGATTTATTATTGTTATAGCAAGATGCAAAGCAAACAATTGAAGCTTTCTTCAGGGGTTGTCTTTGCCCCTTGGCAGGGATATGCTCCCTGGCTCTGCCCCATCAGTCTCATCATTGCCATGTCTACAGGCCTGTATGATGGGAGCTGTGCCGCCATTTTGGAACTGCATGTGAGGCCTCCTGCTGCAAAGGTTCAGCCCCCAGCATGCAAAGGGCTTACGGAAGCTTGATGCAATGGAAGGGGAGTGAGCACCTCTACTCTACTCTTCTCAGGAAACCGTAATCATGCAAGAGAAGGAATGCCTGAATAGGGCCATAAAATGTTTGAAATCTGCAGTTTCCCCATTTTGCCATGTAGATGTAGAGCTCATAAAAAAGACAGACTTGAAACAAAATGCTGAGCGCTCCTGTTCAGTGTTCCTGCCAGCCATAGGTCTGTTGGTTGGAGCATGGTGCTGATGATGCCAAGGTTGCACGTCTGATCCCTGTATGAGGCAGCTGCATATTCCTGCTTTGCAGGGGGTTGGACTAGATGATCCTCAGGGTCCCTTCCAACACTACAATTCTATGATTCTATACCTTCATTGAGGATACTAGATTCTGTCACATGCACCTCATTTCCCACTCAGCATTCTGCGGCCATGGATTATGTTTTATGTTCAGTCCTCATTAGATTTTTCGAGAGAGAGAAGGCTCCCTTGGGTTTCTTCCCCCCCCCCCAAATATTCTGCAAATCTTGGGGGGTGCAAGCATGCTGAAATCTTCTTTTTTCTTGATAATTTTGGCTTGCCCATTTTGCCAGCTAAATTTAAAGTTCAGAATTTTCAAACATGCATATAAAGGAATGGTGAGATGCTTGGTTTGCTGATTGCAATGGCCCTGCATGCAAACAGGGGAGATGGCAGAGAATGAGGATTGGTGCACTTTCTGCTGATGTCACAGTTTCCCTTAACTATGCATTGAAAGAGTCTTTTCCTTATTGCTATCACTAGGTGGATGGAGCATACAGTATTGAGTGCTTAACAGCACAGGTTTCCGAATCTACTGTAAATACAATGCACTGCTTTTCCTTCCTTCTCAGCTTTCTGATAGTACCTCTCCTTCATTCAGTGGTGAATAGGTTCCACACATACGCACCCAGTTCGCAAACTAAATGAACAGGAACCAAATCTGCAGATAATTTTCTATGTGGGAAAGGAGTTTTTCCCCTTAACCAGGGACTCTGGAAGAAGCTGTCTGCTGGGAGCAGGAAATCTCTGAAAACTGCTGGGGCTCCTGATATTCTACAGATACATCACACTAGTTTGAAGTGTCTCTTCTTCTTTCTTCTTTGGTGATCACTCTTAGCCAAGTAAGATTGTCTTCCTAAACATGGTTTAAACAGTGAGTCTGCAAGTAACTCTGGAGGCCAATTCTGGATCCACACATCCTTCCACAGTGGGGACATAGGTTTCCGGGTGGGACTTGATCACGGTGAGGGTTTGCCAAGCGTGCCTTCCTGTTAGCACATTTCTCTCTTTCATCCTGAGTTCGAGCGTCTTCAAAGCCCATGACACCTTTGGTAAAGACTGTTCTCCAACTGAAGCACTCGCAGGCCAGTGGTGAACTACCAACTGACTTCTACCTGATTTGTGGAAGTCACCAACAGTCTTGTATGGCTCTCTCTGTGTGATAACTCTCAGAGATGATGGATGGTCAAAATTCTGCTTTCCAAGCTTCTTTTGTCCTACTTTTGTTGCCACAGAATAGGAATGGGGAACCTGTGGCCCTTCTAGATATCATTGCACTCCAAGTCCCATCAACCCAAGCCAGCATAGACAATGATCAGGGTTTATGAGAGTTTGAGTCCAACAACATCCTAAGGGCCACAGGTTCCCTAACCCTGCCATATTCATAAATGCCATAAATGAAGAAATGTAACCCTTTCTAATTGCCCTTTCTGTTTTCAAAGGTTGTCAAGGGTTGATCAACCTTCCCCTTTGCAAACGCCTTTGCAAAGAAGTAAATCTGCAACTTTTACCACCACCCTTATTTTTTAAAAGCTGATCCAATCTTTCAGGTCCTGTGGGATGCCCATCTTTCACCAGGTCCTGCACTAGAGCTCCCATCTTCTAGATTTGAGCTTATTAATCATGATAGCAAAATTTATTAAGAGTAGTAAATTACTGTAGTTGTTATGCATTATCCAACGTTAACAACTTTTAAGCCTTATTGACTAAGAAAATATTACTATTATTATTTTATCACGTAGACGTTTGTGACATAACATTTAACTTTGGTTGTCTCTTCAACCCCCATAAATATAGAGGAATAAGCAAGTCTCTGTACCAAAGTTGCATATAATTTGCCAACGGACAAGAGACAAAAGGAAAGAAAAAAAGAGAGGGGGTGGTGGTGGAAGATTAGGCAAATAATGGTGCATTCAAACTTAAAATGATGAAAACACTTGCAAAATATAATTAAGCCTTCAGATATAAGAAATCAGTCAATAGTAAAGGAAAAAAATTAGGAGGCGAAAGCAGACAGGCAGATGGGAAAGCTCCAGGGCACTTCCAGACGGCAATTTCCCACGCTCTCTATTCAGTGCTTGCCCAATAAACCAGAGATGTAGGAAGTGGGACAAAAAGCAGGTACCTTTTCTTACAGGTTCCCAGAACAACTCTTGCCGGTGCAGATCATATCGCCAACTCTGGGTCTGCAGTCTTTCACTGTGGCTTGCAGTGAACAGGTTGGAGGAGCAAAACAGGCTGCAGTTATGTGGATCTGTAACTCAGCCCACCCACTAAAGCAGTCGGTCCCTTTATTTGCAAAGCTCAGAGGTATATGTGGATCCTTATGCAGCCGAAATGGCAGCATTTACATACAAAAAGGAGGGACTTGCAACTCAGGGAAACTTCACGTCTTGCAGAAATAAGAGGGGGGGAGCTTTGGGCGGGGGGAACATGAAGAGGTGGAGGGACCCCCAAAACATCCCAGTGGGAACCGAGCATGCTCAGTGGCCATGTAATGCTGACTGACTGGGAGGGAAATATCGAAAATGAAGTGGCAGGAGGAAAAGATGGAAGGATTGGGAAGGGCAACATCACTGACTGACTGAAACACTGAAGAGGAGCAATCCACACTACAACATTTGGTGGAAGGTTCCAGTTGTGTGAATCTATACACAAGGGACACGGGTGGCGCTGTGGGTTAAACTACAGAGCCTAGGACTTGCCCATCAGAAGGTCGGCTGTTCAAATCCCAGTGACGGGGTGAGCTCCCGTTGCTCGGTCCCTGCTCCTGCCAACCTAGCAGTTCAAAAGCATGTCAAAGTGCAAGTAGATAGATAGGTACTGCTCCAGCAGGAAGGTAAACGGCGTTTCCATGCACTGCTCTGGTTCGCCAGAAGCGGCTTAGTCATGCTGGCCTCATGACCCGGAAGCTGTACGCCGGTTCACTCAACCAATAATGCGAGATGAGCACCGCAACCCCAGAGTCAGCCACGACTGGACCTAATGGTCAGGGGTCCCTTTACCTTTTTATACACAAGCCCCATTGTGTAGTTAGGGCCCCAGCTGAGGCTGGTGGCCACAGTACAGTTCCTTTATCCTTATTCTTAGAAAAGCATGTTATTGTCAGAAGGAAAAGACACTCTGGAATGGAAATGGTTATAGATGCCCATTTAATTATTTTTACTTTAAAAATATATTAGCCTTTTCTATGACAAAATGGTGCTTATCCATAAGTAAATGCATTTAGCATCCGGGCAGAAGTAGGCAAATATCATTGTATTTTTCTAGTTATGCTGGTGCTCTGATTTAAACGGCATGCTTAAACTACACATGCTCTGAGCATTTCTACTTTTATCAGGACCGGCAAACTTGTTGTTTGTTTGTTTGTTTTGCTCTAATATTTCAGGAATGTAGATGTAGTTGCAAAGCACAAAATGCAGTGGCAGGGTTGGAGGAAAGAAATGCCAATTTTGTGCCTCACAGCTAAACTAACAGACAGGGCCAGTGGAAGCCTATTGCATCCAATAAGACCATGAAGTCCAGGGTCTAAATATACCAAGCGTCACCACAACTTCTACTAGGGTGCCAGATGATTTTCAAAATGAAAAAAATATATAATATAGTTAATAAATAAAAAGACAGAACATAATAATTAAGATTAACGACATGTGTAATCCAGCTAAAATTAAGCATTTTAACTTTTGTATCTGGAAATATATATTGTACCCTATAAGAACTTGCGCCATATTAAAAATCCATGCAGGGTACTCTTTCAGAGTGCTTTCTTAGTATTTACAGCAGCAACCGTTGTCTGTTTGACTCTTTGCTCAGTTGTCTGGCACACAAAAATGGGGGGGGGGTTGTTTAAAAAAGATAAAAGTGACACTCTATATAAAATGTTGCAAAATATCTGGTAATTCATAAAGATGCACTTATAAATGTGGATGTGTATCAGAGGATCTTCAATAAACCACTTTTATTTATCTGCAGATCAAACACAGAAACTCATTTGCAAGTGAATGTCATTTCATCTTTGCCAGATTGCAAAATACACCTTATTTGCATGCCTTTGTTACCCTGGCAGAGAGCTCTACCAGTCTTCTGCAGCTGGTGTGAGCTGCACTCAGGACCTGCTATGCTCTTAGCCACAAGACTTCGCTGTTGATTGAACGAGTTAAAATCTCAAATGCATCTCTCCATGGTTGCCCAAATCCAGGCACTGTGATTGGGGCAGATGTAAAGAAACAGCAACACATTTTAAAAGGTGCCGTAAGTGTGAGTTGATAATAATGGTGGCTAAATGCAGGACTTGGAATAAGATGGCGTGGCAGGAATTGCAACTGCAAGCTGTAGCAAGGCCCTGATTCAAATATCCCAGCATGTAGTAATGAAGAAGAGAATCTGTGTGTGTTGTTGTTGTTTAGTTGTTTAGTCGTGTCCGACTCTTCGTGACCCCATGGACCAGAGCACGCCAGCCACTCCTGTCTTCCACTGCCTCCCACAGCTTGGTCAAACTCATGCTGGTAGCTTCAAGAACACTGTCCAACCATCTCATTCTCTGTCGTCTCCTTCTCCTTGTGCCCTCCATCTTTCCCAGCATCATGGTCTTTTCCAGGGAGTCTTCTCTTCTCATGAGGTGGCCAAAGTATTGGAGTCTCAGCTTCAGGATCTGTCCTTCCAGTGATCACTCAGGGCTGATTTCCTTAAGAATGGATAGGTTTGATCTTCTTGCAGTCCATGGGACTCACCTGCACAAAAAAATGCTTGGCAACTCCCTCAACCTGTGGGAGCAAAGAAGATTCTTTTCTCACCACTCCCACTCCCATCCCAGTTTAGCACTCCATATATGCTTCCAACCTAGCAATGGGAATAGGTGTAGTTTCGGGGACCACACATTGTAGCATCATTTTGCTTTACTGGTCCCTGAAGCTGCAGAGAAGCCATGAACAGAAGCCTGCTTTGCTGTTGAATTTAAGTATAAAATAGAGAAGGGAAGAATCGTGTGCCCTGAGCTCCTTGGAGGCAAAGATGGGCTGTCCATGTAGTAATTTAACAAATTATAGCCCCATCTGCACTATACATTTCAAGCAGTATCAAACAGTCATGGCTTCTCCTGAAGAATTCATGAGACTGTAGTTTGTTATGGGTGCTGAGAGTTGTTAGGAGATGCCTGTTTTCCTCACAAAGCTACAATTTTCAGAGAGGTTTCACAGTCAATCCCTTTTCCTGGGGAACTCTTGGAATTGTAGCTCTGTGGGGAGAATAGAGGTCTCCGAGTTGGACTCGACTAAATGACTAAACAACAACAACACTCATCACCCTTAACAAGCTACAGTTCCCAGGACTCTTTGGGGCTAATGCTGTTTTAAATGCATAGTGAAGAAGGGGCACATTTTAAGAATATGAAGCATAGTACAGATCAGGGGCTATATCTCCTCTCCTCTCTTTGTTGGGCAAGAATAATTTCTTCATCTTCAGTGGCACCACCCCTGCCCTGCGATGTACCAGGTGAGCAAAGACCTTTCTTTCTTTTTGAAATCAAAGGCTTAGCATTAGACAATCTATTTCTGTGGAAGCAAATCAAATGTAGATAGATAGCAACTGACAATAAAAAAACAGGCAAGGAAAGCAAGAGGAAGATTAGGAGAGAAAAGAAGCTGAAAGCCAATTTATAGGAGACCTTGAGAAAGACAAGGAACATGCACAGCCTTTAAGGGCTAGAAATTCCAGCAGCATCTCTAAAACAATGTTCAGGTGCCATAATGCAAGTGCTGATTAAATGTTCAGCATCCTGCTGAGAGGATGATTCAAATTATTAACCCCTCAGTCTTATTTGAAAATTGTTCTCTTAACCTTGTACTCCCTGAATAACTATATGGCTTTATCATGATGAAGCCCTTCTTTGTTAATTCCCAACAAGAAACAGCTTGGAAAGTAAATACCAACTGAGAGGCACCAAACTTAGTGGGGCTAGCTTAGCATAAGTATCCTGGCTCTAATACTATGTGGATCTCAGTCTAAAAACCCCTCTCTCACTAAGGTAATCATTTTCCTTTGGAAAGAAAAGGGACAAGTATTATACCAGAATAGAGCCATTGGAAAGAGAAATAAAGGTGAACTGAAACATAAAGGCAGGAGCAGCTGCTTGCCAAGGTGTAACCATCTCCAAAGTACATCTCATTGCCTACTAGTTCATATGCCTGGTATAACTGGTCCAGAGCTTCAAACCCAAAAACCGTCACTCAGGTAAGTGTGTGTAAGTAACGCTACCCACCTCTACGTAATTATGGCTGTCAGTCAGCCTATGTCTGCTGTTCAAGAGACAACAGGAAAGTTTCAGACACTTCCTGTTCTCGGGTACCACCACCCTTTCCATGCTGTCCCCAGAAGTTGCTCCCAGCCTACATTGTTTCTGATTACTGTCCAGACCAGAACACAAATGCCCAATCCCAAATCCCACAGACTGTATGTGCCATCCTCTGCTCCTCCTCAGCTCTCTTAGATCCTCCTGGGAGGAGAGAAATAGAAAAGGAGCAACTGTCTATTGCACCACACCTACACTAAGAAGGCACTTGCTGTGCCCCAGGAAAGATTTTGTATTTGGATGCAACTCAGTTTGTATTAAGGCTGATAGGGTTTGCGCAGGGGGGAAGGAGAGATTGAGAGAGAGGAACTCCCAAACTCTCTATACTGTCTTTATGGCCTAACCTGTGGTGATCTTCCTTCTCATGTTAGACTGATATTCTCAGGGTTCCTGACCTCTGTTCCTAGTTCCTTCTTGATCCTGTCTTGGAAGAAGATACATCTTTCTTAAGTCTCTCCCACAGAGACAAAAGAGCAAACATGGCATCTCCACTTAGTTAACTAGAACTAGGATCTTTCCCATCCAACACATGTTTTCCTATAATAATCTTAGCTTCCTTTTTTCCCATATTCAAAGTCTTGGTGTGGTTGCATCGAGGGCAAAGTGTGCTCCTCCTGGGTTAGATTTCAATGCACAGTTCAAACTTCCACTGAGGCCTTTAAACTCCAAACATCACCATTTTGAACACTGGCCCTGCCAGTAGTGACTTGTGGAATTTTGCCCTGCTTTACATGTTATGGATTTTATTTTGTTTCTATTCCTGTTCATGCTTTGAACTGCTCAGTATATCACTTGAGCTGCCTGGTATCTTTAGCTTAACCAACGCAGATATCTGATTTGACTTTAGGTGTCTGTCTATATACTAGTATGTTGTTGTTTTTTATTGTTGCATAGAGTCTTGCTTCAGCAAGACAATTGTACAAACACATAAAGAAGTCATGTTTCATCTTCCCAAGCCATTCTAGAGAAATATGTCTGCTTAGATTTGTGATTCCCTTACCTCTACAGACAGACACTTCAGATTGAATCAGAACATTGGCAGAAGAATTTGAGGGTGCTCATAATGCTAGTGCTTTTATTGCACAAATCTCTTAAATAAAAGAGCATCACTTAGCAAGGCTAATCTTCTGCTACCTTTCACATTATTTATAGTTTAATAGATATTAAGGTCCTAATTTATACTTTAATAGATGCTATGGACCATTGAACATGTGTTGGTCTCTAGATTATATGCTATATAGATCGCTACAGATATGAACACAGCTGATGGAATGCAAAAAAATGTGGGAATTACCGTATTTTTCGCTCTATAACACGCACCTGACCATAACACGCATGTAGTTTTTAGAGGAGGAAAATCCGTAGGCATGCCACCCGTAGGCATTCCCTCCATAACACGCACAGACATTTCCCCTTACTTTTTAGGAGGAAAAAAGTGAGTGTTATGGTGCAAAAAATACGGTAGATTGGAAAATTTCCATTGATGGCTTGTGGGGGAAATTCCCATTTAAATCTGTGTCAGCCTCGATAAGGGAAACAGCACTTAAAATCTTGCAAAAGTGACGTCTTACCCCATCTGCTTGGTCCTTCTCAGCTCTGCCTGTTCTTCAAGGTGTTGGAGATGCTGTCTGACATCAGGCTCACCCCATCACGTGTGATGGGCTTTCACAAAGGTTGCCAAATTTTGGAGTGCAGTGTACAATGAAATTCATAAAACCCACTGGGCAGAAGGCGGTCAAGTGCTTAGAGTTGGCCTTGCTCAATCTTTTTGGTTGAGAAAATGTGAACCTACATTTTAAACCACTTCTTGGTTACTTGCTATTTGCTGCCAATTTTATCACAGCAAGATATTGGGGAAATCTGGAAGGGGCCTCTCTGACCAACTGGTATAATAAACAATTAGCACTTCTTGAAAAACTGAGTAACAAACTCAGGATTAAAACATGGTGGACTGGTGTAACTATATTATGCTTATTGCAAAAAAAAAAAAAATGACTGCAAAGACCATCATGCTTCTTATAAACTTTTCTGGCTAATATGATTATATTTTGCCTCGCTTTTCATAGATACCTGAAACCTGGGTACTCAATTGGATGCAGACCTTATGCTTTGATGTGGATTTCATCTATTGGGGATGGTGCGGGTAGTTATCTTTTCATTTGTCCTTCTTGTGGGATGGATTTAGTAGGTAGGAGAGGATATATTAATTATATTTATCCTTCCAGTGTCCCGTGTGTGGGGGATTTAAATGTTTATCATAATCAGCTTAGCGTTTGCACTTAGAATGTGAACTGGGCAGAGCTTTCGATTACCACCCCTTGGCAGAAAAACAGAAGCTTAGGAAAGGTTGCAAAACCTTGTTTTATTTAAGTCCAGCTGTGAAGCAAACAGACTCCATCAAAGACATGGAGCAAAAGGACAAAGAGAATGAGCGACAGGAAGGCAAAGGGTTTATATCTTTCATTTCTTCCCGCCATTGGAAATAGAAGAAATTACATCACACAGAGCTCTCTTTCCACCAACTGCATTCCTATGGTCTGAGTCTGCCTATCTAGAAATGTAAAGCTCTGTTGTCATTTAACCCCTAGACTTACTAATTAAAAAGTTATGCATTGTTAGATTTTGACTGCAAATCTCCCACTCCTTTTGTTTTGTAATCTAACTAAATAAACTTCTTTTTTTTAAAAAAAAAAAGTGTTAAGGACTATTGTGACTGCTTCCAATCTTGGCATTTGATAAGGGATTCTAACTGTTGTCAATAAATAAATAAATACCGTAAATAAACCCTGAAAGGAGACGCAGAAGAAAAGTGCAAGAAGAGGCAGTGAGAAATAGCTGTAGATGGCAAGTGAAAACAAAATAGGTGATTTTCCAAGGACTGCTGTGCTGTACAATATTGACATGGCATATGCTTGGTTTCCCATCCTACATCCTTCTGCACAGAGAAAAATCATACTGGCATAAAATCACAATAGAGCACCATCTGTTGCAGGGAACTGGAAGGCGTTTTTGTTTTTGTTTTAAGGATAATTTCATGCCCTTTTAATATGCCACCCCATGTATATTATTATAGGTTTATTTTTCTTGCAAAAATTGTTTCCATTTTCTAACCAAACTCTATCATTTTTGCCAGCCAGTTTATAATGCAAACACTATGCTATGAAAGTCTCACAGCATCAACTGACTCTGTTCAACCACACAGTTAAGCTTCAGTGCTTAGGGCAGACCCACATCATACATTTCAAGCACATCCAACGCATGTGATTTCCCTGAAAGAATCCTGGGAACTATAGTTTGTTAAGGGTGCTGGGAGTTGTAGCTCTGTGAGGGGAAGACTGCAGTTCTCAGGACTCTTTGGGGGAAGTCATGTGCTTATGTGTGCATTGGATATGCTTCAAAGGTATAATGTGCATTCTTATTTCATGTGCAGGGACTGATCAGAGTGCTCATCTGGAAGAGGGTGCCTTAAGTCAGTGTTTGCCAGTAGTTTTATGATGGATCATAGAAACCTTGGGAATGTGCTGCTTAAGTCGCTGATTGGAGCTCTAAGTAGTCATGGGGTCCCAGAGGTGAGAAGAAGAAGAAATCTGAGTTGGGTTGATCAATGGGTCATAATACTAAACACTACAAAACTACAAAGAGCTCACAGCCCACCTACTCTCAGCAACCAGAAGCATCATAGCCAGACACTGGGGAGACCTGTCAGGAGTAAACATGAACCACTGGTATCAAATTGTATGGGAAATAGCCTTACTAGAAAAGCTAAGCAATAGACTGAAACTGACACAGGGACAAATAAAAGAGGGTGCCTTCACTCTGCTATGGCTCCCATTTATCACATACACAGCCCAAAAAGACAACAAGAACCCACCGACAGCATACGAATCAATATGGCTAACTTGACCCAACAACCTCCCCACACACGAACAAATCTCACTGCAGCCAACCAAAGACAACCAGCCACACCCTAGGCCACTGCAACCTCTCTCACTACCAAGGAAATATAGCAAGCGAATAGAAAGAGAACCTACCCAAGTGACGCTGACACTAAACCCCACATATACACTAAGTAGAAGAATATAAGCTTTACCACCTCACTCCCTCTATCCCCCCTCTTTTTCTTCCCAACTTTATACTGTATATAACACTAATGTCTTACCAAAAAAAATGTAATTGATCTGTAGAAAACACAACCTGAAAAAGAGGCAATGCATGTACTTTTGTAAATTAAGAAAATCTGTAATAAAAATTATTTTAATAATCATATTCATAATAATACTAAACACATATACACCAGCAGCTGTCCTGTGAGCTTCCTTTTTCATTTCAGTAGCGTGAGGTGTACATTTGTGGGTGTACACTTGGAGGTGTTCCCTCTCTGTCAGAGTTAATGAGGAAACCCCTGTGAACAGAAATATTTTGTAGACACATTAAAACCACTACAACTCACTTAAGCCTTTGCTGGATCAAGCAGAGATTCTGTTCACCAACAGTCACTCCCTTAATATTAAACAGCCTTTCAAACCACTGCTGCATCAGCTCCTAAACCTATTTCTGTTTCCTTGTTATTAATTCTGTTAAAGCTGTGAGTCCTTATACATGCAATATTGGACACCCATTTGAATATCCAGGCAATGGCATTATTTTTATTTCATTCATATACATATATATATATATATATTACACACACACACACACACACACCTCTTCCTCTTGATACTGCAATAGAGATTGTCAGAAGTGCAGGAATCAGTAGACAAGAGCTAAGAGTATAAGTGATAAGCAGCAAGGTATAGGAATGGCTCCATTTAACTAACTTTCATTTTTCATGTTTTCTTCTTTCAACTTTAGTAGAATGTAGCCGATTTTGGATTAATCAGTAACAAGTGTCCATAGGCAGCAGTAAGTACTGCAAGATTAGATCTAGCTCTACTGTTAAGCAGTTGACAGATTTGGGAGTACTGTACCCTAAAGTGGTAGCAAATTGCCAGTTATTTTATTCATTATCATATTTTACACCCCTAGGGGAGGATGCTATTTTGATTTTCTGCTTCGGGTACTGAAGTGTCCCAAGTCTTTTCTGTTTAAGATGCAAGATGAGAAAAAATGAGGGTTTTAAAATGAGTATCACTTCCTTAAAAGGTATCATAACAAATGAATGTAATGTGCATTTTTCAAAGAGATTGTCTATGCAGTATTATATGACTTACTGGTATACCAAACCATAAAGAGAACTAACATTCATTCATTCATTCATTCATTCATTTGAAAAGAACATGCAGCTATTTCCTCCCAAAATGGAACATTCTTCTTCATTTCAAAATACTAGATTTAACCATGTACAGCTGTGTACTTCTATAAGTCGGCTAATGTAATTCCATCCCTGTGTCTCTCTATCGCCAAGCTTTTCCATTTTGTGATGTCTTGCAAATAAGTATACAAAACCCGACATGTTATAGGGAAGCATATCTTATTGGATTGACTTTGAACATACCTGAAAGCGTTTTGTTGCTCCTAGAATTTATCTGATATGGTCCAATGAACTCAAGCACAGCTGAACCTGACCTTGACATGTTCTTGTTTACCTCAAAGTGATAACACAGAAACTGCTCTGACTCAACTTTGACATCAGTCTTCATGCTGATTTTTTTTCCCCTTAAGAAACAGATAGATTAAAAACAAGCTTTGACCATCACTGTTTCCTGTGCTAAAACTGATGGATGCTGCCTTTCTTTCTCATCCGTATCTTCTGTCACAGAGGATGTTTTGACCTGAAGCTTTCTGGCAAACCCTTCAGATATATTTCTTTGTCGCAGTCTGCTTAAAAATAATGCTTGCCAGTTTCAGCATGGTCCTGACTGTGATTGCTCAGATATAATCCCCCTGCTTTCAGTTGGATTTATTCCATGTTAGTATGCTTAAGGTTGCTACCTTCATTTGCTATCACTCCTACAAACACCTTTCCATCTTCCATTCTTGAGCTCTTCATGACGTTTTTCCTGCCTTAAACCAAAGGGAGCTGAATAGGCCCTGAATGCAGGAGAGCATAGGAAAGCAAGTTGAGTGGAATGTTATGCTTGGACCACAAATGTTGAGTCCAGATCATAAGATACAAACATGGGAAGCTACCTAATACTGAGTCACTCTGTGGGTCCATCTAGCTCAGGGCTGCCCAACACATGGTCTGAGGTCCACATGCAACCCTCAAGGCTTTTTTGCAGCTCTCAGCTTCTCCCCACCCCACGCCGTGCTGCCTTCCCAAGGCTGGATAAGGAGGAGGCACATGTCGGAATACTCTTGCAGCCCAATTGGTATGAAAGTTGGACTATCCTGGCTAGCTCCATGTTGTCTACACAATGGCTGGCAGTGGCTCTCCCAGATTTTAGACAGGAAGTCCTCTCTAGAAATGCCCTACCTGGAGATGCCAGGGACTGAACATGGGACTGCAAGCAAACCAGCTGCTCTGCCACCAAGCTTAGTCCCTTCCCCTTACGTTGGTCAAGTGGTGCTTAATTAAAATATTTCACTGCCAGAAAAATAGGTCTCCTCAAAAAGAGGGAGTGCTGAGCGATGTGGGATTCGGTGAGCCAACAGGTAGCAAACGTGGTGTCCTCCAAATGCTGTTGGATCACTACTCCCATCACCCTGGATCATCGGCCACCCTGCCTGAGTCTGATGGGAGTTATAGTCTGGAGGGCCCCACCTTGGCTACAGGAGTGACCATGTTTTGGCATTTAAGGTGCAGATTTTCTAAAATAGAGAAATGCAGATAACATGGGGGGATATTACAATTACCCAGATGGCAACAGCTCGGAGGGGGATTTAATCCTATCCTCCCCTAAGGGAAATCCCTATTCCAGTTCTGAAGCTAGGGTTTGCCATGGGAGGAAATTGGACTTGGAGGTAGGAGGCCGGATTTCCTCTCTGTCCTGGGCTGTGTCCTGGGGAAGACGCATTTACCCTCAGCTTGCCGCTTTCCTTCTATTGTGCCCGGTTTAACTGCAGAGAGGTGCTCCTGACGCACCCCGGTTCCCCCAAATAAGCTGCTTCTTACAGGAAACCCGCCTTGGCCTTCCTGCTACGGGCTTCCAGCGGGCTGCCTGTGTGTGTGTGTGTGTGTGTGTGTGTGTGTGTGTGTGTGTGTGTGTGTGTGTGTTTGCCTCGGCTTGCACAGCTGACGTCTGAGAATCAGCATTTCAGGCCAAACAGTTTTGTACAGGAGCTGCACAGCCGCAGGACAGGCATGCAGAAGAGAAGATCAGCCCCGGATTCATTCTCGTAACAGTAGCTGACATCATGGTGGGGGCGGGGGGTGCTCTGCACAATCTCTGGGTGCAAATAAGAAGGAGGAGGAAAAGGATACCAACCCAGACGTCTGAAAGGGCCCCGGATCCCCAAGACTCTTGATCTCTTCCATATTCCACCCTTTCCTTCCCGGGAGGGTTTTCATTCTTCCCCCAGCCAAAGTCCTCCTCTTCTCGACCTCTCTTTGACATCTTCGTGATGGCTGCATGGGAGTGGTCTGCACTGGGTCCCTTCCATGCATGCGGGAGCAGGTTTCCAGAGGTGACAAGGAAAGGAAATCGCCAGCGAAAGCCGTGTCCTGGACATGTGAGATTGCTTAGGTGCTTCCCTGCTTTGTCTACCTGCCAGCTCGCTCCTCAATACGAGGCTCATATAGAATTGACTTCTTGCTAAGCGTGCTTAGAATTGCAGCTGTCCAGTGCAATTCTATGCATATTCACTTGGAAGCAAGTTCCGTAGGATTCAGTGAGGCTTCCTCCCAAGTCAGTGGCCATATGACTGAAAAAGAAATCCTACACGTATATCCTTTGGTGGGTGGGGGGTTCCTTCTGAGTTCAGTGGGACTTGCCTTCAAGTAAGTTTGCATATGCATCCTACAGCTCGATGCAAAGTGAATGGGGGAGGGGGGACACATGGGCCATACGCTAAGCCATCCGAAGCCATAGACATAAGATTGTTGCAACTTTCGTCCTATGAAGGCAAATATGCCGGATCCTCAGCGCAAATGACCTTATCCCAAGATGTGTCTGCCTGTCAGTAGGGACTCGTCGTTATTCCGCAGTGCTAATACGACAGGGAGACCCACTGACAACGTAAGCCTGTATTTTTATGTCAGCGGGGTTTCACTGACGTCAGTCGCACTAGTGCTACCACCTGAACGCCTTTGCTTGCAAACGAATCCCTTTGATTTCAGCGTCGCCTTTCAGACTAATGTGGACCGTTGAATCCAAGGCAGAAGCGCCGACCGGGTATTAGCATGCATCAGAGTAATCATAATTTGTTACGTTTTGTTGATTTGCAAGATGATTCAACCCTGCCCGCCCGCCCAGCCTGGCGCAAGGAAGATTTGGGTGGCAGACTTAGCATACATAAGCGAATATACTGACGCAAAAGTACTGGTGGTTCATTGATATTCCAAATCCCAACTAAATCTGTAATGCGGGTTATATTGTCCAAACTGCTGATCGCAACGTCTGCAAGCAAAACAGGAAAGGATCTCACTGGAGCTGCAATATTATTTAGACTTGAACTGACCTGCTTCTTAGAGTGGTGTATAGACTATGGAATAAATCCGTTTGCTAAGAAAGCGAATGTGCATCCCATCTAAACACATTAAAAAGCGAATAGTAATAATAATGGTTATAATAATAATTTCAAACCAACCTTTCTGGCGCTATTTGTGCCAGATTTGAGTGTCGTTAATGTGTCACGGGCTTGGCAAAAGAACTGTAGCCAGGGTACGTTTATACATCCGTATTACAGAAGAAGGAAGGATAGGGGAGATTCCTGTCCTGTAACCCCTTGCCTGGGAGTAAGCCCCACTGAATCCACAGGATTCAGTCTCCCAAAGGATTCCAAGCAACATGACAGCTGATTACCCGTTCAAATTTATATTTTTAGTTGAAAGTGGTATCTAGAAATATCTCACCACCGGGAAATGCGATGTAAAGATTCACGAGCAGAAATTTTTGTTCTGTTTGTGCGGGTTTAAAGAGGATCCAGAATTTACTTAAATCGACCGGTCGGTTCTGGAGTATAAGAATACTTGGAGAATTAGGGTGAGGGGTGTGACACCTGCTTTTGTTCAAAGGTGGGCTTGACGTCACTCAACTTAAGTAGATGATCAGCAAATCAGGAGGAAGAGGCAGAAGCAGAAGCAAGAGCAGTAGAAAGATACTATTATCATTATAAAATCTCCAGTCTTCTTGAGTGTTTCTGGCCAGTTTAAAGAAACATTAGGTTTGTGTGGCGTCGATTACCGCTCGGAATAGCAACTCCGATTCTTTAGGTTAATTTGCGTTTATTGGTACGCTATTAGTCCCCAGCCCGCACCTTATTCATTTGCTTCGGTATGATTTTATTTGGGGCTAAAAACATTCTGAATGTTCTGGCTGTATGGAAACTGTATGGTGACTGGCTGCTAAAATTCAATTAAACGAATCTAAATCTAAGATTTCACCCGGACATACATAAAGCTGTTTGAGATGGGGATGGAGTAAGCTAAGCAGCTCTGCTGCTGCGATTTATTTATTTTTTTAACTGAGCAGGATTCACCTCCTGCAAGTATTTCCTTCGGGGGCAATAACTGATTGACCACATCGGTATTTCTTATTGTGTTTGGCTGCTCCTAGTTTACATGTAAACCGCCTTGACTCCCTGTCAGGGGAAAAGGCGGGGTTTGAATTAATTAATTGTTATCATCATCATCACTGGCACGGGCACGTTCTAAGGGGATGGGGAACTTGCCGCGCTTCTGACGTTGTTGGACTCCAAGTCCCATGAGCCTCAGCCAGCATGGCCAATGGTCAGGGATGATGGGCGTCATAGTCCAACCACATTTGGAGGGACACGGGTTCCCGAGCGTATTCGAAGGCATTTGTCTGATTGCTACTGTAGTAAAAACTTTGATCAGAATATGTGGACAAAAACCCTTTCCTAAGGGCAGGGCACTAGACGCTAGCACCAGAATGACTACGAGTGTCCGAAGCATAGAACTCGCCGAGCACGATTATTCTGCCTGCAAGGGGTTTCCAGCCCGATCCAAAACATGTTTGCAACCCTCTTCCTTCTGTATTGTAAATCGCCTGCTCGCATTGATTTCAGCGGAACGTTTACTGCCGACTAAGTTTGCCTTTAGTCAATAGATTACGTTTTTCTTGAGCTCTCTCATGTCGCTGCTGCTATCCTGTTGTAAAGAGGTTCAAAGCTACAATCACAGAACTGTAGAGTTGGAAGTGATGTCCATGGGTCATCTAGTCCAACCCACTACAATGTAGGAATCTCAACTAACGTATCCATGACAGATGACTATCCAGCCTCTGCTTTAAAATCTCCAAGGAAGGAGATTCCACCAGCTTCTGAGGGAGTTGAACAGTTCTTACTGTCAGAAAGTTATTCCTGTTATTTAGAGACTGAATCTCGTTTCTTGTAGCATAAATCCATTGTTTCAGGTCCTACCCATCTTCCATATTACAGCCCATTAGATATTTGAAGATGGTTATCATATCTCCTCTGAGTCTCCTCTTTTCCAGGCTAAACATACCCAGTGCCCTCAACCGTTTCTCATAAGGCTTTGTTTCCTTCCAGACAGTCCAGACCCTTGATCATCATGGTTGCCCTCCTCTGTGCATGTTCCAGATGGTCCATACCCTTCTTAAAATGTGGTGCCAAGAACTGGACACTGTACTCCAAGTGTGGTCTATTACTTCCCATGATCTAGACACTTTACTTCTGTTGATGTAGCCCAGAATAGCATTAGCTCAGTGATGGCCAAACTTGGCCCTCCAGCTATTTTGGGACTACAACTCCCATCATCCCTAGCTAATAAGACCAGTGGTCAGGGATGATGGGAATTGTAGTCCCAAAACAGCTGGAGGGCCAAGTTTGGCCATTACTGCATTAGCTTTTCTTCCTGCTGCATCACACTGTTGAGTCCTCTTTAAGTCTGCGGTCCACTGGATCTTTTTCACATGTACTATTGGCAAGCCAGGTGTCCCCCATCTTATATTTATGTGCAGCTGGTAATTCCTGCCTAAATGAGTCACATAGATTTATGTAAAGCGACTTTCCGTTTTAAGAGCTTCGAGAAAGCTCTGCTGGATCAGACTGGAGGCCCATCTACTCTCCAGTATCCTGTTTCCACTGTGGCCAAGCAGATGCCCAGGGGAAGCCCACAAAGAAGGACTGGGTGCTAGCGTCCTCTCTCCTACCCCAGCAACTGGTATTCAGGGGCATACTGCACTGTGTAAAGGGGGTCAGTTAACCCATACAGCTTACAAAACTGGACGGGATAAAACTGGCAAATAGGGAGTCTTCTCCAGTCCTACCTGGAGACGCCGGGGATCGAAACTGGGACCTCTTGTTTGCAAAGCGGATGCTCTACCGCTGAACTAAAGGCGCTGTCCCAAAGTGGCTAACGAGAATGCAGGCCGCTTTTCACCTGCCCCAAAATTACAAGCACAAATTGTTCTCAGTGGGACCCATTATTTCAGGTAGAGTTAGGCAAGCGTCAGGATGTTTCCAGACTGAGCCTTTCTCGCGCTACCCACTCGTTGTTCTGCCGCTGTAAGCTGCATAACTTTCCCTATCGTCCGTGAGGTTTATAGTTACTCTTTTTTTTTTTTTACAATGGAAGAGGGGGGATTCCACATTGGAACCCCATAAAGAGTGGTCATTGAATCGACGGGAACTGAATTTCCCACCGGTGCTTTTTGTTTGTTTGTCTTTGCGGTTAAGAATTTCATTCAAAAAAAAGACGCGACAAGGTACCTTCTGTATCTGTGATCCTAACAATTCAGCCTGAGTCAAACGTATTTAGTTAGACATTTATTAACTGCCCCCAGGTCAGGTCCTCTAGGCAGCTTTCAAGCAGCTCCCAACAATGAAATGATCTTCTGCAGGTCAAGCGTTGCTAGGATGGGAGCCACTGACTCCCAGTTTATCTAGCTATTTCAGCCTTACCTAAACGGCTCTTGCCGAGAAGATCTACTTTATTTCGCAATTTTCCATCCACATTCAGTCCCGCGATATTCACAGGTATATACAGCCCCTTTACAATAGGTTCCAATAAAATACTTTGTCTGGAGAACTCCATGGAATTTCACCCAATGCTTTCATTTTCCTGACTTCCCAACTTCAGTCCCTTATCTTCAAAGGAATAGACCTTCCAGGTGGAGCTAAAGCTAAGAAGAGTCTTGCGGCACCTTGACGGATTTCCTGCAGTTATAACAAATCTGCCGATTCTTCAATGGGTTTTCCAAACTGGGATGGAGAATATCGTGCCTGAAACAAATTCAGCACAAGTATTTGTGTGCCTGTGTTTAGATTACTAGGGAAAGCCCCAGACGGAATTATATATTGAAAACTGTATATCAGAATAGGTTTAATACGCCAGTGTGCAGTTGTAAGGGGGACTCCTCGAAGTCCCTGGGACTTGTTCGGTGTGACAAACCGGAAGTCAGTCGAAGGCGTGGGACTAGATACGTCTATAGTTCTCTGAAAGAGAGAGATCGTTAACTTTGGCTACCACTGAAATCAATAAGAGGGCACCGGTGTAATCTCGCCTGGGGCCCAATCTCCTGCCTAGGTGAACTTGAAATCCAGAAATGTAAAACAAGTGCATTCAATTGATTTACCATTGTTTACACTCCGATGGGGGGGGGAATTATGCACAGTAGACTTAAACCCCACAACATTCAGCGAAACCTAATTCAAAACAACTTGCTAGAATAAACGTGCAAATAAATTTGCACCAATTTTTTTCCTTCTAATGGGACTTCTTTTATAGCAAATTGTTCATAGTAGTGGATAATTCCAAATTTTCACAAAGAAAAACCGGATGAAAACCCTTAGCTGAATACAGACAATAGTTTGTCTGTAACTTTATTTTAAAAAAAAGAATCTCATGACAAACTGCAACCAAGACCAAAATACTGTATCCACTGTACATCAGTCTTATAAAACAAGCATACATCAAATGTGTAGTCTACGAAACCTAATAGAAGTATCTTCTTGAGAATGATATACGGCGTGCTTTTATGATTCATGCTTTCAATGTTTATTTTACAAATGTTATGCAAATATTATTCTGCTATAAATAAGTTGCAAATAGGGTGCACACTACCCCCATCAGAATCCTGCACCCCCTTTGTGCTGTACGATAGTAAACATGTTAACTCGGAAGAAAGCCCCGCTGCTTACGAAGGGATTCGTCCAAATAACTCCAGGAAAGATTTGCAGCCTTGCTTGAAATATCCGTTCCGCTGAAATCTACCTTAGTCACTTCCACCTAAATCCGGAATCCCTCCTTAACTACGAAGTAAATCCGGATAGGCTCAGTTTACTTTTACGTAAACCCAACTGACAGAGCAAACCTGTGCACATCTGCTCAGATTTGCGACCCACTGAATTTTATGGGGTTTATTTTCAGATAAGTGACTGTAGGATTTCAGCCTCCGTAGATAGGCTGTTAATGTGTTTAGTACTGAGCGGGGGAGACTGTGGCTAGCGATGTTTTTGATGTTTACAGGTGCTGCTGATATTCCTCTGAGATATGCATCTGGCTCCAAAACTGGAACAAACCCTCTTAAAAATGAGACAAAGTACTCCCCCCCCCAAGAACACCAACTTCCTTTCCCCGTTTTTCTCTGCCCCACTCCACACAAAAAGGCACAGTTTTCTCCCTACAAAGTTACAAGAGTAAAACGGATCCGCTGCTGTGGAGTCCCCGGTGCCTTTTAGATATTCCTAGGAAGGGGAATCAGTGAACCGCATCTTAATTCTGGGCTACACCCTACTTAATCCTCGCCCAAAACCTTTAGACTGAAGACCTGAACTCATTAAGAGTGAGTCCACTAATTCCTCTCCATCTCCCCATGTGACTTTCTTCCCCAGAAAACTATTCATTTCAATGAGAATTATACCAAATAATCTTAATCTGGATGAAATTTCACCATTGGGATAATTTAAATATGCTTATAATTGGTTCAAACACTCGCATCCTGGAGCATGAAGAGCATAAGGTTTCAATGATATCGGTGGTCTTCATGATCAAGTCAATGTTCAGGATTTGCCTCCACTGAAGATTACGTCGGAGGTAGTGTTCAACAGCAATGTCCACTCAGACTGCAGCCTTACATATCCTCTCTTAGAAGCAAGTCCCGTTGAAATCAGGAGAGCTTACTTCTGAGTAGACACGGTTAGGATCAGGTTGAATTACAATGGTAATGACCGGAGCGAGCCTTGAGGTCATTGTATGTGTTGGAAGAGCTGCTGCTCATAGCACTCTGAGAGGGGTTTGCATGGGGTTAAGGCAGATTAGAGTGGGGAACCTCAGATGTTCCTAACCTGTTCCTCTGTCCTTTGATCTTAAAACTGCTTAGGTTGCCGCTCCTCACTTCCTGTCACCTGCTCACTTATCTTTGAGATCTGTTGGAGAGAGGTCATCTTGGATCTACCTGTGGGATGTATCATCACTAAAGCAGCCAAACACAACATTTCCTGTTGCCTAGAGTGGATACACAGGGGAATGTTGCTCTAGACAGGGAGGACTTCCTGTCATACCTGCTCTGGAGCCTCCTCCCCCTGTGTGTGACCAACATTCCCACACACTACCTCTGCTGTGAACAAAGACCGCGCATGGCTCTTTGTATCTCCCACTTAGCCAGGGTAAGGAATCTTTCCTACCCAGGTTGACAGAATCCTCAGTTTCCCTGCATCATCTAGACCAGAAGATTATTGTTTGACATAAATTCCCGTCAAGGTACCTGAAGGAATTCACATTGGTGGAGGCCGTTCTTACACATGCGCACTGGGGAGGTCAGTGTCACTGCGTTCGGTAGGAATTACGCTGCACTTCTGAACATACCGGTTACACTGCGTGTATAGCCGGGCTAGCCAACGTGACACCCTCTAGATGCTGCTCTACCGCCAAATCCAACAGCCCCAGCGCCATGGCCAATGGTGAAGGATGTTGGGAACTGTAGTCCAAAAACATGCGGAGGGCGCCGCGTTGGCTACCCGTGGTGTACAGCTTAGCAGCCCCCGCGGGCTGGAAGGGGGTCGAGGGAAAGGACAGAAATGATTTGAAATCTTATGCGGGCATGTCTTAAAACGAGCCGCTGTTGTGTTGAAGCAAAACTGTCCTGCTCCTAGGGGAAGAAGGGGGTCGTTTTCTTAGTCAAGGAGCGAGTGAATCAGCAGAGCCGGTGGAGAGGAAAGCAGCGGCGGCGGCAGCTTTGGCAGCGCCGTTCCCCAAGCCCACCCCTACTTATCCCCCGACCCCCTCGAGCTGCTTCCTATTGCTGCTCCTTGGCCCGGCAGCCTCCGCCTCCGCCTCCGCTGCTGCTGCCGCCCGTGTCTTGGTCGCTCTGATCGTCCGTGAAGCAGACGTCGACGTCGCTCTCGTTGTCAGTCTTTGGCTCCTGCAGCTCCGGGCCTGCGTACCCGGCGGCGTCGGCGCCGCTCCTGTCCTCTGCGCCGCCGGCGCCGCCCTTGGGCAAACTCTGGCCCGGGTGCCGGGACTTGACGTGCCTCTCCAGGTCCCGGCGCCGGACCAGCACTTTGCCGCAGAACTCGCAGCGGTAGGGCGTGTTGCCCTCGGCGTGCAGGCGGATGTGCTTGTTGAGGTTGCTGGGGTCCCCGAAGGGGCGCAAGCACACCTTGCACTTGAGCGGCTTGTAGCCGGTGTGAGTCCGCATGTGGATCTTCAGGCCGTACTTGCGCGAGTACAGCTTGCCGCAGTACAGGCACAAGTGGCCCGTCTTGGGCTTGCCGCCTGCCGGGCCCGACGACGCCGAGGGCTGCAAGCTCTCCAAGCGCCCGCGGCTCTTTTCGGCCGCCGCGATCTCCGACAGCTGCTGCGTGTGCATGGCGATCTCGCGGTCGATGCTGGCCAGGGAGCCCAGCTCCGACGGGTTCAGGCCCGCTGCCGCCGCCGCAGCCGCCGCCGCCGCGGCCCCGTTGAAATAGGACACGGACTCCGGGTACTTGAGGAGGTTGCCAAAGTGCAGCTTGAGCGGGTAGTAAGGGGCGCTGTAGAGCAGCTCGCCGTTGTAGACGGTGAAAGGCATGAAGGGCGGGAGGCTGCACTCCGCCGACGCGGAGAAGGGCTTGAGCCCGTCGAAGGGCGGCAGGGCGGCGGCGAAGCGCTCCAGGTGGAGTCCGCTGGGGAGAGGCGGGTAGCGGGCGGAGGCGGGCGGCGACAGGCTGGCGTGGAGACCCCTCTCGACGTGCTTGAAGGCGGACGTCTCCTCGAAGTGCGAGAGCAGCGGGAAGCCTCGGGCGCCCCCGGAATAAGCCAAGCCTGCCGCCGCCGCCGCCGCTGAGGGAGGTGGCGCGGTAGCCGCGTGGCACTTGGCATGGTGATGGTGGTGATGGTGGTGATGAGGCTGGGGCGCGTGGTGTTGCTGCTGCGCGTGGCCGTGGGGGCCGCTGCCCACGCCTAGGGGGCCTTCGCCGCTGGAGCGGCCGGGCTTGAGGCTCCCCAAGAGCTTGCTGAAGCCGCTGGCCTTGCCCTCTTCCCGGAAAGAAGAGGCCGGTGGAGAAGAGTCCGCCTGGTTCGCTTTGGCCAGGCCGGCAGGCTTGAAGGCGGACCTCGCCCCGGGGTAGAAGGACAGCCCGTTGCTGCCGCCGCTTCCCAGCAGGCCCAGGAACTGCCCCGGACCCCGTCCCGTCGAGCTGACGCTCATGTCCAAGGCCCTCTCCTGCTCCTCTTTGGCCGCCGCCTTGCGCCCCCCGCCGCCGCCCGCCTTGGCCACTGGCGGCGAGCCCGAGGATTCCCGCTTGATGCTCTCCCTGGAGCCGCCGGCGCAGTGGGTCCTTAAGGACGCCGGCGCGGCGGCAGGCTTCAGCGACAGGCTGAACAGGTCCGAAGGCCGGGCGTGCTCCGGCGAGCCCAGGAAGCTGCGGCCGTTGTTCAGCACGCAGTGGAAGTGGACGTGCGCCTTGAGGCTGTTGGGGTACTTGAAGGTCCGCCAGCAGTACCAGCAGATGTAGCGCTCTTCGCCTAGCAGAGGGAAAGCAAAGCAGGGAGACATTAACTAGGCAAACACGTAGAAACCCCAACTAAGCTCTTCTCACAGATTTGGAACCAGGTGCCTGGGAATATGAAACCTGGATCTGAAATATTATATGTTCAACTTTGAAAGTGAGAAATGCTTGAAGCAGAGGTTGCTAATCTCGGGCCTTCTAGACGTCCAACTCCCGTCAGCCCTCAATGCTTTGTGATGATGGGAGCCGTAGTTCAGTCACCTGTTAACCACCACCCCCACCACCCCCATTTGAAGGCTAGGTCAGCGTGGAGGCAACTTGAGAAGTGTTTGCTAATGTCCCAATATTTAATTACTGCACACCCATTGTGGAAACAGATGCTGTCCGTGCAGCATTATCCATAATTTTGAGTGTTGTGTAAACGTGGAATTTGATTCAGATTTTGTCGGAATACACATAATGTCTCTCGCTTTGTTTGTTTTTTAATGTGAAGTCGTGTGGCATTCATACTTCACAGCTATTATAATATTATTATAATTTATTGAATTTGTTCGTCGCTTTATCTTGCCCTGGGCAACCCACTTGCGAGTTGTGCACTGCCAACTACCAATGTGGAGAATACTCTGCCCATAATTAAACACTGTAGTTAATTGTCTTTCATAAATTCACTCACGTTCTTTTTTTTTTAAGTTCATCCATGTACTTTTAGCAAAGACCAGCATTGGGGCATATTTAGTCCATTCATGCACATATCAACTCCCCACCCAAACATGCGGAGATGAAATCGGACTACATCATGCCACAGTCACATAGCAAGCATCTCTCTCAGCCTCTGCTGAGGTCCCCTCCAATGCATTCCAGCCAACCATGTTCGGATAGATGCCCATTATCATTTATCCAAGTCGGTATAGCGACCTGTAGTGCCTGGGTAGTCATTTCATTGTTGCACTTGGGAAGTTGCTTTACGCCAGGTCAGACTGTTGGTCCGTCTACGTCAGTGCTGTCTACACCGGCTGACAGCAGCAGCTCTCCAAGGTGTCTTGGAGATGCTGGGGGTCGAATCTGGAACTTCCTGCGTGCAAAGCAGTTGCTCTCAGATGTGTGGGAGCGGCGAAGTTGGCATTACTGCGCTGACATTCAAGGCAGAGAACCAGATTCTGGGGTGATTCCGGGTTTAGTGGTAGAGCACGCGCTTCACGTGCAAAAAAGGTCCTATGGGTTCAGTTCCCTGGGATCTCAAGGAAATGGTCGTGTCTGAAGCCCTGGACGGCGAAGACAAGTCCACATAGATAAGTATAAAGGTAGATGGATCAAATGTCTGTAGAATGGATTTTGACACTAGGAGAGGATATATTGTTTAGTTATTTGTGGGTTGCCATGTTTTGAAGAGCAAAAAAAGGGACACTATTGCCGATTTCTACTTTTACCTATGGATATGACGACTCTCATTTTACCTACTCATGAAAAAGAGGGCGTGTCCTGGAAAAAGGGGACATTTGGCACCTTTGCTTGCTCCCGTGAGATCAGCAGAGTACCACGCTTTGCACCTTAAACTTGGAAGCTTAGACGAGCTTGATTTAACGTTCTAGAAAGAATAACTTAAAATACTTCAACGTCTGACTCGGCATAAGACCGCATGCAGGGTACACAACCTGCACTGCGCCTCTGCTATTGTAGTGGAAGCCTGCGTAACTATTAACAATTGATATTAATCCGTTGCATCCCATATATTGTCTAAAACCGCCAAGCTGAGAGGACTCCACTTAAATAGATAACTGAACAGATTTGTGAATCAAAAGCCCAACACTAGGCCATGGCAACTCTCAGGAAGGAATGTGGTTACAAGATGGCCACTAATCGGAACCTCTCAGGGTTAGAACATCAAATCAGAGCTAACACCTACCAAACACCCTGGCATAGTCTCAAGAACAGGAAGCCATAGTGGATGGCTTTTCGGAACGCGTTAGGAGGGAGTGAGGTTGATAAATAACGAGAGCCTTTCCCTGCATTGAAAACTGTGCATGTGGACTTGGAAGTAAGCCCTACTGGGTTCAAATGGACTTAGGCAAGTGTGAGAATTAGGGTTGCAACCATAAAATTGCAAGCTTTGAACTGACCTTAAGTTTGGAGCCCAGCGCTAACTTACTACAGAGAATTCTGTTGCCACCTACAACGAGTAGTTTCCAGGGTGAATGATTTGAGAACTGCATTCTGATTCATTGTCTGGCAAAGTCAACTTACTTGGATTTAAGCCAGTTCAGCAGCAGAGACGTTAGCGGAACTAAACCCATTTCATTCATATTTAAACGCTTCATCTCTTAACTAGACTGTGATTTGGAGTTCCCATTCTTTTACCTCCGTGGAAAACTGACAATCACTTAAACGTGGATCTGCCTGCTTCAGGCGGCAATCCCATAGTTATAGGAAGTTACCGAAACTCAACAAGACTTAATTCTGAATAGGCGTGTGTATAGAGTTGCACTGTCAGTCAGTCAGTCCCTTGTTTCTCTCTTAGTCCCGTCCCAGTTACTATAGACTTGTGACTTTAATACGAGTGTGTGAGTAGCATTAGAAAAGTCGTTATAAGTAATTTATCGGATTAGCAGCCTTCTTACATGAGTGTTTATGCGCAAGGATTTACTTTTCAGTAAACGTGCTTACCATTAAAGCAGTGGACGGCTGTGACTATCCCATACTCGCCTTTGGAGCCCACAGTTAGGGTAACATAGAAAGAGCTCCTTATCCCATTTGCACAGAGAGCAGGTAAGGAGTGCCAAAGATGCGCTCCGAGGGCACCTGAGGCCAACACCTTGTTGAAGCTGATCTGGTATGTGTCTGCACATTGCTGGAAGGGAGACTGCTTGGGTTCAGTGAGGAAAGAAAGGTGATATATGAATGTAATATATAAGGAAGGAGGGATAGAAGCGCATGGCTCAGTGGTTAGAGCACCTGTCTTGCACGCGGAATGTCCCAAGGTTTGAGCTCCGGCATGTCGAGGTAGGGCTGGAAGAGACTCCCTGTCTAAAACCTCGAGAGCCGCTGCCAATTTGTGTAGACCTAGAAAGACCAATCGGGTCTGATTTAGTCGAAGGCACTTCCCTCTATTTTTCCATAGTGCACGCGTGTGTGGCTGGAATCAATCTCAGAATGTGATTGTAAATAACGAGAGAGCTAGCGGTTGTTGAGATTCCTTTAAAAAAAAAAAGATGTATGGCTGTGGAATATGAATCCTAAACTGCCAGTGCCTTTCTCTGTTGAGTACTGAGAGAGGAGGGAGGTAGAGAGTTGAGTAAAAAGCAGTGCAAAGGCAGAGGGCCACAAATGCGCTCTGGCTGGGCTGCCTTTGGACTCCACGAGGAATGAAAAGCGCGCAGCTGTTGCCTTAACGCCTGTGTCCGGCGGCCCATCTGTTGACGTTTGCAGAATAGGTGGCGTATGTCAGGGAGCTGACGCAAGGAAACAAAGGCCAATCTAATGATCATGAGCCTCCCATTACCAGGCGAGACAATATCCTATATGTATGGGCCATACGTAATCGGTCCTTTCAGAATACAATGCCCTTTGTGCCCCCGATCCTTAAACGCTTGGCGTTCCCTAAGGCGGAACAAACCGACGGGGCGACTTCGTGCTCCTGCGATACGCACGTCCCCTTCTTTCGATACTTTGTCGAGACGGTGGGGGCCATTGCAGCAGAACACGGAGGTTTTGCACCGGAGGATTCACCAGCAAGGGTTAAATTAAGCGACCAGCGCTTCAAAGCTATAGAGAGACTCGTAAAAGAGGTGGCATTTCCGAATGCAAAAAGAAAAGCCCCACAGGGATTCAATGGGGGGGGGGGCGGAATATGAAATAGTGAACAAGCAAATCGCTTAGAGAGGGAAAGACAGATAGTGAAGAGCCTGGCTAGGGCAAAGAATGAAAGATAATGTATAGCTTGTGGAATCTATATTGGATCATCTTTCTTCTACATGTGGTTCTAAAAGTTGAAACACATACATATAATAAACGCCAAACCTAGATACAGATATATTACTCTCAATAACATAGGAGCAGTCCTGCAGGACCAGGGCAAAAGCCCGCCTAATCCTGCATCCTGTTCTTGCAATGGCCAATCAGATGCCAATGTTCTTTCTTTCTTTCTTTCTTTCCTTCCTTCCTTCCTTCCTTCCTTCCTTCCTTCCTTCCTTCCTTCCCTTTTTTATGGGTTCAAAAGAAGAAAACTAAGCTTCCATGCTCTCTGACCGTAGGCCATCCTGGGGCTAATGGCACCTGGGGTCCAACCACACCTGGTTACCTTGTAAGTTTATATGTCAATAAGATTTGTGATCTATGCATTAGTTGGCCATCTCAGCGAAATAATTGTGAATGTCCCTGGCTGCTTACTAAAGACGGCCGTGGGCTACGGTTCCTGGGTTTAGTGGCGGTGGTGGTGCTTGGCCGATAGGATTCCAGCGATAGGATTCCGTCGCTGGTTAACGTGAAACTGGCGTGTAGGATAGGACGCCCGAGAAGGCATAGGAGGCGCTAGGTCTCGATCCTGCTGGAATAAGCAAGCCAAAGGGTCTTTTAAAAAGGACAGTCAGTTCAAGAATCAACCAGCGTGGAACTGTTCATTAACTGCAGAGAAAACTAAAGTCTTTCTGTTCAGTGATAGCTCCCTCCCAGCCTGTCAGTAGTTGCAAGCATCCTATGGCCTTACACTGGAAAGGCAGATAACTCGGTCAAAGGGATGAATGAATAGGAAGCCGCAATAAAACTTTACGAATTTACGTCTACAGTCCTAAACACATTGGATTATAGGACCTACATCTCAGCATAAACGTGCATGGTTACGATGGCGCTGTTAACAAGCTTAACTGAGTAGCTTTCTCCGGCTGGCGAGCTCGTCAAAGGCTGCGCTCTCCAATTATCTTTGTTTGCAAACACTAACGATCCCTAAACCCAGACTGCTGGCTTCTGTCCTCCTCTCCCTCCCCCCCCCCCCAATTCTCGATTCACATTATGCTGCTAAGAGCCTCGTTTACTCAATCTATGACTAAATGGAGCGAGTCAAACACTTTTGTGAAACTAAAATTGCCACCCTCTTTCCAGTTCCACTTGCTTGACAACTGTTTTTGTCTCAGGGTTTGTGTTGCCGTTTTAGGACTGAATGAAAGTCTGCTCGAGAAAGTTAAAAATAATTTTAGCGAAGCTGGGGAAGCTGAGCATAAGAATTGGGTTGGAACGCCAGTACTAAGTAAGGCTGGTTTTGTTTGTTTGTTTTGTTTTGTTTGTTTGTTTTTCAAGAGGGGCTCCTGTACCTGTAGCAGCTGCAAAAAGAATTCAGCAGACGCACGCAGGCGATATGGGATGATGGTGAAAAAAAGTTCGCCTGTTGAATGTCTCGCGCAGTTCGCAACTCTCCAGAAGCAAATCGTGTTGATTTCGCCGAGATTTCAGTTCCCTACACATTTTAGATTACCCAGGAAGAAAGAATATTTGACTAGAGACTCGCTGAATGGGCTTTTAACATCTAAATCCTTCCCCGCAAAAAGTCGTGGTTCAAGTTGCTTCCTATTGCGTTAGACCTTATGCATTTTAATTTCGTATGAAGGGTTTAGAAATTGCCAGAAGCTTAGAAATGGCTAAAATGCAGTGTTCGGAAAGAAAATGCCGACTAGCAGAAATTTTCCAGTCCTTAATAAATTTGTGTCACTTGAAATCTGTAACTCTTACTTGGGATTAAGCGTATTTAGGGTCACAGGCCACAGCAGTAACAGGATGCTAATTTTAGACCTGGCCAATATCCGACGGTCTTTCTTATTTATTATACTCTAAACACAAAGATGGTGTATCCGGGGAAGGGAGATAGGAAAGACGACTTCGTCCCCTTCATGATCGTTGTTGTTATATTGAAAAGACATGCTTCCGAGAGGTGTACAGTTTTGGGAAAGTGGGCGTCAAAGTAACACCTTCACGTACAACAAATCCCATCTTAAATCCCGGATTTTCCCAGTTAAAGAAGGAATAGTGAGAGCCCATGCACCTCCAAAACTTTGTTGGACTACAACTCCCATCATCCTTGACCATTGGTCATGATGAATGGGGTTGAGAGAAGTGGAGTTCAACAACATCTGGAGGGCCACATATGCCCCCTCCTCCCACGCCTGAGATAAAGGATCTCAGGTAGCAGGGCTAGGGAAGACACTTGCCAAGGAGAGGAAACAATATTGTGATAGGCAGACCAATCATTGGACTCACTCTAAAACAGATTTAGGTGATACTGGAACCCCTAAATTATGTGCCCGTGAATTTGCATCCTATTGATTTCAAGCCATGGAAAACAGAACACAAAGTGTCAAAATGAGACCCGTTGACTCTCTTTACACCTTATTATATAATGTATCTGCTAATATATGTTGCAAGGTGATAAGTTAACAAAAGTATTTTTAAAAGTCGTTGCAGTATGGTCAGAGTACATGACCATATCATAAAAATATGGGATCTTAATGTCTCAAAATGATGTCCAGTACAGTACAAGAAATCAGAGGAAAGGGAAAGGCTATAGCTCAATGGCAGAGCATCCACTTTGCATGCAGAAGGTTCCAAATTCAATCACCAGCATAGCCAAGTAGGGCAGGTAGAAACCTCAGTCTGAACCCACGAATAGTTGCTGCTAGTCAGTGTAGACAGTGAAGCCAGTCCAAACCAGATGGACCAATGGTCTGACTCATTATGAGGCAGCTTCCTTTGGAGTGCAAACTTGTGCCTGTTTATTCAGAAGTAAGTCCTAAGCTAGGATGTTCAATTGGGCTTACTTCCTCCTGTGTGTTTAGGTTTGCAGCCCACCATAGCTGGTTTGTTTACTTATTTTTTTATTTGGGAGTAGACAATACTGAACAATTGTTGTTGTTGTTGTTGTTTGAATTTATATACTGCCCTATACCCAGGGGTCTAGATGGGAAAATAGTCTGATAAGGCAGCTTCACAGTCTTTCCAGTGGTGGCCCCCTGATTGTGGAATACTCTCTGATGCCATCATTATCAGCTTTTAGGTTCCAGGCAAATATGTGCATGTTCACCTAGGTACCCAGCTCTTAACTGGGGTCATATGTGTGTGTACACACACACACACACACACACACACACACACACTGCCCTTAATCCAAGGGTCACAGGGTGGTTTACAATATAAAAACACACAAATATATACCATAACAACAAACAAAAACAATAACACCCCCATAGTTAAAAAGGCCATAGATTGTTTAATAAGTCAAAGGCCAATGACAGCCTAGCCAGTAATGGAGTACTGGTGTTCATCTTGTAGCAGGTTGGGGTAAGATTTGGCCTTCTTATGTTATTGCAGGATAGACACTTTTAGTCAATTAATATTCTTTTATCTTTTTGATGTATTTTAATGCATTATGCATTCTTTTATAATTGTAGGCCACTTTGCGACTTTTAGTAGTAAGCGACAAATCATTGCAACTATAATCATCATCCTAGCTATAGATACTAAATGCCTGTGAGGCAAAAGTTCTTTCTGTGCACCATCTGTGATTTTTTTCAGGAGATTTATAAATTTCCCATTGAGACCAGTAGATCTTACCATTTGTCTGGGATATAAAGTTGTGATTAAGAGTACCCAGCCTCTTATACATATGTGAAATGGGCAATCAGATCAATTATTCATTGATAACTTTTTGGGAGGAGTTTTCTTGCATTAGGATAGTTCTCCTACATTGAAACTATTTTTTTCTGTTTCAGTAATTCCTGTCTACTAGTATTGTAGTAGGGTGGGGTCCTATTTCTTCCTCTAGTGTTTTTGGCTTGCTCCTAAATTCACTTTCCCTGAAGTACTTGGATTTAAAACAATTGACTTTCTCTCTTTCACCCTTCTCATGTAGTAAAGAGGATTATACCACACATAGGTGCAGAAAGCAGTAACATACATGGTTATGTTAAACGGTCCTCTATAGCTGCCTTTTACATTTATATTACTTGCACTTTTGAAGAAAGGTCCTTGGAACGACAAGTTTCATTCCCTCTCACCACGCATCCCAATCCTATACATTGCAACTCAGAAGCAGCTGCTCTGAGTTCAAAGGGCTTCTTCCCAAGCATGTGCAGTATCTACAAAATTATTCATCTAAGTATTCTGCAAACCCAAACTTGCAAAGTCCACAATCCTTTTAAACACAGTGGGGTTTACTTCTGATTAAATATGCATGGGTTGGGCCTGAGTGCAAGTTAAAGTCTGTTAGAGCTATGTGGGCCAATCCATATACAGTGGTACCTCGGGTTACATACGCTTCAGGTTACATACGCTTCAGGTTACAGACTCTGCTAACCCAGAGATAGTGCTTCAGGTTAAGAACTTTGCTTCAGGATAAGAACAGAAATCATGCTCCAGTGGCGCGGCAGCAGCAGGAGGCCCCATTAGCTAAAGTGGTGCTTCAGGTTAAGAACAGTTTCAGTTTAAGAACGGACCTCTGGAACGAATTAAGTATTTAACACGAGGTACCACTGTAACTGGAAATTGGATTTTAAGAAGCTCTTCTCCTTGACCCATTTATTCTGCTAAACCTCTTGGGTTTGGTCCCAGTTATACTGCCTCGGATTGCGCCGAGGTGTAAGTCAATGGTGTAGAACTTGCACTCTGTGGTGGAAATAACCTCCACCGGAATCAATGGACATCAGTTCTAGCTGAAGCCTTTCGGAATGGCTGTTTGATGACTTAACAGCTAACACTCCAGTTTCATTAATTCGCTGTGCAATTCTAAACACGTCCCATCGCGTTCCTGGGACGTTGCTGAAAAGATAAAAGCGTGACCAGGACTGCAGCCAGAATCTCGTGGTAGGTTCCATCACCAAGAAATGCTGCTGAATCCGTACAGCCTCTGTATTTTAACAGGATTAAGTTTCCTCTTTGTTTTAACATATTATCTCCTAAAGCTCACTAATCTACAGATAAAGGCTCACCGGCACAGTGGCATAGCGTGGGTTGTCAGCACCCGGGGCAAGGCAAGTAATTTGCGCCCCCTAGCCCGTGGATTTGCGCCCCCTAACCTGTGGATTTGCGCCCCCTAACCCTAACCCCCAGATGTTGCGCCCGGTGCGGCCCGCCCCCCCTGCACCCCCCCACGCTACGCCACTGCACCGGCATTACGGATCCACAAGTCACTGAATCCGAGACGCCTAGTAGCTCCATGCACTTCCCTGCCTCAGAATCAACGAGTCTTAAACCAAAGTCCTTCCCGCCACCGGATATATATATATATATATATATATATATATATATATATATATAACACAAGAGTACACAAAGCCTTAACTTGGACAAGAAGCTGTGGCCGCTCATTACCAGAGTGAAAAGGAGAACGAACGGATTGACTGAAAACATTATTCTTAAAAAATAAAAAAGTAGTTGGAACAAAAATCCATTTCAAAATATAAACCATGGCTCCATAGCCATGATTGGGCGGGCTGGGGAAAGAAATCTGGCGAGCCGAGTTCTCCTCTGGCACTTGGAGAAGATCTAGTGGCATTTGTTTCTTTTGTAGTCCCTCCAAGAATTCCCAAGCTTTCCGAACAGCGCTGGAGGTGTCCTTTGCTTTTAAAGAACGCTCACGTATGTCAGCGCGCATACTTTCCCGCTTTAAATGGACTATACCGTCACTTCGAATAAGAACGGGATCCGGAGGTTACGAGAAAAGCCGGAGAGGGAGATGCAAGGCAGATGCAAGGCAAAGCAAAGCACAAAAGCAGAAGGAAAGCCATCCTAGGCCTTCAGAACCAGCGAGCCTCTTTTAGCACGGGCGAGGGCAAAAACCAAAACTGTCGTATTGTAAGGAGAAGAATATCGGTGTGGTAGGGCGCCACAGAGGGAATCGGTGTACATGCAGGAAAAGGCTGAGCAGGAACAGGGTCCAAACTCCCTTCTAGCACGGTCTAAATTCGTAGCTCAAGAACTATTCCAATGAAAGATTAACCGCATTGGGAAGAAGGTATCTGGAGTAAATATGTATGTTTGACCTGCTTAAGCTACTTTTATCTTAGCTCTAAGCTGTGGTCCAATGCTGCCTTTTTATTGCAGTCCGGTCCACAATCCTGGTTGAGCCGTATTTAAGCCTTCCCCACTTCTTTCACGAAGTACTTGGCATGACTGGGGTTCTTCTTGCACATCAGCCCTCAGTCTTACTTACTTGAGAGTAAGCCCCATTAACTTCATTGAGGCTTTTCTCCGAGTGAGCATGCACAGGATCTAGCTGAGCAGCATGTATTTGCAAACATGTCTCATATAGATCCAGCACCACAAACGAACAGCTCGCTTGATCTTTTTAAAAACAACCACCACTGTTTACACTGGGATTTACTTCCAAATTTGTGACAAGTTTATTAATTGCCCGTAGTTTGTTTTTTAGAGTTTAGGAGAAGGTATAAGACCGACCTACTGACACCCGCACACAAATTTATTAGCCAGTGTTGACTTTAACAGAGCTTACTTTCAAGTTCATTCCGCCCAAACTGTATTAAGTACTCGATGGTCTGCGGCTCAGCTGTTATCTTCCGTCTCGATTTAAGTTAAAATAAAAGAATCTGCAGGTTGAAACCCCAAACCTACTGGTGGGTAAATCCCATTGAACTCAGTGGGGCTTACAGCAAAACTCTCACTGTAACGCGTAGTTAGTTGAGCAGCGCTGTGGGGAGGCTCTTCCTCCTTGCGCAAGTCGCTGGCCAAGGTGCTGTACGTACCTTTCTCGTCGTGCGTCGGAGTAGCCGTGGTGGGGATGTCAAACCACTGAGCCAACGAGCTGGAATACCACACGGTCAGCTCCTCTCCTGGCTGGACGTCTCGCAGCGCCCGATAGAAAATCTAGGAGAACAGAAAGAGCCCGTCAAGGGACCAGACAGCAAAGCCAATCTATCCAGCCCTGAGACAGAAAGGCTCATAGTTAGTTAGGGAGGCTGTAGGTACCTGTCCGCCCGGTAGATCTGCAATAGCTTCCAAGGTCTGTTCTTGCGAATGCCTGGCAGCCCGGATTAACCCTATCCACTCCACAGCAGAGCCCCCGGCTTCGTCCACCAGTTCCCCTCTCAGCATCCGCACCTGGAACATAGGACAGCAGAGGCTGTCATTTATACCGCCAGTCAGTTCAAGGTCCTTGCTTTATTTAGCCAGAACAACATTTGCTGGTACTGAGCAGCTCCACAGACAAAAAGACCGCTATTGTTACATCCCTTACCCACACCATAACCTATTAAAATGATTTATTTGTCTAATTTCTCTCTTTGTTTGATCGTTTCCATGAGAAGTGGGTCCCACAATCAACAGAGAGAGGTGAACCAGTGCGCAGCTCGATCCTAGTCGGAGGCAGCAGCCAGGAGAAGAGTTAGAGGGCTAACCAAATGCAGCCATTGCTGCACTAATCCGGAACGGGGCAAAGGTCTCCTAGCAAACAGTTTGAGGATGGACACCTTCTTATTTTATAAGCGACTGGTTCTGTGGAATTGGAACGTGCATGCTTACTCGGTAGCAAATCATCACTGCGTTCAAGGGCTCTTACTCCCAAATAGACGTTCATAGGATTGCAGCCGTAACTCCACTCTTTCATTTTGTTCTCCTTTATTTCATTTGAAAAGTCCTTCTAAGTAAGTATGCTTAGGCTCACGGCTTTATTGTCTTGGGGGAGATTTAAATCCTCTTAAATCCAGGTGGGTCGAAGTTGGGGAGTTTCGGTCAATGTGACAGCTATATATATATAGTCTTTAGGATCAATGTGCCAATTAACTTAGATAGCAGTCGATTGTTAGACTTAGCCCGAGCTGTGAACCAGGTTGTCCATCGGGTTTGAATCGACGTGTGTCGGCTTCACTGCCACGTAATTGCAGCTACCAAGGGAGCGGGTGGCGCTGTGGTCTAAACCACTGAGCCTCTTGGGCTTGCTGATCGGAAGGTCTACGGTTCGAATCCGTGAGCTCCTGTTGCTCTGTCCCAGCGTCTGCCAACCTAGCAGTTCAAAAGCACAACAGTGCAAGTAGATAAATAGGTACCGCTGCAGCGGGAAGGTAAATGGCGTTTACGTGCGCTCTGGCTTCCATCACGATGTTCCGTTGCGCCAGTAGTGATTTAGTCATGCTGGCCACATGACCCGGAAAGCTGTCTGTGGACAAATGCCGGCTCCCTTAGCCTGAAAAGCGAGATGAGCGCCGCATCCCAAAACCGCTAACCGTCCAGGGGTCCTTTACCTTTACCTTAATTGCAGCTACCAATAAAGGGACACCTCCACTCGATGCCATGTCATTCCGAAGTGAGACAAGTGAGATAAGTGCGTAAGTTGCCCTGAGGTCAGTGTTCCCCAAACGCCCTATATACACTCTTTAAACAATCCCTCTTAGTTGGGAAAAGAGCCTTCTTCAAACTCTCTTCCGCTTCTTGTCACTTTCCCTGACCTATAGGGCTGCAGCCTGAAAAGACGAAGGGGAACATATTTAAGAACCATAGTTATTAAATTTCCCCCTTCGAGGGGGAAATGGCTACACCTACGTTTCACGCTTCCCAGCCCCTGTAGGGTAATTAATTAACGAATAATCTAATCAGAAATAATAAAAAAGAGGATGAGAGCAAAAGAGGAAGAGGGCAGGAGCAACTCTGTTGAGCCTCAGAGTCTTGCCTCATCCTTCATAATCTGCTTGGTCATACACAGAGAGCGAGCAAATGAGGGGCTACCTCTTTGAATGACCAGGCAATAAAAGTCACTGTAACAAAGGCAGCCTAAAGGGAGCAACCAACGGAGCCAGATGAGAAATAAATTTGAAGGGGCTGGCAGAGCGTTTAAAAACAATTAAAGGGCATTCAGAATCCGAGCGGAACGTACGACAAACCTCTGCGCTTTGGGGAAGAAAGGAGACAACGTTGCCTTCTGCTAAGCTCATCCGAGGAGATGCTCGAAGGCTGCAATCCACACACACAAACAAATCTTTCTTATTTGGGGTTCCTTTTGGAGACTTCTCTGTAAAGCACTCCAGAAGCAGTGATCAACATTTGGAGCCAGCTGGGAAATCAGCTCGATTGCTCCGATCCTCTTTTGCTTGGTCAATGTTTCTTATGGGCTGAAATCCTCTTTAAAAGCAAAACAAAACAACAATGACGGTGACCGTGGCGAGCCCGCGAGAATTTCGGCGTTAAAAGGGTGCTTCATAAATTGGATCATTCCAGACTTGGGGGTCTGTGGGAGGACTGTTTTCATCTCTTATCTTTGCATTCATTTGGGTTCTGCACAGATGCCTGTGGGGAAAGCTCACAATTGCTCTCCCTTGCACTTCATGGCCTTAAGGCCCCAGCACTCCCTAAATAAACAAACATCGACGCGCTCTTGTGCGCGTGTGTGCATCTGTCACCTTCAAGCAGGTGATGAGACGGACTGTAGTCCAGGAAAGCGTAAGCCACAATAAATCCGCAAGTCTTTAAGGAGCCGCAAGTCTGTGGATTTCGCTCCCACAAACTTCCACCATCCAGCCACCCTTCTTGAAATCTCAACTGCAGGCCGCTTTTGTTTCGGGCGAGGTTTTCCTGCGGTTGTTTTATCCTGCATGAGAGGCAAATCTCACCTGGTGGCGTTAGGAACCTTTAGGTTTCGTTTCACTTAACTGCTATTTTGCCTCTTCCACTTTAAGGTTAAAAAAGAACCTTGAAACAGAAGGTAAACATAGTACATTCAATAAAAGCAGCTGGCATCGCAGGCAACAGGGGTCGAGCTACCAGTTCGTTCATTCATTCATTATTTTATTTCGTGTTGTGAATATATATCCGATTTTGTATCCACCACTCTGGTATCAGGGTGGAGGATCAGCCGGAGGAAACTATTTACCTTGATTTACCCGGATTTGATTTCCTAGAATTCGGGGTGCGGGGCGGGGGGCACCAGTAAGTCTGTTGACCGCCTCTGTCTCGTTTTTCCAGCTTCCCCCTCCCCACCTACGTCCAATCCAGCAGGGTTCAATACTGGTCGTCGTCCCCCATCCCCGCAAATAAGTCATCTAAAGTCAGATATCTCCCTCGAAAGTCCAGGTCTGAAAGAGAGGCGGTCGCCCTTGGCTTCGTGAAGATCCGAAGAGCAGAGATGCTTCGTGTGGACACCCAAACCCGTTTATGAACGGAGGAGGGGGACAGAGAAATAACTTTGCTGCGGAAACATTCCCTTGCAAGGATGCGCGCCAGCCCCTCGGACACTTCCCCTCCTTCCCCCCCACCCTCCCTCCGCAGTGCTTTCCGCCAAGGTGCGGGAGCAATACCTTTTTCTTGGGTCCCGGCTCCCTGCGATCGGACAAGTACTTGCCCAGTTTGAAGGTGCCGGACACCGGACCCAGGCGCAGGCCAGCCGGGATGCAGCTCTCCGCGGTAACGCTGAGCGCTGGCGGACTCCGGCTGCTTTGCATCGCTGCCTCCGGGTTACAGACGCGGCGATCGGGAAAGGCGCCCAGGACTCTCTTCGAGTGACAGAAGGAGAGAGGGAGGCAGAAAGAGGGAGAGAGGCAGAGGCAGGCAGCGAGGAGGGCTGAGCCGCACCGGCGTTATCTCCGCCCGCAAAGTGACGCGGCCGACGGTGCGCGCCGCCTTTTCAATTGCCACACGAGGGCTCTCCCCTCGGCCCGCCGGTGCTCCAGGGCGCCGGGTTGGGGCGATGAGAGAGTGTGGCTCTTGCAGCAGCTGCCGAGTCCCACCCGAGAGGGTCACATGGAGATTTTCCCTAACCCACCCCCACCCGCCCCATCCACCAACCTCTCTCTCTCTCCCCACCCATCCCAACGCATAATCAAGGGCTTTTTTGAATGGGGCAGCCAACAATGGCCCCGGCGACCTTCCCATTCCTAAAAATCCAATTTGTCAAGGGCAAAGAAAAGGCGCTGGTGAATCAAAGGTCTGGAGGGACCATTAATCCTCAGCATGGGGGATTGTCCCCGAGACAGTTACGATATTTTAAGTGACAAATCCACTGTATAATTTCTCCATAAATTTTACTTCCTTCGATTGTTCCCCGACAAACCAGTTTTGGAAAAGAAGGGAGTGTTTTAAGTCTACTTGGCTGAGCCTTTTGTCAGCCAGAAGACTTCAAAGATTTTTAATTCTCTTTCCTTGGGCTGGATTGTAAAGGCGATTAAACAAAGAGATTAGGGGGGGGGGATGTTTGGAGGACTTGTTAACTTCTATTGATTCCTGGCGTGTGCCATACAGAAATTGGGCAGGTACTTGATGGGAAAACACCAGAAAATACCTACACTTTAAAAAAAGAGGGGGGACGGGGACGCTGCCATATTACCAATTCAGTGGGTTGGTTGGAGCCCAGAAATCCCTTTGCAACAACGGCTTGGTTCCTCAACTCTCATTTTTCTCCTGCTTTTAACTGCGTAAAACAGAGAAATCCTCGCCCTGAGTTGAAAGCACCAAGCTTCGCGTTTGGAAGCTCTCTAGAAATAGTTTTATTTGGCTGATCGAAGGAAGCGCCTTGTATTGGGTGAAAAAGGCGCACGAGCGCACAAAACAATACACAGGGGAAGTTCATGGAGGAGTCTCGCGGAACGGATCCGTTTTTCAATTCCTGGATCCATTCTCCGACCCCGAGATAGGTCGCTAAGCTACAAAGATTGTTGTGGTCCGGTTCTTTTTTAAAAAACTTTCAATAGAAAAGTAGCACTCACATTCCAACAGGCCTAGAACAAAACGCAAACCATGTGCTCTATGGGATTTCCAAAGACGGACAAGAATTTATTTAAGAAATCCAGAGGAGAGGGGGAATGATGAGGAATGGTGACGAAATAATCCGAATACGTACTTGTCCGTGTCCATATTTATTCACTGGGTGAAGATAAAACACCCCAGAGGAAAGGCAGAGAGGAGGGACGGAAGAAATAAGCCAAAATTCGTAAAATACTTATCTGCAAGGAGATACTTTGAACATCATTGAGACTGGATTTGATATAAATACGGCTACAGCTGCAATCCTATGCACACACTAGCTGGGGCCCACTAAATAAAGGGGATTACCTCTGAGGAGGATTGAATCCCAGGGCTACTATGGGGGAGGGGGTCTGGCTTGCTAGATTTAGTTTCTTAGAGGAAAGTCCTGTTGAAATGAGAGACGATAGCTTCCGAGTCAGGATGAGGCCATCATAAACAGGCTAGCAGAATGCACGTGGTCATCGTATTATTTCACCTGTTTCTGCATTGGGGGCAAGAGAATCTTTTGCTCAAGCTATGCAGAGACCCACTGACATTAACAAAATGTGTAAGTGTGAGCAAGAGCATCATGAGACTTCATAGCTGACCAGGAATTGGTCCTCCAGTAACAAGAATCGATTCAAGAAAATGACAAAAGCTGAGACCTTAAAACCCAGAGCGGGGAAATGATTGCAAAGTTCCAGCAAAGTCTTAGCCCACCGAAATAAATGGAACACACTTCCTCGAGTGTTTAGGCTGGAAGGGCCAGAGTTTACTGCCTTCCCTTAAAGTTTTCATAACGGGAACGGAAGGTGTGTGGTCTGTTTCTGCGCAAATTTACTTCGATGCAGTCGCATTAAATCCAATGGGGCCTTACTCCCCACATCTATGAGCATAATGTTGCAGCCTTGGAAGGCAACCCTACACATGCTTCTAAAGAAGTGGGGTCCATTGTCTGCCCAGTTAAGTATTCTTATAGGGTTACAGACTGGATCGTTAATTTGCTACTTACTAGCTCCTTACACGCTTCTTTAGTAATGGGAATATATTCCAAAGAGTATTCTTTTCCCTCACAAGCGTGGAATTTGCAGACTGTTACCTAGCCCACTCGCACAGTTTGTAGCGAGATGCACGTTGCTTTAAGCACCACGACAAACAGACACAGAGATCTACATCCGAGGCCTTGGATAGACTGTACCAAATCCACAGTGGGACGATGAAGCCGGAGCATATGAAGATGCCTTCTATTGATTCATATCATTAGCCCATCTAGTTCGGTATTTTCCGGGGCCGGCCCACCCATGAGGCAAGGTGAGGAGACCACTTCGGGTGGCAGGATCCACAGGGGCAGCAGATCCCTATTTAGATCTTAAGTCCCGCCTCCCCTTGTCCCTCTCTCCTTCCCTGGCGGGGCTGGAAAGTGTCATTTTGTAGTTCGTCTCAGGTGCCAACATGTCTTGGAACAGCCGTGGTATTTTCTACACTGAGTGGCAACTGCTCTCCTAGCCCTACCTTGAGATGCTAGGGGCTGAACCTGGGACCTTCTAGATGAAAAGCAGATCCTCTGTCACTTTCCCTATTTGGAGTCAAGCTCAATACAGCCTAAGTACAACACATTTGATAAAGCATTGACGCCTTGCAGGCTGGTGGTTACACATTCACTGGAAGGTAGGTCCAAATGAAATGAATGGAACTTACTTTCAAGTAGCATTTTGATCAGGGCGTTATCCCCTTTAAATGCAAAGGAAGAGACACAGCACTTTTACAGCACATTGGTTTCCATTACAGCATTAAAAACATGCATTTATTTATGCCCCTCTCCTCCTCCGCCCCCTCGAAATCATCGGGACCTAAACATGCCTGGATCGTACTCTGATGGCCTTGCACACAATTAAGTCTACAGCCCTAAACCTATTTATTCGGGAGTAAGTCGAATTTATTCAGCTCAGTCGAACTCATTTTGGCCTACCGCCTGGGTTGTCGGACGGTAATCCTGTGCACGCTTACTTGGGAGTAAGCCAAATGAATTCAGTGGAATCTACTTCCGAGTAAATATGGATAACCTTCAACTATCTATTGATTTCAGCAGAATGTCACCCGACCGGAATTTAAATCAGCTCATGTGCTGCTTCTTCCTGAAACTTTATGGATCGGACAACTTTAACAGCGCGATCCTCTGCATGTTTACCTGAAAGTCAGTTACACTGAGTTCGACGAGTCCTACTCCTTGCTAGGAAGTGTGCTCCGAACTGCTGTCTAAGCCTGGCTCTAACTCTCTGCAGTTAATGAAAACGTTAACGTGACACTTCATTTGTGCAGGTTCTATTCAGCTCCGTAGCTTTCATTCATCTCCGCCTAGCACTCGGAAACTGAAGCTGACTTTCAGGTAAATCCGCTCGTTTGCCCTATATTTACATCAAAAATATTTCTTAAGCATTTACGTAACAGAAACGCATGGTAGTTTGCCCAAGGTTAAAATCAAGAAAGGTTTCCTTGTAGAAACTCACATGGGCTTTGTGAAGTGTAAGTAATTTACAACACAATCCTATACCCTGACTCAGAAGTAAGCCCCGTTAAGTTTAGTGGAGCTTACTCCTAGCCAAATGGTGTAGAGGTGCTACTTCAGGGGCCGTATAAGGAAGAGTTGAGTTCTACTTAGGTTTATATCTGAATTTCAAGAAGACTTCCTTTCATGCAATGTGGTGAGAACCCCAGTAAAATATCCCCAGGGATTTTCTTATGGATTCTGTGCCTCAACACCAAGGGTAACCAACAGTCGGGTGTGTGTGGAAGTTGTAGTCCCGGTTGGCTATCTGTAGCCCTTCAGATATTGCTAGACTACAATGCCCCATCACCCCTGGTCGTTGGCTCTGCAGGCTGCGGCTGGTGGATGTCAGAACCCAACATCTGGAGGGCCACAGGTTCCCCAAAACTCCGCTCTAAAATGTGGGGTTGAAGGCACACACGGCAACCACAATCATATTGGTGCTCACTTGGAAGCAAGCCCCATTGAACTCATTTGGGCTTGCTTCTGAGGAAACGCCCACGGGATCAGGTTGCTCCGCTAACAGCTACAGAAGAGGAAATTGGTCTGGCACCAATAAATTTACATTGACGTAGACCCTAGTGATTGAAGTAAATCCTAATGCTTTCCAAGGCATAGGAGTCGGTGTCCACCAACATCTGGCGAGGCACAAGTTAGCCACCCCTGTATGACTTGCATTTAGTGGGCTGGAAAACCTAAAGGCATTTCAGGAACTGGGCGCTAAAAATTATGTCAGAATAACATTGCGTGATGTGTTGGAAGGTGCAGCTACAAGATTCCTTGATGCCCCGGGAATAACACGGCTGTCCTTCTGGGATGGAGATGCTTCCAAGGAAGGACTAGACTGCTTTACAACCCAAAACCCATGTCACTCGCCCTCCACTGAATAGGACTTAAGTACTGTATTGACAAATCCAGTTTTCGGAAATCATAGAATTGTAGAGTTGGAGGGGACCACGAGGATCATCTAGTCCAGCTCCCTACAGAGCAGGAATATTTTGCCCAACCTGGATCTCGAGCACGCGACCCTGAGATTAAGAGTCTCCGATGTTATGGACTGTCAAAAGTGTCTTTCACAGAGTACAAGCCCATTCATGTTGACTCGGTAGTTAAGTTCCACGTAGTTCAATGGGTCTTACTTCCTAGTACATGTGTTTGCGGAGTGAAGCCTTCCAGCGCAATTCTATACACGACCAGTTAGAAGAAAATCCAATTGAGTTCAATGGGGCTTACTCCCAGGTAAGCGTGCTTGCGATCGCAGCATCTGGCTCCAGATGTGTCACTTACGCAAGTCGCCGATGCTGCAGACTGGAAAGCCTAAGAACCCCTCCGCCCCACCCAATTTCAAATCGAATATATATACTTTTTCTAGCAAGTATGAGTTTGAGATTCTAAATTACTGGGAACGACAAACGGTGATGTTGGGTGAGGGGGGAGCTGGGGGTTGGGGGAACGCGACTGAAAACGGCCTTAGTACCGACCCGAGTTCAGAAATCCTTTCTTTCCTGGGTCAGGTGGAATTGGATCGGTGCTTTCTCGAGAAGGGATCGTTTGGGCTGTTGCAGCGGCTTCTGAGGGGGGCGGTGGCCGGGACTGAAGACTGAAGATGACCCCTGCGGTCCGCATCCTGAATGGGAAGCAAAGGGCGAAACAAAAAGCGGAGAGCAATAAATTCAAGCCAAGGACTAGTCCGTCTAACCTCTGGCCTGCCGGCTTCGGGGTGACAACCGGTTGAAATATACCCTTCCTGACCCGCCCGCCGGCCGCCAGGGCACTGGTCGGAGGCGTCAAAGGGGAAAGGTAGAAGCTCCCTTCTGCTCTAGTGGGGCAGCCTCGCCACGGCCGGCTGGAGTCGCGAGCGCCACGCGAATCCTCCGACGGAAAGCAACCCACAGCTGGTCGGTTGCGAGACAAAACCATTTCTTTCTATATCCGCATGTACATCCAAGTTATACCTCGTCTCCCAACTGCTGGAAAGGATGGCAGCGACCCCGCACGTTGGCTTTATTTTATTTTTATTTTATTTTATTTTATTTATTTTCTTCCGTTCCTGTGGCTCAGTTGCCTGGAAGCTTCTTTTAGTTACAATAACTGGTCTCCCCCCCCCTCCCTAAAAAAGGGAAGGAGACACGTTTGCTTTGATTTTTGTCTATCTCCTTTCCCCCCAATCCCTAAAAAGGCAGGCTGAAATCGATCTAACGTGCCCACTGAAGCAAGCCACGCCATGAAAGGCTGGGTTTTTTAAAAAAATAAATGGGTAAAAGGAGCCTTGGAAGCAAATGGGATGGAAAATTAAATGAAATTAAATAGCTTGAACGGCTTTATTGTCCCTTATTAAAAGGACACATTAATTACATGCTTCTAGCTTTATTCCGAGACAATGTTGAGAGTCAAAACATTCCACTAGTCCCTTTTGAGACACTTCAACTGGGCCGCTGGAAAGACCAGTTAAAAGGGGGAAACCACTTTTGCCCAGCGACCAAAAGAGATTTTTAACCCCCCCCCTCCTTAGCCCTCTCCCTCAATCTCTCTCTCTCTCCCTCCCTCTCTCTCTCTCTCTCTCTCTCTCTCTCTCTGAACTGCCAACGCCCCCAGGGAAGGCTTTGGCTCAGGACTGGCTCTCTCTTGGCTTGAACAGGTTGCCCCATAATGAGGCATGAATGTTAAGGAACAACAGGCGTCCAAAGAGGCACAGTTGCGCCTAGCAATGTCCCACCAGGGAGCTCCATTCAAACCATCAAACCGCTCCAGCACTGAGAAGGTTCAACATTACATTCAAACCAGCATGAATGCCTGTATACAGGGCCAGCTCCATTATGCTGTGGGGAAAGAAACACAGTGGATGCTTGAACAAAACAAAACAAAACAAAACAAAAAAACGTTGGGGGAACGAAAGAAAGAGAAAGAAAGAAATGCTGCAAGTTCATTCAGTGGCCCAGATTCTCCCAGTGCAAACGGAGCAGCCTATTTTCTCTCCCCAAGGCAGAACCTCGTTCCTGCTTAAAGAAAGGTGTGTTTCAGCCAAAATCAGCTCCCTGGAATCTTGCAGCATCTTCGTCTTTCCAGTCCATTTATTCCCCGCACCCGCTCATTCTCCTCCCCACAATCCGAGTAAAGTCAATCGGATTGTTATGGCTGGTGAGAATAAATGGTGTAAGGGCTAAAGAGCATTCCGCATGGCATCTGATCGGAGTCAATTTACAAGTCAATTTACAATTTACACACACACAAAATAGCCACCACTTTTTACCAGAGTAAATTCAGTTAACCCCTAATCAGTTTATCCACTGCAAGTTTATGTGTATTCCCTTCTAAGCCGGCATTTTCATACACAAGATCAGCCTTGACATGATGCTTTCAGGAGAGAATCCTCTCAATGCCAGGTTTTATTTTTGAATCAAAAATAAGTTTCTGTTCCTTGTGGCTGTGTAAATTAAATATATATTGCTTTTAGTGGGGAAGGGCCTTGAGAGAATATAGCTACCCACCCCTGGGTTAAAAGAGAGACAGAGAGAACTCTCTCCCAGGATAGCAACCGTGTAATTTGCTTTTGACTAGCGACACTTGACTCTTCGTAAACAGTCTGAGGATTGTTGCCTTGAATTATATTCTTAAATAGAGGTAAGATGAAAAGAAGCTTTCACTGGGACAACTATTTAGTGGAGACTGTTTAAAACCTATAAAGCTTTCAATAGCTTTTTTCTTTCTTTTTGTCCTATCTCTTCTTACAGTTGTGAATTTTTTTAAATGAGATAATGCTGGGTTTGAAGCCTACATGAATACTAGGCTCTCTGCCTCTCATCTTAGATAAGTGTGGCCTGTTGCAGTTACTTTTTAAGAGGAAGGCACTCAACACATGCTCAGGACACGTCTCTGTTATCTCACTTGCGGCAGCAGGGGCCCCCTGAAAACAAGTTTTAAGACAATTTTGTTTGTTTTGTTTTATTACATTTCTATCCTACCTTTCCTCCAAGGAACTCAAGGTGGCATACATAGTTCTTCCACCTCTACTTTTTATCATCACAACAACCCTGTGAAGTAAGTTAGGCTCAGAGAGAGTGACTGGCCTAAATGAGTTTCATAGCTGTGTTGGGATTTGAACTCTCATTTTCAAGGTCCTAGTCTGTCTGACCTAGTCTGTCTAACCACTACAGCACTCAGTAATTCGTTTAAACCTCCCTAATGCTAAGGCTTAGGCCATAGAGAGGAAAGCCCAAAAGCCGTGCCATCTGACCTTGTAAACATATTCTGTTTCAGATATAGAAGGTGTGCTTTAGGTTAAGGGCATGGGCTGAGTGGGGAAGCAGAGGCTTAGGGTCAAATATGCCCCTTCAGATCTATCTGACCCCTGGGCCCTTCCCAGGCCACACCCCTCTTAGGTCCCCACCCTGCTCTATGCCCTCCCTAGGGAAAGTCTGTAGCTCAGTGATAGAGCATCTGCATTGCATTCAGAAGTTCCTGTGTTCAATTCCCAGTCACTCCAGGTAGGGCTGGGAATGTGCCTTATCTGAAACCTGAGAGCCCTTGCCAGAGAGGTGGAACAATGGTCTGACACTGTACAGTGGTACCCTCGGGTTAAGAACTTAATTCAGTCTGGAGGTCCGTTCTTAACCTGAAACTGTTCTTAACCTGAAGCACCACTTTAGCTAATGGGGCCTCCCGCTGCTGCCGTGCCGCTGGAGCATGATTTCTGTTCTCATCCTGAAGCAAAGTTCTTAACCCGAGGTACTATTTTTGGGTTAGCAGAGTCTGTAACCTGGAGCGTATGTAACCTGGAGCGTATGTAACCTGAAGTGTATGTAATCCGAGGTACCACTGTATAAGGCTGTTCCCTATGTTCCCTATTGCCTATGTTCCCTATTGCCTATTCCCTATTGAAATGTGACCTTCCAACTAACAGAAGGCCTCTTGCTTGCCTAGATGAAGGAGAGAGAGATGTACGGGTGGGTGTTGAAACATCTGCCCTAGTTTGCCTCTGGCCCTGCCCACCACTGACATGTGTCCCTCAGAATCTTGCCCATTGTGAATATGGTGAATATGGTCCTCTGGCTCAAAAACTTTCCCTACCCCTGGCTATGGGGCATGCATTCTGTGGCTAACATCTTGAATAGAGGAGGTGCCCTGGTCTCCCTGAAATCCCTGTCCCCAGAGATATAGAATATAGATATAGGCTAATCAGTGTCAAGAGACATGCACTCTGTGTATGCTTAGGAGCGCTCTTGTTTATTTGCATGCCCCAAGGCTAATCTAGACATGCAGAGGAGCAGAGGAGTCTGGAAGTGGTAGAATGGAGGGAGCCTTCTCATCCTGCAGGTGAGGGACTCACCTCTTTGGGGGCTCCTGTATGTTAAAACAAAACCCTATGCAAGCAGAAAATTACTAAGCTCGCCCTAGCACTACTCTTCCTGATACACTGGGGTTGTTGGGTTTTTGAATTTATTTATGTTTGCTCTATTTTAGGGGGTGGATTCCACAGTGTCACCTACACACCACACCTGCAGCCTTAAGTGTTACAGGTCACTTGGCCACCTCAGGATTCCACGGGCAACTTTAGGGGAGACATCTAGGGCCTCACTTCACATAAGGGACCCCAAAATGCAACAGAGCTGGCTTCCCAAATTCTGAAGTCAGCAAAGTAACACACATTGCTATCTGTGACCAGTCCCAAGATCTGCCATTCATTTCAAAGACGTGGTTTTTTTTGAGGATGGGGGGAATTGTTTCCTAAATCCTGGAAGTGTCATTCTGAACTCTGCCTGGACCATCCCACCCTCCAGCTTTACTGTTGCCCCTCTGCTCTGCCCAAGAAGAAGCCGGCAAATCCAATTAAGCCCCGCTTTGTTAAGAGTGCTTCTCTCTCCTTTCGAGTTGGTGGCTTCCTTTCATTTACAGTACTCCTAATTCATTCATTTATTTATTTTCCAAAACGAGAAAAGAGGCCCGAGAATCGAGATCTTGTTGGACGGGGGGGGGGGGGGAGAAAAAGCAGCCGATTGTGTAAAGCAACCGGGTCTCGCTTGGTGGCTGGGCGAGGGGAGGCGAACCTCCGAGGCCCCCAACCAGCTGTGCGGGGCAGACAAGATGCGGGTGGGATATTGGAGCAGCTTTTGAATAGTAATTAGGCTTCTATGGGAACCCCGGCAGATGACACGATCGCGGCCTGGGCTGTCGAGAGCCCTGCCTTGGCAACTCCCAGAGAGACAGAATGAGAAAGAGAGAGTCAGAGTCTCAATGCGCCTTGAGGGCCTGTGGAAAACGCCATTATTATTTTTTAAAATAAAATATCTCCCTTGGTTCCAGCCCGCCTCGCCGCCCCCCCCCCCCGCTCTGTGAAATGGACGCGCTCAAGGCTGGGTTCGCCCCGCTGGAATGCCTGGAAGGAGGCGAGCGTATTTCAAGGCGTGCACAATCAGCCACTTTCAAAAGGGGGGAAAGGCCTATCCTGGCGTATTCAAAGTCTGTGGAAAAAGTCGCCTTTTTTCTCGTCCGTCCTCCTCCTCCCTTCGCCCCCGCCCCCCTCAGCCCACTTATCTCCCGGCTCTTTCGGTTGACAGGGTGCAAAGAAAAGTCACCCGACTTGTGGCTGAATCGCAATGTTTCGGTGTACCTTATAAATTCATACCTTTTCTCCCGCCCTCGCCTTCCAATTGAGCGCAGGCCTCAATTCGATTTTCCTTGCTGCTGGGCACATTTAGCGGCCCCTCTATGGGCGAAGTTCATTTCTAGGCAAATGTATTCAAGAGCTGAGGGGGATGAATAGGACCGTGTGTCAGCCGCCCCTAATTGGGATTAAAGCACTTCGGGCCATATGCGGAGAGTGACAGAAATTCTCAGGTTCCATTGTGCTCGGCCTTCCACCCGCCTGGACGCTCCTCCTGGAGAGAGAGAGGACGCTGCTTCGGCGGGGCTGGCCCGGAGGAGCGGAGGGCATGAAAGAGACGGGCCCTGCCAAGAGGGAGAAGAAGGTACAGGCCTCTCTCTCCACTGTGGAACTTGCCAGACCAGCAAATGTTCCTGACAGCTTCTGAGAAGAAAGGTGGGGGGGGGAGAGAAAGATTATTTTTAAAATAGCACACACCAAATTAGGTGACCTAATTAGGCCCTGATGGGATGGTGGCCAAAAGCATGTCACCAAAATCCTTCTTCAAAACAGCCATAATTACTGTTGCAAAAGGGGTGGTGGGTAATAAGCATGGTGAGAAGAAGGCTTTAGCTCTGTGGGAGAGCACTTGCTTGGCATGCAGAAGGTCCCAGGTTCAGTCCCCAGCATCTCCAGGTAGAGCTGGGAGAAGCCCCTGTCTGAAATCCTGGACAGCTGCTGCCAGTCCGTGTAGTCAGTACTGAACTGGATTGGACCTGTGATATGAGTCATAGAATCATAGAATTGTAAAGGTGGAAGCTTTAAGACCACAAAATGTATGATGCAGTGAGAGTTGCCTGAAAACAGGCCATGCATGAAACTAGGTGTTTATAAAAGTTTAAGACAGCACATCATACATTGAATGTGTGTCCAGAGAAAATAAAGGCCTTTAACTAAAGGAAATTGCAGACGAACAGAAGCAGAAGCAGCATAAAGTGAAGTTTGAACATGTGACATATTTCTCTGAAAATCATTTATAGTGGCTCAGTCTATGTGTTATTTCAAGTCCAGCACCATTATTCTGCAAACACCACAGCACTCTGATTCTTGTATTGCTGTTTATAGAAACACAGAATTCAATCCCTGCGATTACATATTGTAACATAAATAGTCTAATGAGAGAAAAGCATCTTCTGGTAAGTTTTTTAAAAAATTCATATTAAAATATAATAATAACAACCTCTGCATTAGACACCACATTTTGATAGGAGCAGGATGATTCTCATGTCTTCCCATTGTGGATCTCTTCAACATTCATAGTGGCAGATGTCATTCTTGTCATTGACCACAAAGGTAATGCAAAATGTTTTGGTTCAAGCCCAAAGACCTTGCAGTCTCCCTACAGGGTTAACCCCCAAGCCCTGTGATTTCATTTTCTGTATGCTTGTGGGTGGAATGGCTGTCAGGAAAGAGGTCAGAGTTTGGTGGCAGCCAGTTTTCAATGGCACGCCAGTAAATTCTGTGTCAAAATGCTTCTTCAGTGAACTCTGCTTGCTGGAGCATTTGCTTCCAGTCTCTGGGTTTTATCCATCTTGGAGAGGGAGCTAGTGCAGCTGTGGGTGGAGAGATAATAGCTGCATGGCCACTGAACCAAACATGCTGCCAGAAGGGGCTAGGATGGCGCACACATGCTTCTTGGGTCAGAAGCTGATAGACTTGTTCCTGCAATAAGGGAATTTCAGCCATGTAAACATCAAGAGTTCTAAATCAAAGCTTGCTCCCTGTCCTTGAGCCTGCCACACTGACTGCTTCACCCTTTGTGTTTTTTAGATGTTTACACCTAAGGTAATTTTAACTGTACGTATAAAAATGCCAAAGCAAAGTACAGGTGTCGGAAACATAAACATCATATCATATCAGGTGATGTTTAAATATGAACATCATCTTGCAGCTATTGAGGTCCTTGACTGAATGTGAACTGAGTAACAGACCCAGATAAATTCATAATTTTAATGGGATTTTCTTTTTACTTTTAAAAATAGCCCTAAAATTTAATAAAGGCTCCCAGGGCAGCTTACAGGTTACTATAAACAAGGCATCCCTGTCATCAGCATTACTCTGTCTGTCTGTCTGTCTGTCTGTCTGTCTGTCTGTCTACCCAAAGGAAAATGCTCATGGCTCCACTACTAGAAGTGGCTCATGGTGTGATTACACAAGAAAAGGGTCTTCTCAGTAGTAGCATCAAGACCTCTGGAACTCACACCCTGGGGAAATATGGTTATCCTTCTCACTACTGGCCTCACTACTGGTCAGATAAAAACTTACTTATTCACCTGGTCAATGGGAAATTAAGTGTCCCAGGGTCCCACATGTCACACTAAGGGATATCACATATCACAGTGCTAAGGAATCTGCACTGGCTGTTTATTAGCCACTCAGTCAAGTTTCCTGAAAAACTATTTCCCCTTCCACTGCCAAGTAAGGGCATCCAGATTAGCAAATGTGGCTTGTCTAGTTTTCCCAAGGCCTGATGTTTATTGGCTTGTGGTTACTTAGAGGTAGACTTTTTCACTGGTTCTTGTCGTTGTTTTGTTCGGCTGTTTATGTGATAAAGGGGAGCCATATTGGGGTGAAGGCATCCTCTTTTGTTTGTCCCCATGTCAGTTTCAGTTTATTGGTTAGTTTTTTCTAGCAAGGCCGTTTCCCTTACAATATAGATAGATAGATAGATAGATAGATAGATAGATAGATAGATAGATAGATTCTTTATTGTCATTACACTAGTGCAACATTGCACAAGTGCAACGAAATTGGATGCCAACCCTTAAAAACAACAAAAGCAAAACAACAGCAACAACCAAACAAACCACCTTCCAACCACACCCACACCCACACCCATCAAACTCCCAGGTCTCACTATCGAGTTACAGCATTCAAAAAGGCCACAGCTCTTGGATAGAAACTGTTTTTCAGTCTATTTGTCCTTGACTTGATGTTTCTATACCTCCTGCCAGAAGGCAGTAGTGCAAACAGACTGTATCCCGGGTGAGATGGATCCTGCAGGATGTTGTTTGCTTTCCTAAGGCAACGGGAACCGTACAGTTCTTCCAAAGGTGGGAGAGGGTGACCAATAATCCTTTGGGCTGTGGTTATGACCTTCTGGAGCACCTTCCTCTCCCTAGCTGTACAACTGGAGAACCAAGCACAAATACAGTATGTAAGTATGCTCTCTATGGAGCCTCGGTAGAAGGACACCAGCAGTCTCTCACTCAGATTGTTCTTTTTTAAAAGTCTGAGGAAATAAATTCTCTGCTGGGCCTTCTTCACCAGAGCAGTGGTATTTGCGCTCCAAGTCATGCCCTGATCCATAGTCACTCCCAAAAACCTGAATTCCGCCACCCTCTCCACCCGTTCCCCGTTGATATACAAGGGCTGAATGTCCGCCTTTTTTTTCCTGTAATCCACCACCAATTCCTTGGTCTTAGCCGTATTGAGAGCCAGATTGTTCTCTCCACACCAAACACAGAGCCGCTCCACCTCGTCCCGATAGGCGGACTCATCCCCTCCTGAAATGAGCCCCACCACCGTAGTATCATCAGCAAACTTGATGATTTTGTTGCTGGAGTAGATGGCTGTACAGTCATACGTATAGAGAGCATAGAGCAGGGGACTCAACACGCAACCCTGTGGTGAGCCGGTGTTAAGGCTAAGGGCTGTGGACACATGTGACCCTACTCTAACCCTCTGAGAACGTTCTGACAAAAAATCCAAAACCCAGAGACAGGTGGAGTTGGGGAGTCCAATCGTCTCTAGCTTGGACACCAGTCTATGGGGGAGGATAGTGTTAAAAGCAGAGCTAAAATCCACAAACAGCAGCCTCACATAATTCCCCGGCCGCTCCAGATGGGACAGAGCAGCATGGAGAGTGGTGGTGATAGCGTCTTCTGTGGATCTATTTGCCCTGTATGCAAACTGGTAGTTGTCAAAAGTTGATGGAAGACAGGAAATAATATGACGGCGCACCAGTTTCTCAAAACACTTCATGATGATTGGAGTCAGTGCAACTGGTCTGTAGTCATTCAAACTACTGATTGTGGATTTTTTTGGCAGAGGGACAATAGTTGACGACTTCAGGCAGGGTGGGACAATAGACTGGTGTAAGGACTTATTGAAGATCTTAGTAAAGACCCTCGCCAGCTGATCCGCACAACCCTTCAACACCTTTCCAGTGATGCCATCAGGTCCAGCCGCCTTCCTCGGATTCACCATCCTCAATACTTGTCTCACCTCGTACTCCTCTACAGTGAATGAGGGGCCCCTATGGGCTGGTGGCTGTAATACCGGCGTCTCAGGTGGCTCCTTCTCGAAGCGAGCAAAGAAGAGGTTAAGCTCCTCCGCCAGCAAAGGGTCACCGTCGACAGCGCCAAGGTTAGGTTTGTAGTTGGTAATATGCTGAATCCCCTGCCACATCTGTCTTATGTTGTTGCTTCTTAAATTATCCTCAATCCTCTGCCTATAATCCAGTTTTGCCCGTCGAATACCCCTCTTCAAGTTTGCTCTTGCCACACTGTAAAGCTGCACCTCGCCCGACCTGAAAGCCCTGTTCCTTTCCCGCAGCAGGCACTGGACCTCTCCATTCATCCAGGGTTTTTGATTGGGATAAAACCGGATGGATTTATTTACTGTGACAATGTCTGTGCAGTGATTGATATAGCACAGTACTGCCGCCGTGTACTCCTCCAGGTCCGAACGATCGAAAATATCCAATTTGATACAATTGGCAGCACTATTGTAGAATGCACTCCCTTCTGAGATATGAGAGGCTGCATGCATACTTGCATTCTGCCAGGTCTTGTTTAGGCAAGCATTTCCTTGAACTTCTTGATCCAACTGTATTAATTGCTTTCTAACTGTTTAATTGTCATACTTTTAATTGTCATAGTTTATTGCATATTTTAAATATGGGCATTTAATGGATTTATAGAATTATTTAGTGGAATTGTTTTAATTATGTATGGATTTTATACTTGCTTTTATGCTTGTAAGCCACTTAAAAGCCATTATAGCATATAAGCAACATATAAATCTAGTAATAATAATAAACACAGTAGTTCATATTCAGTTACAATAAACCAGAAAGAAGTCTACTAATGATAGATAAATCAGCTGACCACGTTGCCTGGGGTTGGCGGGCATTGGAGTCCAATAATATCTGGAGGGCATCACATTGGCTATCCATGTTGTAAGGGTGCAGTGGTGTACTGGAGGACGGATGGGCACATATACCACTGATTTCTCTACAGATATGATGACATCATCTCTTGGGGTGCTATTCACTAATCCTCTGCATGCCAAATGAACAAATTTTCCTCGGAGAGAAACCCACCAAATAAGCTAAGCAGATGAAGAGGTAGGTTACATTAGCATACAGGACTAAGAGTCAAATTGCCACCTTGAAAAAACAAAAAGTCCCTCTATTATGGCCAACCAAAATGTCACAACACAGAAAGTGATTGTGAGTCTAGCACAATCTAGATCTTCTGAGTCTAGCAGACAATATTGAGTTGAGATGTACTAAAATGGCTTCACTTAGTCATCGGCAGCTTACTATTTCCCTTTCCCCCTTACAACTCTTAAAGTTGCTGTTCTCCTTCAAATCTGCTCACTTTAGCACATCCTTTTCCCTCCCATGACTAGATCTATAACTTAGTCAGCTCCTACCATAGTTTTGCCTCTAGATGTGTAGGTTCCTTCTGGCATAGGAAGGATAGAGATATTTGATATTGGGCTTCACAATTCAAGTTTTCAGATGACAAAGGCATATACAGGGAGCCCAATATGCATAAAATGGTGTCAAGCCCAATTATTGGGCCCCTCCATGCGTTCTTTTTATTGTATCCTCATGATGATTTGTGCTCATGATGGTATCAGTTTGGTTATACACACAATGCTGCTTTCAATGCTGTTTGCATCTGCAAAGGTTTTGAGTGGACATACTGCTTTCTCCAGTTAGTAAATATAATAAGAGCCTGTTGAATCAGGCCAATAGTTCATCTAGTCCAGCATACTGTTTTCAGGCCAATCAGACGCCTATGCGAAGCCCACAAGCCGAATCTCAACACAACAGCCACTGTTGGCCACTGAGAGAGCAGAATGCTTGACTAGATAGGCCTTTGGCCTGATTTGATCCTGCAGGGCTTTCTTATGTTCTTCTTATGTTCACATCTGTTATGTCACCTGTGTGGTGGAGCAAAGGGGACATGCAGCTCCTCCACTATGTAGAAGGTCCCAGGAACATCTCAATCAGTACTCAGACATTCTTCAAGCTTTCCAAAGTCCTGCTGAAAAACTGTCCAGTTCACAACCCATCTCATATGGGAACTACAACTGGCTTTTCCCCAGTCACTGCCGTGGGACCAGATAAAATTCAAATTTACATATTCATTACATCAAACTGCAAATTGCAACCACTGTGAAATCTTTTTAAAACATATTTATACACATTTTCTTTATTTCTACTATATTCTGTTCAGGTTCTCTCTTCTTGCCAACTAAGTCCTCTCTGGTATGGAACATTCCTGTGTCAATTTCTATTTCCTTTCACACTCTCTTGCCCTATTAGCTCAACTGAAGATGCTGGTCTAATTGCTTGCTTTGCGGCTTCTATGAGGCTGCCATTATCTAGAAACCCCTTTCTTGACCTTATTCCATGCCTCAAGCTCTCTTCTTTTAATCCTTCAACATGCACTTGCCCTGTTAGTCACTACTGACACTCACACATACCCCAACACCCTGTTCTGCTCCATAATGGCTGGCATAAGATGGCAAAAAGCACATTGCTGAAGTGATTCTTTGTATTTTCCAAATGAAGAACTGGAACTACTAAACCAGGGGGTGAAATGCTATCAGCACTATGTCAACACAAGATCATTCTGTAAAACATGAATATACTCATGAATTTAATTCATTTTAAAAGGATGAAAATGAGGGCAGTTGTAGAACATCTGCTTTGCATGCAGGAGGTCCCTAGTTCAATGCCTGACATCTTGAGGTGAGGTAAGACTGGGAATATATCTCCTGCCTGAAAAACCTCAAGAGCTATTACCAGTCAGTGTAGACCAGGGATGCCCAACTGGATGATTGTGAACCTGAACCCCCTCCCCCCCAAAAAGGGGTAGATCACTGCCAGTTTTTTATTCTGTGAGTAGATCACAGTTTCTTGGGAGTTGGATGTCCCTGGTGTAGACAGTACTGAGCTAGATGGCTCAGTGGGTGGCTCAGTATAAGGAAGCTTCCTGTGTTCCTATATTCACAATCCACTCAAATAGAAACACTTTAAGCTCCAGCAATTTCAATGAGAAAGTTGAAGACATGCATGCTTAAATATCTCCCACTGAAATAATTTCCATCAGAAAACCGAGGTGGAAGGAAGTGTAAAGGATCTCGTTTGTTACAGACTTCCGGTCCAGAGGTGGCCGAGGAAGTGGCCACTCACAGAGGGACCTTTCTAGGAAGTTTAGGAGCTTTCTGTGTACCAGCCCTGTGCTTGTCTGGCAAAACTCGCGTTTGTGATTTGGCTGCAAACGCCACAATAAACGATTGCTTTTTATTGTAATGCTTCTTTTTGTTGTAGTAGATGGTACTCCCTTTGGGGTAGAATTCTTATTTTGATTGTGTACAGCCATCTTGTGCATTGATGGTGCTGAATAAATAAATGTTAATAATGAGGCCAGCACTTATGTAGGTAGTGGGTCCAAGTGAAGAATCTGTCTTCAGGGGCTTCGTTTCGGAAGCCCTTTATTCCCATTACAACCATTCCTCCTTGTATGCTTCTGGCCAACTTAATGATTCTACACACACGAGTAAACTGTATAACCACCAGATGGTTCATAAATCCCACTGATTAATCCCAGTGGGATTTTCTTCAGAGTCAACCTACATAGGATTGCGCTGACAGTGTTGGCGGGTATAACTCCACAAAGTGCTCTGAAAATCGAATCGAAATATTGTATTTTACTATGGTGCGCTTGAATCGTGACTTCTCCTCCTTGGACCTTAACGGCGATTTGTCTTGCCTCCCTCCTTCCCACTCCGCCTGTGAAAAGGAGCCTCTCTCTGCCTCTTCTTCCCATCAAAGCCCGAGGAAGAAGAAGCAGCGCTGGCTGAGAGAAAGTCAGACGGATCACGATCTGACCTCCCCCCCCCCCCCCATTCGCTGCAAATTCGCCTCGGTTGCTTTACAAGAGAGCAGCCTCTTCGCGTTGAAGGAAGGGAGAAGGAGGAGGAGGGAGGGAGCGAGATGGTAGCTGCTGCCGGAACGACTATGCGAAAGCACCAGGGAGAGGGGAGGCCTGCTCGGCTGCTGGCTGGCTGGTAATCATCTAAATGGAGAACGAGGCCGGCTTTGCCAGGAAGAAGGAGGAGGCGGAGGACAGGGTTTTGCGCGAGAGGCGCACTCTCTTTATTTTAATGAGGGCGCATAATGCTGTAAACTGGGTTTGCAGCCTCTTCTGTCTGGCCAGATATCTGCCGAGAACAAATCCAAGTTTTGCACACACGCACACAGCCAGTCAGAAACTGTTCCTTACACTTAGTTAAACATTCCCTCCTGGTTAAACAGTTTAGGGAGGAGAGGAGAGAAGGACGGTGTGGATTTGAAAACAAAAAACAAAAACCCTCTTTTCCGTATGATGATCTGAAATGAATGATGTTGACAAACGGAAGCCTCCTCTGAATCCTGCCTTTTTAAAAGGGACTTGATATAGCTGGGCTAGCCATGGAGAGAGAGAGAGAGAAGACGAGCCAATCGCTGCAGCTTCTTGACTGATGGGCCGCTTTAGCGCTGCTGCTTAAGATTCCTGCGCACGCTTATTGTTTTATTATTATTTATTAAATTTCTAAACCGCTCTTCATCTGAAAATTACAGAATTACAGGGCGGTTTAGAATATATCCGAGAGTGAGTGCCACTGAACTTAATGGGACTTATTTCAGAGCAGACAGATAAAGAGCATTGCGCTGCTAATTTATTTTAAGGGTTCAGCAAACTATCAAACCAAGAATACCAGTCACTGGGGGACAACAGCGGGAAACGGCCTCTACTTGCGGGTTTCCCATAGGTATCTGGGATCCAGGATGTTGAACTCGATGTACCTTTTTAAGATTTAGCATCACACTATTCCATACGAATGCACATTTTTAAAAATCTGACTCGAATACAAAGAAGGCGATTAGAAAGATTTTGTACTGATTATGAACACGGATTAGATAGTTTTTTTTTTGCTTCTATTTAATGTTACTTCCCATAATTTAGTAACACGGTGACTGATAATCGGCTGCTCTTTCATAGCTCCCTGAGAAGTACGCTTCCTTCTGCCTGATAGTAAGACTCCTCGAGGTTTTAGCGTACCGTAAGTTGTTTTAGACTTCCCGGCTTTGGATAACGCCGTGCAATTCTGGGCTGCAGTAGGATTCGCCTCTCTCTTAGTAGTTGCTTGCTTTTCGTGAGACTTTTCTAAAATGAAAACCACACATCTTTCCACTTGCCACCAGTCGGTAGTTACCTGGGTCTTCCTTTTCCCCCTATGGGGACAACATTTGCCGCCTCCAGTCTGTAGGGACCTCACCTGTTCTCCAATAATTCTCAAAGATAATAGACGAAGGCTCTGAAATTACATCCGCAAACTCCTTTAGTACCCTTGGATGCAGCTCATCAAGCCTAGAGATTTGAATATATTTAAAGTAGTTAGGTGTTCTCTTACTACCTCTTTTCCTATATTGGGCTGCAACTCCCTCCTTACATATTTTTATTCTGTTATCACCAGGTTGGGCATTACTGAAGACAGAGGCAAAGTACGGTAGGTGTTGAGTAGTTCCACCTTTTCTCTGTCACCTAAAAGCATTTCTCCATGTTCCCCACTTGCTTGTTCTTCCTCTTATTTTGGACATAGCTGAAGAAACCTTTTTTATTATTTTTAACCTATCTTGCAAGCCTGAGCTTATTCTGAGCTTCAGCCAGCTTGACTTTCCCCCTGCAACTGTTGGCTATTCATGTATACTCCTCCTTTGTGATTTCCCCTTTCTTCCATTTCTTTATACATGCCCCTCTTAATTCTCAGCTCATCTGTAAGATCATAGAATCATAGAATCATAGAGTTGGAATAGACCACAAGGGCCATCGAGTCCAACCCCCTGCCAAGCAGGAAACACCATCAGAGCACTCCTGACATATGGTTGTCAAGCCTCTGCTTAAAGACCTCCAAAGAAGGAGACTCCACCACACTCCTCCTTATGCAGCCACACCAGTTTCCTTAGATGCTCCCCACTTTTCTTTCTTGTTGGTATTGTCTGCTGCATTTGGGCCTTCAATATTTCTCCTTTTAGAAACTGCTATCTTTCTTGGACTTCCTTATCATTGAGTATTTCTGACCATGGGATCACACACAGTAGCTCCTTAGGCTTTTTGCAAATGGCCTTTTTAAAGTCCAGAATGCATGTCCAGCTACACTCAGTTTCCCCTTGCCTCTGTATCCTGAAACCAGGAGAAAAAATGATCACTTCCTCCCAACTTTCCGAGCACTTCCACTTCATCAATCAAAATTGTCAGCAATGCAATGGAGGAGTTTGTCAGACCTTACACTCTGGGCAGAGTTTGAGTTCCAACAGATATCGGGGAAGTTGAAGTCCCCCACGATTACTATTTCTCTCCTTTTTGAATGTTTGGTAATCTGCTCCAGTAAGGCATCATCCAAGTATTCAGTCTTAACAATCATAACAATTATGTTATGATTCAGATTTCATAAGTGTAAAACAGTAACCACTGCCCAGGGTGGTGTAGTGGTTAGAGTGTCGGAATAGAACCTGAGAGACCAGGGTCTGATTCCCCATTTGGCCATGAAGCTCAGTGAGTGACCTTGGGCCAATCACTGCCTCTTGGCTTAACCGACCTCACAGGGTTGTTGTGGGGAATTACATGGGAGGGACCATGTATGTCACATTGAGTTCCTTAAAGAATGTAAGGTCAATAAGTCACACACACAACCCCCATTTATATTCTTATTCTGAAAATGTATCCAGCGTTCCAATCATTATATACTTGGGAGTAGAATTCATTGAACTCAGTGAGAATTCCTACTGAGTAAAAACATGCATAGGGTCGGGCAGTGGCATGCACACTTGCTGATAGAGTTAAGCCCTGTTGAACTCAGAAGGATCCCCGCCCCGCTGCATAACATTCCTAGGATTTTGCTGCAGAGCCCGAGAAACCAGATCCCCTCCCTTTGTGTATAAAGCAACGGGCTGATTATGCATATTCTGGAAATAATGAGCCCAATCTGTCTCCCGAGATGTCTTGCCAGTGGAAGAATTTCTGCATTTTCATCACAGGACACCTGAAGCTGTCATTATTGACTCTATTTTGCCAGGAGGGGCAAATCAAGTTGCTGGCTGCGTTGGCCCTCATTTCACATAAATATCAAAATTACTGGCACTCGCCATATAGCCCCAACATGCAACTAACTCAAGCAAGAATCTAATCTCCTCATTTGGCATGTTTATCTTCTGAACAAAGCTGGGTCTAGTGCGGCTGCCTTATGGGCAACTTCTGGCCAGTGAGGCAGATGTGAAGCACACCCCTTTTTTCTCTGAGTAATTGGAGGTGGGCTACCTTAAGTAGAAAGATGGTAGAATGCTGTGCTGCACCCCACAGGTTGCAAGAGTGGGGCTGCATTTTTTAATGCTCTACCAATGAAAATTCTTCCTGCATGTTTTAAAATAGAATATCAAAAGCTACCCCCAGGGTAATCACTCATTTTCAGTCCAGCCTACTCACAGGGTTGTTGTGACAGTGAAATTGGGGAGGGTGGAGAGTCTTGTATGCTGCCTCAGCAGAATGTAAGTGTAAAATACATACCATATTTTTTGCACCATAACACTCACTTTTTTCCTCCTAAAAAGTAAGGGGAAATGTCTGTGCGTGTTATGGAGGGAATGCCTACGGGTGGCATGCCTGCGGATTTTCCTCCTCTAAAAACTACGTGCGTGTTATGGTCGGGTGCGTGTTATAGAGCGAAAAATATGGTAAATGTTTTGCATGCAGGGAGCTTTGCTCATGGAACACAATAGATAGACAGAAAGATATTTCAAAAACATGGCTTCCTGGCTACAGTCTTATTAGGACTTTAAAAAAAATTCTCTCCCCCACCCACCGCTTTTATCTCATTTTGGCCTAATGGTTTCACCCTTGGTAAATTGATCCTCATAGTTTTGCCTACAAATGTTAGAGAGAAGTAGGGATTCCCCACCTCATCAACTATATAATTCCAGTATTAAACATAGCTTTCTTATTTTGCAAACTTAGAGTATCAGTGTGATTGTACCCAGGGTAATGTGTGTGGGGTTTTGTATTAATTTTACTTCTTCTGAGCATTAAACTCCAAACACCACCATTCCCTTTTCTCTACAGAAGTGTCTCTACACCTTGATTCATTAGCTCTATTTTCTCCCCTTTGGGCTGTGGGAAATCTTCAATCAAAATTACAATTATGTTTGCTAAATAAGCATACAAAGGGGTTAAGTTTCAGAGTTCCTGTATTCCTAGAGAAGACAGGTCTGTGTGATGTCATATCCCTTTCTTCCTGTAGCAGGAAATAGGACAGAGGAGCTTAATAGTTTCTCCTCCCTCCTTGCCTCAGTCTCTCTCTTCCCTTGAAGCCAACAATGTGAGCAGATGTACATCCTTGGACTCTGCCCAAACTACATTTTGGAAATTTGTATTTTGTAACTAAGAAGTATTTTTGCCTGCATACTACTTTGATATATTTGCTGTCTGCACTGAAACGTAAGTAAACTTTTTTTTTTTACACTAAAGCATGTGGTTGATTCTTAGCAATAGGGACAAAGAGGGGAAAGGTCAGCCAACCACAAATAAGCAGGAATAAGAGGTGTAATTGCCTACAGTAATTCCTAGTATCTAGTAAGCTGCAAAAGTGCTTGTGTTTTTACTCTACTAAAAGGGCTTCACAGCCTGTTTACTCTCATATTTCTCTCACACACATGGTACGGAATGTTTAAAATGTAATTTACAGTTTTAATCCCCAATGCATCTCCATCATGGGCTACCACCAAAGGAACATCAGCACTGCATCTCACAGTTTCCCACTTATTCATCTAATCTATTTATTTTCTTTCTGCCTCCTCTTCCATTCTATTATTTCTATTTGTCCTGAGTTTGGTAGTCAGCAACAGCACATGCGGACTTTACTCCTGCATAAAACCACATGTTGGATGAGTCTGAGATGTAAAAAAAAAAAAAAAAAAAAGCCTTGGAGCATCAGAGACTGACTGCAACAGGATGAAAAAACTGGCACTGATTCCACCCTGTGCGTCTGAACTCTTCAAGAGCAGGAGGAGTTGCACAAAACAGGAAAAGGCTTTTGGGACCTTCTGACTCAGGAAATATCAAAATGCTTTTAGTGTGTTCCTAGGGACGCGGGTGGCACTGTGGGTTAAAACACAGAGCCTAGGACTTGCCGATCATAAGGTTGGTGGTTCGAATCCCCACGACAGGGTGAGCTCCCATTGTTTGGTCCCTGCTGCTGCCAACCTAGCAGTTCGAAAGCACGTCAAAGTGCAAGTAGATGAATAGTTACCACTCCGGCGGGAAGGTAAACGGTGTTTCCGTGTGCTGCTCTTGTTCGCCAAAAGCGGCTTAGTCATGCTGGCCACATGACCCGGAAGCTGTACGCCTGCTCCCTCGGCCAATAAAGCAAGATGAGCGCCGCAACCCCAGAGTCGGTCATGACTGGACCTAATGGTCAGGGGTCCCCTTTACCTTTAGGGATGCGGGTAGCACTGTGGGTTAAAACACAGAGCCTAGGACTTGCCGATCAGAAGGTCGGTGGTTCGAATCCCCACGACAGGGTGAGCTCCCATTGCTCGGTCCCTGCTTCTGCCAACCTAGCAGTTCAAAAGCACGTCAAAAGTGCAAATAGATTAATAGGTACCGCTCCAACGGGAAGGTAAACGGCGTTTCCATGCACAGCTCTGGTTCACCAGAAGCAGCTTAGTCATGCTGGCCACATGACCCGGAAGCTGTACGCCAGCTCCCTCAGCCAATAAAGCTAGATGAGCGCTGCAACCCCAGAGTCGGCCATGATTGGACCTAATGGTCAGGGGTCCCATTTACCTTTATGCATGTCTACTCAGAAGTAAGTCCAGTTGTGTTCAGTAGAATTTACACCTAGGTAAGTGTGTATAGAATTGCACCAAGGCTGTGCATACACCATACATTTAAAGCATTCTCCCCAAAGAATCTTGGGAACTGTATATTGCTAAAGGTGCTGGCAATTGTAGCTCTGTACAGTGTAAACTACAGTTCTCAGGATTCTTTTAGGGGTGTGAAGCGTGTTTTTAATGAAATGTGATGCACACCAAATGAAGGCATATATATCTACATCTTTGAAAACATCATATTTGTAAATGTATCCTGGTGTGATTGATGTGTGACTCCTGATGGGGCCTGTTGCTGGTAAGTGTGCATAGGACAGCAGCCTGAACTGCACCACTTTGGGGTAAATAGAACGTGGGGCGAATGGTAAAAAAATAGGTCTTCTTCTTGATACTGACGCCACTGAAAATTTCTCTAGAAAATGGACGCCAGGATGAAGACGATAGCATAGTTCTGAAACGCATGCAAATGACCCAAGGAAACCCAGATCGTTGTTGATTTTCCATCAAGCATAAGGCTAATTAATTCAATCTTTTCCTTTCTCCTCCCTCTCCCCCACCACTTTCTCCTTTGCTAGGTTTTCTGATTACTTCATCTCTCTCGGCAGCATTTGTCTGAGACGGAAACTTCTCTTGGTGTTTCCATAGGCCACTTCTTTCCATCTTTCCTCCTCAGTGTTTTCAAAAGGCAAGACGTCGGGTCCTTTCAAGGTTCGCCAAGTTTACCTGAGTGGAAAATCACACACACAAACACACACACTCTCGGGAGCGCAAGACGCACAAAACGCCTTGCGCGATGAATTATCATTAAACAGAGCAGAAGTTTATAGAGAGACAGAGGAATGGTGGGGGGAGCCACTGAGGCAGGGAAAATGCGCTTAGAAGTGCCTTTAATTTCCTAAT